>NC_052147.1:43408094-44050640 GCF_902713615.1 Scyliorhinus canicula | reverse complement strand
TCCCCCCCACTTCTCCCTCTCCCCCTCCCACTTCTCCCTCTCCTCCCTCCACTTCTCCCTCTCCCCCCACTTTCTCCCTCTCCCCCCTCCCACTTCTCCCTCTCTCCCCCACTTCTCCCTCTCTCCCCCCACTTCTCCCTCTCCTCCTCCCACTTCTCCCTCTCTCCCCCCCCACTTCTCCCTCTCCCCCCCCCACTTCTCCCTCTCCCCCCCACTACTCGCTCTCCACTCCCTCTCCCACTTCTCCCTCTCTCCCCCACTTCTCCCTCTCTCCCCCCCACTACTCGCTCTCCACTCCCTCTCCCACTTCTCCCCCTCCCCCCCCACTTCTCCCTCTCTCCCCCCCACTACTCGCTCTCCACTCCCTCTCCCACTTCTCCCCCTCCCCCCCACTTAGTCTCCCGTTGGGAGAATCCCGCCCCAGGTATGCACCCTCAACGGGTTCCCCTTGACTGCTTCATGTTTTTCAAAAGCAGTTGTAAACCTCATCAACATGACGTCACGTTGGTGAAAGGGGATTTCTAAATGCGGGAAGATTATATGGTGGGGTAGCCCGGATCAGACCAACTGGGAATAATGGCAGATAATTAAACAACTAACAGGAGGAGGGAGGAGACACCACAAACAATGATGGAGCAGCTTAGCAGGTCAGTGCAAAATTTAATTATATCAAAATGTATTTAAATGAGGCTCCCGCCATTTCTGGGCAGGGACCTCATCACGTCAATGACGAGTGATAGGGAAAATCAGAAAACAAATTGTCGCCAGCAAGAATCTCATTTTCAGGTTCTCACGAGATTTTGAGCCCACTTTGCCGTTTGCAATCACAGCTAACACGGGTGCAAAGTCTCCATGGTTCCAGAATGGACGGTGCGCCCTATATCTTCAAGTCTCTCATTCTGATAAGTTGGAATACCTAGGAGCCTAAATCAAAGTAATTATCTCAGAAGATTTCATTGGTTATTAAGGTATAAGCAATAAGAATTGTCCATGACTATTAACTGACTATAAATGGAGCATGCACTTTGAACCAGCCTGGGGAATGACCTCGATCCAGGTGGCCCTGTATTAATGGGAGTATGCAACAGTACCGTCATGTATTCTGGCATTACCACCTAAATGAGATAGATTCAGGACAGGTGTAGCAGCTGAAAATTGGACATCCAGAAGGCACTGTGGGACATTACTAGCAGAATTGTAATTAACCACAGTTTCTAATCATGATGCAGCATACCCCTCATTTACCAAGAAATAAGGGGATCAATGAGGAGTGCAGTAGAGCATGCCAGAAGCAATGCCAGGCACACCTAAAATGAGGAGTCAACCTGATGAAGCTACAATACAGGACTATGTGCATGCCCAAACAGTGGAAGCTACGTGTGATAGACAGAGCAAAGTGTTCCCACAACCAACGGATCAGACCAACTTTGAATAATGGCAGATAATTAAACAACTAACAGGAGGAGGAGGCACCACAAACAATGATGGAGCAGCTTAGCAGGTCAGTGCAAAAGAGAGGCTGCCATCTTCAGCCAGAAGTGCCAGGTGGTTGATCCTGACTCCCCAAGGGCTTTCTAGTATCTACAAGGCACAAGTGAGGAGTGTAATGGAATATTCTTCACTTGCCTGGATGAGTGCAGCAAATCCTTGGCGAGGTATCACCAACGCTGCCTCCGCAAAATCATGCAAATCCACTGACAGGGTAGGCGCACCAAGGTGAGCGTCCTCTCCCAGGCCAATATCCCCAGCATCGAGGCACTGGTCACGCTTGACCAGCTGCGATGGGTGGGCCACATTGCCCGCATGCCCGACACAAGACTCCCAAAACAAGTGTTCTATTCTGAGCTCCCCAATGATAAGCGATCATTAAGAGGGCAGAGGAAACACTATCAGGACACTCTGAAAGCCTCCCTAAATAAATGCGACATCTCCACCGACATGTGGGAATCCACTTGCCTCAGAACGTATAAACTGGAGAAAAAGCACCCACGAAGGTGCCAATCACCTCCACAGCATTGTAGGGTGGAGCACATGGAGGCCAAGTGTAAACAGAGGAATGCAGAATCCAGAGCGTCCCCCACCCACCACATCAAGCACCCTAACTTGCCAAACGGATGGCAAAGTCTGCGGATCCAGGATTGGACCGTTCAGCTACCGCAGAACCCTCCTCTCCGGAGTGGCAGCAAGTTATCCTCCACGCTGAGGGACTGCCCAAGAAGAAGAAGAGAAGGAATATTCTTCACTTGCCTGGATGAGTGCAGCTCCAATAGTCACAACCTCAACATTGTGAACATAAGAAATAGGAGCAGAATTAGGTTATTTAGCCCCCTTGAGTCTGCCCCGCCATTGAATAAGATCATGACTGACCTGATCATGACCTCCAACCTCCACATTCCTCTCTGCCTTCAATAACCCATGACTCTTTTGTAGATCAAAAATATGTCTAACTTAACTTTGAATATATTCAATTGGACTAGCCTTTGCAGATCTCTGAGACTTCTGAAGATTAATGACCTTAACTCTATTTTAAAAGGGAAAGCCATACTTACCTGGCAGGGGTGAAACCGTGATCAAGAAGGTGGTTCGCCCAGGGCGAGGCTATCCATTACACTTCTGGTGTGCTGACACCTGCGATGTTCCCAAATGCAGGATACTCGATCGCAAAATTTTGTGGTAGTGAGGGACTGCGTTCGTGCTAGAACAAAAAATGGGAAAGCCCTTGTGCTGAAACCTTGCTCCTGAGTTCTAGATTTTGTCTACAAGGGAAAACATCCTCCCAGTATTTACCCTGTCAAACCCCCTCAGAATTGCATACGTTTCAATAAGATCAACTCTCCCTCTTCTAATCTCCAATGAGTATAGGCCAAACCTGCTCAATCTTTCCACTAAGACAACCCTTTCATCCCAGAAATCACCCCCTCTGAACCTTCTTTGAACTGTCTCCAACGCAATTATATCTCACTTTATAAATACAGAGACCAAAATTACGTACAATATTCAGGTGTGGTCTCAACAATAATCTGTGCAGTTGTAGAAGGCTTCACTATTTTATAATCTTTATTATTGTCACATGTAGGCTTATATTAACACTGCAATTAAGTTGCTGTGAAAAGCCCCTAGTCGACACTCTCCGCCGCCTGTTCCCGCTCCTACACAGAAGGAGAAATCAGAACGTCCAATTCACCTAACAAGCACGTCTTGCAGGACTTGTGGTTACTTTTATACTCTGTCCACCTTGCACTAAAGGTTAGCCCCAGACAAAAGTGTCTGCATGATTGACATCAATCCACATCCTTAAACAGCTTCCACTGTCACACAAGATACACACCAATGACTCAAGTGTCGTTGGACAGCCCCTTCCAAAACCCCTGCCACCTGGAAGCACAGCGGCAGCAGATGCATGAGACATACCAATCTAAAAATTCCCCTCCAAGCCTTACACCATCTTGACTTGGAAATATAACCGGCATTCCTTCACTGTGGCTAGGTCATAATCATAGCATTCCCTCTTTAACAGCACCATGGATGTGCCTACACCACATGGACTGCAGAGGTTATGAAAAAAAGGACCTTTGCTGGTATTGTGTAGAGTTGTGTGTGCGTATACTGGGTGGGTGCGGGGAATGGTGTGGAGTGTGTCATATGGAGTTGCATGAGGAGTTTCGGCCTTTACCAGCTTTACATGGATTACTTTGTGTAATATTATTAACACTGTTTTAAAATGAAGTGGTCCGAAAATATAGGAAGGTTATTGATGTCTGTCAGACTATTTTAACCTATAATTTATGCAGACGGCAAAGGAACTATCCTGGAGCACAGGTTACATTCCAGTTGCTAAAAGAAGCAGAGGGGAACAATATGAAATATAATGGACAGTAAAAGACATGAGGGACTATGTACTACATATATAGTGCTCTAGATTTTCCAAGGCACACTTTATATGCAGAACACTTCCCCTCCCCAGAGATATCTCATCTTCCTTAGTTAACAAATGATGGCACTGTTAAAATGCATTTTCATGTTGTTATTTTGAAGAAAAGGTGCAGTGACTGACAGAAAAGTGCTAGCTGGAATCTGACAAACATGTGT
The DNA here is from genome assembly GCF_902713615.1 of Scyliorhinus canicula. Classification (NCBI taxonomy): domain Eukaryota; kingdom Metazoa; phylum Chordata; class Chondrichthyes; order Carcharhiniformes; family Scyliorhinidae; genus Scyliorhinus; species Scyliorhinus canicula. Next base: position 44,046,551 of record NC_052147.1, on the reverse strand, counting down.
TCTTGTTTTTAAAATGCGATAGCGATCCTTCAGGGTTGCATTTTAATTATTTTGGACTATAATTATAAAATATAGTTTTGGACTTGCTTCAATATATAAGTAGCAGCATTTTGCTCTCCAGCGAACTTTCGCCGGAACGTGTACAAAGACCATCAATAAGTATTCCCACGCTGCCAGTAATTCACAGATGCATATTCTTCAGTCATGGGCAAAGGTAGTTTTTAGAAGTGCACAGGTATTCTGTTAAACATTCTGGCAATTTTTGGGATCACTATCTATACTTTGGTCCAGGAGACAAACCCAAAAGTATGCCAAAGGTATGTCATACGAGGCATTTAGGGCAGCACGGTAGCATTGTGGATAGCACAATTGCTTCACAGCTCCAGGGTCCCAGGTTCGATTCCCGGCTGGGTCACTGTCTGTGTGGAGTCCTGCACATCCTCCCCATGTGTGCGTGGGTTTCCTCCGGGTGCTCCGGTTTCCTCCCACAGTCCAAAGATGTGCAGGTTAGGTGGATTGGCCATGCTAAATTGCACTTAGTCTCCAAAATTGCCCTTATTGTTGGGTGGGGTTATTGGGTTATGGGGATAGGGTGGAGGTGTTGACCTTGGGTAGGGTGCTCTTTCCAAGAGCCGGTGCAGACTCGATGGGCCGAGTGGCCTCCTTCTGCACTGTAAATTCTATGATAATCTGGATGGATACATGAATAGGGAGGAAATAGAGGGATACGGACCGTGTAAGGGCAGAAGGCTTTTTTTAGTTAGGGCATCATGGTCGGCACAGCTTGGAGGGGCGAAGGGCCTGTTTTTGTGCTGTACTTTTCTTTGTTATTTGTTCTATGTTCTATATCTCTCCAGAATTCACTTGAATTCTCCTCGGTATTCCAGCTAACCCGGAGGTAAGATTTTATGGGGTTCCTTCCATTTGCTTTTTGGCTAGGTGATATCCAAATTTTTTTTGAAAACATCATGGGTTAGATTCTTCGTTTCTGAGTGTTGATGCCGATGCAGAATTTGTGAAGTTCTACGACAGCAATACTAATGCCGCACCTGGAGATATTCAGCTACTGTTGAGGGGCTAGCACTGGTGCCACGTGGAACACAATCGATTCCAATGAGAAATGGTGCCGGATTCTCTGGTTCTGCGATTGACGCTCAGGAGGCTGACAAGCTGCAGCTGCATTTACACGTTCCACTCCCCACACACACCACCCCAGCCAACAAGATGGCAGCAGGGAAAGCTGCTCCACGCTTCCCTGACACTGAGCTCAAGACTCTCCTGGATGAGGTGGAGGAGAGTTGGATGAGCCTTTACCCTGGCCCAGGAAGGATGCATCCAGCTACTGACGTTCACCATGTCGGACACAGGGCAGAGCAGAGTGCCATGGATATGGTCAGTGGCCCAGAGGATGGGGAGGCCGCCGGGGTGCAGTATGGCCGCAGGCGAGGAAGTGAGACCCCACTGAGTTGTGGTTCCCCGTGACACACGTGTCAAACTATCCCCAACACTACCCCCACAGCACACTCACCCTCACACTACACTCACACCAGCCTCACTCCACACCACCCTCACCCACACCCTCACCCCCACACCATGCTCACCCTCACTCTACACTCACACCCACACCACCCTCACACCCACACCACGCTCGCCCTCACACTACACTCACACCAGCCTCACTCCACACCAACCTCACCCACACCCTCACCCCCACACCACCCTCAACCCCACCCACACCCTGCACCACCCTCACCCCCACCCATACGCCCTTCCCCACTATCCCACTCCCCCCGCCCGCCACCCCCTTCTCCAGCCCGTGGTCTAATCATGCGTATTGTCTTGTGTCTTGCAGGACTTGCTGAAGATGGGGCGGGCCCATTTGGCGTCCCCCGACCCCAGCCAGTGCCAGAGCCAGTGCCCCTTGGTCAGCTGAGCAGTGGCGATGAGAGCAGTTCAGAAGCCAGCCCTCCATCCGAGACTCTGGACACCCCAAAGTCTCGAGTCAGAGAATGATACAGAAATACCATCACAGCCGCCTACCCTCCACCATCTCAGAGACACTCACCTCGGTTGGGCACTTTAATGAAGAGGCTCCTGGGACACTCTCTGGTGCACCACACAGCTGATCTGCTACGGTAGGTGGAGGTAGGAACTCCCGAGGGGGTGGATGGTTGGGATGTGGGCTGACCCCATGAACTAGCTGCCATCCAGACGGGTTTCAGGCTTCTGGAACAGACTTCCCCATCGATTGTGGAGATAGTCGCAGAGCCAGGGACCACATGAAGGGTTGTCAGCATTCATCCAGCACCTGCAGGTTGTTGCTCGTTATGCTTTCCCTTAATTTGCTCTGTTCTAATTACCTTTGCTCAAGAGTCGCCAGGTATCTTTCTGATACCACCACAGGGTTCAAAGCCGAATACTGATCAATAACTCGATACACCAGTTAGTAAGTTTGAAATCAATGCACATTTATTTACACACACAGTCAATTATTATTCATGCATAAACTCTACTCACTAAACTACAACTACTACTAAAACCTATACTTAGCTTCGAGTGCCCACTCAGTCAGAGGAACAATGGCCGTTGTCTGGTTCTGATACTGTTGGCTTCAAACTGGTATAGAATAGTAGCTAGGAGCATCTATCTCGTAGCGTTCGTTGACCTTAGACTTACTTGGCTGGTGCTTGGCTGGCCTCTCATTGCTGAGAGCCAAAGGCCAAGGCAAAGGTGACAAAGAGGAGTAAGAGAGCGAACTGACCTTGGGAACTCTGTTTTATAGCCCCCAGGGTTTCGCGCCCTTCTGGGTGGACCCTGGACTTGGTCCCAATTAATTGGACCATGTCCCAATCGTTTGTATCGATTCTCTCCAATAACGGGGTCGTTCCCCAATCGTTGGGCGGACTCTAGGTGGCCATTGGCCTGCCTTTGTTTTAGCTTCCACTTGCACCGGGGAGTCTGTCCTGGTACCGATTGTTTCAATGTTTCTTTTTGTCCCCGGAGATAGCTCATTACTATGCTAATGGCTTGTAGTTTCAGTTCTGTCTGGGTTCTGCAAGTTCCAATCCACAGGAAACCTTGCACCTGCTTGTTTTTCTCGTGCTGTCCATTTTTCCCTGCACTCTTTGCGAGTATCCGTTTTGGAATCGGGACGTGGCCACCCCAGGTGGCTACACTCCCTTCTTGTGATCCTCAACGTGAAGCGCGAAGGATCACATTACTGCGATGTCTTCGTTCTCTGACCAAACGGGCACCCATGACTAGGCTCTACTCTGAACCTAACTATGCAATATATCTTTTAACTAAACAATTTTACATTCACACATCATCAAAACTCTACGGGGCGCTATGTCATTAAGGACATGCATCACAAAATAAAAAACTGGAACCTCTAACTATTCTCAATAAACTATCCTCACTCAAACAATTCAAAATATCCTAACATCTTAACTGTACAAAAATAGCAGCATTCAAATTTCTCTGGTTTGGCAGTCAAACACAGAGTTCACATTTCTTAATTCAACAAACGAGCACACACAAACAAAAAAACTTTAATCCATGTCAAGGGGTTCGGGGGCCTGGTAGAAACCAAAAATAGGGGATCTAATTCTGTATACCGGGGTGCGGGATCGGTAGGCTCTCCTTCGCCATTTCTTCATTCGAATGGTCTGCACACTACTGCAAAGTATCGCCAGTGCTAAAAGTGCTTGAACGACATTCGAGAGGGAATACCAAGTGATAAACTTATCAAACCAGGTCGGGGTACTGTTGACTGTTACTGGGCTCTGTGTACTATGGGGGAGTGAATCATTGACGGCCTGTGGGGTGGGGGTGAGGGTGTTAGCGTTCGCGCGCAACCAAAGGGATCCTGCTAGTGTCCATATAACAAAAATGGAGGTCGTCTTCATCTTTCCTTCTCTTCTCTTCTTCTCTTCTTGTCTTCTCCTGGAATTCTGTGAACACAAGCATAATATCTGTCATTATCTTGCTTAAGATCTCGTGTGTCTGTCTGTCTGTCTTTCATTGCCAATTACCCTTTATAATTGGTCACCGTCTGTGACTCCCTCATTTTTTTTAAAAACCGAATTTCCGGACCAGACATTCTTGAAAAACACTGACACAGTGCGAGCCGTCTCGCAGCCTGTGCGATTTACCATCCCAATGTTTGAGGATGTAAATAGCATGAGGGGTAGCAACCGAAAGGTCACTATAAAACAAAACAGAAAGTTTTGAAATGAAAGAGCCGAAATGAGGTGCGTATGGGCCGCGGCGGGTAAGAATTGGATGGAATCCCCGGGTAGGGCGGGCTGTGCTCTATCCGAGCTTAGCTGACCAGAGGGGGGTCCTCAGACAGGGCGGGGATAAGTTCCGTTTCTCCACCGCCTGATTAACCGGCAAGAACGGGCAAGAATGTAGTTGTCATGGTGGGTTACAGTATTGCCTCTTCTACCCTCAAATTAGAAGAGCAATTATGAATTGGTGTCTGGGCAAATTCTCAGAGGTTTCTGCGGACAAACTAGGTGGCTGTCCGTGGACAAACTTGTTCCATTAACTGCCAGGGGGCGTTAAAGGAGTGGTGGCGTGGGGCTGTGAAAAGCTGTTTAAATTCTAAACACTGAACACTTAACAAACACATACAAACAAACATGCAACAAATATCGTGCACGTTCCATCAGAAGGACACCGTAAATCACATTTGGCTTGGGGTGTAACTAGCGTATGGAGTCAGTCTAGTGTGACTGAAGACGAGAGGAAGGAGGAGAGACACAAAAATGAAGTGGCATTGCTGAGGTATCCCTGCCATGAGAATTGATGGGTAAGTGCTCATAATTTGCATGGGGCAGCTGGGACCGTGCAGCTGCTGTGGGTGGTGTTCTCTTTCATATCTGGGGGCGAGTCTAGCTGGTGTTGCAATCTCGGGCGAAGTGTCCTGGCTGCCCACAGTTGTAACATGACCCCTGGGGCACATAAGGTGGAGCAGGCACTCTGGTGCATTGTTCCCTTGGGTATGGTTCCCTGGGTGGGGGATCGGGGCTGTTGGTGTCGTTGCTGGTTTGGGGGGCATTGGTGGGCTGATTCCGTTGCTGTTTCAGGGGGGCTTGACATTCTCATGCATAATGTCCTAATTGGCCGCAAGTATAACACTCCTGGGATTTGGTCTGCTGTGGGCTGTTCCTTCCCTCATTTACCCATGTGGGGTTTTGATGTGCTTTAACTGTATGCATATCTGCATCTGCCTGCTCTTCCTCGGGTTTCCTAAAATTGGTTTTGTTCTGAACGGATTGCTCCCAAGCGCGGGATAACCTTTTCAAAACCCATTTCTCATTGTGGGCCTCATCTGAGGGGTCATAATTCGCGCAAGCTCTCTGCCCTGCCTCTGTTGCATGAGAGATCAAGATTCGAGTCCATTTTGCACTGTTACCTGGGGACAAATGGGTACGGGCTAATTCTCCAAAAATTGCAGTGAAATTAATCCACAAGCGTCCAGCAAACGCTGTGGGGTGCTCTGTCTTCTTTTGCCTGCATCTATTCAGGCCTTCTACTGGGTCTCCTCTGTTATAGCCGTTCGCATCAAGGATCGCTGTGTGCATCTCTGCTCGGGTGCCTCCTCCTACATTCTGTGAGTCGGGAAGGGCTGCTACGACTGAAGGATTGAGGCTCAAAACTGTGAGCTTTACCTGCTCTCTCTCGTTCAGGCCGTACATGATGGCCTGCAGTTTAACCTTCGCGAAGAATTGGTGGGGGTCTGAAGTGGGGAGGAACGGTGTGATTTTCTCGCACGCATCCCGTAAATGGGTCACAGTTAAGGGGGTTGTGTACAGAAAGTCTGTGTCTCCTTCTGCTGCGGCCCTGCGGTGTGTGGTTACCGAATTCATGGGGGTGTGGTCTGCCTGTTCAGTGGGGGTTTGGGGTGCTCTCCTTTTCTGTGGCTTCTCCTGCGTACATGCTCCATGTACGTATCTATGGGCTGTTTCGTTTAATTCTTGCCAATCGGGGCCGTTTTCCTGATCTAGTTGGGGTCTGAATGTGCTCTGAAAGCTATTTTGAACCAAAAGCAGGGATCGCAATTCTGCAATTTGCTTCCGGCACTTTGCGTGGTCTACCGAGCTCTGCCTTTATTCCGTTGTGGAAGCATGGAGTGCTCGTGGGGCTGCTTTTAAGTCATTGCACTGTTTCTGCAATGCCTCTACCTGCTGTTCTGTTTCTTGTCTTACCAAGACCGCACTTTGTGTGTCCTGGTAGGCCTTGTCATACTGGGTCTGGAAGCTGCTTAAGAGCGCCAGACAAGACTGGTGTGCCCTCTTGGCATCATCCACCTCTCTGTCTTTTGCTGCTAACTTCCCTGTTCTCTCTCTCTCTACCTCGCTCACATCTACCTTACTTGTTCTATCTCTCTCCTCTATCTCTCTACGGAGCGTCCTAACAACCTCCTCTGTGCCTCGCAATTGTGCCAGACAGGACATGATTGCCATCTGCTTGCGAGCTTTTCCCGAGCTCTTCTTGTGAATCTCTGTCAGGTTCTCCCACCAAGTATGTCCTATACTCCCGGGACCTGTTTCTTCATTCGTGCAAAATTCGCTCCTTTCCCTTTGAGGTACTTCCTTATTTCATCTTCCCAAACGGGACACTGTCCTACTCTGCTGGTCGCTGCGACCTTGAATTCCTGGGGGTTCATAAGGCGTTCCATTGCCTTCATTGCCATTTTTCCTATAACTGGGTTCGTTATTAAATTTGGAACGGGGGTGATAAAGCGGTGATGTAAACACGGGTACGGCTTACGCTAATTTCCGGCCTACAAAACTCCCGACAGTTTTACGCAACAAAATCTCTCAGGTTTACCTTATATCCCTGTTAGTACGCATGCATTAACACACTTCCGAATTCTGGAGGATTGATCAGTACTGCTTAAACTCTTGTGGTTCTTCTACTAGGATTTCTAATTCAAATTTTGGGTTCTCTCGGAGTGGTGGGGGCACTTCTAAGTTGAATCCCATCAGAGTCACCAGTAAATATTGTTCGTTATGCTTTCCCTTAATTTGCTCTGTTCTAATTACCTTTGCTCAAGAGTCGCCAGGTATCTTTCTGATCCCACCACAGGGTTCAAAGCCGAATACTGATCAATGACTCGATACACCAGTTAGTAAGTTTGAAATCAATGCACATTTATTTACACACACAGTCAATTATTATTCATGCATAAACTCTACTCGCTAAACTACAACTACTACTAAAAACCTATACTTAGCTTCGAGTGCCCACTCAGTCAGAGGAACAATGGCCGTTGTCCGGTTCTGATACTGTTGGCTTCGAACTGGTATAGAATAGTAGCTAGGAGCACCTACCTCGTAGCGTTCGTTGACCTTAGACTTACTTGGCTGGTGCTTGGTGGGCCTCTCGTCGCTGAGAGCCAAATGCCAAGGTGAAGGTGATGAAGAGGAGTAAGAGTAAGAGCAAGAAAGCGAACTGACCTTGGGAACTCTGTTTTATAGCCCCCAGGGTTTCGCGCCCTTCAGCATGTCACCACTCGGGCATCCTTTTGGGCTTGGTCCACATTGAAATGGATGAATTGAGCCATCTGAGTATATAAGGCCTCAGTGACAGTGCAGATTCACCTGTGCACCGAGGTCTGTGAGATCCCGGACAGATCCCCACTTGATGCTTGGAAGGACCCCGTCGCGTAAAGGTTCAGGGCAACCTTCACCTTAATGGCCACCAGAAGTGGGTGTCCTCCCCCATACCTCTGCGGTGCCAGGTGTGCCATGATCTGGCAGATATGTCGCACTGTCTCCCTGCTGAGCCGGAGTCTTTGATGGCATGCCCGGTCCAGCAGATCCTCGAATGACAGGCGCTGCTGGTACACGCAAGGCCTCATGCAGCTCCTCCTTTGCACCTGCTCCTCCTCCTTGGCCTGTTGGGCGGATGGCTCTCCACCGTGCGCGGCTGCTTCCTGTTTCAACGCTAGCTTCAATCTTCAGAACTTCAGTTGGCCGAAGGACAAGTGGACTGCCCAACTATTGATTTAAAAAATCCCAGTGGAGGTGGGAAGGTGAAAGGCACAGAGCCCCCCCCACCCCTGCACCATGCCACCTGATTTACTCCCCTGCACCACCCCGCCTTCCCGCCAGCTCCTCCAATCTACTCCTGGGTGCAGGGATGGTCGTAAAATGTGGTAGTTACAAGACTATTAATGCAGAGACCCAAGCTAATGTCAAGGATTTCCTGATACAACTAGATTTAGCTTTGATGCCACTTTTGATACTCACCTCACATACAAGTGACTTGTATCAGAGGCCTGCAATAGGTATAGAGACCCTTCAGAACAGAGAGAAAATTGGATCTGTTTTTCACAGACACAGCTCCAGTAATGGGGCCACATTCTCAACTATTCTAATCTTCCCAATTTATGATACAAGTCCCTTGTTAACAAGTTTCTCCCTTGTATCAATTCAGTTCTAGTTCTTTTGCTTTCAGAATTATAATATGGAGGTCATAATCAGGATCCCTCGTGCCTTTGCTATATTTCTGAAATCCTCCTTCAGCTTTTGCAATTCTTTCACTCTGTTATGTGAAGCAAATGTCAGCTGTCTGCATAGCAGAAGCTAATAAGTGAGATGGATACAGATTGAAGGAGCATGTTGGAGCTTTGTAGACTATTGACTTTCCATTCAGTTACTGGAAGATTTATTAAAACAATCTGAGATGAATGTAATATTGGAGAGAAGTACTATTCAAGTGCTCAAGGAGTTAAGTGCTTACACTAAGCATATTGATCCAAATTCACAAATGTAATGAATTTTACAAGGCAAGGCCATCGACTGAATTTACAGGCTGGATTTTAGATTTTAACCGCAGGGCTTTTTAAATTGTTCCTGCAGCTTTTTCAGCCGCAGGCATCCTGGTTGACAGACCTGTCAAGGGGAACTTTGCCAGGCAGGATTGCAGCCTATGCGCGCTGTTGGGTGCAGTGGGATGATTCACTTACAGGGAGCAGTGTCCTACTCGCAGGGTGGCGTTCCAGTTGTGGGGGTGGAGATTATGGCTGTGGGGCATGAGGGGGAGGGGGAGAGCAGGTGGTGATGGTGTGGTCCAATGGTGTTTACGGGTGGATGCAGGTTTGCGATGGGGAAGAACAGATAAGATTGCATGTTGGGGGTGGGGGTTGTGTGGGCTTGGGGGAAATACTTTTGCTCCTCCTGGTCTGCAAAGACACCTCTTGAATTCAGCCCTTCTCATCTTCTTTAAGCTACCAGATTCCCTGGGACCTGGGAAATCTGAAATGGCTAAAAAATAGAATAATGTTAAAACAAAATAAGGCGCCCTCATTATAAGATTTAAATGATTATCCGGCCCTCGAATCACCTGGAAGGGTAAGGAGTCTCTAAACTTTGAGCAACAGGTGAAGTTTGCCATTACATGCCGCTACTAGCAAAGTGAGTGATATTTTCCACTAACAGGATGCTGCCGTCATGGCAAAGGCATTGGGCGGGATTATCGACTCCCCCTGTTCGCTGGCGGTGGAATTCTCTGTTCCAGCTGCTTGCCAATGGGACTTCCTATTGGAACTACTCTACGCCACCGGTATATCCGCGGTGGGGGTGCCCTGCCAGCAGGAAGAGAGAACCACGACGACGGAGAATTTGGGCTATTTTTGTTTCATTTCTGTCCCCTGCAAGCAGAAGAAATATGTTCAGGCAGGAATGCCAAATTTCAATGGGACCAACAATTTCTTCTGTATGAGAAAATGGTGCGTATTGGTTGGCACGTTGTCTCTAAATTGTCAAGGGGTTACCATAGAGAATGCAGCAGGGAACTATTGTCATCCTTGCTTTTGTATAATTCACTTGCTAGAAGTGACATGCATTCATACGCAGAATCATTCTCTGTAAATAAAAGAAATATGTTCAAGCCTTGCACTGTTTTTGAACTGGATGCCTGGTGAGCCTCTCCGTTGTTTTTTCCATGGTAACGCCTCACCAATTGGAGTTGACTTGTCAATCAATCAGCACCCATTTTCTTTTTTAAAATGTTTTTATTGAAATTTTAACATTTTATACACAGTACATTCAACAAGGATATGTGCATCGGTTACAATATACAAGACATTTCCATTGGTATTGATAAACCCTCTCCCCTCCCTCGCCCTAGGACCCCCCCCCCCCCCCCCCCACCCACGCCCCACCAAAACCCCTCCTTTTGTTGTTTCAGGATCTTTTCTTGGATCGCTTATCATACAGTGGGCAGTTATTTTCTATTTACATATGTGTGGTGTTTTCCATTCCCCCCGCTTTGTCAATTGGCCCCATCGCCTTCTCCTCCCCCCCTCCACCTCACTTTCGGTGTTTCTTTGGGGGTTCCTTTGGGGGTTTCCTTGGCCTTACTCTTGGCCCCCTGATATCTGTTTTGGTTGTTTTCTGGCCTACCCTCACCTCTCTCTGGCCTCCCCCACCCCTCCCTTCGCATCCCTGCCCATTTCTTGCAGTCGTAGGCTCTTGTGTGCCCCCCCCTCACCTTGCTCCAATTGCTGTTGGTCTTGAACTGGTCCTAGAACAAGTTGGTGAATGGCCTCCACATTTTGAGGACGCTCTCCTCTGACTCTCGGATGGGTGTATTTGATCTTCTGCAGGCGGAGAAATTCCGACAGATCTGCCAGCCAGTCTGCAGCTGTGGGTGGTGCTGCTGATCGCCAGCTGGGCAGGATTCTCTGGTGGGCGATTAGAGAAGCAAAGGCAAGGGCATCGGCCCTCTTCCCCATGAATCGTTCTGGCTGGTCCGATAGCTCGATGGCTGACACTCTCGGGCATAGCTCCACCCTCACCCCCACACCCTTGGACATTACCTTGTAGTAGGCTGTCCAGAACCCGACAAGTCTGGGACATGATCAGAACATGTGGTCATGGTTGGCCGGACCTCCTTGGCTCTGTTCACATTTGTCCTCAACCTCCGGGAAGAACCTCTTCATTCGGGTTCTTGTCAGGTGCGCTCTGTGCATTACTTTCAGTTCCATGAGGCTTAGCCTTGCGCATGAGAAAGTGGATTGGCTCTGCTCAGTGCTTTGCTCAAGTCCCCATCCTATTTTCTCCCATGTTTCCCATGTTTCGTCCAGTGGGGAGCGTGTCCTTTCTAATAGACGTCCGTACTCATCTGGTTTCAGGTTCTGAGGGTGGCTACCACCACTGGGCTTGTTGAGTGTTTTGTTGGTGGGGATGGGAGCGCTGCCGTGGCGAGGGCCCAGAGGGTCATCCCTACACAGGAACTGTCCTCCATCCTCGCCCATTCCATTTCCGATTGTTTCATCCATCCCCTCACTCTTTTTACCCGTGGCTGCCCAGTGGTAGTATTGTAGGTTTGGGAGGGCCAGGCCTCTCATGTTTCTTCTTCTTTGTAGGACTTTTTTGGGGATCCTTGGATTCACCCCCCCCCCCCCCCCCCCCCCCCCCCCCTCCCCCCACCCCACCCAGCCAAACGCTATAATCATCTTACCTATGGTGTTGAAAAAGGCCTTGGGGATGCAGCTAGGTATGGACCTGAACAGGAAGAGGAACCTGGGCAGTATCTTCATCTTGATTGTCTGTACTCTCTCACCAGGGAGAGTGAGAGTGTGCCCCATCTCTGCAGGTCCTTTTTTACTTCCTCTGCCAGACTGGTCAGGTTCCACTTGTGGATGCGTGTTCAGTTTTGGGCAATCTGGATCCCCAGGTAGCGAAATTTGTTTTGGGCTAGTTTGAATATTATTCCCCAAACTCTGCCCCTCCCTCTCTCGGGACTTTTGCTCAGATTGAGTTTGTCACCCGACAAGGCTCCAAACTCCCTCAGAAGCTTCCTGATTCCTTCTATGCTGCTTTGTGGGTCCGAGATGTAGAGGAGCAGGTCATCCGCATAGTGAGACTCTGTGCTCTCTGCCTCCTCTTTGGATCATCTTCCAGCTTCTCGCCGCTCTCAGGGTAATCACCGATGGTTCGATTGCCAGGCCGAACAAGAGCGGGGACAGCGGGCATCCCTGACTTGTGCCTCTGTGCAGCTGGAAGTATTCAGAGCTGGTGGTGTTGGTCCAAACGCTCACCTTGGGGGCGTTGTACAGGAGTTTCACCCATGAGGTGAACCCCGTCCCTAGCCCAAACTGCTCTAGTACCTCAATGTACTTCCACTCCACTCTGTCAAAGGCCTTCTCTGCGTCACCTCTGGTATTCTCTCCCCAGATGGAGTCATTATCACATTCAGCAGTCGTCTGATTTTCGCTGTTAGCTGTCCGTCAGTGGGTCCGCTACACAGTTGAAGTCCCTCCTCCCCCCCCATGATCAGTCAGTGTGTAACTATGTTGGGAATTACCGCCATGGTCTGCTTTATAAATTCTGTGTCGCCCAGTTGGGAGCGTATACATTGACAAGGACTACTGGTGCCCAGTCTAGGACACCGCTGACCATGACGTACCGTCCCCCTTGGTCTGTAACCTTCCTCATTGCAGTAAACTCCATCCTCATCCTTATCAATGTGGCTACCCCCCCCCCCCCCCCCCCCGAGCTCTCGTCCCGTAGCAGGAATAGTAAGTCTGTCCCACCCAACCCTTCCTTACCTGCAGTCGGTCCTTCTCCCTCAGGTGCATCTCTTGGAGGAAGACCATGTCCGTTTTCATTCTTTTAAGGTGGGCGAAGACTCTAGATCTTTACACTGGGCTGTTAAGCCCCCTAACGTTCCAGGTTAGTATCCTGGTGGGGGATTTTGTACCCCTCCTCCTGCGGGATCAACCATACTTAACTTGTGGGTGAGCCCTTGCACTCCAGTGTTTTCCTTTGTTTAGGGATCTTGAAGCCAGTCTAGAACCCTTCCCCACCCCGCTGCCATTTTGTTCCCCCTATGGTTCTGTATCCCCCCTCTTACTGCCACCCCTACCCCCTCCCTTCTGCCCCCCATACGACCCCCCCGTCTACCCCTCTGTTTCCCCTCACCTGGTGTTGTGACCCCCCCCCCCTCCGCCATACGTTCTCTCCCCAGTGGGAGACGTACTGCGGCCCCCCCTCTCATTCATACCTCCTGCTGCTAGCTTTCCAGCTCGTGTGGTGGCCCCCATCCTGGGGTCAGTCTGATCCCCTTCTGCGCTGCTCTGCTGGTATCCCCTCTTCATTTTTTTTGTGTTCTTAAGTACAGACTCATCCATCTCTGCAGGGGCAGTAAAGTAATGTTCCTTGCTCTGATACGTTACCCAGAGTTTGGCTGGGTACAGCATCCTGAATTTAATGTTTTGTATAGGGCTGATTTAGCCTGATTGAATTCTGGCCTGCGCCTTGCCAGGTCCATCCCAATGTCCTTATGTTTGTCCCAGTTGCATGCCTTTGTCTGTCTGGCCCAGCAAAGGATCCATTCCCGGTCCTGGTATCTGTGCAGCTTGGCAATGACCACTCTCAGATGTTCCCCCGTCTTGGGTTTCAGCCAGAGCGACCTGTGGGCCCTGTCGATCTCCGGTGGCTTGGGGAAGCTGTCTCTTCCGCTAGGTTGCCCAGCATTTGAACCATGGAGTCGGTCGGATACCTGCTCTCGATCCTTCTGGCAGGCCCACTATTCGGATATTCTGTCGCCACAACGAGTTTCTTGGTCCTCCACCTTTCCTTTCAGGCTCCCCAGGGTCGTCACCAATCTCTTGATTGTGGTCTCTAGGGCAACGATTCAGCCACTCTGGCCCATCAATGCTTTTTCCAGCTCTGTTATCGTGCATCACTGGGCCCCTAATCTCTTTCCCATGCCATCGACAGCCATATGCATGGTGGCCAGTGCCTCTGCCACCTCCACCTCCAAAATGTCTGCCGCCTTTATTTTGGTTCTCATCTCCTTCAGTTCCCTGGTGAGGAATATCTTCCACCCATCGCCTGGTGGAGGGATGGGGGGGGGGGGGGGGGGACCTCTCTTTTCGTGTCGCCGGACCTTCCTCTCTTGGGGTGGCAGGAGACGCTCACCTTGTGGGTCTGCTGACCCGCTTGTTTTTCACTCTTGTCCCTTGTCGTAGTTCTTGGTATCCCTGCGGCCTCCTGAGCTGCTGTTTCCTGGCATTTTTACTATATATCTTGTCGTTGAGGGTGAGGGGATGTTTTAGCCCAGTTTTGTGGTCTAAATTCGGTCAAAAGTGCCATTTTTCTGTCTTGTGAAGGAGAGCCACCTGATGCGCGACTACTCAGCACTTCACCGTCACTGGAAGCCGTTCAGCACCCACCCCATTTCCCCTGTCATATGGATTATTGCAATCATCTGGAATTTGGCATTCTTTCATTTGTCCTGATGAGTGTAAGACAAAAAGCTTCAGCAACATGTTTCTTTTCAGTAATAATTATGCAAAAGTACAAGAACAGCCAGGTAAAGTGCTATTTGCAAAGAGTAGGTAACACTTACATTCAAGTTTAATTACAGGTTTGGATTGATAAACACGTTGGTATGGGTTTATGTAAATTCATCATAGATTTGTCTGGGGGTGAAATTTTCACTTGTGATATTCTGTGTGCCTTTAACAGGTTGTCACTGCTCTTTGGTATTTATAGCAGCTCAAAATGGTTGGTATGTCAAAGCAATCCAATGTACAAATTGCAAAAGAAAGTAATGCTTGTGCCCTTTCAGTTAGTAGGCAAGCTTAACATCAACAAATTAAAGCTCCTTATTTTCACCTCTTAGCTTAAATTCCTGAAATCTGGGTCGTCCTGTTCCTGCTTTATACTGAACACTGTTTTGCATTTATAATATAATAACATTTCAAGGAACAACACACAGTAATAATGAGATATTTACAGAGTGGGTATATGAGGCAGAAAGAAAATTTTAAAATTCTGAATATAAACAAATGTGTACATCAGTAACATGTGTACGGATGCGGTGGGGGGGGGGGGGGGGGGAGTCCTCACTTTGGGCCCCCAGTGATTGGTTGTCACAACCGTGCCGTATTAACTTTATTCATGTTGGTCTTGAAACATACCAGGGGTGTGTTTGGTGCTAACTGGGCATACATTGATGCCGTTGTAATTGCACCCTTGCGTTTCCTTGCAGTTCGTCCCCCCCCCCCCCCTGTTTCTCTGCCTTGCCTGTGCTGTTGCCTAGTTAGAGCCCCCCTCCCCCTCCTCCTTTCTTCCTGACAAGGCCCTGAACATGTGGGTATGATTGGCCGGGTCTCCCTGGCACGACTCGCATTTGTCCGCCACCTCCAGAAAGAACCCGCTCACGTGTGTTCTGGTCAAGGGTGCCCTGTGCACTACCTTTAGTTGCGCTATGCTCAGTCCTGCGCAAGAAAAGGTGGAGTTCGCCCTATGCAATGCTTCAGTCCAGAGCCCTGCCCCTATCTCCGTGCCCAGCTCTTCCTCCCACTTCCCCAAGTCTCGTCTAGCGGTGACTGTACCTCTTCCAGTTGACATCTGTACATGTCGGTGCGGCTCCCGTCCCCTTTCTCGGCTGCAGTATGAAACCTGTTCAGTCGGAAGTGTCCTGGTAGCTGGGAGAACGTTGCTGTCTCCTTGCGGAGGAAGTTCCTTATCTGCATGTATCATAGCCCATTCTCTTTTGGGAGCTGGAGCTTGTCTGTCAGTTCCCCAGATTCGCTACTCTGCCACCTATGTAAAAATCCCCCACCATCAGTACTCCTTCATCCTATCTCCACCGTTCAAAGGAGGCATCTATCGACGTAGGGGTAAATCTATGGTTCTTACAAATGGGGTCTGTGGTGGACATTGTGACCAGATTGAAGTAGTGCCTGAGTTGGTTCCACTTTCTCAGTGTGGCCACTACCACTGGGTTTTGTGAGTACTTGGCTGGGGGAAATGGGAGTGGAGCCATGAAGGGATGTCCCCATGCGGGAGCTCTCATCCGTTTTTATCCATTCAGCTCCCGGTTCTTTAACCCATTCCCATACTGTACAGGCTGCCCTGTGGTAGAATAGGAGGTTCGGAAGTGCCAGACCCCCATATTCCTACTTCTCTGCAGGACACTCTTATGGATCCTTGGGTTCTTCACCCACAACACAAATTAATTTGTCTACTATGGTGAAGAAGTCCTTGGGGATGAAGATCGGAATGCATCTGAAGAGGAAGAGGAACCTTGGCAGTACGTTCATCTTAATTGTCTTCACTGTTCCTGCCAGGGAGAGTGGGAGTGAGCCCCCCCTCTGCAGGTCCCTCTTTATCTCCCCCACCAGACTTGACAGGTTTCATTTGTGGATCGGCACCCAGTCGTGGGCCGTCTGAATCCCCAGGTATCGGAATTTGGTTTGGGCCAACTTGAAGGACAAGTTCACCAGCTCTGCTTCCCCAACCCATGGGTTCAAGGGGAAAATTTCACTCGTGCTCAGGTTGAGTTCCAAAGGTTCCGAACTCCCTTAGGAGATCCATTATTCCTCCCATGCTGGCTCGGGGGTTTGAGAGGAGCAGGTCATCCACATAGAGTGAGACTCTGTGCCCTCTGTCTCCCCTCTGAATGCCTCTTCACCCCTTCGCTGATCTCAGAGCGATGGCCAGTGCAAATAGTTGCAGGGTCAATGGGCATCCCTGCCTCATGCTCTGTGCAGCCGGGGATACTCAGAGCTGGTGGTGTTTGTATGTACGCTCGACATGGATGCGCTGTACAGTAATTTCACCCATGAGGTGAACCTTGGCCGAAACAAAACCAGTCCATTACCTCCGTGAGCTACCTCCATTAGACTCTGTCGAAGGCCTTCTAAGTCGGGAATCAAACCCAGGTCCCTGGTGTTGTGAAGCAACAGTGCTAACCACTGTGTTTGGGACGGTGAGCTGTGGGAGGATGCAGAGATCCTTCAGTGTGATTTGGACAAGTTGAGTGAGTGGGCAAATGAATGGCAGATGCAGTATAATTTGGATAAATGTGAGGCTATCTATTTTGGAAGCATAAATGGGAAGGCAGATTATTATCTGAATGGCGATTAAATTAGGAGAGGGGATCGCTTCTCGGCCTTTTGGCTGGGATCGAGCGTGGTTTGGGCCTTCTGGCTCAGATCTGGAGTGTCTCCTTTATGGGGGACCATGAATTGGATTCAGTTTGGGTTGGTTTTTGGAGCGGGCAGGGGGCTGGATTGTGGGTTCGCCTCTGGTCCACACTCTGGGCCCTGGCTTTGTGGCTCAGATAAAGTAATAAAAAATAAAAACAATAAATAAATAAAAATTAGGAGAGGGGAATGTGCAACGAGATCTAGATCTCCTCGAAACCAATCGCTGAGGCAACAACTGATTCACTCCATACTGGAGGTGGGTGGGCGATACTCTGCCTGAGTAAGGATAAAGGTCAACTGAGGCGGCCTGGAAAGATCCGGTTGCGTAAAAACTGAAAACGCGGATCCTTTTCACTAATACAGATAACACTCTGCTCCTTGTTGCTTTGAAATGCAAATATTCAGTCTGCAGCTCTCACAAATCCCAAACAGCACAGCATTCTGAGGGACTGATAGCTAGACCAATCTAAATATGACTGTATTGGTCTTTAAACACTAACGAGTGGGTATATATGTGTTAGAATATAGAACATTACAGCGCAGTACGGGCCCTTCGGCCCTCGATGTTGCCCTGACCTGTGAAACCATCTGAAGCCTATCTGACCTACACTATTCTATTTTCATCCATATGTCTATCCAGTGACCACTTAAATACCCTTAAAGTTGGCGAGTCTACTACTGTTGCAGGCAGGGCGTTCCACACCCCTACTACACTCTGAGTAAAGAAACTGCCTCTGACATCTGTCCTATATCTACCACCCCTCAATTTAAAGCTATGTCCCCTCGTGTTGGTCATCACCATCCGAGGAAAGAGACTCTCACTGTCCACCCTATCTAACCCTCTGACTATCTTATATGTCTCTATTAAGTCACCTCTCAGCCTTCTCCTCTCTAATGAAAACAACCTCAAGTCCCTGAGCCTTTCCTCGTAAGACCTTCCCTCCATACCAGGCAACATCCTAGTAAATCTCCTCTGAACCCTTTCCAAAGCTTCCACATCCTTCCTATAATGTGGTGACCAGAACTGCACGCAGTACTCCAGGAGCGGCCGCATCAGAGTTATGTACAGCTGCAGCATGACCTTGTGGCTCCGAAACTCAATCCCCCTACTGATAAAGGCTAGCACACCATATGCCTTCTTAACAGCCCTATTAACCTGGGTGGCAACTTTCAGGGATTTATGTACCTGGATGCTGAGATCTCTCTGTTCATCTACACTACCAAGAATCTTGCCATTAGCCCAGTACTCTGCATTCGTGTTACTCCTTCCAAAGTGTACCACCTCACACTTTTCCGCATTAAACTCCATCTGCCACCTCTCAGCCCAGCTCTGCAGCTTATCTATGTCCCTCTGTATCCTATAACATCCTTCAGCACTATCCACAACTCCACCGACCTTCGTGTCATCTGCAAATTTACTAACCCATCCTTCTACACCCTCTTCCAGGTCATTTATAAAAATGACAAACAGCAGTGGCCCCAAAACAGATCCTTGCGGTACACCACTAGTAACTGAACTCCAGGATGAACATTTGCCATCAACCACCACCCTCTGTCTTCTTTCAGCTAGCCAATTACTGATCCAAACTGCTAAATCACCTTCAATCCCATACTTCCTTATTTTCTGCAATAGCCTGCCGTGGGGAACCTTATCAAATGCCTTACTGAAATCCATATACACCACATCAACCGCTTTACCCTCATCCACCTGTTTGGTCACCTTCTCAAAAAACTCAATAAGGTTTGTGAGGCATGACCTACCCTTCACAAAACCGTGTTGACTATCGCTAATCAACTTGTTCTTTTCAAGATGATTATAAACCCTATCTCTTATAACCTTTTCCAACATTTTACCCACAACCGAAGTAAGGCTCACAGGTCTATAATTACTAGGGTTGTCTCTACTCCCCTTCTTGAACAAGGGGGCAACATTTGCTATCCTCCAGTCTTCCGGCACTATTCCTGTCGACAAAGATGACATAAAGATCAAGGACAAAGGCTCTGCAATCACCTCCCTGGCTTCCCAGAGAATCCTAGGATAAATCCCATCTGGCCCAGGGGACTTACCTATTTTTACATTTTTCAAAATTGCTAACACCTCCTCCTTGTGAACCTCAATTCCATCTAGCCTGGTCGACTGAACCTGAGTATTGGAAACTATTGTCCTCTCTGATGTTGCACTCTTAAATTCTTCCAGTCTAGCAGCTTCCATTTTCTCATCCTCTTTCTCATAAAACAGAAGGAACGGCATTCCCATTGGGAAATGCATTAATCCTAATCCAAAATATAAAAATAGTCATGACTTGCTTTAACCTATTTCGTGAAACCTCAGAACTTCAAAGGTCAAAAATCTTGTAATAATTTTACCAAAGGTGGTCCGCCATTCAGGGATGTTGCTCTGCTGATTTTATATAATGGGGACTCAACTGAGGGGCGTTGAGGTGACAGATTGGCTAAACCCACCCTCCCTCATTAACTGTGTGGTGGTGTGGATACAATGTGGATGCTTGTCAGGAAGGACACACCTTTTATTTGACCCTTGCTATCATCGCAAACCAACCTGAAAATAGGTGGCACTTAAAAGGGCGTCCAGTTCTCCAATCGCACAGTGACTCGGTCAATCACTATCAACGTTCGTGTGTGATCCACAAAATGGCATATTATTTATCGCTATCCTGTATTGCCTTTCTATTAATTTTTCAAGATGTTTTAAAAGCTCTCATTAAGGTTCAATTATGTTAATACAATCTACTTACTGTCTGAATTTAAATTTACTCACTGTCTGAATTTAAATTTACCATGTTGATTTGAAAACAAAACTATGTTCGATTACTTTCCTTTCGCACACCAGTGGATTTATCTAAGGCCCTGGACTAAATAATAATACTAATAGTCTTTATTATTGTCACAAGTAGGCTTACATTAACACTGCAATGAAGTTACTGTGAAAAGCCCCTAGTCGCTACATTCCGCCACCTGTTCAGGTGCACTGAGGGAGAATTCAGAATGTCCAATTCATTTAACGAGCACGTTTTTCAGGACTTGTGGGAGGAAACCGGAGCACCCGGAGGAAACCCACGCAGACACACGGAGAACGTGCAGACTCCGCACAGACAGTGACCCAAGCCGGGAATCGAACCTGGGACCCTGGAGCTGTGAAGCAACAGTGCTAACCACTGTGCTACAATGTTGTGACTTAGAAGTGAAACAGAAACCACTAAAAGCGTTTTCTCCAGTAGTTTTTTAATCTACAAAATTATAATTGCTGAAGTATTGTTATTTGGGAAGTACAATTATATGCATAATTAAATTAATATGTATAACCCTACAACCTTACAACCCTACAATGGGCAGTATGGTAGCACGGTGGTTAACTTGAGTCACTGTCTGTGCAGAATCTGCACGTTCTCTCCGTGTCTGCGTGGGTTTCCTCTGGATGCTCCGGTTTCCTCCCACAAATCCCGAAAGACATGCTTGTTAGGTGAATTGGACATTCTGAATTTTGAAACAGGCGCCGGATTCTGGCGACGAGGGGCATTTTACAAGAACTTCATTGCAGTGTTAATGTTATCCTACTTAGAACATAGAACATAGAACAGTACAGCACAGAACAGGCCCTTCGGCCCTCAATGTTGCGCCGAGCCATGATCACTTATGACACTAATAAAGATTATCATTATAACTAAGACTCGTTTAATCTAGGCATTCATTCAGAATTCATTTCAGCATAAGAGGACCATCAAAACACTGACTTAAATGGTAAAGTTCAATCCGACTGAATTTCTTTCATAAAGATCCAGCAACTTCGGAGCAATGCTGAAATGCCAAATGCATCCTAGGAAAACTGCTTTGCCGAGGTGAACTGTACCGCAACGGTAGAGTTCTCCTCGGCATCGGATCATTTCACACATTAATCCCGCTGAGCCTTCCTAAATCGGAAGGCTTACTGCTGTGGAGGGAATGCAATAAAAGATGTAATCTTCTTCAGAACAATAAATCACAGTGATTGAAAAGCTGAAAGAAAGGGGCTGCCAGAAAGATCCAGTTAATTTATTTGTCCTGTGATTTAGGATGCAAGAGGGCATATATTGCTGTAAATCTAAATCCGCTGTGCACATTCACAAAACAAATTCTCATGTGGCAGTTTTATAATGCTGTTGAAACACTCACTACTTCTGGACTTGATGTCTCCAGTTCTCTTGCCAACCTCTCAATCTCCAGTCTATTTTGAGCTGGAATTTAGCATTTGTAAATGCAATTAAAGGGCCATCAAGCATATTTGAGGCTCCATCGCAACACTGGTTTGCCAGGAAATATGATGCCAGTTTAAATCCATACTTCCCTCAATGTGGATCAGGGAGGAGCAGGAGTGACCCTCATGACCCCAGGTCCATTAAAGGAACATAGTCTGCTAGCTGCTCTGAAATCCAGCCCTGCCACTGACCATCAATCACCTTCCCCTCTGATTCACCCAAGCTGACCTGGCTACCAATCTTCCCCCCGGTAGTTTCCCCTTCCTCACTTACCTGAGGGCCACTGCTGGTGTTGCAGTGGCTCAATCTTCAATAATGCTTTCACCGTTTGAGCTACCTCTCACAGCAGCTCAGCCCACTTTGTGGAATTGAGACCCAAGGAGCAATAACAGGGGTGCAAGGGTTCTCAACCTCACCTTTTAAGCACAGGGATTGCACCAATAATGGATGTGCCCTAATTTTGTGGTCACCGTTTCCTAAATATTCTGTCTATTTGTCCTTGAGAGGAGTTCTCCTTTTATGAGGAAAGCTTTTGGCTTAATTTCATTTAAACCGTTTAATTTTTGCCTTAGATACATTCTGTTGTGCAGCTTTGGTGGTGGTGGGGCGGGCGGGGGGGGGGGGGCTTGATTAATGTGTAAATTCCTTCTGTCCGTGAGGTGAAATGCTATCATTTTGAACTCAGAGTGCACTCTGACAACCAGCAATGTGTAACAGTGAATCAGACAACAGGCCCAAGTGTTGGATTTATGAGGTGTCGAGTTCAATGTGCGGACAATTTGGGAGATTTTGCAGACAGTGCACAAGTGTGTGCCTGTGTATGTGCTTGTGAATCCTACTGTATCGTCTAGTTACTGCTTTGTTAGCAATAGCCACAGTACTCAGCCTTGGCATTCCATTGGGCTTTCTGAAGGCTAACAGAATGGAGGCGAAAAAAAGAGTTGGAAAGCAAAGGAAGCAAATTACCTTGCCGAAGCAGAGATTTCTCTGACTGGCTGGATTAAGGGGGACAGCTCTGGCCAGGCATCAAAATTCATCCCTGACTGCTGTCATTTTGGGAAGTGAAAAGCCTTCAGTCAAAACTGGGACAGTGGATGATGATGTGTTGGCTTGTGTAGACTTGAGAGATGAACAGACACTTCCAACACTGATGAAGGTTCAACTCACTTTTATTAACTACTTCTAACTAACTAACACACGATGACTGTGGGTCTAAATGATGCTAATTTAAACTAGAGACCTAAGCCTTGTCCGAGCCAGTTGATTCTCTCAGCACGTGTTGTAAGTCTGTGCTGGGCTGGATGAGTTCTTGTTACACTCAGAGGCAGCACCCAGAATGAGTGGGAACCGTGGTGCCCTCTGCCTTTATAGTGTGTGTATTCTAACTGGTGATTGGTTGCGGTGTTTGTATATTTTGATTGGCCCCTGTGTGTGTCCATCAGTGTGTGTCTGCACCATGATATACTGGTGTATATTATGACAGATGAGGAAGAAGAAATATGGCCAAGGTTGACAGGTAGCCAAGATCTTGGGGGCATCAATCATTGATTGTTGGACTTTGAATCTGTAAAGCAAGGAGCGGGAGTGGAATTTTCCAGACAAAGGAAGAGAGGTTTTCATGCATGCATGCCGGGGTTAAATCCCCCAAAAGTGACAGTAGGTTGGAATCTTGAAATTATCCAATTCTCTCTTGGTTTCATCAGAGTGAAGACACGTGAGGAATCAAGTTGCTCATTTGGGACCTTAACAAATGTATTTTAAAAAACAACAGCATTTGCTGAGCTGTTTTCCTTTACGGCAAGACCCCCGCCTACTGCTGGTTAAATATCAGCAGTGACAGGCTGAGGCCCTTAAGTGACGACAATTGGCATCCATGTGGAAACGCCGTCCTTCACCCATCCCATCCTGAGCTTATTCGGGATGAAGCTGCATGGTTCCTACACCATACCCTTCTGTCAAATCCATCCGGAATTCCTGAACTCACCTCTGGCAGGGGCATTAAATTCCGCCCGATGACGCCTATCAAAAGAAATTCAATAAATAATTCAAGGAGCAAAAAATGTCAGGAATATGGAAAATATGTGGGAGTGGGATTAACTGGATTGCTCTTCAAAAGAACCGACACAGTCTTGATTGGTGGATTGACCACCTCCTATGCTGTACTGTTCTATGATCCTGTGAAAACTACATTGTCAAACATAAATGGTTTTCTTTAGAAGATAGCTGATATACCTTCAATTCACAGTAAGGCAGAGAGAGCAAGTGACTAATAAAGGCTTTATTAGTCATGGACTTGCCTAGCCAGAGTCAGTAGTAGAGATGAATGCCGCCCACAAGAGGCCGGCCTATATATGGCCTCAGTATGGGTGGAGCCAGAGGCGGAGCCATACCAGGGTTACAGTACAGTACCTGGAAGCAGTTCCTATCACCACTTCCAGGTTATAGGTCACAGGCTATGGTATCATGCATGCAGTATGGTGAATACATTCACCACATGTTAAAAAAAATCAAGTCCAGCGAGGGTGACGTGGGGTCATTACATATTCAGTCTATCTGGAGGCCGGATCGTTCTCTTCGACCTCCGCAGCTCTGGCGGTGCAGCGGGCACAGTTGCCGCAGGTGGTGACTCCAGGGGCGTTGTGTCTGGAGCTTGAGCCTCAGTCTGGGGTGTCAGAGATGGTTGGGGTGCGGGGGTAGGGTGTGGGGTGATGGGTGGCAGCAGTGTTGGCGCGGGACAATACAGGAGACCCAGGGGGGGTGCAGTGAGTGGCGGTGGGCAGCGGGGAGAAGGGGGGATGTAGGCGGGGGGGGGCGCATTGGCAGGGGAACCAGCTGGCGCCAGGTCCCGTAGGGAGATCGTATCTTGCCGTCCGTCCTGGTGTGCGATGTAAGCGTACTGGGGGTTGGCGTGCAGCAGCTGGACCCTCTCGACCAGGGGATTGGTCTCATGGCTCCTCATGTGCCTCCGGAGAAGGACTGGTCCCGGATTTTTCAGCCAAGGTGGAAGTGAGATCCCGGGGATGGACTTCCTGGGGAAGATAAACAAACGATCGTGAGGGGTCTCGTTCGTGGCCGTGCAGAGGAGCGATCTGATGGAGTGGAGGGTGTCAGGGACGACCTCCTGCCAGCGGGGGATGGGGAGACTTCTAGACCTAAGGGCCAGAAGAATGGCCTTCCATACCGTTGCGTTCTTCCTCTCCCTCTTCCCCATTTCCCTGCAGGGTTATAGCTTGTAGTCCTGCTCGAGGCAATGCCTTTGTCAAGCAGGTACTGACGCAGCTCATCGCTCATGAACGATATGCCCCGGTCGCTGTGGACGTAGGCAGGAAACCGAACAGCGTGAATATGCTGCGCAGTGCATTTATTATGGTGGCTGAGGTCATGTCGGGGCAGGGGACGGTGAAGGGGAAGCGGGAGTACTCATCGATGACGGTGAGAAAGTATATATTCCGGTTGGTGGATGGGACGGGCCCTTTGAAGTCAACACTTAGGCGCTCAAAGGGCCGGGAGGCCTTTACCAGGTGGGCCTTGTCTGGCCGGTAGAAGTGCGGTTTGCACTCCGCACAGACCTGGCAGTCCCTGGTCATTGCCTTGACCTCCTTAGAGGAGAAAGGCAGATTGCGGGCCTTAATGAAGTGGGTAAGTCGGGTGACCCCCGGGTGGCAGAGGTCATTGTGGATAGCCCGAAGTTGGTCATCTTGCGCGCTGGCGCATGTGCCACGGGACAGGACATCTGGGGGCTCGTTGAGCTTCCCAGGACGATACTTGATATCGTAATTGTAGGTGGAGAGCTCGATCCTCCACCTCAAGATTTTATCATTTTTTATTTTGCCCCGTTGTGCGTTGTCGAACATGAAGGCTACCGATCGTTGGTCGGTGACGAGGGTGAACCTCCTACCAGCTAGGTAGTGCCTCCAGTGCCGCACTGCTTACACTATGGCTTGTGCTTCCTTCTCAACCGAGGAGTGTCAAATTTCAGAAGCGTGGAGGGTCCTAGAGAAAAATGCTCCTGCCTGCCCGGTTGAGTGTGGCGGCCAGTGCGACGTCTGATGCGTCGCTCTCTACCTGAAAAGGGATGGACTTGTCCACCGCTTGCATTGCGGCCTTGGTGATATCGGCCTTGATGCGGCTGAAGGTGAGACTTCCAATCTTTCCATAGAACCCCATCCTCCAATACACACTCTCATCACATATATTTCCTTTATTTATTTTTTAACACTTTATTTTTTAGTTTCAGGTAATTAAAACATCTTGCAGTTATCGGGAGATTTAGCATTATTATAGATTTCATAGAATTTACAGTGCAGAAGGAGGCCATTCGGCCCATTGAGTTTGAACTGGCCCTTATAAAGAGCACTCTACTGTAGCCCACGTACCTACCCTATCCCCGTAACCCAGTAACCCCCACGTAACATTTTATTTTGGACATTAAGGGCAATTTAGCATAGCCAATCCACCTAACCCGCACATCTATGGGCTGTGGGAGGAAACCGGAGCACCCGAAGGAAACCCACGCAGACACGGGGAGAACGTGCAGACTCCGCACAGGCAGAGACCCAGCCAGGAATCAAACCTGGGTCCCTGAGGCTGCGAAGGAACTGTGCTAACCACTATGCTAACATGCTGCCCTATTAAATGGAGGAAAGTCAGAATGGTTTATTTAGAGATGTGTGCTTTGACCCACTCACATTTTTCAATATTAATTGTGCTCAGGTAATCTAGTGGACCTGGAAAATAATCCCTTATGCTGCTATCATTCATGCTCATCTTCAATTTTCTTTCCACTGTTTGGTTGTCTACAATATAATCCCAGTAATGTGAAAGAAAATTTATTATTCTTCAACTTAACCATAGGGGATTTTGTTCGGGTCGTTTCTCTAATTAAATACTTATGCTTTAATGCCACAATATTGTTCCAATTAGTGATGATATCCAATCTGCCCTTCTTCATTCCTTATTCCTCCTAAACCCCTAAATATTTCAAAATCAATCTCCTCTCAGCTGTAGCCATGTTTTAGTTACTGCTATTATGTTTCCTTTAGACTTCTAGTTCCTGAAGTTTGTTTCTTATATTTCTTTGGTCTGCCAATTTGTCCTTATTTTATGCCTCCGCTCACAATTTAATAAATGTATCTTTAAAAATAGAATAGCTGATACATAGAATTTTACATAGAATTTACAGTGCAGAAGGAGGCCATTTGGCCCATCGAGTCTGCACCAGCTCTTGGAAAGAGCCTACCCAAGGTCAACACCTCCACCCTATCCCCATAACCCAGTAACCCCACCCAACACTAAGGGTAATTTTGGACACTAAGGGCAATTTAGCATGGCCAATCCACCTAACCTGTACATCTTTGTGACTGTGGGAGGAAACCGGAGCACCCAGAGGAAACCCACGCACACACGGGGAGGATGTGCAGACTCCGTACAGACAGTGACCCAAGCCGGAATCGAACCTGGGACCCTGGAGCTGTGAAGCGATTGTGCTATCCACAATGCTACCGTGCTGCCCGTGCTACGGTGGTAGGACTCTGAGTAAAGAGAATTGTTCATTTGGAAACATAGACATATAAACATCGAAAATAGAGGCAGGAGGAGGCCAGTAGGAGGGCAGCACGCTAGCAGAGTGGTTAGCACAGTTACTTCACAGTCCCAGGGTCCCAAGTATGATTCCCAGCTTGGGTCACTGTCTGTGCGGAGTCTGCACGTTCTCCCCATGTCTGCGTGGATTTCTTCCGGGTGTTCCAGTTTCCTCTCACAATCCAAAGATGTGCAGGTTAGGTGGATTGGCCATGATAAACTGCCCTTAGGTTAGGTGTGTTTTGTGAGATTCATGAAGAATCCAGCACTAGTTGAAGGATAGAAAGAAATAACCTTTATTTATAATAACATATATATACACAACAGCAGCAGCAACTTCCTCGCTGCTCACTCTCCTCTAGCCGGTTCCAAACTGGCCAGCATTATTTATGCAGGGAATCTGCTAATGATATCTCTCTCTCTCTCTCTCCCCCCCCCCCCCCCCCCCCCCACCCTCCCCCCCACCCCCACTCCTCATTGGGGAAGCTCATACTCCCAGAGGATTGTGGGATTTCCATTAGTCCCCAGCCAGTGGTAAGCAAACAGGTTATAACAGTGGGGCTGCTGGTTTACGGGGATAGGGTGGTGAGGGCTTAAGTGGGGTGCTCTTCCCAAGAGCCGGTGCAGACCCGATGGGCCAAATGGCCTCCTTCTGCACTGTAAATTCTGTGATTTGGCCCTTCGAGCCTGCTTCGCCATTCATTTAAAAAAAAAAATTTTTTCATTGGAAGTTTTTGATAAATATATATCAACAGAACAATAATAACAATAACAATAATAATAAACACCCCCCAGCATCCGTAACAACGCATATAACAAACTCCCCCACCCCCCCAAACCCAATAAACAACAAAATAAATTAACAATAAGCAAATTAACTTAAACACTATCCCCCTAAACCCCCCCCCCTTTCCCCCCTCCCCCCCCCCCCTTCCCCCCCCCCCCCCCCCGGGTTGCTGCTGCTGCTGACTTAGTACCTTATCGTTGAGCCAGAAAGTCGAGGAAAGGCTGCCACCTCCTAAAGAACCCTTGTACCGACCCCCTCAGGGCGAATTTGACCCTCTCCAGCTGAATAAATCCCGCCATGTTATTAATCCAGGTCTCCACGCTCGGAGGTCTCGCATCTTTCCACTGCAGCAAGATCCTCCGCCAGGCTACTAGGGATGCAAAGGCCAAAACATCGGCCTCTTTCGCCTCCTGCACTCCAGGCTCCACCACAACCCCAAATATCGCGAGTCCCCAGCCTGGCTTGACCCTGGATCCCACCACCCTCGACATCGTCCTTGCCACCCCCTTCCCAGGACTCCTCCAGTGCCGGGCATGATGCCCAGATCATATGGGCATGGTTTGCTCCGCCATTCATTATGATCATGGCTGATCATCAAGTTCAATACCCTGATCCCGCCTTAACCGATATCCCTTGACCCCTTTAGTACCAAAAGAATCATAGAAAATGGAAGCAATTATTAAAATCTGACAGTTATTTCATGAGTGAAGAGGTAGAATTCCGAACGGACTACAGAAGATACAAAATGGATGCCACCTGTGTTGTTCCTTGTGTCTTAATAAAGCTCGTAGTCGTAAAGTTGAAGTAGATGCTTTATTGTAAGTTGGTACTGTCTTCATCTTTCAAGTATTTAAAGCAATTATATGTTTCTCTAGCTTCATGTCCTGCGATGAGCAGTGCTATTTTCATTTTGTCTGAGGCTGCTTCTAAATCATTAGCTATGATATATAAATCGAACACTTGTTTAAATCTTTTCCAGGCATTACTTAAATTACCGAGTATGTTCAGCTGAGGTGGGGTTCCAACCAATATGATCGAATTAGCGAAGTCTTCCCAAGTCGAATGTCCGGTAGGAGTTTTCCTTGCCATTTTGGTCTTTCTGTGTCTGCAGCTTGTGTAATCTTGTAGTAAGCGTCTGAAGCCACACTTGGTACTATGTGTTGTTCCTTGTGTCTTAATAAAGTTCGGAGTCTTAAAGTTGAAGTAGATGCTTTATTGTAAGTTTGTTCTCTCTTCAGTGCTTAACTTAAAGTTACATCGATGCTGCTTGTCTATGTCTTGCTACCAGTTCCCGTCCTGTGAAGTGTGCCCTGACTTCCTGTTCATCTGTATTTATATTTCTCCCGTGCTCCCTCTAGTGCTTGCTCAGTTGTATTGCATCTACACAGATATACAATCACCACATCCCCCCTTTTTTCTTTACATATTTTCTGTACATTGTTAAAGAAAATTGTACAAAACAGTTAAATTACTTATGATATGTGTATCTATACAAGTGATGATGATATTGGATATTTTACAAAGCCAATTAATATTTATGAGTCCAATCTTAATAAAAACATTTATGAGTCCAAACTTGATGAATTTGTTCATTGAGTTTTTTCTTTTTCGTTGTTGATGTGGTGATATTGATATTGCAACTCCGTTGTGAATGTTGTCGGTGTTCTTGTTTTTTTTTTAAGTAACCAATACGTCATCCCGAGGTGTTTCAATGGTCGAACCACTGATGTTGACTGACATAGACTTTTTTCTGTGCTTGTGGTATTGATTTAGTGTGTCATCTGCCTTGAAAGCTGGTGTGCTTGCTTGTTCTGGAGCAGATGTGAGTTTGTGAGATTCGTTGTCATCCCATGGCATGTTTGTAGTCTTGTCATTGTTTTGCAGTGTGCTGTGGCATTGTCCTTCATGTGCAGAGTTGTACCATTTTGTACAAGTCGTAGTTTCATTGTTGTTGTTTCTGTCTTTGCTGTTTTCGTTGTCGTTCTTGTTGCTGTTTTTGTCGTTTCTGTCTTTGTTGTTTTCATTGTTGTTCTTGTTGTTTTTGTCGTTTCTGTCTTGGTTCTTGTCATGCTTGTTGTTGTCTTTGTTATGCTTCTTGTTGTTTTTGTTGTTCTTCTTGTAGTTTTTGTTGTTGTGCTTGTAGTTTTTGTTGTCGTTGTTCTTGTTTCTGCAGTGCTTCTTGCGATTTTTGTTGTTCTTATTGCGCTTCATGTTGCTTTTGTTCTTGCAGTTGTTCTTGTTTCTGCTCTGCTTCTTGTGGTTTTGTTTTTCTTGTTGTGCTCACTGAGTGTCCCGTGTGGATAATTTGAGTCATTGTCACAGTTATTGGTGCGAGTGTCCTTTGTGGTATCTGTTACATTGAATGTTTCGTCTAGAGAATGGTGAGAATGATCTGAAGTTGCATTGATGCTGGTGACATCAGTCATTTGTGGTGGATTTGATTCCTCTTCTTTGCTTCCTTTGTACTCTTCTTCTGGAGTCATTTGTGGTGGATTTAATTCCTCTTCTTTGCTTTCTTGGTGCTCCTCTTCTGGAGTAAAGTTCTTCACAATTTCATTTTCTTGTTGGTCTTGGTGCTCCTCTTCTGGAGTATGGTGCTCCTCTTCTGGAGTCAAAACCTTCACGATTTCTATTGACCTGGCCTCTCTGGACTCTTGGTGCTCCTCTTCTGGAGTCAAAATCTTCACGATTTCTATTGACATGGCCTCTCTGGAATCTTGGTGCTCCTCTTCTGGAGTCAAAATCTTCAAGATTTCAATTGACGTGGTCTCTCTGGACTCATGAGTGGCCCTTCTCTGTGCTTCTGTACAGACGAGCTGAGATCTGTCAGTCTTGCTGTGATCCTGCACCCCCTGTATGTCGAGGGTGATCACATTGTCACTGTTTTCGCATGCAGTGGGTAGATTTACATTGTCTTCTTCTTGATTATGTGAGCTTGGTAGACTTTCATAGTCTGCTTGCGGTTGCTCAGATACGGTGGGTTGACTTTCATGGTCTTGTTCATGCATGGTGTTTGCTAGGGAGTGTTTGCTTGCTTCCATTTTGGAGTCTTTCAACGAACTGTCTGTGGAGGATCGCGTCACTCTCTTTGTGGAGTCTTTCATCGCTCTCTCTGTGGAGCCTGTCATTGCTCTCTTTGTGGAGTCTTTCTGTGCTCTCTGTGTGGCATCGTCTTCGTCTTTGGTATTGCTGTCATCCAATGTATCGACGATCTGCCATGGCACCATGGTGTTGGATTCAGCAACCATGAGTAGAGGCATGTTGAGTTTTGCGACCGTGTTGCTGATGCTGTGATCAGCATATCCGATAACTCAGCCATGCCTGAGTAGTATTGTTCGAAAAACAAATCATCTTTTTTTGTTTCGGATTTGGTATTGTTTTCTTCATCTTTTTTTGTTTTGGAATTGTTATTGTTCACTTCACTTTGGGTGGTGCAGACTGCTTGTTCCAGGGTGTTGTGAGAGTTATTGTCAACTGCTGGTGTAAGTTCAAGCGTTTTTCTGTCTTTTGAGGTAAGAAAATTGGGTTTTACAGCTTTAAGTTTCTTGTTTTAAATTTTCGGGCATTTCCCTTTTAAGTGGGCGTGGTCCGGGTCCTCAGACGTCATGACACTCGTGACGTCATGCGTAGGAATCGATTGCGCATGCGCAAATCGGTCTTCCTTTACTGTGCGGTTTTGTGTCCACTGCGCATGCGCGGCTTGCACATGCGCAGAACCATCTTTTAATGGTGCACTCGTTCCTTTCAACTGGGCATGCGCGGCTTGCGCATGCGCATAACGATCCGCGACCAAAACTTTTAAAAACTGCGCATGCACGGCTTGCGCATGCGCAGAATGCAAAACGGCTGATTTTAACTGCGCATGTGCGCCTTCTGTTTCTGCACATGCGCAGATGCAGATTTTCGGTCTTTGTTCCCCAGAGACTGTGAAATGTGCTCAGACGCCATTTTAAAGTGGATTTCAGCGTTTTTTCTTTCTAAAAAGTTCAAGTTACTTTTTCCTTTCGATCTGGACTGGATTTCAGCATTTTGCCTTTGTGAGAAGCTCAAGTTACTTTGTCCTTTCGATCTGGACTTTTCACTCGCGATTTCTAGACTGAACCCTTTCTGTTCTCATAGTGATTGTTTGAGTTTTGCATCACTCAGTCCCTGTGCAGTTTGGTCTTTGAGCATACAGTACTGTTCAAATTTCATACAGTGCTCTTCAAATTTTTTCAGTATTATTTCTAATTTGGTACTGTCTTCATCTTTCAAGTATTTAAAGCAATTATATGTTTCTCTAGCTTCATGTCCTGCGATGAGCAGTGCTATTTTCATTTTGTCTGAGGCTGCTTCTAAATCATTAGCTATGATATATAAATCGAACACTTGTTTAAATCTTTTCCAGGCATTACTTAAATTACCGAGTATGTTCAGCTGAGGTGGGGTTCCAACCAATATGATCGAATTAACGAAGTCTTCCCAAGTCGAATGTCCGGTAGGAGTTTTCCTTGCCATTTTGGTCTTTCTGTGTCTGCAGCTTGTGTAATCTTGTAGTAAGCGTCTGAAGCCACACTTGGTACTATGTGTTGTTCCTTGTGTCTTAATAAAGTTCGTAGTCCTAAAGTTGAAGTAGATGCTTTATTGTAAGTTTGTTCTCTCTTCAGTGCTTAACTTAAAGTTACATCGATGCTGCTTGTCTATGTCTTGCTACCAGTTCCCGTTCTGTGAGGTGTGCCCTGACTTCCTGTTCGTCTGTATTTATATCTCTCCCGTGCTCCCTCTAGTGCTTGCTCAGTTGTATTGCATCTACACAGATATACAATCACCACACCGCCTGATATAAAATGGACTCTGTCAATGTTCTTGACCCTATGTTATTATCGGTGTCTTCTGCTGAAGTAGCAAAGCTTTGTGCAAAACATGTGATATACAACCAGATGCATCCGGAGAGACAATGGGCCATTGGCAACCTTTGCCCAATGTCTGTATTCTTAGCTATTTGTAACTGACAAAGGGGCCTCAAATTGAGGAACTAGCAAGGAATGAGGAAGGACATGTTTCAGCGTGGCTGGACTATTGACCCCATGACTTTATGTAACCATTATCTATGTAATGAATTGATCGGGTAAGGCAAACTACCAATTAGAGGCTGTAGGAGCTAACTTGTAGCCATTTATGGCATTGAAGATGCATGTTATGAATTGTGACGCAAACAGAATTGATTGGGCATATGTAAATGTGAATGCAAACTAATTCCGCTTTCCTTCTGTATATTAACCCAGTGCGACCTCAGCTCAGGCGAGAAAAGATGCTGCACAGACCGTGGGGGGTCAAAGACATTTTCTCCCAGAGCTCTGAAAATTAATAAATTGCTTCTTTACTCACTCAAATGTCGATTCGTAAATATTTTCATCTACAAAGAGTGTTTTGCATTGGTCTGAAAAGAAAAACAGAGGGGTTTTCCAGCACTTCCTGCTGGTGGGATCTTCTGCTCGCACGGAAGTCGATCCTGCCGTGGGTTCCTCAGTGCTCGGACGGGAGAGCCATACAAGTTTCCAGTGACTTTGGCAGGATCAGAAGACCCTGCTGGCGGCCAAATGCAAGCCACCTCTGCTGTGGGAAAACCTGCTGGGGAGACCGGGTTGAAAAATCCTGGCCAATGGGTGGAATTTTGTGGTGGTGATGGGGGTCTCGCCTGCCAGGGAGAGATACAGTGAAGGCAAGCTTCACACTTTTTAATGAAGGCCTGCCATATCCTGTTTCACTAGGGCACTCGACAGGCCAACGGTGGACCTTCCCCCAGGATCAAGGACTCTGGGGGGGTGGAAATCTTGCCCGCCAAAAGCAGCTGTTCAGAGGCTGTGACTCTACTGAACGCAGCGCCAATGGGCCTTCCCACCAGGGACTTAACTGGGGTGGAAGCAAGAAAATGGTAGGATCTCAACTGGCCACTCTCCTGCCTGATTAAATGCCCTGCTGCCCCATAACCTACCATGGGGGAGGGCACAAGATTTCACTAGATGTTTGAGAGGAGGTGAAACCTTTGGCGTGATTCTCCGACAGATATCTAAGTGTGGTAGCGAGCGGGAACTGCTGCGAGCTTCCTGGTGCTCGCCCCAGTGAGGCCGACAATGCAATTCAACATTAATTGGTCCACTTAGAGAGGCCTCATAGCTTCTCGCCGCAAATGGTGGCTCACCAGTTGAACCGCTGGCACTGCACTCGCCAGCCCCCCCGCTAACAAGTTCGAGCACCACTTAAGCTGCACTTGCTCAGTCAACCACAGCCAGCTCGCAGCAATGGCGTCGAGGAGAATGTGGTGAATTCATACTGTATTGTAATTCACACTGTATTGCATTGCATTGTATTATGTCCTTGTGGGCTCTATATGTGAGCCGTTGCGCGGCTCAGCCCATAGGGGGAGATGAGGAGCTTGTACTGGGCTCCACCCTTGGCTCTGC
Source organism: Scyliorhinus canicula (assembly GCF_902713615.1). Classification (NCBI taxonomy): domain Eukaryota; kingdom Metazoa; phylum Chordata; class Chondrichthyes; order Carcharhiniformes; family Scyliorhinidae; genus Scyliorhinus; species Scyliorhinus canicula. The sequence continues at coordinate 44,012,522 of NC_052147.1, read as the reverse complement.
CCATGGCCCCGCCCATGGCCCCTCCCACTACCAGAAGTATAAGGTGCTGCAGCCGTGAGCCTGCCCTCAGTTCTTCTGGTCGCAGGCAGGCTCAGTTGTAAGACTATTAAAACCACAGTTTACTTCCAATTGTGTCTCTAGTGAATTGATGGTCACATCAATTTAATAGTCTTAGAAAACTTGAAGAAAACTACTATGGAATCAGCCCTCAAACCTGACCGACTAGAACTCGACCCGTAGGCTGCAGAGGCGAAGGAAATCTTCCTGCACTGGCTTCGATGTTTCAAGGCCTACCTTGCTGAATCAAGCACCTCTGAGACTACAGAGGAGCAGAAACTCAGCCTACTGCACACACGGGTGAGCCATCGTATCTCTACGCAACTCAATTGTACCACCTCATATACGGAGGCACTGTCTATGCTCGACCGATTGTACGTGCGGCCGATTAACGAGGTCTATGCGCGGCACATTTTCACGACCCGCCGCCACCGCCCCGTAGAGTCGCTGGAAGACTTCCTGCGTGACTTAAAGCCCTTGTTCAGGACTGCAATTTTCAGGCTTTAACGGCCTCCCAACACATGGAACTCGCTGTCTGTGATGTATACGTTGCAGGTCTCAGGTCTAACTATGTGTGCCAGCAACTACTTGAACAAGGGGCCCAGAACTTGTAGGACACTGTAGAGTTGGCAACGACTATGGAGGTCGCGTTCCGCAGTCTGAACTCCTTCCCCGCGGACCAAGCGACCCCATCGTGGGCCCCCGACCAGCAACTGCCCCAGGCCTGCGCCGCGCGGCCACCCACCCACTATGGAGCGCCAACGTGCCATTTTTGTGGCCAGCCCCAACACCCACGGCAGCACTGCCTGGCCCTCAACGCGACCTGCAGCAGCTGCGGTTGCAAAGGACACTATGCCTGAGTCTGCCTGGCAAAATCAAAACTTTCTAACTCCCCCGCAGTCCAGAGCACTCACCTCCCAAACTTGCAGGCCCGCAGACCCCGTAATGCTGCAGCGTGTCTGCCGACTCCGCCTCCGCCCGACACGTGCGACTCATGGGGGCCGCCATCTTGGCAATCCTCCACCACGCGGCCGGCCATGTGTGAGTCATGGGGGCCGCCATCTTGGACACCATCTTCCTCGCCGCCCACCACGTGCGATCCACGGGGGCGGCCATCTTGGACGCCATCATCTTCATCACCCGCCACGTGCGATTAACGGGGGCCGCCATCTTGGCCATCAACCGAACCCAACCTCGACTACGACCTCAGTGGACAGTCATCACGGGGCCACTCCAGCACTGCTGATCGAGCCGCCGACTACCCGCAACTCAACGCGGTCACGCTGGACCAGTCGCGTCCAAAGCACCTCCAGAGCTGATGATGTCCGTTAAAATCAACGGGTACAGGACACCGTGCCTCTTCGACTCCGGGAGCACCGAGAGCTTCGTACATCCTGACCTGGCAAGATGCTGTTCGCTCCCTATCTTCCCTGCACGGCAAACTATCTCCCTCGCCTCGGGCTCGCACTCAGTCCACATACAAGGGCGCACCGTCGCGACCCTAACGATTCAGGGTGCCAGCTACTCTAATTTCCAGCTGTACGTACTCCCCGACCTCTTTGCTCCACTCTTACTCAGCCTCGACTTTCAATGTAACCTCAAGAGCCTCACACTCAGCTTCGGCGGTCCCCTACCTCCATTCACTATCTGCAGTCTAGCGACTCTGAAAATCGACCCCCCTCCACTTTTCACTAATCTCACTGCTAACTGCAAACCCGTAGCCACTCGCAGCAGGCGGTATAGCCTGCAGGACAGGGTATTTATTAGAGCCAAAGTCCAGCGGCTCCTACGTGAAGGAGTCATAGAGGCCAGTAACAGACCCTGGAGAGCTCAGATGGTGGTCGTCAAGACTGGGGAGAAATTCCAAATGGTGGTTGATTATAGACAAACCATTAACCGGTTCACGCACCTCGATGCGTACCCCCTCTCCCGAATTGCAGACATGGTCAACCAGATCGCCCAGTACCGCATCTTCTCCACGGTGGATATGAAGTCTGCTTACCACCAGCTCCCAATCCGCCCGGAGGACCGCCACTATACGGTGTTGGAGGCAGACGGCTGCCTCTTCCACTTACTCCGGGTCCCCTTTGGCGTCACGAATGGAGTCTCGGTGTTCCAACGAACAATGGACCGAATGGTGGACCAGTACGGGCTGCGGGCCACGTTTCCGTACTTGGACAATGTCACCATCTGCGGCCATGATCAGCAGGACCACGACACCAACCTCCACCGATTCCTCCAAACCGCCCAGAAACTCAATCTCACTTACAATACGGAGAAATGCGTTTTCCGCACTACCAGACTAGCCATCCTCGGCTATGTCGTGGAAAACGGAGTTCAGGGCCCCGGCCCGGACCGGCCCCAGCCCGGACCCCCTCTTACAACTTACAACTCCCTCTCGCTCATTGTCCCAGGGCCCTCAAGAGGTGCCTGGGATTCTTCTCGTATTACGCCCAGTGAGTCCCCCAGTATGTGGACAAAGCCCGCCCACTATTTAAGACCACACTCTTCCCACTGTCAGCTGAGGCCCGCCAGGCCTTCAACTCCATCAAGGAGGACATCGCCAAAGCCACATGCGGGCGGTGGATGAATCCGTCCCTTTCCAGGTTGAGAGCGATGCCTCAGCGGTTGCTCTCGCAGCCACTCTGAATCAGGCAGGGAGACCAGTCGCCTTCTTCTCCCGAACACTCTCCTCTTCGGAACTTCGACACTCCTCAGTTGCAAAGGAAGCTCAAGCCATCATGGAAGCCATACGACACTGGAGGCACTACCTCGCAGGTAGGAGGTTTACCCTCATCACCGACCAAAGATCGGTTGCCTTCATGTTCGACAACTCGCAAAGGGGCAAAATTAAAAATGATAAAATCTTGCGGTGGAGGATCGAACTCTCCACGTATAATTACGATATCATATATCGACCGGGGAAGCTCAACGAGCCCCCAGATTCCCTGTCCCACGGCAATTGCGCCAGCGTGCAAGACGACCGCCTGAAGGCTATCCACAATGACCTCTGCCACGCGGGGGTCACCCGGCTCGCCCACTACGTCAAAGCTTGAAATCTGCCTTTCTCCACCGAGGAGGTAAAAGCCATCACCAGGGACTGCCCGATTTGCGCGGAGTGCAAACCGCACTTCTACAGACCAGACAAGGCCCCCCTGCTAAAGGCTTCCCGGCCCTTTGAACGCTTGAGCATCGATTTCAAAGGGCCACTCCCCTCGACCGATCTAAATGTGTACTTTCTTAACGTCATCGACGAGTTCTCCCACTTCCCCTTTGCTATCCCGTGCCCCGATATGACTTCCCACAGTCATCAGAGCCCTGCACAGTATCTTCACCCTGTTCGGTTTCCCCAGCTACGTACACAGCGACAGGGGTTCGTCCTTCATGAGCGACGAGCTGCGTCAGTACCTGCTCGACAAGGGCATCGCCTCGAGCAGCACTACCAGCTATAACCCCAGGGGAAACGGGCAGGTGGAGAGGGAGAACGCGACGGTCTGGAAGACCGTCCTACTGACCCTCCGGTCCAGGAATCTCCCGACCTCCCATTGGCAGGAGGTCCTCCCCGACGCGCTCCACGCTATTAGGTCCCTCCTGTGCACCACCACCAACCAGACCCCTCACGAACGGCTATTTGATTTCTCTAGGGGCACTACCACGGGGGCTTTGCTCCCATCATGGTTGAGGACACCGGGCCCGGTTCTCCTCCGGAAGCACGTCCGGACACACAAAATGGACCCACTAGTAGAGAGAGTGCTACTGCTTCATTCGAACCCCCAATACGCTTTTATTGAATACCCCGACGGCCGTCAGGACACCGTTTCCCTCCGGGACCTGGCGCCTGCAGGATCCACCACCACCACCACCACCGCCGAGGTACCCCTCACACTACACCCCAGCCAACCCCCACGCCCTGCGCCCCCGTGCCTATAGGTTTCCTGCACCCCCAGGCGCCCGTCGCACCGGTCAGGAATGAAGCTCGGGCCGAAACACCCCCGGAGTCCACCCTCATACCCACACCGATCATCACCACCCAGCCACCCGAAGAGGCTGCAACCCCGGTGCTCCGCCGATCCCAATGAATGACTCGGCCACCGGACCGGCTCAACTTGTAGACCCGTCACCCCCGCCGGAGTTGATTTTTTTTACAGGGGGTGAATGTGGTGAATTCATACTGTATTGTAATTCACACTGTATTGCCTTGCATTGTATTATGTCCTTGTGGGCTCTGTATGTGAGCCGTTGCGCAGCTCTGCCCATAGGGGAGATGAGGAGCTCGTACTGGGCTCCACCCTTGGCTCTGCCCATGGCCCCTCCCACTACTGGAAGTATAAAGTGCTGCAGCCGTGAGCCTGCCCTCAGTTCTTCTGGTCACAGGCAGGCTCAGTTGTAAGACTATTAAAACCACAGTTCACTTCCCATCGTGTCTCTAGTGAATTGATGGTCACATCAGAGAACAGCCCCAAGATTCAGGGACGCAGACCTGGGGAGTCTGCTAGTCACTGTGGAAGCCAGGAGGGATGTCCTGTTCCCCAGAGGGTCCAGGAGGGTCAGACAAAGGGCAGCCAGTGCTGCCTGGGATGAGGTGGCGATGGCTGTAAGCTCGGGGAGTGTGACCACGAGGACTGGCCTCCAGTGCAGGAAGAAGATCAATGAACTACACCGGGCAGCACGAGTGAGTAGACAACAACACCCCACCACACCTTCCTAAGACTTTTATACCCCCACGGCAGCGCCACTCTCCTTCCCCCTTCAACCCCCCCCAACTCTTCCTCCATCCCCCTCCCCCTTCAACCCCCAACCCTTCCTTCACACCCCTTCTCCCACCACTGTGAACCATGCGTGTGGCTAACGATGCCCTCTCTGTGTCTCCTCAGGAAAAGCTTTCCCACGATTGCCGGGCGATGGCACAGACTGGCGGTAGTGTTCTTGAAAATACAGAAAAATGTGTCATTTGAAACATGGAAGTCTGGCAATATGTGGTCTGAGAGGATACAGGGAAAGATCCCACAAAAGGTTAATAGCAGCTGCAAAGAGCAGGATTATAAAATGCAGATTCTTTCTCACAAGCAGGCTTAGCAAACACACAGGATTCTGGTATTTAGCTAAAACAATGGCTCACACCTTCATTGAATGTAACTATCTTAGAAAGTATCTGGAAAAGCATGGATGAAAGTTTCAATTGAATTAAGTGACGAATGTTTAAAACAGGCAGGTCTTTCAAGTCATAACCAAGTAAAATTTTAGCATACAGTTAAAAGCAAAGGTTTCACACCTTCACTGAAATTAACTCTCTTAGTAAACAGCTGGAAAGGAAAGGATTAGGTTCAGTTGAATTTGGTGTCAATTCTAAGTGTGAAATTCTACTAACATCAAGTCAATTAAAAAAAAATTGGAGACAACCTGTCTATGAGAAACATAATTTAAAGTCAAAATCAAAGGCAAAGTTATGAGCTAGGGACTATTGGAAAATTAAACTATTGAAATTACAGGTATTAAAAGTAACACCTCTTGAAACCAAAGCATCTTTGAATATCACAAAGGAACTTTGAACATCACAAAGGACAATGTAATCAGACCTGAGAGGTGAGGTTATGCCCAAACTGAATACTTAGTTGTATTAAAATGTTTAGATCAAAGATACTTTTTAACAATCAAAGTGAAATAAGTTAATTTACAATAAGGTAATAAAAACTTAATAATTGTTAGAAAGAGAATATAAACCCAGGGAGCAGAAGCAGAAGTAGCAACAGGAGGGGAGGAGAACTCAGAGAGAGGAGAGAAGCATATTCAGCTTTCACAGCTCGGTCATGGGAAAGACAAGGCAAGCAGCCGAGCTTAAACAGCTATACATCTAAGGAAGACTAGAATTTAAACAGGAGTCAGAGTCAGCTAAGAGATAGCTAGCAGAGCCAGCTCTTATAGCTCAGTACATGGATCGACAAAACATAGCAACAGAGCTAACCAGCGAATACATCCCAAGAAGACCAGACTTTAAAGAAGATTGATTGTCAAGGTGGGCCTGAAGGTCTCTTCAACCAACCAGCAGGATCCAGAAGCAAGATCTTTTTACCTTTAGGTAAAGAAAGTGTTTGCAGCTTTTAAAAGAAAAAATATAATAAAAAAATAACTTAACTTAACCTGAAAAAGTGTTTTTTTTCCTGAAGTCTACATTACTTACTTAGCAATGCAGGACCCAGGAAATCGATGCTACTAAGTGGTAAGTAGATGAAATCTTCGGTGATGGTATGAGTTATACGGGGGGGATAACTTGAAAATATAGTGTGACCTGAATAGCACCCACCGAAGCCTGCATCGGAGTCAGGGAGTGAGAATCCCTGTTCACCATTTAGAATGTCGGCCCTTTTTGGTATTGGGGGAATTCTAAGAACAGTGGTGACTTTTTAAAAACAGTAGTGTCCCAGATATCAGGATCCTTACCACCTTCGAGGAGCGTGCCCTGGAGGTGAGCAGTGTGGGCGAGGACAAGGCGGTCAGCAATGCGGACGCTGGCGGATGCCGCAGTGGTGATAAATCCCGGGCTCCACTGGGAGGACCTGTCAAATGTGAGTTGTTACTGACTGACCCAGCCCTCCCACTGACCAGATGCCCATTCTCATGCAGGTCTTCCAGCTGATAGCGTCACCCCATCCTGGGTGGACCCTTCTCCAGGCACCCATTGGACCACCTCGGAGGAGAGCTCTGCGGATGCCACCATCCTAGCCGCATCACAGCCGTCATCCCCACCCTCCACCAGTGCAGATACACACACCTCGGTGGGATCCCAGGATCCAGCTGGGTCCCAGCCTGATGCTGAGCCTGTGGAAGAGGTCATCCCGGAGCTGATGGAGACATTAGGGTGCAGCCAGGGTATTCAGAGCGATATGTCAGAGTCATTCCAGCAGATCCATAGCTACTTGGAGGAGTCCCAGAGGCTACGGGCGCAGGAGATGGCGCCGGCAATGCATGGCGCCGTGGCCAACACTGCTAGGGTAGCGACTGCAGTGGAGAGCCTGATGCACAACGTTGGCACCATTAGTGAAGGTGTCCAAGGCGCCGCAAAGTCGGTGATGGCCATGACTGAGGGTCTCGACAGAATGTATGCCTCGCTGGGGGATATCACCCAGTACCAGGCTGACCGTGATCAGGTTTTGCGGAACATGTCCCGCTCTCAGGTGGGCATGGCCGAGGTGCTGCGGAGCTTGGCCCAGTCACAGGTGAGTATTGCAGAGCATGTCCCAGTCACTGAGGACCATCGAGGACGTCGACATAATGGTGCAGACCTTGGAGAACCACCAGGGCTGGCAGAGCCAGATGATGAAGGGGAAGCCGGGGCTCGAACCAGTTGCCCCTCCATTCCAAGGTAAACCAGATGGCCCTGTGGACACTGCGAAGGAGGAGGGGGTGTTGAGTGATAACCCGGACCCACCCCATGGAATGACGACGGTGGCCATCAGCTCCCCTGAGTTCCACCCCTCTGTTGAGGCCACGTCTCACAGCCAGCACACAGAACAGGGCGGCACTGCTGTGCATGAGCCATCGACAAGTGAGCCGGGGCCCTCCGGCTACGGAGCCACCAGAGGACGTCTTCCAGGGGCATGAAAGGCCATGGGACGAGGTAAGCAGTTGGCTGCTTCCACCTCAGATGTGCACCCTGGTGAGCACCTAGATGGAGTGGTATAGCTAGGAGGGCAAAGCACAGCGAGGATCGCTGAAGACACCGGAGGAGGTGGGGAGGGGGTAGGGGGGTAGGTAGGTAGTGAGGAGGCTGGAGGTGGAGGAGGGGCAGCACCATTGGGAAGGTGGGGAATTGTAAAACACAATAAACACCTTTTTGCACAACTAGTATAATGCCTCTGCCACTTTCTACTGCAATGCGGGCTGACCTCCGAACCCTTGACCCATCTCACGAGGCATCACCCCCTCTGCTACCCTCCGGCCATGGACATGTCCCTGGAGCGGTGTTCCATACCCTGGGTGTTTGGATATTGGCTGCTGCGTGTGTGGTGTTGCTTCCCGCAGTGTTCACGCACAGTGTCCAGACATCAAGGTGTGATTGGGATGGTAGGCAATGACTCCCACATGGTACATGTCCCACCCACCCACGGGGATCTACTTGAGTTGTGTGAAATGCTCACTTAACCACGATTGCCAATTCCCTATTAGCAATAGACTTCAGATGCACGGCCAGAGGCCTCGGCAGTCAGTGGGGGTTATGGGTGGCTGGTAGAGCAGACAAGTAGGGACAAGGATTTCCCGTGGGACAGATACACGTGATCCACAGATTGGCATGGTGGTGCCATGTGCGGTTGCCTCTGGTTGCTCTCCCAGCACTCCCCCCCCCCCCCTCCTCACCCTCCCATGGTGGCCCACCCCTCCGGAGGGTCCCCCACTCCCCAGCTTGAGGCCCCCCACCCCTCACTGAGCACTGGGCAAATGCAGCGCCACCAGGCTCTTTGGCTGTGAGCAAAGATGGCTACTCGTCTCCTCGGCTCCCTACAGAAGCTCTTCCACCAGGTTCACATTTTTCAAAAGGATTATTAATCGTCGGCAGCGTGACCACTTGCTGGGAGGCCGCTGGATGACAGGAGGATGCTGGATATGAGGTGGCTACCGTAAAGTGTATGGAAATTGGGCTCAAGTGGTGATAATTGGCTTCTCCGCCGCGCTACAGCGAGATCCCAATTTCGCCTACGAGAGCGGGTCGGTGGCATCGCAAACTGTTCGCCGCCTAGCGCGGATCTCGTCTTTGGTCTCTCCCGCTATTCGCTGGCTTCGTTTCGCTTGAGCAAGAACACAACGAGGCCGGAGAATCGCGCCCCTTAAGTAGCTGAGTGTAAGATAAGAAATATGTCTAACAGGAAAAATCTAGATTACTTGGTTGGGCTGGAAAAAAAACTAATTCTAGGGCTCAAAGGGACACATCTTAGGATCCTGAAGGAGATGGGTGTTTAAATTGTAGACAGGTTAGAAATTCTGAGCCTGATTTTAACTGTATTGGTTTTGAATGGCCACAAAATATTTCTGAGTTCCACTGTGTGACATATGCTGGAGGATGAGAGAATCGGATCAATGTAATACCCATTTCTTCCAAAAAAGGGCAATCATGCTTGACGAATCTCACAGAAATCTTTGAGGACATGATGGAAAATGAGATGTAGTGGGATGTGCAAATGGACTTTATGAAAGTCTTTGACAGGAAGGAAGACTGTAATGCTTCAAAAGCTGCTGCTACCCTGCCCACTTTCAGTCATAGACCTCCCTGTGCTGGTGAATAATATCCCTGGAACACATACACATTCATGTGAATAAACCTTGCTCAATCTGTCCGGCATGGTAGCGGAGTGGTTAGCACTATTGTTTCACAGTTCCAGGGTCCCAGGTTCAATTCCCAGCTTGGGTCACTGTCTGTGCGGAGTCTGCACGTTCTCCCCGTGTCTGCGTGGGTTTCCTCCGGGTGCTCTCGTTTCCTCCCACAGTCCAAAGATATGCAGGTTAGGTGGATCGGCCATGCTAAATTGCCCTTAGTGTCCAAAAACAAAAATGTTATGTGGGGTTACTGGGTTACGGGGATAGGGTGGAGTTAGGGGCTTAGGTAGGGTGCTCTTTCCAAGGGCCGATGCAGACTTGATGGGCCGAATAGCCTCCTTCTGCATTGTAAATTCTGTCAGTGCGAATCTGGCTTAATCAAGATCAGCTTCCTGGTCATTCATTTTGCAGCAATCCTGGTGCTATTTTTTTTCTGGGGGTAAAGGTATCATCTCTGATATGGCAACCAGTGCTACACCAGCTCAAACCTAACTCATGTTGAAACTAGCAAATGAAATGATGATCAGTGATGCTCCCAACTGTTTAATGTTCCTCCTATTTTTGAACTGACAATCTCAATATATCAGTATGACTTCTGTACTGGTGAAGTTCATACTGTGATCACGTTTTCATCTGCATGCATAAACATATTCATGACAGAGTTTATAGAGTTGGTGTGAAAATAACATTAATAAAAAAATAAATAGATTCTTGAACAATGTAATTATCATACTTGATGCAAATCAATAATTTACAATGCCTTCAAATTATTTCCTGCCTGAAAATGAGAAAGAACTTTAATGAGGTAACTTCCATAACCCATTTCATTGCAAAACAGAGCAAGCTAATATGATCTTTCATATTGAAATGATTAAAAGCACATTTGATGGTTATATAAATATGACATAGAATCAGCAGCTAAGACAATTACAAGACATGGTAAAAACATCTTTGACACAGAGTAATTTTGCCATGACTCATGGCTGCTGAAAGGTTCATAAGCAGGAGGTACAGGAGAAATGCATCTTGAAACTCACAAAAGCAAATAATGAAGATATGCTTCAGTGATCAGGACAAAATGTTCGGCTGTCCATTGCTGATGCCATTTTAAGGCCAAGTATAATGGATGGGCCTATGTAGAAGCCAATTTGGATGCTGTTCAATCTATGCACTAAATGAAACTGCAGCATTTTCAGAGATGTCATGAAAACTTTAAAAGTGGTCAGTTGTGCATCATCGGGAGGTTATTGCCTCATGAGGAATCCTAATTTTAAGAATTGAAAATTGTGCTTTTTATAGTTTTTTCAAGTTACCGAAGCTAATAGTGAATGGTGTGGCACATACCGAGGGACATTTTACTGACTTCATGACTCTTGCACGAAGCAGTTGTACCAAGGTGTGCGGCTGCACCATCACCCCTGGAATAAAGAATGACTTGGAGAATGAACAGAGGCCACACATTTTTGGAAGATGGAGGAGGAGGAGGTGGACAAGGACTCTCAGCAGGAGGCTAGTGTTACTTAGTTTGCAACTTGTCTATTTCTTTGTCCATAACAGCTTAAATTGTACAATGTTCAGGTCGCTATCACCAAAATGCTCCCCCATCAACACATCAACCACCTGTCCAACTTCATTCCCCCGAATTAGGTCAAGCATTGCAATGTCCCTTGTTGGACCTTCTACATATTGAGCTATATTGATCTCCTTTCTACATTTTAAGAACTCCACTCCATCTAAGCTCTAAGCACAATGACTATTCCAATTAATGTTGGGAATCACCTAACATAATCACCCTATTATTATTTTTACACACCTCTGCGAATTGTGCACATATTTGCTCCTCAAATTCCCACTGACTGTCTGGGGGTCTATAATAAACACCTAGCAATGTGGCTGTACCATTTTTATTGCTAAGCTCTACCCACAAAGCTTCTCTCTAAGATATCATCTCTCCTTACTGCAGTAACTGACTCCTTAACTAATAATGCAATGCCCCTCCTCTTTTACCCCTCCTCTATCTCACCTGAAAATTCTATATCACAGGATGTTGAGCTGCCAATCCTGTCCTTTCCTCAACCACGTTGATGAGACCATCAATCCACGAGACACATGCTTTAAGATATGAACAGTGGTTTTAATCTACTTACACCAGAGCCAGCCTGTAACACGATGAACCCTGGATAAACTGGTCGGCTGGCTCTGGGCATCGATCTTTATACAGCAGTCCAGGGGGAGGAGCCATGGGCGGAGCCAAGGGTGGAGCCCTGTACAAACTCCTATGCATTCCCAGTGCTACTCCCCCTAGTGGTCGGGCAACGCAACTGCGCTTACAATAATATGGTATCATATATATTACAGTGTGAATTACATTCACCACATTCACTCCCTACAAAAAAATCAAGTCCAGCGGGGGTGGTGGTTCACAAATTGAGTCTGTCCGGTGGTCGAGTCATCCGCTGCGATCTGTGGAGCACCAGGGTTGCAGCCTCTTGTGGTGGCTGGATGGGTGTTGTGGGTTGGGGTATGATGGCGGACTCTGGGGGCGATTGCGTCCGAGCTCCATACCCATCTGGTGGGACTGGGGGCGCTGGGAGCGTTGGGAGCTAGCCGGTGTGGGTGTGCAAAACAATTGTAGTGAGCTAGTGGGCTCAGGAGAGCGAGGGGGCGGCTGGGTGGGGTGTAGAGTGATGGGTACCTCTGCAGTAATAGTGGGGGTGCTGGATCCTGCAGGTGCTAGGCCCCGGAGGGATACGGTGTCCTGACGGCCGTCAGGGAACTCTACGAAGGCGTACTGGGGGTTTGAATGAAGCAGACGCACCGTCTCTACAAGGGGGTCAGTTTTGTGCGCCCTGACGTGCTTCCTGAGGAGTACAGGGCCCGGTGTCTTCATCCATGCCGGGAGAGAGACCCCCATGGTAGTGTCCCTGGAAAAACTAAAGAGCCGCTCGTGAGGGGTCTGGTTGGTCTCGGTATATAAGAGGGACCTAATAGCGTGGAGCACGTCTGGGAGGACTTCCTGCCAATGGGAGACTGGGAGATTCCTGGACCGGAGGGTCAGTAGGATGGTCTTCCAGACCATCGCATTCTCCCTCTCCACCTGCCCGTTCCCCCTGGGGTTGTAGCTGGTAGTCCTGCTCGAGGCGATGTCATTGTCGAGCAGGTACTGACGCAGCTCGTCGCTCGTGAAGGACGAACCCCGGTCACTGTGTACGTAGCTGGGGAAACCAAACAGGGTGAAGATACTATGCAGGGCCCGAATGACTGTGTGGGAGGTCATATCGGGGCACGGGATAGCGAATGGGAAACGGGAGAACTCGTCTATAACGTTTAGGAAGTAAACGTTCCTGTTAGTTGAGGGGAGTGGCCCTTTGAAATTGATCGCAAGGCGTTCAAAGGGCCTAGAAGCCTTGACCAGGTGGGCCCTCTCTGGTCTATAGAAGTGCGGTTTGCACTCCGCACAGATCGGGCAGTCTCTGGTGACAGCTTTTACCTGCTCAGTGGAGAAAGGCAGATTTCGGGCTTCGATGTAATGGGCGAGCCGGGTGACCCCCGGGTGGCAGAGGTCGTTGTGGATGACTTTTAGGCGGTCGCTCTGTGCGCCGGCGCACGTCCCGTGGGATAGGGCATCTGGGGGCTTGTTGAGCTTCCCCGGTCGATGCTTAATATCGTAGCTATAGGTGGAGATTTTGATCCTCCACCGCAGAATTTTATCATTTTTAATTTTGCCTCTTTGCGAGTTGTCAAACTTGAAGGCAACCGATCTTTGGTCGGTGATGAGGGTGAACCTCCTACCTGCGAGGTAGTGCCTCCAGTGACGAATAGCCTCCACGATGGCTTGTGCTTCCTTTTCGACTGCTGAGTGTCGGAGTTCCGAAGCGGAGAGGGTTCGGGAGAAAAATGCGACTGGTCACCCTGCCTGATTTAACATGGCTGCAAGAGCTACCTCTGAGGCGTCGCTCTCTACCTGAAAGGGGGTGGATTCATCCACCGCCCGCATGGCCACTTTGGCGATGTCCTCCTTGATGCAGTTGAAGGCCTGGCGCGCCTCAGCTGACAGGGGAAATAGTGTGGCCTTAAAGAGTGGGCGGGCTTTGTCCGCATATTGGGGGACCCACTGGGCGTAGTGGGAAAAGAATCCCAAGCACCGTTTGAGGGCCTTGGGACAATGAGGGAGAGTACGTTCTAAGAGTTCTAAGCATACGGTCCGGGTTGGGGCCCAGGACTCCGTTTTCCACGACATAGCCGAGGATGGCTAGCCTTGTCGTGCGGAAAACGCATTTCTCCTTGTTATACGTGAGGTTAAGTTTCTGGGCGGTTTGGAGAAATCGATGGACGTTGCCGTCGTGGTCGTGCTGATCATGGCCGCAGATGGTGACGTTATCCAAGTACGGAAACGTGGCCCGCAGCCCGTACTGGTCCACCATTCGGTCCATTGCTCGTTGGAACACCGAGATCCCATTCGTGACGCCAAACGGAACCCAGAGAAAATGGAAGAGGCGGCCATCAGCCTCAAATGCCGTGTAGTGGCGGTCCTCCGGGCGGATTGGGAGCTGGTGGTAAGCAGACTTCAGATCCACTGTGGAGAAAATGCGGTACTGGCCGATCTGATTCACCATGTCTGCAATCCTGGGGAGGGGGTACGCATCGAGGAGCGTGAACCGGTTAATGGTCTGACTATAGTCTACGACCATGCGGAACTTTCCCCCGGTCTTGACGACCATCACCTGAGCTCTCCAGGGGCTGTTGCTGGCCTCTATGATCCCCTCACTGAGGAGCCTTCGGACCTCTGATCGGATGAACACCCTATCCTGCAGGCTGTATCGCCTGCTGCGAGTGGCTACGGGTCTACAGTCCTGTGTGAGATTGGCAAAGAGGGGAGGGAGGGAGATTCGCAGCGTGGCGAAGCTGAGGGTGAGGCTCTTAAGATTACATTGAAAGTCTAGGCCTAATAAGAGTGGCGCGCAGAGTTCGGGCAAGATGTAGAGTTGAAATTTTGCATAGCTAGCGCCTCGGATTGTGAGTATCGCGGCGGTGCGCCCCTGGATCTGGACAGAGTGGGAGCCTGAAGCGAGAGAGATAGTTTGCCGCATGGGGAAAACGGGGAGCGAACAGCGTCTTACCAGATCTGGGTGTATGAAGCTCTCAGTACTCCCGGAGTCGAAAAGGCATGGCGTGCTGTACCCATTGATTTGGACCTCTGTCATCGAATTTCGCAGATGCTTCGGGCGCGATTGGTCCAGAGTGACTGAGCTGAGTTGCAGGTAGTTGGCGGCTCGATCAGCTGTGCTGGAGTGGCCCCGTGATGACTGCCCTCTGAGTTCGTCGAGGTGAGTTTCAGAGTTTGAAGGGGATGGATCCCAAGATGGCCACCCCCATGAGTCGCACATGGCCGGCCGCATGGAGGAGGATTGCCAAGGTGGCTGCCCCCATGAGTCGCACATGGCCGGCCGCATGGAGGAGGATTGCCAAGGTGGCTGCCCCCATGAGTCGTACATGACCGGCCGCATGGAGGAGGATTGCCAAGGTGGCTGCCCCCATGAGTCGCACATGGCCGGCCGCATGGAGGAGGATTTCCAAGATGGCCGCCCCATGAGTCGCACATGTCGGGTGGGGGCGGAGTCGGCATACAGGCTGCAGCATTTTGGGGCCTGCGGGCCTGTGAATTCAGGGAATGAGTGCTTTGAGCCGTGGTTGGGTTAGAGGCGGGGACGGAGCGAGTGCTTTGAGCCGTGGGAGGGTTAGAGGCTGGGGCTTTCTTCGCCAGACACGCTCTGGCATAGTGTCCTTTTCACCCGCAGCTGCTGCAGGCCGCATTGCGGGCCGGGCAGTGCTGCCGCGAGTGCTGATTCTGGCCGCAAAAGTGGCAGGGCGGCCGCACGGCGCAGGCCTGGGGGAGTCGCTGGTCGGGGGCCCATGACGGGGTCGCGGGGTCTGCGGGGAACGAGGTGAGGCTGCGGAAGGAGACCTCCATAGTTGTAGCAAGTTCAACAATCGCTTCAAGATTTAGGGCCCCGTTTTCCAGCAGTCGCTGGCGCATGTAATTCGATCTCAGGCCCGCAACAAAGGCATCGCGTACAGCAAGTTCTCTATGTTCTGCCGCGGTTACCGCCTGGTAATTACAGTCACTAGATAAAGTTTTTAGCTCTCTCAGGAATTCTGCTAGCGATTCCATAGGCCTCTGGCGTCGAGTAATAAACACATGTTGTGCATGGATCTCATTAACAGGCCTCACATACATTTTGTCAAATAGCGCTAGGGCTTCAGTAAAGGAGCCAGTACAGTTTAGTTGAGTAGAAATTCTGTGGCTCACCCTCGCGTGCAGTAGGCTCAGTTTCTGCTCCTCCGTTGTTCCGGCTGTGCTTGCTTCAGCCAGGTAGGCTTTAAAACACCGGAGCCAATGAGAAAAAATCTCTTTTGCCTCTGCATCCTGTGGGTCGAGTTCCAATCGTCAGGCTTGAGGGCCGATTCCATGATTGATCCTGACTGTTTCTTAAGTAGATTAAATTGATGAGACCATCAATTCACGAGACACAAGCTTTAAGATATGAACAGTGGTTTTAATCTACTTACAACAGTGCCAGCCTGTAACACGGTGAACCCTGGATGAACTGGTCGGCTGGCTCTGGGCATCGATCTTTATACAGCAGTCCAGGGGGAGGAGCCATGGGCGGAGCCAAGGGTGGAGCCCTGTACAAACTCCTATGCATTCCCAGTGCTACTCCCTCTAGTGGTCGGGCAACGCAACTGCGCTTACAATAATATGGTATCATATATATTACAGTGTGAATTACATTCAACACACATGTATCCGTGATGGCTACTATATCACAATTGCACGTGTCAATCCTCACCCTCAACTCATCCATTTTACCTGTAATTCTCCTGCCATTAAAGTAGAAGCCATCGAACCTTGTCTTACTCCCTTGAAACTTACTTCCCTCTGACTTGATTGTTTTTCTATGTTATGCTGTGTCCCTATTCTGCTAACAGTCTGCATCCCCTCCCCTGCCGAATTTGTTTAAACTCCTCCAACAGCACTAACAAACACGCCAGCAAGGATGCTAGACCCGCTCTGGTTCAGATGTCTGCCTTCACCAGAAACGGTGGAGAGACTAAATACAGTCACGGTGACCAATTTACAGAACGCCTTTGGTCCATTCGTAAGCAGGACCCAGACATTCCTCTCACTTACCATTTCAACTCACCACCATCCTGCTCTCATGCCCACATGTCCTTGGTCTGCTGCAATGTTCCAGGGAAACCCAGCGCAGACTGGGGGAGCAGCACCTCAACTTTCGATTAGGCACGTCCCTAAGTCCCTTCTGGACTTAACACTGAGTTCAACAACTTCAGATTGCAAACTCTCTCCTCCACGTTCACTCCATTTTTATTCCTATCAAATAATTTTCATTTCCACCATCGATCTATTTTTCCCTCAGCATTGCAGCCCCCCTCCCCACCCCACCCCACTTGGGCCACATGTTCCCAGTTCCAGCTTGTCCTTTGACATATTGCTCAACCTTTGTTCTGTCACTAATGCATTCTGATCTCTTAATGTGCCACTATCAGCACCCTTCTTATTCATTATCTCCACCATTTACGTTCCCTTTGTCCGGCTGTCCATGCCACCTTTGTCAATCTCCACCTATTGCTGGGCCTCTATCCAGCCACACTGCTTCACATTCCCCCCACAACATAAATCTGATCCTATTTCCAGTTGTCTCCAGCTTTGACAAAGAGTAATCCAGAGTTGAAACATTCGCTCCCGTCTCTCTCCACAGATCTGAGATTGTTCAGTATTTTCCGTTTCAGTTTCAGATTCCAGCATCCGCAGTAATTTGTTTGTGTCCAATATTATATAACTCTACTTGCTAAATCCAGCAAATAATTACCACACGCAGGTTACGTGACCACATTTCGGAAAATCATCTTCACTTTTAGCGAAGGTAAAATCGGTTTGGTTCGAGTTTTGATCTTAACTGAAAATGAAATGAAAATCGCTTATTGTCACAAGTAGGCTTCAATGAAGTTACTGTGAAAAGCCCCAAGTCGCCACATTCCGGCGCCTGTCCAGGGAGGCTGGTACGGGAATCGAACCGTGCTGCTGGCCTGCCTTGGTCTGCCTTAAAAGCCAGCTATTTAGCTCAGTGTGCTAAACCAGCTGTCGGTTTAGCAATATCTTGTTTACAGGAGACTTTCTGCAGCTTGGTGTGGCTGATGCTCGCTTATTTGTGTTTATCTCTGTCGCCCCTTTTCCCCCAGTCATTGAACATAGAACATAACAGCGCAGTACAGGCCCTTCGGCCCTCGATGTTATGCCGACCTGTGAAACCACTCTAAAGCCCATCCACACTATTCCCTTATCATCCATATGTTTATCCAATGACCATTTAAATGCCCTTAATGTTGGCGAGTCCACTACTGTTGCAGGCAGGGCATTCCACGCCCCTTACTACTCTCTGAGTAAAGAACCTACCTCTGACATCTGTCCTATATCTATCTCCCCTCAATTTAAAGCTATCTCCCCTCATGCTAGCCATCACCATCCAAGGAAAAAGGCTCTCACTGTCCACCCAATCTAATCCTCTGATCATCTTGTATACCTCAGTTAAGTCACCTCTTAACCTTCTTCTCTCTGACAAAAAGAGCCTTAAGTCCCTCAGCCTTCCCTCATAAGATCTTCCGTCCATACCAGGCAACATCCTGGTAAAACTCCTCTGCACCCTTTCCAATGCTTCCACATCCTTCCTATAATGCGGAGACCAGAACTGCATGCAATACTCCAAATGCGGCCACGCCAGAGTTTTGTTCAGCTGCAACAGAACCTCATGGCTCCAAAACTCAATCCCTCTACCAATAAAAGCAAACACACCGTACACCTTCTTAACAACCCTCTCAACCTGGGTGGCAACTTTCAGGGATTTATGTACATGGACACCGAGATCTCTCTGCTCGTCCACACTACCAAGAATCTTACCATTAGCCCAGTACTCTGCATTCCTGTTACTCCTTCCAAAATGAATCACCTCACACTTTTCTGCATTCAACTCCATTTGCCGCCTGTCGGCCCAGCTCTGCAGCTTATCTATGTCCCTCTGTAACTTGTAACATCCTTCTGCACTGTCCACAACTCCACCGACTTTAGTGTCATCTGCAAATTTACTCACCCATCCTTCTACGCCCTCCTCCAGGTCATTTATAAAAATGACAAACAGCAGTGGCCCCAAAACAGATCCTTGTAGTAACTGAACTCCAGGCTGAACATTTCCCATCAACCACCACCCTCTGTCTTCTTACAGCGAGCCAATTTCTGATCCAAACTGCTAAATCACCTTGTATCCCATGCCTCTGTATTTTCTGCAATAGCCTACTATGGGGAACCTTATCAAACGCTTTACTGAAATCCATGTACGCCACATCAATTACTTTACCCTCGTCCACCTGTATGGTCACCTTCTCAAAGAATTCAATAAGGTTTGTGAGGCACAACCTACCCTTCACAAAACCGTGTTGACTATCCCTAATCAAATTATTCCTTTCTAGATGATTATAAACCCTATCTCTCATAAACCTTTCCAAGACTTTGCCCACAACAGAAGTAAGACTCACTGGTCTATATTTACTGGGGTTGTCTCTACTCCCCTTCTTGAACAAGGGGACAACATTTGCTATCCTCCAGTCTTCTGGCACTATTCCTGTAGACAACGATGACATAAAGATCAAAGCTAAAGGCTCAGCAATCTCTTCCCTAGCTTCCCAGAGAATCCTAGGATAAATCCCATCTGGCCCAGGGAACTTATCTATTTTCACACTTTCCAGAATTGCTAACACCCCCTCCTTATGAACCTCAAGCCCTTCTAGTCTAGTAGCCTGTATCTCAGTATTCTCCACGACCACATTGTCTTTTTCCTGTGTGAATACTGATGAAAAATATTCATTTAGCACCTCTCCTATCTCCTCGGACTCCACGCACAACTTCCCACGACTGTCCTTGACTGGCCCTACTCTTACCCTAGTCATTCTTTTATTCCTGACATACCTATAGAATGCTTTAGGGTTATCCTTGATCCTACCTGCCAAAGACTTCTCATGTCCCCTCCTGGCTCTTCTTAGCTCTCTCTTTAGGTCCTTCCTAGCTAACTTGTAACTCTCGAGCACCCTAACTGAACCTTCACGTCTCATCTTTATATAAGCCTCCTTCTTCCTCCTGACAAGTGATTCAACTACTTTAGTAAACCACGGTTCCCTTGCTCGACCACTTCCTCCCTGCCTGACAGGTACATACTTATCAAGGACACGCAGTAGCTGTTCCTTGAACATGCTCCACATTTCCATTGTGCCAATCCCCTGCAGTTTCTTCCCCATCCTATGCATCCTACGTCTTGCCTCAGCGCATCATAATTGCCTTTTCCCCAGTTATAACTCTTGCCCTGCGTTATATACCTATCCCTTTCCATCGCTAAAGTAAACGTAACCGAATTATGGTCACTATCACGAAAGTGCTCACCTACCTCCAAATCTAACACCTGTCCTGGTTCATTACCCAGTACCAAATCCAATGTGTCCTCGCCTCTTGTTGGCCTATCTACATACTGTGTCAGGAAACCCTCCTGTACACATTGGACAAAAACGGACCCATCTAAAGCACTCGAACTATTGCGTTTCCAGTCAATATTTGGAAAGTTAAAGTCCCCCATAACAACTACATTGTTACTTTTGCTCCTATCCAGAATCATCTTTGCAATCCTTTCCCCTACATCTCTGGAACTTTTTGGCGGCCTATAGAAAACCCCTAACAGGGTGACCTCTACTTTCCTGTTTCTAACTGTGGTAGTATGACTAGGGGTATAACGGTACCTGGGAGTGTGAGCTGCCATTGGTGCAGAGGGCTCGCTGCCCATTGGCTCAAGTATCATGTTCCCCATATTCCTATTGGCTAAGAGGAAAGTAGTTCCGCCTACAAGGCAGGGTATAAGTACCCGTGTACCCCAGCAGCCAGGCCATTTCTGTACGTCTGCTGCTGGGCTCACTTCTTGTTGATTAAAGCCTTTTGTTTCAGACTTCACCTACGTTTCGTGTCCATTGATTGTGCATCAATTTAATCAGCAAGATTTTAAAGGATGGAGCTCCGCATCAAGCCGGAGTGTCTTCGACTCAGCCCCCACGCAGCGAATGCAACTACCGCATTTAAGCACTGGCTGGCTTGTTTCAACAGTTACCTTAGCAGGGCGGAAGACGTCCTGATGAGGGAGCAGAAACTGCACATCCTCCACTCGTGCGTCGGCACCGCCGTATGCACGCTCATAGAGGACACGACAGACTACGACGCGGCTATGGACTTGCTCAAAGGACATGTCATACGGCCGGTGAACCAAGTCTACGCTCGGGACTTACAAGCCACAAGGCAGCAGATACCTGGTGAGTCACTGGACGATTTTTACCGTGCCCTCCTCGTGCTGGGGAGGAACTGTGGCTGCCCACATGTGTCTGCTGCTGGAGCATACTGAACTGATTCGAGACGCCTTTGTTGCAGGCAGGCAGTCCTCGCAGATCTGCCAAAGACTGTTGGAGAGAGAAACTTTAAGCCTCACGGAGGCACGGGCCCTCGCCTCCTCCCTAGACATCGCGAACTGAAACGCTCGCTCGTAGCCCCCGACCGCGAGGCGGCCCCCTGGGCAGTGTGGAACTCGGCCTCTCTCTTCCCCACGGACTCGGACCCCCCAGGCCTGCGCTGCAGGGTGCCCTGAAAAATCGCAGGGCCCCGTTGCTATTTCTGCGGCCAGGCGAAGCAACCCCTTCAGCGCTGCCTGGCCCGTTCCGCAACCTGCAAGGGCTGCGGGAAGAAAGGGCCACTTTGTGGCCGTTTGCCAAGCTAAGGCGGTCGCTGCGGTCCCAGGCAGTGACCGTGGGACTTCCCCCTCGCTCTCTTCAAGGGCCCCGTGCAGCCTGCGGACCTCGCTGACCCCATCCCCCAACGCCTGGGCGCTGCTATTTTACGCCCCCGACGCCATGTGCGACCCCAGGGTGCCACCATTTTGGACCCCCGACTCCACGTGCGGGGAACGGGCGCCGCCATTTTGTCCAACCCCCACCATGTGCGGCCAACGTGCGCTGCCATCTTGGATCCGAGGACCCCGTGGGTGACTACTCCCTGCCTGATGACAACTCCGAATATCTGCCACGACTCGCCTCAGTCACGCTGGACCAGTCTCGGCCTCGTACCCTCTCCACAGTGACCACGAAGATTTTATTCAACAGCCACGAGACAAGCTGCCTGCTGGACTCCGGGAGTACAGAGAGGTTCATCCACCCCGCCACGGTAAGATGCTGCGCTCTCCCTGTCTACCCGGTTAAGCAAAAAATTGCCCTGGCCTCCGGCTCTCATTCAGTACAGATCACGGGGTGCTGCATAGCAGACCTCACGGTCCAGGGGAGTTTAAAAACTACAAGCTATTCGTCCTCCCCCACCTCTGCGCGGCAGCACTCCTGGGGTTAGATTTCCAGTGTAACCTCCAGAGCCTAACATTCAAATTCGGCGGCCCTATGCCCCCCCTCACTGTCTGCAGCCTCGCGTCCCTCAAGGTCGATCCCCCGTCCTTGTTTGCAAACCTCACCCCGGATTGCAAACCCGTCGCCACCAGGAGCAGACGGTACAGTTCCCAGGACCGGACCTTCATCAGGTCCGAGGTCCAACAGCTTCTGAAGGAAGGGGTCATCGAGGCTAGCAACAGCCCCTGGCGCGCACAAGTGCTGGTGGTAAAGACCGGGGAGAAGAATAGGATGGTCATAGACTACAGTCAGACCATCAACAGGTTTATGCAGCTGGACGCGTATCCTCTCCCACGTATCTCCGACCTGGTCAACAGGATCGCGCAGTACAATGTCTTCTCCACGGTGGACCTCAAATCCGCCTACCACCAGCTTCCCACCCGCGCGAGTGATCGCAAGTACACTGCGCCTGAAGCGGATGGGCGGCTCTACCACTTTTTAAGGGGTCCCTTCGGTGTCACAAACAGGGTCTCGGTCTTCCAAAGGGAGATGGACTGAATGGTCGACCAATATGGTTTACGGGCAACCTTCCCGTATCTCGATAATGTCACCATCTGCTGCCACGATCAGCAGGACCACGACACCAATCTTCGCAAATTCCTCCGAACCGCAAAACTCCTGAACCTGACCTACAACAAGGACAAATGCGTGTTTAACTCCGACCGTGTAGCTATCCTCGGCTACATAGTGCGTAACGGAGTGATAGGCCCCGACCCGGAATGCATGTGCCCCCTGATGGAGCTCCCCCTTCCCCATTTCCCCATATTACAACTTTTCATATCACACCCAGTGGGTCCCCAATTACGCCGACAAAGCCCGTCCCCTCATCTAATCAGCCACGTTCCCCCTGCCGATGGAGGCCCGCCAGGCCTTTAGCCGCATCAAAGCAGATATTGCAAAGGCCACGATGCGCGCTATCGACGAGTCCCTCCCCTTCCAAGTCGAGAGCGATGCATCCGATGTAGCTCTGGCAGCCACCCTCAATCAAGCGGGCAGACCCGTGGCCTTCTTCTCCCGTACCCTCCACCCTTCCGAAATCCGCCACTCCTCGGTCGAGAAGGAAGCATAGGCCATAGTCAAAGCTGTGCGACATTGGAGGCACTATCTGGCCGGCAGGAGGTTCACCCTCCTCACAGAACAACGGTCAGTGGCCTTCATGTTCGACAACGCACAGAGGGGCAAGATAAAGATGGCAAGGTCTTGCGGTGGAGGATCGAACTATCCACCTACAACTACGACATCTTGTATCGTCCTGGGAAGCTGACCGAGCCTCCCGATGCCCTGTCCCGCGGCACCTGTGCCAAGGCACAAGTGGACCGCCTTTGAACCCTCCAAGAGGACCTCTGCCACTCAGATGTCACCCGCTTTTTTCACTTTATCAAGACCCGCAACCTGCCCTACTCCATCGAGGAGGCCAGGACAGTCACTAGGGAATGCCACATCTGCGCGGAGTGCAAGCCGCACTTTTACCACCCCGAAAAAGCGCATCAGATAAAGGCTTCCTGCCCCTTTGAACGTCTCAGCATGGACTTCAAAGGTCCCCTCCCCTCTACCAACCACAACACGTACTTCCTCAACGTGATTGACGAGCACTCCTGCTTCCCGTTCGCCATCCCCTGCCCCGACATGACCACACCCACCATCATTAAAACCCTACACACCATTTTCTCCCTGTTTGGATTCCCTGCTTACATTCATAGCGATCGGGGGTCCTCCTTTATGAGCGACGAGCTGCGTCAATTCCTGCTCAGCAGCGGCATCGCCTCCAGCAGGACGACCAGTTACAACCCCAGGGGTAATGGGGAGGTCGAGAGGGAGAACGGTACGGTCTGGAAGACCGTCCTGCTGGCCCTACGGTCCAGAAATCTCCCAGTCTCCCGCTGACAAGAGGTCCTCCCAGACGCCCTCCACTCAATCTGGTCACTTCTTTGCACATCACTAATCAAACGCCTCACGAATGCCTTCTTGCTTTTCCCAGGAAGTCTTCCTCAGGGACCTCGCTCCCGACCTGGCTGGCTACCCCCGGGCCCATTCTGCTCCGGAAACACGTGCGGGTGCACAAGTCAGACCCGTTGGTCGAGAGGGTCCAGCTGCTCCACGCGAACCCGCAATACGCGTATGTGGAGTATCCCGATGGCCGACAGGACACGGTCTCCCTACGGGACCTGGCACCCGCCGGATCCCGACCATCGCCCCCAGTGCCAGCCCCCCCACCGCCCCCAACCCCAACTGCTCCCGGCAGGCGCTCCCCCCCCCCCGCCCTGCCCCGCCAACACCCTTACACGCACTGTCTAGAGGACCGGACGACCCCCCCCAGGCCTGGCCCTCGCCAGTTCCGACTAGGGGTACAGATGCAGCCACAACGACCGAATCATCGCTCCCGGAGTCACGGACGCCCACAACTCCAACAGGACGTCCAAGGCACCCAATCGGCTGATCGAGTCTGTGTGAACTGTTGATGGACCCTTGTTCTTGCTTATCCTCTCATTTTTTTTCTCTCAAACCTGTATATAGTTACTGTGTTCTGACTCGACCCTGTACATAGTTGCGGGCCAGTGGGCAGCCACCGTTGAAGAAGTATGATCCGACATCACTAGTCATACTACCAGTCTCTTGCCCACTCGCACGGGACACCCCCCCCCCCTCTCTATGTCCGCATTCCCTGTGCACGCTCCTCCACCCCGGTTCTTTTCTCAACAAGTGGTGAATGTGGTAGTATGACTAGGGGTATTACGGTACCTGGGAGTGTGAGCTGCCATTGGTGCAGAGGGTTTGCTGCCCATTTGCCCAAGTATCGTGTTCCCCGTATTCCTATTGGCTAAGAGGAAGGTAGCTCCGCCTACGAGGCGGGGTATAAGAACCCGTGTGCCCCACAGCAAGGCCATTTCTGTACATCTGCTGCTGGGCTCACTTCTTGCTGATTAAAGCCTTTTGTTTTGGACTTCACCTACATTTCATGTCCATTGATTGTGCATCACTAACCTCAGCCCATACTACCTCAGCAGACGAGTCCTCATCAAACGTCCTTTCTGCCACCGTAATACTGTCCTTGACTAACTGTGCCACCCCTCCCCCTCTTTTACCACCTTCCTTGAGCTTACTGAAATATCTAAACCCCGGAACCTGCTACAATCATTCCTCTCCCTGCTCTATCCATCTCTTTTATAAGTACCTTTTAAATAAAACTACACACCTTCCCAGATATCCCCACGGCCGACGTCTGGTTCCCTGCTGCTCTGAAACAATGGATATACCATTTTGTGCTATGGATATACCATTTTGTGCTATGGATATACAGTACCATTTTGTGCTATGGATATACCATTTTTCCCTTTGACGTTATCCACCCTGTGAAGTCAGCTTTTTGAAATTACGTGTCAATTTCCTTGTCTCGCTACTTTGAAGTTACCTTTTCCATTGTTTTCTATTGTTTTCCTCTAGTTACTTCGGTAAATACTTGCTTTACTCACCGATATGCTAATTTGCTTCTCAGCATCTCTTCAGACATCTCCCGATTTTATTTTACTTTTAATCTTTATTTTCCCCAATTCTTAATAATGTCCTAATTGAAATGTACCACCTACCATTACAACTGCTAATTTAGAGCAGGGTGAGGGCTGCATGGCTAGACATTCTTAAAATGTTTTATTACTTTATCAGAGTTACAAAGCCCGAGCTCAGAGTGTGGACAGGGGCAAACCCCTAATCCAGCTCCTTGAATCCAATTCATGGTCTCCACAAGGGAGACATACCAGATCCAGGCATTACACCTGATCCCACGCTCATCTTAGCCAAAAGGCCATGAAGCGATCGCATTGCCAGACATGACAAACTTTTCTGCATCTGGTTATTTCCAGGCTGGAGTTGGAAGTATTTGCGACATCCGATTGTTCCCCCACTATTGTTGTGTAAGGGAACTCACTGAGGATTTTGATTCAATGACAGTCAGTTACATCATTCTTTCTTGGCAGACACAACTCCTGGAGAGACAGCCAATTTAAAAAAATTGTTTGAATTCCAAGTGACCAAGTCAAATGATTGCACAACAGCATTTCACGTTTTAAGATTTTTGCTGGACAAACAAACTAAACTCAACATGCTGTGTCATTCCTCATTCTTTCTCAGGTCAGAATGTCTTCAAGCGTGACTCACAAGCACCTGCTCCAGCAACCTTCCCTTTAAGAGGTGCACGTCAGCTTTGAATGGTGCTTTAGCCACTCACAATATTGCCATCCTATTGATGCATCCAACCAAGGGGAAATGTGCGTTAACACTGGCTAGATGCGAACATCATTCAAATGAGCAAGCATCACAAAGTTGGCATGCAGCCTGCATTGCAAACAATACTTGTCAATTAATTATGCATTGCCAATCCTGTATTTGATTTCTGGGCTGTACAATTTAGCCTTCGTATCTCTTCATCACAAGATGCAGAAATAACAGGAAAGAAGAGATCGCTGTATGCTAAAAACAAAGATATTGAGGTATCCATTAAATTGTCTGCATGCTCTGGAAAATCCAGTTTGACTGATCTAAAACAGAACAGGTGTGAGCCCTGGCCACAGAGTGCAGGAGAGACATTCACCATAAAGAAATGTGATTAAGACTGATGCAGTTTCTGGGAACAACGATTGCTCGAGTAAAAACACATGTTCACATTTACAGCTCTGATGTTCAAAGAGCTGAGACAGAAATCATGTGAAATGAAGTTACAGTGGTTAGTGCCTGTGGTGCTAAAGGTCACATTATTTTAAATCAAGTTTGTGTGCAGTATGAGGAAAACAGAAGTGGTCCTTTTGTAAGGATTTTTATTAAACAGGTATTTTTATCAGCTGAAAGATTGGAACTTAACTATCCTACATTGTCTTGCTGTGTTTTACATGCTACTTGGTATAAACATTACCTTACTAGTCAACAGTTTGCTACTCCGCAACACGTGTAGTTTTTGGGAATGGGACAGCTTTCTAATATTTTATCGGCTGAGAGGTAAGAATATTCTTATATTAATATCCCAAAACCTAACTTCAAAGCCATTGGGGAGGATGATACATAAACATAGAAGATAGGAGCAGGAGGAGGCCTTTTGGCCCTTCGAGCCTGCTCTGCCATTTGTTACGATCATGGCTGATCATCCAACTCAACAGCCTAATCCTGTTTTCTCCCCATAACCTTTGATCCCATTCGCCCCAAGTGCTATATCTAGCCGATTCTTGAATATATTCAATGTTGTGGTGAATGTGTAACCACTATAATTCACACTGTACATTACTGTGTCCCTGTGGGCTCCATCTGTGAGCCGTTGCGCGGCTCTGCCCACAAGGGGAGATGAGGAGCATGTACAGGGCTCCGCCCTTGGCTCCGCCCCTTCAGGAAGTATAAGTGCTGCGGTCCTGCAAGTCCGCCTCCAGTTCAGCACAGTTGCAGGCAGGCTCAGTTGTAAGCCGATTAAAGCCACAGTTTACTCCAACTTGTGTCTCTGGTTGAATTGGTTGCATCAAATGTTTTAGCATCAACTACTTCTGTGGTGATGAATTCCACAGGCTCACTACTCTTTGGGTGAAGAAATGTCTCCTCATCTCTGTCTGAAATGGTTTACCCTGAATCCTCAGATTGTGACCCCTGGTTCTGGACACACCCACATTGGGAACATCTTCCCTGCATCTACCCTGTCTAGTCTTGTTAGAATGTTATAAGTCTCTATGAGATCCCCCCTCATTCTTCTGAACTCCAGTGAGAACAATCCTAACCTAGTCAATCTCTCCTCATTGACAGTCCCGCCATCCATGTAATCAGTCTGGTAAACCTTTGCTGCACTCCCTCGAGAACAAGAACATCCTTCCTCAGAAAAGGAGACCAAAACTGGTCAACTGACAACCATCTATTTCTTGCCTGAAAGACAGATGAGTCACAGGTAATAATAATAATCTTTTGTCACAAGAAGGTTTACATTAACACTGCAATGAGGTTACTGTGAATGGCCCCTATCGGCAAATTCCAGCGCCTGTTCGGATACACAGAGGGAGAATTCAGAATGTCCAATTCACCTAACAGCATGTCTTTTGGGACTTGTGAGAGAAAACTGGAGCACCCGGAGGAAACCCATGCAGACACGGGGAGAACGTGCAGATTCCGTACAGACAGTGATCCAAGCCAAGAATCGAACCTGGGACCCTGGCGCTGTGAAGCAACAGTGCTAACCATTGTGCTACTGTGCTGCCCATCTGATGAGGATCTTGTGCATCCATTGTCTGTTTGAATCAATTTTCTTGCAGGTTTTTAAACGGGTGCCCAATGCTGCTACCCAGAAGAGAGGAGAAGCTGTTCATTTATGGAAACTGGGATCCTGTACCTGTTGCAGGATCCGGATTGTAGCACTCTAGGACAAATGGATGGAACTGGTTTGGCCAAACAATAATCTTTAAGTCTGTTGCCAGTCCCTGTCTGTTCTCTGCAGTATTTGTTTAGCTTGTTTATCATGATGCTATTGATTTTATGTGGTTTCAAGTTTTGACTATTCTATTTCCAGCGCTTCAGATGTTTTACTGGCAAATCGCTTTTCCTTCCTAACTGTATTAAACTGCAATTTATTGTGACATCTGAATAACTGGTAGAAAGTGGAAACAGTTGTTCAGTTCGGAGTGCCTGATGGAGATATTACAATATTGTTTAGATTTATTTTGACATCCTTTGACGACAACATCTAGTGCATCTGCCGCCAATCAGGAAGGAGTGATAGTTCTCCATGGTTACTATCAACACCCGCCAATGTAAAATATAAACCAGGCTGAGTGGCTTGCATGATATCATTTGCCTCAATCTTGGCCTTTCCAATCACGCTCACACCTCATGAAAGAATATTTTTTTAAACTATGTAAGTTAGGGGTCCCATTACGCTTGGCTGCAATTTTGACAGGAAAGGCCTGGGCAGCCACTCAGTGAATGATCCGCAAAGAGAAATTAAACCTGACATGTCTGAATTTGATGTTCTCTTTCTCAAGATCACCATGGTTACTATTTAAGGTAATTGTCACCTAAAGGGGCTGAACTCTTGTGGTACCAATGTCATTCAAATTGCTTAGTGATAAATTGGAGATATTTATTTGGGAATCAAAAATCTATAATGTGGTATAATTCCACCTCTGGCCTGGTCATAATAAGATGCATTTTGAGAAGGAGAGCTTTAACCACTTGAGTGCTGTGTCTTGAAATAAAAGAGACAAAACAGGCTTTACATTAAGTTAAAATCATAAGAAAAGATAAACATTTATTTCTCATAAGACCCAGAAAGTAATCGCAATCAACATCCATTCCTCATTCACGCTGACAGGCAGACACACACACACACATGTACACATACATGTACACACACACACACACATAAAGGTGAGTTCTAAAGATGTAACATGCACTTAAAGTCCTGAAAGTCAATATTACTATCTTTCTCCAAGACGGTTGTCAAATGAGCTGCAGAACTAGAAATTCTCATTCTTTAAGTTTGATTGGAAAAAAGAGGTCAGATGCTTTTCTGTTGATGAACCCACATAAGTACTCCAAGCCACAGCAGGTTTCTGTCTTTTCAGTAAATGTTCAGTTAAGCCTCTGTCGTGAAGTGATGAAATATAATCATACAGGTGATACAAATAAGCCCTATTTATTTTAGGCAGCGTCCTTTCTTATGCTGGCAAGATGGCTTCCCTGTGGTCTTCATATCCCACACCCCCTTTTTGGGGCTGTTCTTAGAAGTTATACGATATGTGCTATCTCAAGCCAGTTTCTACCACGTGAGAACAGTATCAATATTTACCATTGTCTACACAATAGGTTGATTAATAAGCAATTTGACACACAATGGAGGATGCTTGCTATCCCATCACCATTCTAGCCATAAATTGTTGTTGTTTCTCTTCCCGCATCTAGTGGTGTACAAGGCAGACTTTCATCTCTTCCCACAGCAAGGTTTATTCTGGAACAGGTCGCTAGGCTGTCAGCAGCAGCTTATAGCTTGGGGGCCGCCACTTCACATTGAACATGGTTGCAGGAGTCTTTCCCACTCTTGCCGCCTGCCATTGGTGTGTTGGAAGGATATTGCAGGTTAACACTCAACTTGCTGGACTTGGTATAAATGCACCTGCCTTGGCCATCAAGTCCTGGGCTGGGATTCAAACCCAGTGCTTCTGGCTCAGAGGCAGGGATACTACTCATTACACCACAAGACCTCTGTCAATCACAAAGAGACTCCACAGTGTCTTTATTTGCAATCCCAACTTCATGGGGCCAGCAGGTCAAGCAGTCACTCTTACTTTAAGTCTCTTCAATTAAAATGGAGAGGAGCAGTCATCAACATTTAATTAGCCTTCCCAGGTGTCAAGTAACTTCCCAGAGATAGACCCAGATATGTCTGAACCTGCATCTATACAGAAACCACAAGATAGGTTACCTGACTTTCTGGACTCCATTTTCCGAAGCTAAATTGTTCATTTCCTTTGCTTATTTAAAAAATAAAACTTCAATAGTCTTCATTTGTTTACTGGCATGTGACATGCGTGTGACACCATAAAACAAATTTTACACGCTCATATTAACATACCCTGGATTAACATTCAGGAGGACAGGCACGATGTGGCTGAGAGAATCAGGTATAATCTCGGGGAGCAAAATTAGTCGTAGAAAGAGATTCAATGAACTCATGGGATGAGCACAGTTTTCGTCCATCCATCTATCGTAATCGCACCACCATGTTCTTGCAGGGTGCAACTCCAGCACTCGCAACAAACCCTTCCCTCTGAACTAAGATACACTGGCACTAATTTGGATTAGCTTCCCTCCCAGCTAAACTAGATGTGAAGGCTAAATCATCTTAAATAACAATTGATGAAACAGATAGGGGGAAGCAAAAACTCACAAGCTGTTTTTAATTGCTATTGTTATACTTTTCCTTCTATGCTGTGATAATTTTGGTGTGTTGGTCTCCTGATTAATGAAAGTTAGAACTGTATGACTGTAGGAGGATGGATAAAATCTTGTTCATCCTTTGAGGCAAAGATGACCATATTCTTCATCTGGATGTTTGGTTGGGGTCTAGCGAATACGCTGGTGACTGCTACAGACAATTTGCATTTGGAAGGTTCCCTAAAAAGGACAAAATACCTCAGAAAATTGAGTTTTGGTCAAGTTGCTTGCTTTAGATTTTCTCTCATTGCAGTTTCTCTCTGCCTCTGATATGCTTTTAAAAAGAGGCAGCACCGTTTTTTGTTTGATTACACCAGGTATCCTGGGTCGACCTCTCCCAGGGCCTGAAGTCAGTATCAAAACTCCCAAGTGAAACCTTCAGAGTATCCTTGTAATGCTTCCTTTAACCACCATCAGAGTGAAGCTAGACTTTTTTTTTAAAATAATTTTTATTGAAAAATTTTGAATTTATACAACAATAATGCACCATAGTAAAATACCAAAATAACAATAATATTAGCAATCATAAACATTCGCCCCACCTCCATGAACACAGCACAGCATTTTAACAACAACGCAAATTAACACAATATAAAGTTACAGAATAGAAACGACAATAAGGAACACCCCCCCCCCCTCCGGGTTGCTGCTGCTATTGACCAAGATACCTATCTTTGAGCCAGGAAGTCCTGAAAAGGCTGCCATCGTTTATAGAACCCTTGTATTGATCCTCTCAGGGCAAATTTGACCCTTTCCAATTTTATAAATCCCGCCATGTCACTGATCCAGGTCTCCACACTTGGGGGGCCTCGCATCCTTCCACTGTAGCAGAATCCTTCGTCGGGCTACTAGGGACGCAAAGGCCACGACACCGGCCTCTTTCACCTCCTGCACTCCCGGCTCTACCGCAACTCCAAAAATCGCGAGTCCCCACCCTGGTTTGACCCTGGATCCAACCACCCTCGACACCGTCCCCGCCACCCCCTTCCAGAATTCTTCCAGTGCTGGGCATGCCCAGAACATATGGGCGTGGTTCGCTGGACTCCCCGAACATCTGGTGCACCTGTCCTCACCCCCAAAGAACCTACTCATCCTAGTCCCAGACATGTGGGCCCGGTGCAGCACCTTAAATTGGATGAGACTAAGCCTCGCACATGAGGAGGATCCGCCCAAGTCCCGTCCTCTATCTGCTCCCCGAGTTCCTCCTCCCATTTAGCCTTCACCTCCTCCACCGACGACTCCTCCACCTCCTGCATTACCTTATAAATGTCAGACACCTTCCCCTCTCCGACCCACACCCCTGAAAGCACTCTGTCCATCGTCCCCCACGAGGGAAGCAGAGGGAATCCCTCTACCTGTCGCCTAGCAAACGCCTTTACCTGCAAGTATCTGAACATGTTCCCTTGGGGAAGCCCAAATTTATCTTCCAATTCCCCCAGGCCCGCAAACCTCCCGCCAATAAACAGGTCCCTCAATTTACTGATGCCCGCCCTTTGCCACCCCCTAAATCCCCCATCCCTGTTCCCCGGGATGAACCAATGCTTGCCACCCAGTGGAGCCTCCATCGAGCTCCCTGTTTCCCCCCGATGCCGCCTCCACTGTCCCCAGATTCTTAGGGTCGCCGCCACCACCGGGCTCGTGGTAAACCTCTTAGGGGAGAGCGGCAACGGCACCGTTACCATGGCACCCAGGCTTGTACCTCTACATGAAGCCATCTCCATTCTTTTCCACGCCGCCCCTCCCCCCTCCATCATGAGTGAAGCTAGACTTAAGCTCTCTGTAGAGAGCTTAGTAAGAGGGTGTTAGACATTCCAGCTACATGACCAGACCAACTCATGGTGTGAATCCCAGCCAAGCTTGCTTGAGTGTGCACCTAGTATCTGGTATTTTATTCAGCCATCTGACTTTCTGAAGCTCCGATGGCGACTCAAGTGAAAGTGCTTCTAGGCATGACACAGCCCAATCTCACATGTGTAGAACAGAGTGGGCAGGACTATTGCTTTACAGACCTTCAGTTTGGTAGGCAGACTCTTCATTTCCAGATGGATGAGCAGAGTCTGGCAAAGGGTACACTTACCTAGCCAATTCATGCATTTTCATGTCGTCAATATAGAGAGTGTGAGAGAGCATGTTGCTGAGATAAGTGAACCACTGCTGACAGTTCTGGTCATG
Organism: Scyliorhinus canicula; assembly: GCF_902713615.1. Lineage (NCBI taxonomy): Eukaryota > Metazoa > Chordata > Chondrichthyes > Carcharhiniformes > Scyliorhinidae > Scyliorhinus > Scyliorhinus canicula. Next base: position 43,979,489 of record NC_052147.1, on the reverse strand, counting down.
TGCTGAAACTTTAGGCTCCAGATTGGGCTTTTCTGGACCAAGTTGGTGAACCTAAAGCCAAAGTTGTTGAATGCAGTGGCGAACATGTCCATGGTACATTGCATGTCCAGCTCTGAATCAGCAGCCCAGGACACAGTCATCTGAAAGCAGGAAATCACAAATATGTCCTTGGAGATCTTGGTCTTTGCCTGGAGTCATCTCCGATTGAGCAGTTTCCCATCCAAGCGATATCGGATTCTGATGCCAGAAGCACCATCATGGAAGGCAACGTAGAGCATTCTGAAGTGGGTTGGTGCTAACACACAGCCCTGTTATTAAACAAAAAATTTATTTTTATTTTTATTTTAAAAATAAATTTAGAGTACCCAATTATTTTATTTCATTTTTTTCCAATTAAGGGGCAATTTAGTGTGGCCAATCCACCTAACCTGCACATCTTTGGGTTGTCGGGGTGAAACCCACGCAGACACGGGGAGCATGTGCAACCTCCACACGGACAGTGATCCGGGACCAGGATCAAACTCAGGACCTCAGCACCATAGGCAGAAGTGCCAACCAGAAGGGGGGGGGGGGCATGTGGTGCAGTGGTTAGCACTGGGACTGCGGCGCCGAGGACCCAGGTTTGAATCCCAGCCCTGGGACACTGCCCGTGTGGAGTTTGCACATTCTCCCCATGTCTGCATGGGTTTCACCCCCACAACCAAAAGATGTGCAGGTTAGGTGGATTGGCCACGCTAAATTGCCCCTTAATTGGGAAAAAGAAATTGAGTACTCTAAATTTTTTTTTTAAAGAAGTACTAACCACTGCGTCACATGTCGTGTCCCACACAGCCCTGTTTAACTACTTTAGTGACTGTGAGTGGATCTGAAGACTCACCATGACCATGCTGTCATGGAACTGTCAAACTATTGTGATGAATTTTTCAAGTCAGCCGTATTTCTCCAGTACCTTCCAAAGGTCTGTGCTAAAGGGCTTGGTCAGATCAGCAAAATGTGGTGTAGAGGCCAATGCTCTGTTCTTATCGTTTTGTCTGCCGCTGTCTAACTGCAAACATTGTATCAGTGATACCTTGACCTTTCTGAAGCTGCACCGACTCTGCTAGCAGGCTCTTGTCAAAATGTCGCACTAAGCAGCTCAGAAGGACTTTGATGAAGCTTTTGCCAAGGGTGGAGAGAAAAGGAGATTCCTCTCTAATTGTTGCAAGAACGGCAAGTTTGTTTCCACTTGTACAGGTGGATAATAGAGCTTTATCTTAATTCCTGTGGGATGTTTCCTTGCTCCCATGTAGACGGAAGGAGTTCAGTGAGCTTCTTGACCAGGCATTGGCCTGCAGCCTTTATTTTTTTAAATAAATATTTTTATTAAGGTATTTGAAAATTTTTATAAAAATAACATTAACAATGACATCGACATGGTGTAATAAACATTTCCCCCGGCCTGCAGCCTTTAATCCTTGGCTGGGATAGCATCAGCTCCTGGAGCTTCCCACTAGACAGGAGTTTATTGCATTCACCACTTCTAACAGCATGGGAGGGTCATCAAGGGAACAGTTGATGGCAACCTGTGGCAGCCTATTGATTGGAGCAAAGAATTCGTCATTGTTGGATGAAAGCTGGTTGAGGATGTGGTTAAAGTGTCCTGCCCACCTTTCTAGAATTTGGCCTTTTCCTGTGAGCAGTGTTGATGTGTGACACTGAGGATTGGTAATGAACAAGTTGACTGGGGCCCATAGACATTTACAGCATCGGATAATTTCTTTGTGGTCTGCATGTGACTGGAGTTTGTCTGCTTTCTGGTTTAGCCAAGTGTCGTGCATTTCTCTCAGATTGCATTGGACAGTCCTGTGGATGCTTCAGTAGGCATCATGTTCGTATAGTGATGGCTTGTCATTGAGGTGAAACCTGTAGAAGTGATGTTTCTCCTCTGGTGGTTTCTGAATTACCTCATTGTTTTTGTTGAATTAATCTTGATGCTTACAAGAGGTAAGGACAAGGGACCTCCAGAGCAGTGGAGTACACTATACCCCTGAAGGTCACCAAGACATCCTCAATGCAGTGAGTATCTATTTCTTTTTTTAGAAGTATTTTTATTCAAGTTTTTAACATTTTAACATTTACAAAACATTACAACACAAAATAAAATAGCCCCCTCCCTCCCCTGCCTCCTCCCAACAGTTGGCAGTAACTAGCTCCTTGAAATACAGAATAAACAAACCCCATCTCTTCTCGAGCCCCTCATTTCCCCCTCTCAGGGCAAACTCCCTAAATGCAGGAACTCCATTAGATCCCCCAGCCATGCCGAGGCAGAGGGTGGAGAAGCTGACCTCCATTCCAACAGAACCCGCCTGCGAGCGATCAACGAGGCGAAGGAAAAAACATCTGTCCCGTCTCCCGCCTCGAGAACTGACACCCCGAATATGGCCTCCAGAGTTCCAGGCTCCAAGTTCACATGCAAGATAACCAACATGGGGCTGAAGAAAGACCTCCAAAATTTCCCCATCTTCGGGCAGGACCAGAACATATGTACATCATTAGCTGGGCCCCTTCCACACCTTTTACAAATATCCTCTGCCCCCTCAAACAGCTGGCTCATCCTCTACTTTATCAGGTGGGCCCTATACACCACCTTTAGCTGTATCAACCTCAGCTTCATACACAAGGTTGATGCATTCACAATCCCTCCTCCAGCGCCATCCCTAGCTGTGGTTCTGTCTATCCTCTGGGTTCTGTCCACGACGCATGGGACTCTTGAGTTTCTCAGAGAGAGATTTCTTCATGATTGCCTGTCTGAGCCTTGAGACATTGCAATACTTCTGCACCTTCATGCCCTAGGATGATGGACCTTGATGTTTAGCTTCAAAATAGTAATGCTTCGGTCAGTCCATCAGTCAGCGCCACATATGGCTCTTGTTACCTGCACTCTACCTGGTGATGACATAGTTGATTAGATGATAGAACAGGGATGCAACAAAGAAATCTTGTTGTGATTAGGAAGGGGGGAAACTGTGTTCGGGATGAAGAGCTCCAGTTCAACACATGTCTTCTACAAGAGAAGACCATTGTTGTTGTAACTGCTAACACCATTTCCTTCCACTACCTCCTCCCCACTCCTGGTGATCGGCATCAACTCTTGCATTGAAGTCACCAAGAATGATTAGCTCATCTGTTTTTGACACAGTGGTGGTCAAGAATTGGAAGTCATCGAAAAATTTATGCTTGACTTTATCAGAGTTGGTCACAGTACACACTGAGGAGAGTTGCTTGCCCAATGCTGTGCAGGGGGAATTTAAACATCATCATGATGAGATTAAACATCACCCTTAAAAAGGCAAGTGAACTTACTGATGAGATGTTTCATGACACAAAAACCTATGGCAACTTCACAGTATTCTTCTTTTCCATGGCCTTTCCAAAAAAATGTGTAACCTGTACCGATTTCCTTCAGTTAATCCTCCTTAGATTTCTCGAGGCCTGTGATCTGGATGTTGTACCTCGATAATTCTTCTCTCAGGTCTGTCGGCTGTGGCAGTATCCAGGAGAATGTGGACATATCATGTGCCAATGGTGGTTAGTGCCACCTTCACTTTCTTTATTGAGATTGATTTATGACCAAGCTGATGGGACTCCTGCCAGTTGCTGGTCAAGGAGGTGAAGCAGGCAATGTTTAGGGCACCTTTTCTAATCCCTTTTTCAAAGTAGGGAGGTGAGTAACGTGGTCCTGAAAAGGGCTGCTCAGTCTCAGGGGGCTTTTGCATTCCGTTCCTGCTACCTTCCAGAGAAAATTGACCTGAGCAATCTGTGTTTGCAGCTACCGCTCCTGGTGAATCTACACCTGCTACTACCTCACTCACCTATCACCACAGCATTTGTGACTGATAAATGATGGATGACAGATAATGGAAAAATTCTGAACATGACTTGGGCACAAATTAATTATAGTGAGGGAGTGTTGTACATTGCCTGCCTCACTCTCTTGTCCTGACCTATCTTGCTCGAGGTGCAAGACAAATCTAGAGGATTTGCAATGGATCCAGATGCAATGGGTGGCCAGGTCTGTGTCAGATCAAGCTCTATGCATTCTACAACATGGTGATGGCCTACCTCCAGGACCGTTGAACCTTAGATCAGTCTCATCCACCCAGTCCTCCAGAGTCAGTCTTTGCTTGCAGGAATGGACAAATCCCTAAGCCGCTGAGGTTAGAATACCTGATGGCTACCCTCATCTGGTTTAGCAAGCCCCTGTTTAAGTGGTTTACTGGCTGTAGCTGCTATAACAGTATTCTTCAAACTTTTTTTCCGGGGACCCATTTTTACCAACCGGCCAACCTTTGGGACCTAATCCGGCCGACCTTGGCGACCCATGCCGGCTGACCTTCGCGACCCACGCTGACCGACCTGCACGACCCACCATTTTCTCTTACCTTGTTTGCGGCTGACAAAAATGGAGGAAATGGTTTTGGGTCCCTTTGACCCTCATACACGCTCCTCCAATGGAACCGTTTTTTAAAAATGGCTGCACTGCGCATGTGTGCCCGATCATCGGCGCGCATGCGTATAGTTTTGCGTATGCGCACCGATGATCGGGTGCGCACTGCGGCCGATTTAAAAAAAAATATGTTCGCAGCCATTTTGAAGGCAGCTTGCAGCCGGCATTATTAGAAGCTGGCTGCTGCGGCTGATTCGCGTGATCGGGAGCGCCGCAAAGGATGGCTCCGCGACCCTCCCGACACCCGCCCGCGACCCACCCGCGGGTCCCGCCCCGAGTTTGAAGAACACTGTGTTATAACATGCTAACAAAACCTGGAACTGGAACAACGGGTGAGAACTGGGTGAAGGTGAGGACCAACATTGGTGAGCCACACTAAAGAGTGCAGTGAACCGACCTGTAGGGGGTGCTGCACCCCATACACCGCAATATAATGGATATAATAAGGAAATAAATAAAGCACTAGATTAAATACACGTTTAGAATGATCTTTTGTTACATTTCTAAGTTTTGTTTCATCATTTAAAACTTTTCAAGAAAACTTATTCATTACTAGCTATAGCGGTAACTACTTGTGCAAGTGCAACTTCTGATTTTAATCTGACCAAGCAAGCCCTATAACCTGGGGCAGTGCTGAAGCGATATCTAGAATACCAATGTGTGTAATTGCCATGTAGCACTCCATGTTCAAACAGTAGTGATTTTTGATTCTGGGTTTATGTGCCTCCAGGCTGATTTACAGGTCAATCCATAGGGCTGGCTGTACTTGAAATCATAGATGGGTGCAGTATGATGTACATCGCCAGAGAGGGCTGGGGTGTGACTGAAGATTCAAATTACCATGGAGATCAGAAATATTTTGCTTAAATTGAGATATCTCCTGATAATCGAAAGGTGTCTTGTTAAATATTTAGCTTTTAAAAAATGATTTCAGAGCACAGAAAACAATTGTGGACACAGAACATTTTATTAGCGGATATTGATGGCTTTATAAACATTGCTATGATATTTCCATGTGCCAGCAAAAGACAGTCAGCATGGGTGGCACGGTGACACAGTGGTTAGCACTGCTGCCTCACAGCTCCAGGGACCCGGGTTTAATTCCGACCTCGGGTGACTGTCTATGTGGAGTTTGCACTTTCTCTCCGTGTCTGTGTGTTTTTCCTTCGGGTGCTCCAGTTTCCTCCCACAGTTCAAAGACGTGCAGGTTAGATGGACTGGCCATGCTCAATTGCCCCTTAGTGTCCAGGGATGTGCAGGTTAGGTTAAGGAATAGGACGGGGGAGTCGGCATGGGTAGAGTGCTCTTTCAAAGGGTCGGACTTGATGGACTGAATGGCCTCCTTCTGCACTGTAGGGATTCTACGATTATGATTCTATGTCCAAATCCTGCAGTAGGGTCTGAGGAGAGGATGATAGAACAATAGAATCTTACAGCAGAAGAGGGAGGTCTTTCAGTCAGCTCTTTGATATATCTGCCCAATTAGTTCCGCTTGAATGCTCTTGTCCCAAACCCTTGCAAACCTTTCCTTTTCAAATAATTATCCAATTGCCTTTTGAAAGTTACCACTGAACTTGCTGACACCATCCCTTCATCCACTGCATTCCACATCACAACAATATTTTAAAAAGGGATCCTCACCGGCCCTCTGGTTTAGTCTTACTTTGATAATACTTTTATGATGAATTTCTGTCATCTTTTCCCTTTAGATTGGGTAGCATGGTGGTTAGCATCAATGCTTCACAGCTCCAGGGTCCTAGGTTTGATTCCCGGCTGGGTCACTGTCTGTGCGGAGTCTGCACGTCCTCCCCGTGTGTGCGTGTGTTTCCTCCGGGTGCTCCGGTTTCCTCCCACAGTCCAAAGATGTGCGGGTTAGGTGGATTGGCCAGGCTAAATTGCCCTTAGTGTCCTAAAAAATAATGTTAATGGGGGTTGTTGGGTTACTGGTATAGTGTGGATACGTGGGCTTGAGTAGGGTGATCATTGCTCGGCACAACATTGAAGGCCGAAGGGCCTGTTCTGTGCTGTACTGTTCTAAAAAAAAAAGATTGAACAATGTATAATCAGTTGGCGACAAATATTTTCCTCCATTGTATTTGACATTTTCTTGCTTTCATCCGTATTTTTAGATAGTATATTCTTTTGGAGAAATTCTCTTATGCTAAAACTCGACTTTTGCTTGAAGTTTTCAGAACGATGTTGATGTGACCATCAATTCACAAGACGCATGGTTGGAAGTGAACAGTGGTTTTAATAGTCTTACAACAGAGCCTGCCTGCGACGTGATGAACTAGCAGGCAGGCTCACGACGGCAAAGCTTTATACTTCCGGTTGGTGGGAGGAGCCATGGGCGGAGCCATGGGCGGAGCCAAGGGTGGAGCCCAGTACAAACTCCTCATCTCCCCCTATGGGCAGAGCCGCGCAACTGCTCGTATACCGAGCTAACATGAATACAGCACATCATATAACAACAGTGTGAATTACGCGGAATCTGATTCACCACATTCACCCCCTGTAAAATAAAAATCAAGTCCAGCGGGGGTGATGTGTCTACAAATTACAAATTACAGATTATAAATTACAAATTGAGTCGATCCGGCGGCTGAGTTGTCCTCTGGGATCGACGAAGCACCGGGGTTGCAGCCTGTTCTGGTGGCTGGGTGGTGGCGGTCGGCGAGGGTACGATGGCGGACTCCGGGGGTGATTCTGTCAGAGCTTCGTATCCGACTGGTTTGACTGGTGACGGGGAGCGCTGGAAACCCAAGGACGCGGGGGCGCGGAGCACGTGCAGCGGACCTACAGGCGTAGGGGGCGCCGAGCGCGTGGGATTGGGAGGGGTATAGTGTGAGGGGTACCCCAGCGGAAGTAGTGTCGGAGTAGGATGCTGTCGGTGCCAGGTCCCAGAGAGAAACAGTGTCCTGACGGCCGTCAGGGTATTCGATGAACGCGTATTGGGGGTTCGAGTGGAGTAGGAGCACTCTCTCAACAAGTGGGTCAGTTTTGTGGGTCCGGACGTGTTTCCGGAGGAGAACCAGGCCCGGTGTCTTCAACCATGCTGGGAGCGAAACCCCTGTGGTAGTGCCCCTGGAGAAAACAAATAGCCGCTCGTGAGGGGTCTGGTTGGTGGCCGTACATAGGAGGGACCTAGTAGCATGGAGCGCGTCGGGGAGGACCTCCTGCCAATGGGAGGTCGGGAGCTTCCTGGACCAGAGGATAAGTAGGATGGTCTTCCAGACCGTTGCGTTCTCCCTCTCCACCTGCCTGTTCCTCCTGAGGTTATAGCTGGTAGTCCTGATCGAGGCAATGCCCTTTTCGAGCAGGTACTGACGCAGCTCATCACTCATAAAGGATGAACCCCTGTTGTTGTGTACATAGCTGGGAAAACCAAACAGGGTGAAGATGCTGTGCAGGGCCCTAATGACTGTGTGGGAGGTCATATCGGGGCACGGGATGGCAAAGGGGAAGCGGGAGAACTCGTCTATTATGTTCAGGAAGTACACATTCTTATTGGTTGAGGGGAGTGGCCCTTTGAAATCAATACTTAGGCGTTCAAAGGGCCGGGAGGCCTTGACTAGGTGGGCCCTGTCTGGTCTATAGAAGTGCGGTTTGCACTCCGCACAGATCGGGCAATCCCTTGTGATGGCTTTTACCACCTCGGTGGAGAAAGGCAGGTTTCGGGCTTTGATGTAGTGAGGAAGCCGGGTGACCCCCGGGTGGCAGAGGTCATTGTGGATAGCTTTGAGGCGGTCGTCTTGCGCGCTGGCGCACATGCCGCGGGACAGGGCATCTGGGGGCTCGTTGAGCTTCCCCGGTCGATACATGATATCGTACTTGCAGGTGGAGAGTTCGATCCTCCACCGTAGGATCTTATCGTTTTTAATTTTGCCCCTTTGTGAGTTAGACATAGACATAGAACAGTACAGCACAGAACAGGCCTTTCGGCCCTCGATGTTGTGCCGAGCAATGATCACCCTACTCAACCCACGTATCCACCCTACACCCGTAACCCAACAAGCCCCCCCCCCTAATCTTACTTTCAAGGACACTACGGGCAATTTAGCATGGCCAATCCACCTAATCCGCACATCTTTGGACTGTGGGAGGAAACCGGAGCACCCGGAGGAAACCCACGCACACACGGGGAGGACGTGCAGACTCCGCACAGACAGTGACCCAGCCGGGAACCGAACCTGGGACCCTGGAGCTGCGAAGCATTTATGCTAACCACCAATCTACCGTGCTGCCCGTAGTTGTCGAACATAAAGGCAACCAATCTTTGGTCGGTGATGAGGGTGAACCTCCTACCTGCGAGGTAGTGCCTCCAGTACCGTATAGCCTCCACGATGGCCTGTGCTTCCTTTTTGACTGAGGAGTGTCGAAGTTCCGAAGTGGAGAGGGTTCGGGAGAAAAAGGCGACTGGTCTCCCTGCCTGATTTAGTGTGGCTGCGAGGGTGACCTCTGAAGCGTCGCTCTCAACCTGGAAAGGGACGGATTCATCCACCGCCCACATGGCCGCTTTGGCGATGTCCTCCTTGATACGAGTGAAGGCCTGACGAGCCTCATCCGCTAGAGGGAAGAGTGTGGCCTTAAATAGTGGGCGGGCTTTGGCCACATACTGAGGGACCCACTGGGCATAATATGAGAAAAACCCCAGGCACCTTTTGAGGGCCCTCGGACAATGAGGGAGAGGGAGTTGTAAGAGGGGGGGCATACGGTCCGGGTTGGGGCCCAGGACTCCGTTTTCCATGACATAGCCGATGATGGCTAACCTGGTCGTGCGAAAAACGCATTTCTCCGTGTTATACGCGAGGTTAAGTTTCTGGGCGGTTTGGAGAAATTGATGGACGTTGGCGTCGTGGTCCTGCTGGTCGTGGCTGCAGATGGTGATGTTATCCAAGTACGGAAACATGGCCCGCAACCCGTACTGGTCCACCATTCGGTCCATTGCTCGTTGGAACACCGAGACCCCATTCGTGACACAAAAGGGAACCCGGAGGAAATGGAAGAGGCAGCCATCTGCCTCGAATGCCGTGTAGTGGCGGCCCTAAGGGCGGATTGGGAGCTGGTGGTATGCAGACTTCAGATCCACTGTGGAGAAAATGTGGTACTGGGCGATCTGATTCACCGTGTCTGTAATCCTGGGGAGTGGGTACGCATCGAGGGTGCTATGTCTTTTCGTCCGACGTCATTTCGTCCAACGACACTTCGTCCACGTCTTTTGGTCCAACGTCTTTTTGTCCGCTCGTCTTTTGGTCCAACGTCATTTTGTCCGGTGATTTTTTTCGTCAAAGAATTTTTGTGACTTTTTACGTGTTTTTGTCGGATGATTTTCTTGGTCAAAGAATTTTTGTGACTTTTTGAGTGTTTTTGTCGAATGATTTTTTTTGTCAAAGAATTTTTGTGACTTTTTACGTGTTTTTGTCGGATGATTTTTTTTGTCAAAGACTTTTTTAGTAGCATAGTAATTTAGCATGACCAAACTTGCTTAGTAGCACTCCACTCCACTTTAACTTTTGTAAATAGAAATCTTCTCAAATGCACATAATATACAATAAAGGATCTTTATTACCAGCCTCTTTCCTTTAACGAGCCTCGTTAAAGGATAGTTATTATCGTTCTCTCCCCTTTAACGAGCCTCGTTAAAGGATAGATATTATCGGTCTCTTTCCTAATCCTGAATTCGCCCATCCAGAAATGGCAAAGTTCAGGGAAGGGCTAATAATAGGCAAAAAGGCTCAAATTCTTCGGGGAGATCAGTCGACGTCATGTACGCGATACAAGAAAATAACTGAACGCCTCAAAAGATTGGTCGTTGAATATGTTCCTACAGCGAAAATTGATTTCTTGAGGAATGTTGCTCACAATTTACATCAATTTTAAGTAATTTCGGGAATTCATCCTTAGTAAACTTTTAGATCTTTTTAAATGCATTTTTAGATTTTTTAACTTTTTAACTGCATTTTTCAGCTTGCATTTTACTTGCATTTCATCAATTACTTGCATTTTAGCAATTAAATTCACTTGCTGTATTGTGCCTGCTTTCTATCAATTAAATGCTTTTATACGGAGTTGATTTGTAATTGGTTAATTGGACGAAGTGACGTTGGACCAAAAGACGGGCGGACAAAAAGACGTTGGACCAAAAGACGTGGACGAAGTGTCGTTGGACGAAATGACGTCGGACGAAAAGACGCGACACGCGCATCGAGGAGCGTGAACCGGTTAATGGTCTGGCTATAGTCCACTACCATTCGGAAGTTTTCCCCGGTCTTGACGACCACCACCTGAGCTCTCCAGGGGCTGCTACTGGCCTCTATGACCCCCTCATGTAGGAGCCTCTGGACCTCGGTTCTGATAAACACCCTGTCCTGCAGGCTATACCGCCTGCTGCGAGTGGCTACGGGTTTGCAGTCCGGAGTGAGGTTAGCAAAGAGTGGAGGGGGGTCGATTTTTAGCGTCGCTAGACTGCAGATAGTGAGTGGAGGTAGGGGTCTGCCGAAGCTGAGTGTGAGGCTTTTGAGCGGGGCGCTGGCGGCGGGTCGTAAAAATATGGCACGCGTAGACCTCGTTGATGGGCCTCACGTACATTCGATCTAGCATGACTAGGGCCCCTGTATACGAGTTAGTACTACTGAGTTGAGTAGATATACGGTGGCTCACCCTTGCGTGCAATAGACTGAGTTTCTGCTCCTCTGTAGTTTCTGGAGTACTTGATTCAGCCAGGTAGGCCTTAAAACATCTGAGTCAGTGTTGAAAGATTTCTCTTGCCTCTGCAGCCTGCGGGTCGAGTTCTAGTCAGTCAGGTTGAGGGCTGATTCCATAGTCGTTTCCTTAGTTGTTTTCTTCTAGTAAACTCAGACTATTAAATTGATGTGACCATCAATTCACAAGACACGTGGTTGGAAGTGAACAGTGGTTTTAATAGTCTTACAACAGAGCCTGCCTGCGACGTGATGAACTGGCAGGCAGGCTCACGACTGCAAAGCTTTATACTTCTGGTTAGTGGGAGGAGCCATGGGTGGAACCATGGGCGGAGCCAAGGGTGGAGCCCGGTACAAACTCCTCATCTCCCCCTATGGGCAGAGCCACGCAACTGCTCATATACGGAGCTAACATGAATACAGCACATCATATAACAACAGTGTGAATTACGCGGAATGTGATTCACCACAGATGTATGTGTTTTTAATGGAATTTTGTTATTTGATTTACTCGATGTATTCCTGCGAATACATTCCAGGCGAATGTGACCGCCTGTGTTAAGCTCTGAATTGTAGCTCAGTTGGCAGCACTCTCACCTCGGAATCGGAATCATTCTGAGTTAAATTCCCATTCCAAGGGCAAGATTTTCCAGCTCTTCCCACTAGGAGCATCTTCTGGTCCCACTGAATCCAAACCAGGCAAAACGTTGCAGACTTCGGCAGAATTGGAAGATCCCGCCTGCGGCCATTGACGAGTCGCCTCCGGAGGTAGCAAAATCGAGGTAGACACTTCAGTGCGGTACTCAGGGCGTGCTGCACTGTCAGAGGTACTGTCTTTCAGATGATGTGTTAAACCACAGTCAGGTGGTTTAACACATCATCTGTAAAACAGTACCTCTGACAGTGCAGCACTTCCTGAGTACTGTACTGAAGCGTCTGCCTCGATTTCTGTGCTCAAACTCTGGAATTTTCAGCCTCTCCGCAGCAGGTTTTCCCACTCCGGAGGCGACTCGTCATTGGCCGCCGGCAGGATTTTCACTCCGCCGCAGTCTGCGCCCTTAGTGTCTGGCACGGAGAATCCTGCGAATGGTATGACAGAAATATATGGCAGATGCTGAAAATCTGAAATAAAACCTGAAAAGCAGGTCTAGCAGCATCTTTGGAGAGAGAAACAAAGTTAACGCTTTGAGTCCATATGACTCTACTTCAGAGCTATAGAGCAAAGTAGAAGGTCAGTTTGGACAAAGGTATGTTGGGCACAATACAGAGGAAGTGTTGAAGGATTATGAAAGGTGCTGAGTGTGGCAGAAATGTAAGATAGCAGGATGTGTTAATAGGATAAAAAGGTCAGTGATCAGTGAAAGCAAAACTTCAGAACAAGTGGCAGATAACCCAAGGGGGAGTGTTGGGAGGGGGGGGGGGGTGGATTCACTTTGGGGTAAAAAAAATTTGGGTTAAAAAAAGGTCAAGATGGAGTAGAAAGGCCACAGCCTAAAGTTGTTGTGGAGTAGACCAGGGGGTCATGGAGTGAATGGTCTGTATGGAGCAGGGAGGGTGAGGGGAAGATCTTTTTGGGGGTGGCATCATGCAGGAGTTGACAGAAAGGCAGATAATGTTCATTTTAATATAGAGGCTGGTAGGGTGAAAAGTGAGGACACACCTTCCCCTCAGCCCTCCTGCCAGCATTCCATAGGGACCGCTCCCACCCTGATCCACTCCTCCATCACCCCCAAGTCCTCATCCTCGTCACATGCCACCTTCCCTTGCAATCAGAGAAGGTCTAACAGACGACCCTTTACCGTCTCCCTCCTCACCATTCAAGGCCCCAAACACCCCGTTCAATTAAACATTTCACTTGCACCTCCTTCAATTTGCTCTTGTGGGGCGTTTGCTTTGCACAAAATCCTATATTGGCTCGAATCTTCCCACTCATACATACATACAACTTACAGTGCAGAAGGAGGCCATTCGGCCCATCGAGTCTGCACCGGCACCCTAGAGCACCCTACCCTAGCCTACACCTCCACCCTATCCCCATAACCCAGCAACCCCACCCAACACTAAGGGCAATTTTGGACACTAAGGGCAATTTATCATGGCCAGTCCACCTAACCTGCACATCTTTGTACTGTGGGAGGAAACCGGAGCTCCCGGAGGAAACCCACGCACACACGGGAAGAACGTGCAGACTCCACACAGGCAGTGACCCAAGCCGGGAATCGAACCTGGGACCCTGGAGCTGTGAAGCAATTGTGCTAACCACAATGCTACCGTGCTGCCCTTCACTCCTGTTGTGGTAGGAGTTGCCGCGGGAGATTTGATGGTCCAAGCAAAACCCCATTCGGCAGGACCCGACGATCCCGGAAAACCGTGCCCTGTTAGAAAAGTGTGTATGTCGCAAAAAGTAGAATTCTATGACTGTCCACCTGAGGGCCCTACCCTAGAGGAGGTCCACCATAAAGGGGGCTGTAAATGTACAATGCCGGGTTCGGACTGTGACTGTGGCAGAGTGAATAAGCATTGGCCCCAGTAACATCTAGCCTTGTGGGATTCTATCTTGGGGCAGGCAGATATTTGGATTCCAGTCACGTTTGATGTGGCTTAAAAATAAACAGTTTGGAGAGTTCAGTAACGGCAAAGATAAAAGGGAATTTTACTAGATAATGCTGAATGATTACAGTTAATGACAGCTTGGAATTTACGGTTTTAAAGAGATGTTTTAAAGCTTGAGGATTACGCAACATTCTCCTTTTCCTAGTACTGCAGCAGCAAAACATGTTTGCTCAAATTTACTTCTCATAGGAAACTTGAGACAGCTAGGTGAGGGAGGATCTTTATCATCCCTGTAATGTTCTTGTCGGATGGCCTGATTTATATTACAAGAACACTTGTAGCTAAAGCTACAAATGATTTACTAACATTAACTGTGGGTCAACTATATACAAAGCAACAGATGATTAACAGTATAATCATGCACAAGCAACCTCTCTCTTCTAGCTCTCCAGTCAGTCTGAGGTCACCTGACTCTAACATTCACTTATACACTCATGAAACCCCTAGTGGTCATCCGGTGAATTACAACACAACCATGATATCACTACAATCCAATCTTTCTTCTTCTTATCAAGTGGGTTGTTTCATTGCAGTGTTAATGTAAACCTACTTGTGACAATAAAGATTATTATTCATTATTAAGTTTCATCCCTCTTTGCAGCTCTAAATCTCCTACCCCATTATTCACCCCTCAGAATTGCATGTCATCTCCTGGGACACCACCTCCCCAGCACCCCTACACCCCTATAATTCATAGCTCTCACCTGAAGACCTCCTGGGACCTTCCCCTCCACAATCTCACTCATTGCTCCACAAAATGCCTGAAGAGCGGCAAAGAGTGGCCCCATAGATTAGTAATGCCTCAAGGTTGTCGAAGTTTTACTTGGGCAGCACGGAAGCACAAGTGGATAGCACTGTGGCTTCACGGCACCAGGATCGCGGATTCGATTCCCCGCCGGATCCACACACTGTCTGTGTGGATTCTGCACGTTCTCCCCGTGTCTGCGAGAGTTTCCTCCGGGTGCTCCGGTTTCCTCCCACAGTCCAAAGACGTGCAGGTTAGGTGGATTGGCCATGATAAATTGCCCTTAGTGACCAAAAAGGTTAGGGGGGGGGGGCGTTGTTGGGTTACGGGGATAGAGTGGAAGTGAGGGCTTAATTGGGTCAGTGCAGACTAAATGGGTCGAATGGGCTCCTTCTGCACTGTATGTTCTATGCTCTAACTACCGGAGGTGCTCTTCAAGGTGGCCGGGTTTGAGGATGCAGAAGACATTGAGCAACATGGCATCAACCAAGATGCTAGTGCCAGTGCTGCAAGCGGCTCAACAACCTCCTTCAATCTGCCAGGGTAAGTGGCTCAGTGGCATTACATCAACGTGGGCTTCCAGTCTGAGGATATGGGGTTGGCCATTTAGGACTGAAATGAGGAGAAGCATCTTCATTCAGAGGGTGGTGATCCTGTGGAATTTTCTATCACAGAAGGCTTTGAAGGCCAAATTACATAATAGATTTAAGAAGGAAACAGACAGATTTCTAGACTCTAAAGGCTTCAAGGGGTAAGAAGAGTGTGCGGGAGTATTGTGCTGAGATAGGGGATCAGCCATGATCATCTTGAATGGCGGAGCAGACCTCGAAGGGCCAAAAGCAGGACCGCCTCCTGCTCTTATTTTCTATGTTTCTTGCGAGAGCAGAAGGCCAGGCAAAACTGCATGGCACTCGATGCCAAACTGTAGATCTGTTTGAGAAAAAGAAAGGGCACAATTTACAAATGGCAAGGAGGCGAGGAGTATGGGTAAGAAAATGGAGTTGAAGCCGCAACCAGACCAGCATGATCTTTTCAAATGGTGGAGCAGATTCGAAGGGAAGAACAGCTACTCCTGCTCCTAATTCTTGTGTTCTTGTTTTGTGTTTACATTCAGTCTTGGATGTTTATGATGTGTGTGGTAGTATGACTAGGGGTATTACGGTACCTGGGAGTGTGAGCTGCCATTGGTGCAGAGGACTCGCTGCCCATTGGCCCAGGTATCATGTGCCTCTTATCCCTATTGGCTAAGAGGAAGGTAGCTCCGCCTACGAGGAGGGGTATAAGAGCCCGTGTTCCCCTGCAGCCAGGCCATTTCAATTACGTCAGCTGCTGGGCTCACTTCTTGCTAATTAAAGCCTTTCGTTTCGGACTTCACCTACATTTCGTGTCCATTGATTGTGCATCAATGTGGCACAACATGCATTGTACATGGCTGAACATGCAGTCCCTGATGTCCCTCCCTCACATACAGTGATAAGGAGACTGCCCAAAGTTACTCCTAACTGACATACACTTACTGATGTATGGGCACTGTGGTAGCGTGGCCCCTTTAAGGCAGACCATGCGACCGGCTCTGGGCCAATCATGTGGGAGTTCGCAAATCCTAACCAATAGGGAGTTGGCATGGGGCCCTGGGAGCAGGCCTGTTGTGTAGTGTTCTGTGCCTGTATTACCAGCCTTTGCCTTTCATCAGTGAAACCTTTGTTTACTGTTGGGAGGGAGCCTCGAGAGTTTTGTCTTGAGTCACCACGTTGGCGGTGAGGTAAAAGTTTGAGTCGCAGTCTGCAGTACTTTGTGATCTGAGGGGGGAAGGAAGGAGATCTTGAAAAGGGAAAGATGGACCAACGAGAGTTGGGAACCATTAAAATGTGAATGGGAATGCCTATCATCGGTAAACTAGACCCGTTTGATCAAGGGGTAAGATTGGAGTCACTACATTAAATGGCTCCACTATTTTCTACTGTGAACAAGATCATTGGGGAACACAAGCGGAAGGTGATACTTCTGACAGTTTGCAGGCTCCAAAGTATAATCTAATTAGGAACTCCACGTCCCCAGAGGTACCCGACTAAAACAGAGTTGGTCAAAGAGCACTTTAACCCAAGGCCCTCAATTATCCTCCAACTTTATTAATTTAACTCCACGGTGACGGACTATGAAGTGTCAATCTGAGCCTTCATAGCCAGGCTTCGTCAGCTCACTGAACACTGCGAGTTAAGGACCGTGCTGAGTGACGTGTTGCACGACCGACCGATTTGAGGGGTCCGTCATGTCAATATCCAGAAGAAACTCCTGGTTGAACTCACCATAACGTTGGAAAAAGTGATTGGAATAGCTCAGGCGAGGGAATGCACCGAAAAAGGTGCCATTGAGCTCCAAAGCGTGGCTGAAAGGGAGGATCCTCTCCCACAGATCGCCGATACCACCCCGTTCTCCAACCCCACCCACCAACAGTACCGCCTCCAACAGGAAGGAGGCCGGCACTATCGGGAAGGTCGGGAAAACCGTCCTTTCAAAATCACAAACCTGCAGGTACCTAAACCCTTCCCCCTGTGCCAACCCGTACTTTTCCCCCAACTCCTCCGAGCTCACAAATCGAGCGTCACCCATGAAACAGATCTTTCATTTTTTTTAACCCCCCCCCTCTCATCCCATCTGGGACCAATGACATAGCTAAGAAAAGGGATGAGGATTTAAAATTTTAGGGAGATAGCTTGGAAGCTAAAGAGCAGGACAAGCAGAGTGGTGATCTCAGGATTGTTACCGGTGCCACGTGCAAGTGAGGCAAGGAACAGAGAGCGAGTGCAGCTGGACACGTGGCTACGGGGCTGATGCAGGAGGGAAGGCTTCAGAGATGTGGATCATTGGGATATCTTCTGGGGAAGGTGGGTCCTGTACATGAAGGACGGATTGCACCTAAACTGGAGGGGCACCAATATCCTAGGTGGGAGGTTTGCTAGAGCTCTTTGAGAGGGTTTAAACTAGTTTGGCAGGGGGGATGGTAACCTGAGCTATGAACTGGCAAAAATACTATGCAGCAAATCTGTGAAGAAGGATAGACAGTTGATAGGGCAAAGTTGCACTCAATGGAATGGGTTAAAGTGCATCTGTTTCAATGCAAGGAGTGGCAGGAATAAGGAGATGAACTTAGAGCAAGGATCAGTACTTGGAACTACGATGTTGTGGCCATTACAGAGACATGGATTTCACAGGGGCAGGAATGGTTGTTAGATGTTCCAGGGTCTGGATGTTTTCTGAAGAATAGGGAGGGAGGTAAAAGAGGAGGGGGAGTGGCACTGTTAATTAGGGAGTGCACCACAGCTGCAGAAAAGGAGGTAGTTGAGGAGGGTTGTCTACTGAGTCAGTATGGGTGGAAGTCAGAAACAAGAAAGGAGCAGTCACTTTATTGGGAGTTTTCTATAGACCCCCAAATAGCAGCAGAAAGATAGAGGAAGAGATTGGGTGGCAGATCTTGTAAAAGTGCAGAAGTAACAGAGTTAATGTCATGGGTGGCTTCAACTTCCCTAATATTGACTGGAACCTCCTTAGTGCAAATGGTTTGGATGGAGCAGATTTTGTCAGGTGTGTACAGGAAGGATTCCTGACTCAATATGTAGATAGGCCGAATAGGGGGGAGGCCATATTGGACTTGGTGCTCGGCAACGAACCAGGCCAAGTGTCAGACGTCTCGGTGGGAGGGCATTTCGGTAACAGTGACCACAACTCCTTGACCTTTACCATAGTCATAGAGAGGGATAGGAACAGACAGTATGGGAAGGTATTTAATTGGGGGAGGGGAAATTATACTGCTATTAGACAGGAGCTGAGGAGCATAAAGTGGGAACAATTGTTCTTGGGGAAATGCACAACAGTAATGTGGGGGTTATTTAAGGAGCACTTGCTGCGAGTGCTGGATAGGTTTCTCCCACTGAGACGAGGAAGGAATGGTAAGGTGAAGGAGCCTTGGATGACAAGAGAAGTGGAGCTTCTAGTCAAGTGGAAGAAGGAAGCTTACATAAGGTTGAGGAAGCAAGCATCTGGCACGGCTCTATAGGGTTACAAGGTAGCCAGGAAGGAACTCAAAAATGGACTGAGGAGAGCTAGAAGGGGGCATGAAAAAGCCCTGGCGGGAAAGATTAGGGAAAACCCCAAGGCGTTCTACACTTATGTGAGAAATAAGAGGATGATCAGAGTGAGAATAGGGCCGATCAGGGATAGTGGAGGGAACTTGTGCCTAGAGTCTGAGGAAGTAGGGGAGGCCCTAAATGAATATTTTGCTTCAGTATTCACTAGAGAGAGGGACCTTGTTGCTCATGAGAACAGTATGAACCAGGTTAATAGACTCAAACAGGTTGATATTAATAAGGAGGATGTGCTGGAAATTTTGAAAAGCATCAGGATAGTTAAGTCCCATGGGCCAGATAGGATATACCCAAGGTTACTAAGGGAAGCGAGGGAGGAGATTTCTGTGCTGTTGGCGATGATCTTTGCGTCCTCACTCTCCACTTGAATAGTACCGGATGATTGGAGGGAGGCAAATGTTGTTCCCCTGTTCAAGAAAGGGAATAGGGAAATCCCTGGGAATTACAGACCCATCAGTCTTGCATCTGTGGTGAGCAAAATATTGGAAAGGATTCTGAGATATAGGATTTATGATTATTTAGAAAAACATAGTTTGATTAAAGAGAGTCAGCATGGCTTTGTGAGGGGCAGGTCATGCCTCACAAGCCTCATTGAATTCTTTGAGGGTGTGACGAGACACATTGATGAAGGTCGGGCAGTGGATGTGGTGTATATGGATTTCAGTAAGGCATTTGATAAGGTTCCTCATTGTAGTCGCATTCAGAAAGTTAGGGGGTATGGGATAGAGGGACATTTGGCTGTCTGGATACAGAATTGGCTGGCTGAAAGAAGACAGCGAGTGGTAGTGGATGGAAAGTATTCCGCCTGGAGGTCGGTGACCAGTGGTGGCCCGCAAGGATCTGTTCTGTGGTTTTATAAATGACTTGGATGAGGAAATGGAAGGATGGGTTAGTAAGTCTGCCGATGACACGAGGTTGGGGGAGTTGCAGATAGTGTTGAGGGTTGTTGCAGGTTACAACAGGACATTGACAGGATGCAGAGCTGGGCTGAGAAGTGGCAGATGGAGTTTAACCTTGATAAATGTGAAGGTCGAATTTGAATGCTGAATACAGGGTTAAAGGCAGGATTCTTGGAAGTGTGAAGGAACAGAGGGATCTTGGGGTCCACGTACATAGATCCCTCAAAGTTGCCACCCAGGTTGATAGGGTTGTTAAGAAGTCATATGATGTATTGGCTTTCATTAACAGGGGGATTGAGTTTAAGAGCCGCGAGGTTTTGCTGAAGCTTTATAAAACCCTAGTTAGACCACACTTGGAATATTGTGTCCAGTTCTGGTCACCTCATTATAGGAAGGATGTGGATGCTTTGGAGAGGGTATAGAGGCGATTTAGCAGGATGCTGCCTGGACTGGAGGGCATGTCTTATGAACAAAGGTTGAGGGAGCTAGGGCTTTTCTCACTAGAGCGAAGAAGGCAGAGAGGTGACTTGTTAGAGGTGTACAAGGTGATGAGAGGCATGGATAGAATGGATAGCCAGAAACTTTTTCCCAGGGTGGAAATGGCTGTCATGAGGGGACATAATTTTAAGGTGGTTGGAGGAAGGTATAGGGGAGATGTCAGAGGTAGGTTCTTTACACAGAGAGTGGTGGGTGTGTGGAATGCACTGCCAGCAGAGGTGGTGGAGTCAGAGTCATCAGGGACATTTAAGCGACTCTTGGACAAGCACATGGACAGCAGTAAATTGAAGGGATGTAGGCTAGGTTGATCTTAGATTAGGCTAAATGGTCGGCACAACATCGTGGGCTGAAGGGCCTGTACTGTGCTGTACTGTTCTATGTTCTATCTCCGAAATCTCGCATCCAGCCTCCCCGGCTCGAACCCATGATTCCCCCTAATGGGCATCTCCCCTGACATGGCCCACAGCTTAAAGTGCTGTCTAGATTACCTCCAGATCTTCAAAGTGGCCACCACCACTGGACTCACCGAACACTTACCCGGTGCCATCGGGAGCGGCGACGTTTCCAGCGCTCGTAACCCTGACTCCCTACATGAGCCTTTCTGTATCTTAACCCACTGGGACACCTCCCCTCCCCCTCCCAACTCTAAAGTGGGTTGCCGCCATACGAAATGGCAGCCCCCACCCCCTCCCCCACTCCCATCCCCTCTCCTAGCTGGGACACCATAAAATACTCGCTCTTGCCTAGGTTCAATTTATACCCCGAGAATGACCCATCTCTTTGGAGCAGCCACATTATATTCCCCATTAGCTTCGAGATGTCCAGTAGCAGATCGTCCGCATAGAAGGATACCCTCTCCCCCACACTATCCCCTTCCACAACCGCGAGCTCCTTAGCACGATGGCCAAAGGCTCGATAGCCAATGCAAACAACAGGGGGACATAGGACACCTTTCACACTTCCCAGGCCCATTGAAACCTGTTCGACCAGGTTCCAATGACCACGGCAGCTCCCCCCACCACACTCCCGTTCACTAGCCCACCTTCTCTTGCTAGCGTGGAGGCCCCTGCCCAAGCCCCCCTCCTCCCAGTTCCCTCCCCCATGACCTAGCCCCTGAAAACAGAGACAAACAAACAAAACAAGTGTAAAAACCACGCCCCAGAAAACCGACATAACCCGAAAGTTCAATACTCTCCTACCCGCTGTAACCCACAGCAGAGGGTTAATCAACCAACCAAAAAAAACAATCCCTCATGCGTTCCCCTCCCACATACAGAACAAATAAACATCCTGAAACAAGAAATGAGGTGGTATACAGCATTTGAACCCCCTTCCCTCAGTCCAGAACCAAGCCCCAGTCCCATCTCTCAATTTAACCCCAGTACTTCTGCCTTCACAAACGCCTCCGCCACCTCCACCATCTCAAAGTTCCTCGAATTATATGTCACCCTCAGCTTTGCCGGGTAGACCACGCTGAACCTCACACCATTACTGAACAGTGACACCTTCACCCGACCAAAGACTTCTCTCCAACTCCACAGTTAAGTCCTGGTATATACGAATCCCAATTCCTTCCCACTGCACCTCACGCCTTTGTTTCGCCCAACTCGGGACCTTCTCCTTAACATGGAATTTGTGAAAACAAATTACGACCGTCCTTGGCAGCTCGTTTGTCTTCGGCTTGGCCTGAGTGACCGATGACGCCTGTCTAGCTGATACTGGAAAGAATCTTCCCCCTCCCCCAACATCTTCGGAAAGTACTCAGTAGGTCTTGGGCCCTCCACCCCCTCTGGCAAGCCCAGAATTCTTAAATTCTGCTGCCCCAACCTGTCCTCCACCTTGGCTCTGAGTCCTTTGTTGGCCTCCACGACCCTCCGCAGCTCCTCACACATCGAGGTGAACTGGTCGCTGTGTTATGATAGAGCTTCCTCCACCCCCTTCAACTTCTTTCCTTGCTCCCGTACCTTGGCCGATGTCTTCAACACCACCGTCTTCACCGGGGCCTTCACTGCCTCCACTGCCTCCTTCATCGCTGCCATCGTGTCCTTCCGCATCACCTCTATGTGTTTGCTGAACGGCCTCTCAAACTCTCCAGCCATCACCTCGGTCAAAGTCTCTACTGTGAGGGCTGCAACCCCTCACCGTACAGCCTCCGTTGTCTTTCCTACAGCCAGGCAGCACCCTTTCGCTCGATGGCGAACTTTCGCTTGTCCCCTTCTTCCCAGCGGCTTTTTTCTGATCTTCGACATTCCCCTCCTTCCTTCTGTCTTCCTGAACCAACTTATCCAAAAACTGCCCCTGGAACCAGGCATTAAACTCCAAAAACCAGAGCCTCAAGCAGGAGCAACCCAACCTGTGACTTCCAGCTACATGCCGCCACCAGAGGTCAGCCATGCTGACTGTTCATTAGTTCCTGCCTCTTCAAATGCAGATTAATTCTGTCTCTTCAAATTGGTTCCAATAGCTTCCCCATCACTGAGGTTAGACTGACTGACCTATAGTTTCCTGGTTTATCCCTTCCTGCCTTCTTAAATAGTCGTACCACATTGACTGTCCTCAAGGCCACCAGCACCTCTCCTGTGGCCAGAGAGGAATTGAAAATTATTGTCAGCACCCCTTGTTATTTCCTCCCTTGTCTCTCTCAACAGCCTGGGAGACATTTCATCTGGCCCTGGAAACACGTCTACTTTTTCAGCAACTCAGAACCCTTCTGTCTATGTTAATCACTTTAGTTTTATCACAGTCCTTCTCCCGGATTTCTACACCCACACTATCCCTCTCACAAATGAACACCGGCACAAAGTATTCATTTAGAATCTTACCTAATTCCCCTTGTTTTACTCACAAATTACTACTGTGGTCCTTAATGGGCCTTACTCTTTCCCTAGTTATCCTTTTACCCTGATTGTACTTGTAAAACATTTGGTAGCTAGGCATTGATGAGGTCACTGGAGAATTGGTACAACAGTGTCACCCTTGTCAAAGACAGCAGTCCCTGCCTCCATCAGCCATTTTCCATCTTTGAGAATAGCCAGGTTGACCATGGACTCGGGTCCACATTGACTACATGGGTCCTTTCATGGGCAGGATGCTTTAGTTTTGGTGGATGCCCACTCCAAGTGGCTATCTATACAGGTGATGGGGACCACGACCTCGGGCCGCCACGGAGGCAAGTGTTTGTTATTCATGGACATACGGAGTTCATCGTGTTTGACAATGGCACCCCTTTTACAGGCAACAATTCCAGGTTTTCATTCAAGCCAATGGCTCACACTACACTAAGGTGGCCCCATACCATCCCATGTCTAATGGTTTGGCCGAGAAAGCCGTTCAGACCTTCAAGAACGCAATACGGAAACAGTCTGACAAACTGCTACACCAGCGGTTGGCCAATTTTTTGTTGTCATGCGATTCAACCCCCCACACCACCATAGGGGGGGGGGGGGGGGGTGTCACACCTGCTGAGCTGCTCATGGGCTGTTGCCTCGGGACCCATTTTGATCTTGTGATTCCTAATTTGGCAGGGAGATTGGAATCACGTTCGGCCACCCAGAGAAGTCAACGGGCTGCGCAGAGGTTGTTCCATGTGGGGGATCCGGTTTTCCTTTGTAACTTCGCCTCTGGGCTGCTTTGGTTATCTGGATGGATTGTGGCTCAGTCAGGGCCTGTGTCATATATAGTCAATGTAAATAGAAGGACTAAGGACTGTCAAAAAGCAAGTCAACACTTGAGGAGTTTGGGGGTGACGATCCCCAATTTGGAGCAAACCAGTTCGACTGGTGTTATCAGCATTCCGTAAATGTTCCTGGCCAGAGGGGGTAGGACCTCTGAATCCACTAGGCCAGCTGTACCTGTGGATCCTGGTGAGGCTGGTTCTCCTATCATTGAGGCGGTACTTCCTGAAATGGCACCAGCTACTGGCAACTTGACTACCTCGAAGGATGCCGAGCCTGGGGGTGGACTGGGGAGTTCCAAGAGGACTCGGAGGTCTCCGGACCGATTGACTCTTTGAAGAACTCCCTTTCCCCTTTGTCTTATTCGTTGTACATCAAATCTGCATGTAGTTTTTGTGTAGAGTGTTTACAGGGACTGAAGGGGGGAAGGATGTGGCAGCTTGGCCTCTTCAAGGGTACCTTTTGGCCTCTTCAAAGTTTTCATGGTACCCTTGGAGCAGGACCCTGGGCAGTGTGGACGCCGGAACGAAGGTGCCGAGACCTGTTATATTTTCTGTGTCTGTATTATTACAACCTTTATCTTTCATCATTAAACCCCTTGTTTACTAATGGCCTTTGCCTCCAGAGTGCTATCCGAAGCCAGAGCAGGCACTTAGAACCCTGTCACGTTGGACCAGAATCTAAAGCATCGATCATGGCCGTTGTGATGTTGGTCCAAGTGCAGCAGTTGTCCTTGGGAACAGTCTTCACATGCGATTGGCAAAAAGCCCTCGCTTCTTAGAAAGAGGTGACAAAATTCTTGACATCTTCTTCAGAAACCTGAGCGCCACCCTGATCTGAGTAGGTGTCTAGCTGCTTCGTGTCTTTCGAAGACAGTACCTCTCAAAGCAAGTTGTGCACTGCACAGCAGGCCACGACAACCTGGGATACCCTCTGTGGAGTGTATTATAATGCTCTGTCAGACCAGTCAAAGCAGTGGAAGCTTTCTTCCACCATCCTAAAGCTATCCTCTGCAGCTCTTCATTTTCCAATTCAGGGGCAATTGAGCATGCCAATTCACCTCCCCTGCACATTTTGGATTGTGGGGGCGAGACCCACGCAGGCACGGGAAGAATGTGCAAACTGCACAGGAGCAGTGAGCTGGGGCTGGGATTGAACCCGGGTCCTTGGCACCATGAGGCAGCAGTGCTAACTACTGCACCACTGTGCCACCACAAACTCCACATGGACAGTGACCCAGGGCTGGCACCAAACCTGTGTCCTTGGCATTCCTCTGCAGCTCTTGATGGGCCCTCAGACACCGGCATTCTATGCTCCCTCAAGGTGAACCTGCTCTCCATCAAACTTCATTCCCCCTAACTGTGGACCTTCTTTCTGTTGTATCGCTGCCTCCCTTAGACACCCATGACCCAGCATCTGATAAGTTTACCCTCACACTATAGGCCTAACAATTGCTCCAATTAAACTACTTGCTGTACTTCCCCCGCCCTGCCTCCCCCCACAGTTACTCAACATGCTTTTGCCCCGCTGCTCCCCCCTCCCCCCCAATTGTTGACCCATCTCCTCGATCTGTGTTAAGTGCATTGTTGCTCCTGTTCAGGCCCCCACCCTATCCACAAAAAAACCCTTCCTCCCACTTCACCCTTGCCACTACTGACAGTGTAGATCCTTAAATGTCCATGAGCACTCCCCTGTTCCCCCTCTCCTTTAACTCAGCATTCAACAAAGACAATTGCTTACCTATGATGCGAATGACCCACCTTATCCTTTGCACACCACCTTTAAGCAATTGTAAATCAGGCTTATGATTGACTCGATTTGACGGTATGACCTAATTTGCAGCAGTTGTGATTTAATGAGTTTTCATGGATGCAAATGTACACTGATCTATACACATAATCTTGGCCCAGCTCCCTTCTGAATAGCTCACCCTGCCCACCACGTTCACTGCTCCTGCTGGGCCCACCAACTTCAACCCATGGTTTTCAACAGATTTACAGCATAAAGCATAATTTGATTTCTGTAGGTCCATTTTCATTCCTGGAATCCTGCACCCATAAATTGGAGCAACTTATTGCTTTTAAGAAGAAAATGAATGTTCTCCTTATGATGCAACAGTTGTGAAGTATTTTAATCCATATAGGCTGGATCAATCAAATCGAGTTTGTAGTCTTGGGAGAATAAGAGGACAGTGAATTCAGAGGAGAGAGAGCATGAGGAGTTGAAATAGAAGTCACCAAACGTGAGAAGGAAAGACAGTAATGAAGATGTCTCAGTGAGAAAATGTTTATACTTCACTCAGGAGGGGGTGAGAAAGATGATTTTGAATGAGAGGTTGGAAAGATAGGATAAGGTGTAATGCTTAAAGTGGGAGAAAGTGCCAAAGTAATAGGGGGCTGGATTCTCTGATTTTGAGGCTATGCCCCCATGCCGCTGTGGGAACGGTGGCATTTTACAACAGGGAAAATGGCTTAAAATACCCACTGATCCTCTGTTTGGCTGGGGGCTAGCAGTAAGGCAGCGTAGAGCACCCAGCACGAGCTGCCGATACGGCCTGGAGGATTGCTGCGTCCGTAGCCACTGTCATGAGAATGGCACTTTAAGAAAGGTTTGTCTGCTCATGTTACTGCAGTGCTGTCAGAGTGAGGGTGGAGCTGGGCTGTATGTCAGATTTTAGATTCACTTTGAGAAAAGGTTGGGTGTGTCTGTGTTTTTTTTGGTTTTGTTTCAGTGTTGGAGCTGCAGCCAGCCAGAGAATGTGTAATGTTGTTCTCTCTGCCATGTAAATACTTTCTCTTGATCATTTGGTGAATTCAGAGTGACAACAGCTCTCGGTAGTGAATTTAAACCTGATGTGCTTCTGTTAAAGGCTTTTTTTAATGTCTTATGGATGTTAAAAGGAAAGTAAGGATTACTTAGTATTGTATTCTTTGGGGGTTGTATTTGAATTGATGGTTGCTAAGATGTTCACTGTATGTTTTAAAAAGGTTAACTTGAGTTCATAGAATAAACATTGTTTTGCTGAAAAAAATACTTTTCTATTTCTGTTGTACCACACCTGTAGAGTGGGCCGTGTGCTCCCCATACCACAATCTATTAAAAGTTGTGGGTCAGGTGAACTCCATGATGCACTTTGGGGTTCTCTAAACCCTGGCCCATAACACCGCGCATGTGCACGGCGGCGGCCTGCAGCGACGGTGCTGTGCAACATGGCGCTGGCTGCTCGTGGACCCGGCCTGCGAAATAGTGTTCCTTTCTTTGGCCGGCTCGCACGCTCTGGACCGCTCCACGACAGTGCCCCCAGCCCCTGGCAAAGACCTCCTTCCCGCAGATCGACCATCCTCCGACTGTGGCGGTGCTGAACTGAGTCCACAGTCGCAACGCCAAGTTCTCAACGGATGAGACCACACGCGACCCACGCCATCGGGAACTCGGCTGGTTCGGGGCGGAGCATCAGGCCGTGGGCCTCAGGCAATGTCCTGAGGCCATCGATACGGTGCTGGGAGAGTACGCCGCTTTGAAGGGGGCTTAGCATCGCGAAAGCTGCGCCCCCCCCCCCGATTCGGTCGTGAACGGGGATTCTCCAGCCGATCGCTGAACGCGATTTTGGCGTCGGCGAACCGGAGAATCCCACCCAGGGAGTCTGGCCAAATTGTGAACTGGTGATAGGTGTCACACCACCACCACAATGTCGTGACAGGGCAAGTGATATATCTGCAGTAGAAGAATCTGGTACATTAAGGTTAACCTGGGACTGAGTACAGTACCATCACCGGTGATGTAAGAAGACACCTGACTTAGAGCTTAGGTCAGCAGTCTGGAGCTAGGTGGAAACATGTAAGGAATTGTCATGGAGTCCTTTCCATACCTTTACCCTCTACTGTAAATGCACTTGTAGTTTAGTAATGTTAATAAATACTTTTTGGTAACTTCTACAAGACTGTTTAATGTTGTTTAAGCAATATACCATGAGTAGTAAAAACCCAGTACACCAGTGGTGAACAACCTGTGGCCTGGGGACCACATGATGTCCACCTGAGTTCTGAGTGCGACCCACAAGACATTTTGTTGACTGTTACCCACACACAGAGTTGCCACATTTTTCCATCCACGTAGCTTTTTCTCCTGCTCGCATGAGTGAAGTGATACGCACGTAAAGCAAGGGTATAAAGTGAGGTGCATGCTGATTGCTCACAACACTGACTGTGAGAGCCGTTTGCTCCCTCTGTGTCCAATCAAGCATAAATATTTATTTTGTTTCTCGCTTGATGTTGATGACAGTTCTATTAATATTATAAACGATTAGGCATTTTCTATAACTTGTTATGAAATATTCGGCATGTATTAAATGTATTCAATCTTATTCAAGGCTCATAGTTAGTGAGGATGCACGATTTCAATCTTGCAGTTGACTGAGGTGAAAGGTCACTCATGCAGCCTAATCACTAGCTCGGCAATACACCAACATTGTTAACCACTTAAAGTGACCAACTCTCAAAATACATTTTCGCAATCCCCCATTGACTACAATTATATTCCGGCAACAGAAAACAGATTGCTGGAAGGGAAAGCAAGATTAGTTCTGGTCACACTCACAAATATATTTTAACCAGGGTTTTTAAAACTCTGGAAGAATATCAGAAAATGTTGGAAATGTTGGAAGATTCGTCACTGTCTCAAAATAGAAACATTAGGCAAATTGGTATTTCTTGAATACAGATTCTTTAGCATTTTAAAACCAAAGCCAAAGTTTGATTTTTAAAATTAGCTCACTTATTCTGTTCTAAATTGTTAACACAATGCAAGCAAAACTAAAAAAGAAAATGTTCAAGTTGCTGAAACATCGTTCAATCTACTCAAGCCGCTAACAGGAGGTCAATTCTTATCATGGTTGTAAAATTTGACATATCCCATTAAATGTCCTCTTCCCAGTAAGCAATTCATTTCCTTGAGGTTATGGTAGATATGCAAATCAAACAGCTGTGCCAAAGCAATTTGTGTCCAAGCACAAAACAGTGCAGTTCAGCGGCATGATACCGCACCCAATCCAAGCAAGTTTAATAAACCCACATGACTACCTGGCCACTTTGCTAATCCCCACCAAGGTCAGAGCTCAATTCAGACGTTAATAATAAGTTGTGTAGTGCTGTATTATTCTGAGACAGGCAATGAAGAGAAAGCAAAAACCCTGGAAACAGGAGGAAGTGGGGGTTGGCCAGTAGAGAAAATGGAAAGGATCAGAAAGATGATTGGTGGGGGGGGGGGGGGGGGGGGGGGGGGGGTCTGCTTTGAGGAGGCAAATAGGAATAAATAGCAAGGACTGAAATGAAATCTGGAATACCTTGGAGAAATGAGAAGCTAATATTGAGTGCTTCGGAAAATCCAAACCTGGTCAAAGACAGTGGGGATAATTCTCTTTGTCTGATGGAGTAAAATGGGTGATAATGACCGCCTATTTTACACTGCTGCTGGTTTTTGTATTCATTGCAGCCGATTCTCTGTCAAAATTACCCTCAGTGATAAAAGATAGGGTGGAAACAAACAGGCAGAAAATGTGATAATGGAATCGAAATTGTGTGAGAAATCAACTTTCCAGATCGGAATAAAACAGTCCTTCACTGGAAACCCGCCTGGATATATAGCACCGATTTATAACAAATTTATTTTTTCGATAGAATTGAACAGATAAAACCTCTCAAATCGCACAGTGTAGGAATAGATTTTATGAGGCACAGGTAGCCTGTAGCTCAAAATGTATTGTTTTGTGTTTGCCATTATTTTGTCCTAATACTCCACAATTTTAAGTATTCTGCTTGGTTAGAGATTTGAGGCATCTCCTCTCACATTGGGATTTATTCCGATCACATTTAAATCATTGCAACCCTCCAAATTTACAGCAGGTATAAACCAACCTGAACAGTCAAAACAATTACCTTAGATTCTGCAAGTATTGGAAATATTAGTGGATTTGATTGCCAATGTACTTAGAGCATTTATAATTCACACTGTTGGCATTGGCTCCAATGAGAGTTTATTTAATTTTGTTCATGAAAATATTTGTGTATCTTTCATAATGCAGTTCACTCTGACAGCTGCTAACTGAATAGCTTCCAGTTAGACTAAAGCTCCCGCTCCCATCAGATGCGCCAGTGTCAGGTGGCGGGGGAGGGGGGGGGGGAGTTCAGAAGCGTGAGGTGTTCCAACACCTCTCCTGTGGGAGGCATGGGGTGGGCCCTTCTCTTTCTCCTCCTTAGGGATGCACAATGGCCCCTGGGCTACTGCATGGAATGGAGGTGAGGCTGCAGTGAGCTCCGGGGGCTCCACCATCACCTGGCGTTGGCAGTCCTGAGGCCCGCTCTTGTCTCAACCAGGGTCTTGATACCCTCAGCCATGGAGCCATGGAGCACTGGGACTGGGTCATGTCCCTCAGTGAGCGAGACATGACCCTCACTGTCTCGGTCATGTCCCTCTGACACTGTGCCAGATCCCTCTGTGCCTGGCCCAGGTCAATCAATGCTTGACAAATGCTCGACGCCCTCAGCCATAACCCTTTGAGTCTGGGCCAAGTTCTGGAGCGCTGCAGCAATGTACATGTGTGTTGATACATGGCTGCCTGTGATTGGGCTGTCCTGCTCTGAGACCCATCCATCGACCTGGACGTCTTGACCCATGACTGTGACCTTTTCACCCAAGGCTTCCACTGCCGTCTCCACCCGTTCAGTGTTTGCCTTGGTGCCATGCATTGTCGCTACGATCTCCTGCACTGAAGGCAGTTGGACTCCTCCAACCTCACCTGTCGCCGTCCAACTGCCCGCTCCCTCAGGATTATCTACCTCCACCTGATGTGCTGCCGCATGTGTAACCTGCACACCAGAGAGTGCTTCAGGAGCAATTGAGGTGACCCATTGAGGTGATTGTCTCTGGAATGGTGGAGGATGCAGGTGAATGCAGTGCCGGGAAGTCAGGTTAGTCTCCAGACTGGTCCTCCAGGGTGTGCTGGGGCTGTGGCTAGTGGCGGGGCGGTGAAGCTAAGACAGGCCGGTCTCTTTTAATGGTGATCCTCCAAGATAAAGTACAAGACACACGGTGAGATCTTGGGAAGGAATGGTGTGGGTACACAGGTTACTCACTTGCTATAGGGACATCACCTTGCATTAGGTTGGTTGTCCCATTCCAACCTCCGGGAGATAACCCTCTCCTCCACCTCCTCGGCTATCTCCATCGCCCTCTGCTCAACGAGAGTGAGAGCCCTGAGATCCGGGACTTCTCCCACTCCCTCCTGTTATGGGCCGTCTTCTCCGAGGGGGACACATAAAGGGCATGGTGAGATGCTGACCTAAGGAGATCATTCATCTTTTTGTGGCACTATGTGCCAGATCACCTGGTGAGGCCCACATTAGTTGCCACCTCTGCCCTGGCTGGTTGATGGTCAGTGGGTGGCAGCCCTCTTCCAACTCTAGGGAAGCCTCACCTCCACCGCATATAGCATCCGGTCGGGCTGTCAATCTGTGAAATGTGGTGCTGCCCAGCCCGGGGCCATCGTCTTGGCTGGAATGAGAGTGTGTGGGGAGTGGAGTGTCATAAGCAGCTTGTCAAGCTTTCCAGCACCAATTCCGGCCCCAGCAAATGTGATGCTGAGAGAATT
The DNA here is from genome assembly GCF_902713615.1 of Scyliorhinus canicula. NCBI lineage: Eukaryota > Metazoa > Chordata > Chondrichthyes > Carcharhiniformes > Scyliorhinidae > Scyliorhinus > Scyliorhinus canicula. The sequence continues at coordinate 43,948,086 of NC_052147.1, read as the reverse complement.
GCTCTAGATTCACATGGGCATAGTTGGCCTATTCGCATGTCCTGAATTGCTCCAGAACTGGCGCCCCAACGGAAATGCGAGCCCCACGCAATTCATTCACAGGGTCAACATAGGGTGTGATCTAATGGCCGCATTGTGACTAAAAGGCGGTGCGGCCGGTAGATGCCGGGAGATCCCTCTTCCGGGATCTACCCAGCACACCATACCTCGCGAGATCAAACTTAATCTCGTGAGATGTCTCAATCTGAATCCTGCCCATTGTGGGTACAATCAGTATTTTGCAAATCTGCATATTCGAGCGAGACAGCTGGTCTCATTAGAATATGCACTCGTCGGATCTATCGAGGCCCTGGGATCTAACCCCTTCACCTCGAAGACCTTGGGTGAGCACCATTCAGTGCTGGTCCCCACAAACGGGGACCAGATAGAATGACACTTGGGGGGGTCTCCCCGGGGATCGGAGGCCCCCAAGTGGTTGCCCTCTGGGCAGGGTGGCACACTGGCACTGCTGGTGCCACTTTGGCACTGCCAGCCTTGCACCCTAGTACTACTACCTGGGTGCCAGACTGGCAGTGCCAAGCTGCCAGCCTGGCATTTTTCCCATGGCAGGGATTGGGCCCAAGGGTGCCCTGCGTGTGAGGTGAGGTGCAGAGGGTCCCAAAGACCCGCAAATGCGGATTTGGGAGTTCGGGGGGTTGCGTCAGGGGGTCGAGTGATTACGACCCCATTTAAAAATAGCACCCCAATCGGAGTGCAGTCGTTAGCAATGTTCTTTCACGGTGCTGAGGACCGGGTCCGATCCTGCCCTGGGTCACTGTCTGTGTGGAGTTTGCACATTCTCCCTGTGTCTGCGTGGGGCTCACCCCCACAACCCAAAGATGTGCAGGGTAGGTGAATTGGCCGCGCTAAATTGCCCCTTAATTGGAAAAAAGAAAAAAAATTGGGTACTCTAAATTTTAAAAAGAAGTGCCCGATCTTTTCCTGCACTGCGGAGTTCTGGAGAGCGGTGCCCCCCCCCTTGTAAGAAACGGGACTAAATGAATTGCAACAGAGTCTGATAGATAGCGTGATGTTTCTCAGCGCTGCGAGCACCAGGAAACACCCAGCTAAACACACTCATCATAGGTCTCTGTTCCAACTTGATTAGATCGTGCCCACAGTCTCTGAAACACAGAATTCCACCCAATATAGGTTGAACAAATTGAAGACGATAAGATGATGTCATATTAAAAGAAAATGTAGCGAATATAAGCCTAGAAATGTGATCGTGGCCCAGTTAAGCATGCCATCCAGGGCAGCATACTATTCATTCCCAAGGGATCAGTGACAGGACTACAGTAACATGACCCTCTAGACTCATTTGTTTTAATATCCACAAACTGCATTGCCAATTGTGGCCTCAGAACAATTTGCTGGTCCCTACAGAGGCGTCAAGATTTATCGGCTTGGATACTGATTGCATTAAAGTGAGTCTGGGGGGGGGGGGGGGGATTTTGGGTGGGAGTCAGTCGATTAGGAGGTGGCAAGGAGAGTGTGGCAGCAGTTCACAGATTTATCATGGAGCTGGGAGGAGTAAGGAGGCCCTTACTGGTTCCACAGTAAGGAAAGTGAAAATACTAATCGGAGGAATCTAATGGCCGAACGCACCTGACTCGTGAGAAGCCCCCGACTCACCAAACCTCACGAGATCTAATGGGATATCACAAGACATCGTGACTTGAATCCCACCCACAATGGGCGTAAGCTAAATTTGCATATTAGAGTGTGTCAGGGACACTTAAATATGCACCCGCTGGATCTAACCAGCCTGGGATCAAATCCCCTCACCGCGGAGACCCCAGGTGGGTGCCTTTTGGCATTGGTCTCCGCAAATGGGGAGCAGGTGAAATGGCACTTGGAGGGTCTCCCTGGTGATCAGAGGCCCCTGGGTAGTCACCTTCTGGTGCCACCTGAGCACTCTGGCACTGGCACCCTGGTACTGCCACCTGGGCACCTTGGCAGTGCCACCCAGGTGACAGCCTGACACTGCCAGGTGGCACAGCCAAGCTGGCAGTACCAAGTTTCAAAGGTGGCATTTTTCCCATGCCGAGGATCAGGCCCAGGAATTCCCTGCCCTCATGAGATGGGTTGTGGGGGACTTGAGGACCCCCCAACAGTTAATTTGGGTGTTGGGGGGGGGGGGGGGGGGGCGTCTGGTCGTCGCATTGGGGGATCAAGAGATTGGGGAGCTGTTTAAAAATGGAGCTCCTCAGTGCAGGAAATGAAGGTAACCCCATCGAGGCTCAAAAGAAAACAGAGTATCATTCGATAGCGGGCTTGTTCCCGGTGCTACAAGTGCCGAGGAACACCCTATTAAATCCAGCCACAATGGGACTCTTTTTCTCTCTCGGGAAATTGCACCCAATATTTCCCTTTTAGGAGTTTTGGTTTGGCTGGCAAGCAGCTGAGAGTACAGACTGCAGCATTTGTGGAAGATACAAATTTTGTAAAGGCTCCCTTGGTCCCTACACCAGTTTCAGGCATGTGGCATAGACATCTCTAAAGGAGGCTTTATCAATAAGAGATGCTACACTTACAAACCAGAATGAGCTGCGCAGTCCAACCATCATTATGGACACCACACATTTGTTTTACATCTTAAAATGAGTGCAACTAAATCTAATTTCCAGCCTTAGTCACTAATGTTCAGTCGGGATTGGACATATTATGGCTTCAATAGAAAATCAGCATTTTCATTTAGCTTTATTCTTGAAACTGTGTGACATTCAAAAATACTGTTTACGCTGAGCATTGTTAAAGCAGTTATTTTCAAACTCAGGGTGGTGGTTCGTGGCCGGGTGTCGGGAGGGGGCGGGGCCATCGGTGGCGGTGTTCTTGATCACAGGAAGAAGTGCCCAAAGGCCGCAACTAGCTTTAAAAATGTCGGCCGCGACCGGATTTCAGTATAACAGCCGTCCGGCGCATGCGTGCCCCCTCAGCAGTGCACTGGTCTGGAACCCAGCGAGGCTGACCATCTCTTCCGGGGGTCAGCGCACTGACCCAGGAGCAGATTCTTAAAAAAAAAAATCAATGGAGTCCTCTCTCCAGAAGCAATGGCAGAGAGCAGGTCATGGGTTTGAGAGAGAATCCTCCATTTTGTAGCTTCCAGCAGTGCTGGTATGAGCTCCAGTGCCTTTGGTGAACAGCCCATGAAGAAGAAGCTGAAATCAGGAACAAAGCAGTATAAAGATGATTTCTTGATGTATGGCTTTTTTAATTGTGCCAATGCAAATCGGGTTGCGAAGCCCATGTGTGTTTTATGCAGGGAAGTGCTGGCAAATTAAAATTTAAAACCCTCAAAACTTCAAAGACATTTCAAGACTAAGCATGGCACGTTCGAGGACAAACCACTTGATTTTTTTTTCGACAGATGTAGCGAGAACTTAAATCAATCATCAACTGGAACCCTCAGCAGAAATGTAACATTGAATAACAAAGCAAGTGAGATTGTGAGGACCAAGCAGGCTCACCTGCAACATGAAAGATAAGCAAAAATGGTGGGTCATGTATTTCGGGCGGCGTGGGTCACGAAGGTCGGCCGGCGTAGGTCGCAAAGGTTAGCTGGCTGGTAAAAATGGGTTCTGGGCAAAAAAGTCTGAAAAACACTGCATATTAACTTACAATACAATAATGTTTGGAATCAATGTTAGCTACAATGGATCACTTCGTAAAACTCATGGACGGCTTAGTGTGACAATGCATCTAATCTCTACAGCTACAATTGACAAAAGTTTAAGAAACTGTGTAATAACAGCAATGATCTCATTGAACAGCAGGGCAGGCTTGATGGGCCAAATGACCTTCACTTATTCCATTTTTGATTATTTTTGTTCATGAAGAAAATAGCAGTGAGGCATGAAGATTGCAACATTTCCCTGAGTTTTATTCAGCCCCTCAATAGCCATTATATTTTCACCTTACCTTCACAATGAGTTTCAGGAGTCCCAGATTTAAACATTGTGTAAAAATATCACTCCAATTGACCATTGTTTTCAGATCTGAGCAGACAAGCTGCTAAAGCTTTCTCCCTCGTCCAACCCAGGACAGGCGAGGACAAGGAAACCTAGCCAACGTGCGTTACAATTTACAAAAGTAGGAGCAGTCATTCTCCTTAAAAGGTTTTGACAACTGGTCTCCCTCCTGAGAGGAGGTTGGCCTCTCCTTCTGCCATCATTAAAACTAAAATTCAGAGGGTTTGAGGCAGGTTGGTCCCCTGCTTCAAATTTCGGCCAATTCAAACCCACCCACCTTTGGGCAAAGAATTGCTCCAGTGTGACTCCAGGAGGAGAAAAAGTTGGAAATCTCCACACTGATGAATTCCAGTTGCATTTCTCATGGGTAGTCTGGGGCATATTTGTGGTGTTGTTATACTGAACTCAAGATTCTCCTTTTTAGGCCTCAGCTCAATATTCCCGAGAGGCTCCAGGTAGCAGCTGCTTGACCTCAGGGATTTACAAATAGTGACGACTAAATTGGTTGTAAAATTCCGGTTCCAGGCCCCAGATCAAATGCCTCAAATTTATTGTAAAAGATTTTTTTGCTTTGCGGCAAAGTGTGGTGTGTGATGGATCTATGTTCGATGTGATATACATATATTAGCATCGTAATGCTCTCATTTGGTAATGAGACAAATGCGAGAATTCATTTCAAGCTGAATAAGTGCTGGGCTATTGATGCATATCATGCAGTGTTTGGGTAGCTGCCTGGCAATTTTAATCAATAAAGCAATTTCTGACGCTATCACTGTTAACAATCCATTATGTGGTGAAAATGATTCATATAAGAAACAGCATGAGTGGACCATGATTAACATCAATTGTAACTAACAAGAATTCCAGCATTTTAATGTTCCTTTCTCAATTCCAGCTAGGGAAACTTTCTTTTCAGCCTCAATGAGAGCAAAACTGTTGATTATAATTTTGTTAATCAAAAAAATGATGAAAAGATTCAGTCACTAGCTGAACATTTTTTGTTCCCAGTTCTTCTTATAATTCTTGAACGTCTTGAATCCTCCTGAGGCCCGGTTTGAATCTTTTATCAGGGCGGCGATGTAAATTTGACAGCTGCCGAAAATGGGTGCAGGGATTGTGATGCATGCTTCGTTATGCTGCCTGCTATTTTAAATGATTTCAGCAGAAGGCCATTAATAACCGTATTGCTGTTTGGCAGAAGGCTTCAGGAGGGGATGGGTCAGTTCCGTGATTGGCTAGCACCACTTAAAGCCAGCCTGCACTGCTTATCCAAAATGGCAGCATCCTCCTACCTAATCCTCCTCATTCTTCACTTCTCCCTCACTCTCTTCCTCCATGCTCTTCTCATTTACAAGCCACAGATAGTGCGAACATACACCTTTTACTTTCCCCCTTCCCTGCACCACACCATTACCTTTGGTATCTTTCTCTTTCCAGATACCCAAGAAGAGAGTAATGCTGAAGACACACTGGGGGCAGGATTCTCAGTTCGGGCGACAGTGTTCTCCAATCAGAGCTGAATTGCACCTGATTTACACTCCAGGCCCTGTCCTTCTCCATGCATTGTGAGGGATTTCCCACTATCGTGCTACCATTGTGAGGTTATGCGGCTGGCCACCATCCCCACATCCCCTGCATTGCAATTCACCCTCCCCCCGCTGCACAGTTCAGCCCCTCATACCTCTGAATTTTCAGCAGCCCCTTCCCCAATCCACAGAGATCTACTAAATAGAGACTCCCCAGAGACACCCTAAATAAGGTCTTGTCAGGAAGCTCCACAGAAGAGATACTCCTGCCTGGATGCCCCTAGAAGAGAAATCCCTGTCTGGAAGCCTCCCCCCCAAGAAGAGAAATCCCTGTCTGGAACACCTCCCTCCCCAGAAGAGAAATCCTGTCTGGAAGCCCCCCCCCCCCCGCCCAGAAGAGAAGCCCCCCCCCCCCCCCACGAAAAGAAAGCCCTGTCTGGAAGCCCCTCTCCACCGCCCCCCCCCCCCCCCCCTCCCCCCTCCCCAAAGAGAGACCCTTGTCAGGATGCCTCCTGAAGAGAGACCCTTATCTGGAAGCCCAACCCAGAAGAGAGACCCCTGTCTGGAAGCTAGAGAGTGGTCCAGACAAAGACAGTGAAAAAAGTCACTGTTATAACACTCACCTGGGCAATACACCTGCTGGTTTAGACACAGGAAGCAGCACCTGTCAATTCCTGGAAAGAGAAAAGCAGTCAGCGGGTTTAAACCCCCTCAGATCTTTGATCTGCAAGCCATTCATTCATTTCTCTTTGATATTGATTTTACAAGGCTGTGGTTGCCATGGTCCACACATCCCTGCTGTCAGCATTGTTTCATTTATCTTCCTTCAAGGTGGAATACTCTGTAGTGGTCAACCCACAATGTTTATGAACATCAAGCTTTGATTGACAGTTCTTGTATCACTTTAAACAGAATTAAGCCGCTTTGCAATCTCCTCCCTTCACGGTTGAGTGATTTTGAAGTGGTCGGCTAGAAACTGATAGCACTTAACTTGTGGTCCAGGAGCTGTCAATCAAAGCTGATGTTTATAAACATTGTGGTTAGAGCACTTCAATGGACATGGTGGAGGAGGAGGGGGAGAGACATGTGGCCTGTCTGAGGAGAAGGACCAGGAAGGGCTGGAGGATGAGCCCGAGGAGGAGCAGGAGGTTGGAGGACAGTTGGCAGCAACCGTACGCCATGCCAGGAAGACCCAGGAGGCCTTCATCATCTCCAGATTATCATAGGATGAGTTTACATCCACCAGCTCAACCCCCCCATTTCCCTCCTTCCCCATTATAGGACCTCCAATTCCAGATTTTATTTTTATCGAATTCAAATTTCACCGCATGCCATGGCAGGATTCAAACCCAGCCCCCAGAGCATTACGCTGGGTCTCTAGATTACTAGTCCAACCACAATAGCATTACGCCACTGCCACCCCAGTCAAGTCTGGCCCCTTCCATAATGGAGCCCATACCCTTCAGCCCCTCTCCTTGCTTCCCCTAGTCCTGTCTGGCTTTTTCCCCCAATTGGACCTGTTGCCTGACAGCGCATTTAAAACCATCCCTGCCTCCCCTCTGGTGTGGATGCTGTAGAGATTTACCTGAAAGAAAGCCGCTCTCCCGAAACCGAGACGGTGCAGCCTGCGGAACCCGGCGCTGAACTGCACGGGTGCAGCGCGATGGAAGTTTTGCAAACTCATCTCAGAGTCCTGAGTGAAGTGGTCAACTTCACCTCGCTTAAAAGCTGTTGTGAAACACATTGTTCTAATTGCACGCCAACAAAGGGTTTAAACTCCACGTGGCATGGTGGGGCGGGGGGGGGGGGGGGGGGGGGGGGGGGGGGGTTGTGGCTAGTAGGCATCATAATGAGATGCTAATATAAGCTAATGACATTCGGCAGTGGGAAATGCAGCCCACCATTGACAGAGGAAGCGCACAATCGCTTCCTCATTTAACATCATTGGAAATCCCGTTTTGGGCTTTCTGGCGAGATTTGGCTCTCATGCCTGTGATAATGCCCACCCTGATCGGGAGCGGAAAACCTTGGCCATATCATCATTAATCCAGGATTTAAGACACACTTTAAATAATTCTGCCCTTCAGCGGGACTTGTATTCTGCAGTGTGACAGCTGACAACAAGATCTGAGTGGAGGAGGAGCCTGATTTCTTTCGCAGTCCTTACTGTAGCATTTTCTTGGTCCCATGTCTGTTTCCATGCATTTCGTTTTCCAGGTCTGCTTTTTTGTTTCTTCTTATGTGATCTGCGAGCTGGACACGCTGAAGTGAATAACATACAAACTAATTATGGATTATGTTCCCATTAATGAAGGTGCAATTTCCATTTCATTTTTGAATACACCAGTTAATATAACAACAAATTACATGTAATCAGCACCTTTAATGCAAAAAATGTCCCAATGCACTTCATAAAAGAGCAATTCGACAAAATGGATGCTGAGTTAAAGATGGAGACAATAGGAAGGCTGATTAAAAACTTGGTCAAGCAGGTATGAATTAGGGATGGTAGTAATGAAAGTGAGGAAAGTAAAGAGATGGAGATATATAGTCTAGCTGGGTGAAGGCTAGGATCTGGAGGAAGTGATGTAAAGGGACCGGGAGCCATTATACGTTCGGAAGAATAGGGGTGATGGGTGAGTGGTAGGACATGGGCAACAGAGCTTTGGATGAGCTGGGCTTTTGGAGGGTATTGGATGGGAAGTTGGTTGGGAGAGAATTGGAACAATGAGCAGCAGATGGCCTGATACAGAGGTGACGTTGAACGAAGATGGCTTTCATGAAGAGAACATGGTTAGAAACTCAACTTAGAGTCAAATACGTTGCCAGCTGTCATAATATATACCCACTATGTGCGGCCGACGGGCGCCACCATCTTGGATCGGCACCGAGGTCCCCGCAGGCGACCACTCTCTGCCAGATGACGACTCGGAGTTCCTGCCACGACTCACCTCAGTCACATTGGACCAATCGCGGCCTCGCACGCTATCCACGGCAACCACGAAGATCCTTCTCAATGGCCACGAGACGAGCTGCCTGCTGGACTCCGGGAGCCCAGAGTTTTGTCCACCCCGCCTGATGTACCATCAATTCGACTCAAGACGCAATTTGGATCCGAACTGTGGCTTTAATCAGCTAGTTGTAAGCCCGGTGGTCGACTACAGAGAAAGGCCGACCGCCGGGAACTCTGGGTACTTATACCCCACCTCGGAGGCGGGGGCCTACTTGCCTCTCGACCAATTGGAGAGCAGGCACATGACTAGTCCCAACCAATCGGACGAGAGGCACATGACCAGCCAGAGCCAATGGGAAGCTAGTGCTCTGCACCAATGGCAGTGCTCATATCCATACCACCACACCGCCACAGAAAGACGCTGCGCTCTTCCTGTTTACCCAGTCAAACAAGGAATCGCTCTGGCCTCCGGTTCGCACTCGGTCCAGATCACAAGGTGCTGCATAGCGGACCTCACGGTCCAGGGGAGGGAGTTTAAAAATTACAAGCTCTTAGTCCTTCCCCACCTCTGCGCAACAGCACTCGTGGGGTTAGATTTCCAGTGCAACCTCCAGAGCTTAACGTTCAAATTCGACGGCCCTATGCCCCCCACTTACTGTCTGCAGCCTCGCGTCCCTCAAGGTCGATCTCCCATCCTTGTTTGCAAACCTCACCCCGGATTGCAAACCCGTCGCCACCAGGAGCAGACGGTACAGTGCCCAGGACCGGACCTACATCAGGTCTGAGATCCAACGGCTTCTGAAGGAAGGGGTCATAGCGGCTAGCAACGGCCCCTGGCGAGCACAAGTGCTGGTGGTAAAGACCAGGGAGAAAAATAGGATGGTCATAGACTACAGTCAGACCATCAACAGGTTTACGCAGCTGGATGCGTACCCTCTCCCACGTATCTACGACCTGGTCAACAGGATCGCGCAGTACAAGGTCTTCTCCACGGACGACCTCAAGTCCGCCTACCATCAGCTCCCCATCCACGAGAGTGACCGAAAGTACACTGCGTTCGATGCGGATGGGCAACTCTATCACTTCTTAAGGGTTCCCTTCGGTGTCACAAATGGGGTCTCGGTCTTCCAACGGGAGATGGACCGAATGGTCGACCAATACGGTTTACGGGCAACCTTCCCGGTATCTCGATAACGTCACTGTAATGAACTCCAATTGGCTTTATTGGTTGGCCAATTGGAGTATGAGCTCCCTCAATGATAGCTCATTGAGGGGGCCCATATAATCACCTGTGTAGGCTTTGTGAGCAGTCTTAAGTTGACTGGACTGCTAGCAGCACTGTTTGTAGCTGCTCCTGTAATATCGTTATTGTAAATAAATATTGGTGTGGTGACGGAACTCCTGCCTCCCGTGGATTACTACAGTGGCGACGAGGTAAACTACGAATTTTGCGGAGACCAGTTGCCACACTCGGAGGGTAAGCCTTGCCATTTTAAAAATGCCGTTTTGTGGGAGGTTAGAGGCATTCGACCCGGCTATTGAGGACTGGTCCCAGTATGTGGAGAGAATGTGTTACTTCTTCCGGGCAAATGATATACTGACGGATGAAAGGAGACGGCTTATCCTGCTGTCGGCGTGCGGACCCTCCGCTTTCGCCATTATACGTAGTCTGACTTATCCCGATGCGCCGGACACGAAAACTTTCCAAGAAGTAACGGAATTGGTGAAAGAGCACTACGACCCAAAACCACCCCTCATTTTGCGTAGGTACAGATTCTACACAGCGAAGCGGGAAGACAGGGAGTCAGTCACGAATTTCTTGACCCGCCTGAGAAGGCTGGCTGAAAAATGTGAGTTCGGCCCGACGCTAAATGAAATGCTTCGGGACCGGTTAGTGTGTGCTATAAACGACCTCACAATACAGAAACGCCTGTTGGCGGAAACGGAGCTAGACTGCAGGCAGGCGTTACAGCTCGCATTGTCCCTAGAAAAGGCAGCAAGTGGGGCGCAGGAACTACAGGGCACGCCAATGGAGGTAGATACCTGTGAGAGGGACTACCACAACGGGTCCTGCTGCCAGATAGCCGCTCTCAGGAAAAACCTGAGGAATAGAGGGAAAAAGGAAAACCCCAGAACTGCCCCCAAGTCTGCCAGGACTAACTGGAGACAGAGGGAAGTACCGGCTGAGGCTCCCCCAACAGAGAAGGACCGTTTCTGGCACCAGACAGAGTGGGGTAACAACGACAGAAACCCTAGAAGGAGGTGGCAAAAGAGGAATAGCAGGTGGGGACGCAGGGAAGTACACAACCTAGACGCCCCATCCTCCTCTGAAGGGGAACAATTATATAATATTGCAACGAAGAAAGCAGAACCCATTAGGATTACCCCACGGGTGAACGGGTGGCCGACAATAATGGAAATAGACACGGGTGCAGCCGTATCAGTAATGGGAGTGGCAGCATTTAGAAAAATCAAAGATGGACTCCAGCCACTAACCCTAACAAAAACATCGACGAAACTTAAAACCTACACGGGGGAACCCCTGGAAGTTCTAGGCATGACTCATGTACCTGGTGAATATGAGAAACAATTGCTCAGATTACCGTTGACGATAGTAGAGGGCTCCGGACCGAGCTTAATTGGGCGGAACTGGCTGAAAGACCTAAAATTAGATTGGATGAAAATTTTCCAGAGTGGAAGCGGGCAGAGGAGTGGAGTACTCCAAAAATACCCAGAGGTCTTCCAGGAAGATTTGGGGGAAATCATAGGCGCCAAAGCAACATTGCACGTGGACCCAGAAGCCCTTCCGAAATTTTGTAAGGCCAGGCCGGTACCTTTTGCATTAAGGAAGAAAGTAGATGACGAAATAGAAAGGTTACGGCGCGACGGCATTATCAGACCAGTACAATTTTTGGAATGGGCAGCACCGGTGGTACCAATTTTGAAGCCAGACGGCTCGATACATCTCTGTGGAGATTTCAAACAGACGGTAAACAAATACGCACTGCTGGACAAATACCCAATCCCGAAAATAGACAACCTATATGCCAAATTGGCGGGTGGGCTTTTGTTCACGAAACTAGACATGAGCTACGCCTACCTGCAGTTAAAACTGGACAAGGGCTCCCAGAAGTTCACTACGATCAACACCCTGAAGGGCCTTATTCGTTATACTAGGCTACCTTTTAGAGTGTCATCAGCCTGCGCTATATTCCAGCGCACAATGGAAAATATTCTGCAGGGACTACCGTAGGTGGCGATTTATTTGGACGATGTCTTAATCACGGGTAGGACAAACAAGGAACACTTAAGGAACCTGGAGGAAGTGCTCAGGCATTTCGCAAAGGCAGGCGTACGGCTAAAAAGGGAAAAATGTGTTTTTCTGGCCCCACAAGTGACGTATCTGGGATATAAAGTAGACGAGTCAGGCTTACATCCATTAGAAGACAGAGTAAGGGCAATAAAAGAAGCCCCAGCTCCCACCACGGTCCAGGAGTTACGATCATTTCTTGGTAACCTATTATGGAAAATTTATTGAAAATAGGGCATCCATCCTAGAACCCCTCCACCAGCTACTAAAAAAGGGGCAAGAATGGAAATGATCCACCTGCCAAAACCGAGCATTTAGGGACATTAAGGAACAACTGTCATCCGAAAATGTCTGAGAGCATTATGACCCAAGGAAGGAGTTGGTGGTCAGTTGTGATGCATCCCCCTACGGGGTAGGTGCCGTCTTAGCCCATAGAGGAAGGAATGGGGACGAACGGCCAATAGCCTATGCTTCGAGCACCTTGGCGATGGCTGAGAGGAAGTACGCCCAAATCGAGAAGGAAGGACTGGCGGTGATATTCGCAGTAAAAAAATTTCACCAGTATCTGTACGGGCGGAAATTCACCATAGTGACGGACCATAAGCTGTTATTAGGGTTATTAAAAGAAGACAAGTCAATACCCCCGATTGCATCAGCTAGAATCCAACGCTGGGCGTTGCTACTGGCGGCATATAGATACGTTCTGGAGCACAGACCGGGAACGCGAGTAGCACATGCAGATGCTTTGAGCAGACTTCCCCTCCCGGACACTCCGCCGCAAATACCAAAAGTAGAGGAGACAGTAATGACTCTAAATTTTTTGGACACCCTACCAGTAGACGCACAACATATTCGGTTGTGGAGGCAAAAAGACCCAGTTTTAGCCAAGATGAAGCATTTACAGCTAACAGGGGAACGGGAAAGACCAGTGGAGCCCCAGATGCACCCATACTGGAGCAGAAGGGACCAAATGACCGTAGAAGACGGTATCCTACTATGGGGAGCCCGGGTAATCGTCCCAGCTCAGGGCCGTCAGGCAATCTTAACTGAGTTACATCACGGACACCCAGGGGTGTCTAAAATAAAGATGCTAGCTCGAAGCTACGTTTGGTGGCCAGGTTTGGACACAGACATAGCAGCCTTGGTACGTCGGTGCCAGGAGTGCCAACAGGGACAAAGAGTGCCACCAGCGGCGCCATTGCACCCATGGGAATGGTCAGGCTGACCGTGGACCCGTCTGCATATTGACCACGCCAGCCCTTTCATGGGCTCAATGTTTTTGGTGATAGTGGATGCCCACTCCAAATGGTTGGACGTCCAATTGTCCACAGCATCGACAATTGAAAAGCTCAGGGCCTCGTTTGCAACACATGGACTTCCGGAGGTATTGGTGTCAGACAACGGAACGGCATTCACAAGTGGGGAATTTGGAAAATTCCTGAAGTAAAACGGAGTCCGTCACATCAAAACGGCCCCTTACCATCCAGCGACCAACGGCCTGGCAGAGAGAGCGGTCCAGGCACTTAAAGCGGGACTCAAGAAGCAGCCGGCAGCGTCAATAGACACAAAGCTCTCCCGCTGGCTGTTTGATTACAGGACCACACCGCATTCCAGAACGGGCATACCGCCAGCTGAACTCTTAATGGGAAGGCGGCTGCGAACGAGGCTGAGTCTCCTTTTCCCAAATTTAACGGGGAAAGTGGAGAAACAACAGGAGGCCCAACGCAGGGGGCATGATAATAGTCGGCAGCAGAGACATTTCCAGGTGGGGGCACCGGTTATGGGAATGGACCAACGTGGGTCAAAGGCACGGGAGAGTCCCAAACAGGGCCCATATCCTGTGAGGTTTCAATAGGAGGTAAGGTGCTGAAGAAACACCTAGACCAAATAAGGGCAGCGGAACCACACCTGGAGGCAGGCGAAGCAGGACCGCCTCAAGCTGGAATAGCCCAGACGGAAATAATACCCACACCCCAGCCCCGAGCAATTTCTCCAGACTCCGTCATCCAGTCATCAGAGTCGGAGATGTCGGAGATGGACACACTCGATGAGGCCGCCGCGACACCTCTCCCCGAGGAGGAGAAAGAACAACTTCCAAGGAGGTCGCCAAGGAAAAGACAGGCACCTATAAGGTACACCCCGCCCAGTTCGGAGAACGACCCGGCGGACGACACAGAGGTGACAGACCCAGACATGAGGAGCAGGAAGAAGCTCAGAGGAATGCCAGCTGGCAGGAATTCCTCGGACCTTGGGGGGGAGGGGTGTAATGAACTCCAATTGGCTTTATTGGTTGGCCAATTGGAGTATGAGCTCCCTCAATGATAGCTCATTGAGGGGGCCCATATAATCACCTGTGTAGGCTTTGTGAGCAGTCTTAAGTTGACTGGACTGCTAGCAGCACTGTTTGTAGCTGCTCCTGTAATATTGTTATTGCAAATAAATATTGGTGTGGTGACGGAACTCCTGCCTCCCGTGGATTACTACAATCACCATCTGTGGCCACGACCAGCAGAACCACGACAGCAACCTCCGAAAATTCCTCTGAACCGCAAAACTCCTTAATCTGACCTATAACAAGGATAAATGCGTGTTTAGCACCGACCATCCAGCCATCCTCGGCTACGTAGTGCGTAACGGAGTGATAGGCCCCGACCCTGAACGCATGCGCCCCCTGATGGAGCTTCCCCTCCCCCACTCCCTCAAAGCCCTCAAGCACTGTTTGGGCTTCTTTTCCTATTACGCCCAGTGGGTCCCGAATTACGCCGACAAAGCCCGTCCACTCATACAATCAACCACCTTTCCCCTGTCGATGGAGGCCCGCCAGGCCTTTAGCCGCATCAAAGCAGATATTGCAAAGGCCACGATGCACGCTATCGATGAGTCCCTCCCCTTCCAAGTCGAGAGCGATGCATCCGATGTAGCTCTGGCAACCACCCTCAATCAAGCGGGCAGACCCGTGGCCTTCTTCTCCCGTACCCTCCACGCTTCCGAAATCCGCCACTCCTCGGTCGAAAAGGAAGCAGAGGCCATAGTAGAAGCTGTGCGACATTTGAGGCACTATCTGGCCGGCAGGAGGTTCACCCTCCTCACAGACCAACGGTCAGTAGCCTTCATGTTCGACAACGCACAGAGGGGCATGATAAAGAACGATACGATCTTGCGGTGGAGGATAGAACTGTCCACCTACAACTACGATATCTTGTATCGTCCTGGGAAGCTAAACGAGCCTCCCAATGCCCTGTCCCGCAGCACCTGTGCCAACGCACAAGTGGTCCGCCTTCAAACCCTCCACGCGGACCTCTGTCACCCGGTGGTCACTCGCTTTTTCCATTTTACAAAGACCCGCAACCTGCCCTACTCCATCGAGGAGGTCACGACAGTGACCAGGGAATGCCACATCTGCGCGGAGTGCAAACCGCACTTCTACCGCCCCGAACAAGCGCACCTTATAAAGGCTTCCCGCCCCTTTGAACGTCTCAGCATGGACTTCAAAGGTCCCCTCCCCTCCAACAACCGCAACATGTACTTCCTCAACGTGATTGACGAGTACTCCCGCTTCCCGTTCGCCATCCCCTGCCCCGACATGGCCACGACCACCATCATTAAAACTCTATACACCATTTTCTCCCTGTTCGGATTCCCCGCTTACATTCACAGCGATAGGGGGTCCTCCTTTATAAGTGACGAACTGCGTCAATTCCTGCTCAGCAGGGGCATCGCCTCCAGCTGGACGACCAGTTACAACCCCCGGGGTAACGGACAGATCGAGAGGGAGAACGGTACGGTCTGGAAGACCGTCCTGCTGGCCCTACGGTCCAGAAATCTCCCAGTCTCCCACGGGCAAGAGGTCCTCCCAGACGCCCTCCATTCTATCCGGTCACTCCTCTGTACCTCCACTAACCAAACGCCTCACTCTCGGGACACGCACCCCCCACCCCCATGTCCGCGTCTCCCATACCCCCCCCCCTTTCTCAACAGGGAGTGAATGTGGTAGTATGACTCGGGGTATTATGGTACCTGGAAATGTGAGCTGCCATTGGTGCAGAGGACTCGCTGCCCATTGGTCCAGGTATGTCATGTGCCTCTCAGCTGATTGGCTGAGAGGTAGGTAGCTCCGCCTATGAGATGGTAGTCATCTGCACCAGGCACCTTCCTCTGTACATAGTCTTGTTCCCTGTATATAGCTTTGTACATATGTCTTCGTACCTCACACGTAGCTAGGTACATTCTCCACACACCCACACTATTTATTAGCACATGCCTAGATCAACATTTTTTTAATGAAAGGGGTGATGTCATAATATAGTACCACTCCACCCGGTCAAAAGCCTTTTCGGCATCCCTTGCCACCACTACCTCCACCTCTCTGCCCTCCGGGGGCATCATAATCACATTGAGTAGCCTTCTTAGATTGGCTACCAGTTGTCTGCCCTTAACAAACCCTGTTTGGTCCTCCACAATCACGTCCGGTACGCAGTCTTCGATTCTGGACACCAGGATCTTGGCCAGCAGTTTAGCGTCTACATTAATCAGGGAGATTAGCCTATAGGACCCACAGACCTCCGGATCCTTATCCCGTTTTAATATCAGCGAGATAGTGGCTTGCGACATCGTCGGGGGTAACACCCCATTGTCCCTCGCCTCGTTTAACACCCTAACCAGCACCGGCCCCAGTATACCCGCAAACGTTTTGTAGAACTCCACTGGATACCCATCCGGCCCCGGGGCTTTACCCAACTGCATGGCCTTCAGGCCCCCCATTAGTCATCTGCAAACTTAGCAACAATGCTTTCAATTCCTTCCTATATGAAAATATATTGCATGGCTTTGTATTCTATCACAGTTGATTTTTACTTTGGCAGTTCACCCTGAAGATATCAAGAAAACTGCAGCATAATATTTCAAATTATATATATATATATTCAACACATTTAAGTCAACAGCATAACTCAAAACAAATTTTAGGGATGAGGTAGTACAGTAGGTGAAGTAATGTACTTTTTCCCTTCATTGGACCAGGAGTATTTCACATTTTGTCCAGACAAAATGGTCCTGTTAACTTCCTGATTAATGATGGCCCCCAGAATGTTGATGGTGAAGGGATTCAACGATGGCAATGTCATTAAATGTCAAAGTGGGGTGGTTAGACTTTCCCTTGTTGGGGATAGACATTGTCTGGCACTTATGTGTCATGAGTGACCCTTGCCACCAGTGAGACCAAGCCGAATGTCGTCTGATCTTGCTGCATGAAGGCACAGATTGCTACATTATCTAGGGAGTTGCAAATGGAACTGAACACTAGAATCATCAGCGACCATACCAATACTGACTTTATGACGGGGAGTAGTTTTATTTTATTGTTCACATTTTATTGCAGCTTTAGTAACTGGAGGAAGCCAGCAGTAAGAGAACAGGGGTTTATTTAACAATACACAACATTCTGCTCAAGCAACTCGCTCCTAGTACAGTCCTTGCTGGAAGAACTAATCATGTTAGGCCCTGATTTGGGCTGGCTTTTACGTTTGTTTTGTAACGAGCTCCAGCTGGCTGGCCTCCATCCCCTATCTGGGAACCTCATTCCCGATGAGTCCTACGGCGAGATCAACAATGGATTCCCCGTGGTCCTCGTTGGGGGTTGTAGCAGCAGCATTTAAGCCAGATTCGTTTCCATCAACAATGGGTCAAAATCCTCACTGACAACATCCTGGGAGCACTGAACAGTACAGACTACAGTGCTGCAAGTAGGCAGTTCACCACCACCTCCTCAAGGGAAATTAGGAATGGGCAATAAATGCCGGTCTAGCCAGCAACGTCCACATCCTGCAAGTAAGAAAACCCTGTCACTTAAGGAGCATACCAACAGCAACAAGAGAGCAATTTAAAAAATCAACCAGTCTGGGTTTTTTAACAGGCATGTTCATTGGGATATAGAATTGCCAAAAAATAAAGATCAACAAACACTGTTTTCCATTTTCATGAGAGGTTTAAAGGGTAATGATCTCTAGGATCAACACCACATATTCAAAGCAGCAGAATGTGTGGATTAGAACTGAGCTGTGTTAAATTGAAATTTAGGCCTTGCCTGTTTTAAAATGCAAAATAAAGCATGTCAGATACGACAGGCACAACAGATAGCTGTCAGTCAAACCTGATTCCGACCCGAACATTCAGGTTGTAGGTAGCAACCTTGGGAATAGTGTATGGTTGGAGAAAATATCCCTCGTTCCCTCTAATTAATAATGTAATCTGGGCAACTGTCAGTTAAGCTGTTTGAAGGACTCATCTGTAAGTATGTCCTTCCATGCTGCAAGTAAGGCTACTATAGCCAAGGCAAGGTGACAAATGTTAAAATTAAAATGAAGGAGGAAGATAAATGGTGTTAGGACTGCTTAGGTTTCCTCGTATCAAACAAAGACGAACCAAATCCATTGCCACCAGCACATTAATGAGAGGCAGCAGCTAATCCAAACCCATCCCAGTGTTTTCAAACTAAAGCAAATTTAAGCTTTTCTGTGCATTTCCACAGGGTGAGTACTGTTAAGGTTAATCCAGTGATACAGCATCTTGCCCTATAAAAGTGATTGGCAGTAAGTTATAATGCCAGAAGGCGAAGGCCAAAAGATGTCAACATTTTAAAAGAAATCGCAATAAACCACCCATATGGCAGCATTAATTTTCAGACCAGGGAAAGTGAAAATGTTTGGAATGTAATTTCTCAGCACATAATGAAATCTAGCCACACGAACCCCTGAGATACTTTAGCGTTTAAGCGGAGTTAATACATTAATATTGATGAAGGATCATCAACCTAAAAACTTTCTCATTCCACAGCTTGCAACATGATCTGCTGAGTTTATCTGCTTTCATTTCTGATTTCCTGCTCCCGCAGCACTTTGTTTTCCTGATCCTTGAATACATTGTCTTCATTAATCTTTCAGCAAAGATTACGAGACATTAGTAGTAAAATATAAAATGTGAAGGCGCAGCTAATATTTGTGCATGTGTCACACGTCATGAAAAGTTTCTGAAAGGTACTTCTCCCTGTTATTACGCGATGGGGAGACTTTGAATATTCAGGAGCAGAAGCAGAGGATGCTCATCACCACTTTGTACTCACAGCATTAACTCTTATATTTGCTTCTAATTACAGTTTGTGCATTTCTAAAGTGCCTCAGAAAATCTGAAAATCTGACAGCCACATTGTATGTAGGTGTCAGGATTATACAAATGTATTTATGAATTATTTTAAAACATGCCTTGAGTTATAGCATGCTTTGAACGCATTTCCATCTCTGGAGAGCCCTTTTGTGCATATAAAGCCAGATGAAAGGTGATTAATATGTGAATGGAGATGTTCTTTCCCCCAAAGGCCAAATATAAGGCAATCTATTAGTTGTCTGGATATTCAGAAAGACATGTCGTATCCTGGTCTTGTAAAGCTTTTAACCTCCAGTCTTCGTAAAAGTGGTTCTCACAAACCAGAACACAAATGCCAAATGATCAGGCAGAAATATGTTCTGAGAACGCTGAAAAAGCATAAGATTTCAAGCATAGAGAGCGGGATTCTCCGCCAGTGTGATTCTCCATTTTGCCAGCACCTGGGGGATTCCCGACTGCATGGGGCTTCCCCACAATGGGAAACCCCATTGACCGGCCGGCGTAACGGAGAATCCCAGCGGCGGGTCGGGGCAGTAATATGGCGCAGCAGGTGTTGTATTGATTGAATTATGCACCTCTGATTATACCTATAGCTCTGTACTTTCCACTTTGCTGCAGAATAAAGCACCATATATAAAAGATATTTTTATCCGTTCAGGGGATGTGGGTGTCACTGTTTGGGCCGACATTCATCGCCCGTCTTTAAGTGTCCTTGATTTGAGTGACTTGCTGGGCCATTTCAGAGACGTTTAAGTGTCAACCACATTACTGTGGGTCTGCAGTCACATGTAGGCTAGACCAGGAAAGGACGGCTTCCCTCAAGGACGCTCGTGAACCAGATGGGTTTTTGCGACAATCAACCATGGTTTCATGGTCGTCATTAGACTTTTGATTCCAAATTTTTATTGAATTGTGGGATTCGAACCCAGGTCCCCAGGGAATCACCCTGGGTTACCAATCCAATGATAATACCACTGTGCCACCACCTCCCTTTGATGCTGGGACTCCGAACTAAAAACAGGAAATGTTGGACTGACTCAACAAGTCTGGCAGCATTTGTGGAGAGAGAAACAGTGTCAACATTTCGCGTCTGTGCGAAGAATGAGGTGCAAAGCTATTTCCGGGGTGTCAGGCTGCAGGAGCAAAGCCATTTCCGGGGTGTCAGGCTGCAGGAGCAAAGCCATTTCCGGGGTGTCAGGCTGCAGGAGCAAAGCCATTTCCGGGGTGTCAGGCTGCAGGAGCAAAGCCATTTCCGGGGTGTCAGGCTGCAGGAGCAAAGCCATTTCCGGGGTGTCAGGCTGCAGGAGCAAAGCCATTTCCGGGGTGTCAGGCTGCAGGAGCAAAGCCATTTCCGGGGTGTCAGGCTGCAGGGGCAAAGCCATTTCCGTCCGGGGTGTCAGGCTGTAGGGGCAAAGCCATTTCCGTCCGGGGTGCCAGGCTGCAGGAGCAAAGCCATTTCCGGGGTGTCAGGCTGCAGGAGCAAAGCCATTTCCGGAGTGTCAGGCTGCAGGGGCAAAGCCATTTCCGGGGTGTCAGGCTGCAGGGGCAAAGCCATTTCCGGGGTGTCAGGCTGCAGCTGCAAAGCCATTTCCGGAGTGTCAGGCTGCAGGAGCAAAGCCATTTCCGTCCGGGGTGTCAGGCTGCAGGGGCAAAGCCATTTCCGGGGTGTCAGGCTGCAGGAGCAAAGCCATTTCCGGGGTGTCAGGCTGCAGGAGCAAAGCCATTTCCGGGGTGTCAGGCTGCAGGGGCAAAGCCATTTCCAGGGTGTCAGGCTGCAGGGGCAAAGCCATTTCCGGGGTGCCAGGCTGCAGGAGCAAAGCCATTTCCGGGGTGCCAGGCTGCAGGGGCAAAGCCATTTCCGGGGTGTCAGGCTGCAGGAGCAAAGCCATTTCCGGGGTGTCAGGCTGCAGGAGCAAAGCCATTTCCGTCCGGGGTGTCAGGCTGCAGGAGCAAAGCCATTTCCGGGGTGTCAGGCTGCAGGAGCAAAGCCATTTCCGTCCGGGGTGTCAGGCTGCAGGAGCAAAGCCATTTCCGGGGTGTCAGGCTGCAGGGGCAAAGCCATTTCCGGGGTGTCAGGCTGCAGGGGCAAAGCCATTTCCGTCCGGGGTGTCAGGCTGCAGGGGCAAAGCCATTTCCGGGGTGTCAGGCTGCAGGAGCAAAGCCATTTCCGGGGTGTCAGGCTGCAGGAGCAAAGCCATTTCTGTCCGGGGTGTCAGGCTGCAGGAGCAAAGCCATTTCCGTCCGGGGTGTCAGGCTGCAGGGGCAAAGCCATTTCCGGGGTGTCAGGCTGCAGGAGCAAAGCCATTTCCGGGGTGTCAGGCTGCAGGAGCAAAGCCATTTCCGGGGTGTCAGGCTGCAGGAACAAAGCCATTTCCGGGGTGTCAGGCTGCAGGAGCAAAGCCATTTCCGTCCGGGGTGTCAGGCTGCAGGAGCAAAGCCATTTCCGGGGTGTCAGGCTGCAGGAGCAAAGCCATTTCTGTCCGGGGTGTCAGGCTGCAGGGGCAAAGCCATTTCCGGGGTGTCAGGCTGCAGGAGCAAAGCCATTTCCGGGGTGTCAGGCTGCAGGGGCAAAGCCATTTCTGTCCGGGGTGTCAGGCTGCAGGAGCAAAGCCATTTCCGTCCGGGGTGTCAGGCTGCAGGAGCAAAGCCATTTCCGTCCGGGGTGTCAGGCTGCAGGGGCAAAGCCATTTCCGGGGTGTCAGGCTGCAGGAGCAAAGCCATTTCCGGGGTGTCAGGCTGCAGGAGCAAAGCCATTTCCGTCCGGGGTGTCAGGCTGCAGGGGCAAAGCCATTTCCGGGGTGTCAGGCTGCAGGGGCAAAGCCATTTCCGGGGTGTCAGGCTGCAGGAGCAAAGCCATTTCCGGGGTGTTAGGCTGCAGGGGCAAAGCCATTTCCGGGGTGTCAGGCTGCAGGAGCAAAGCCATTTCCGGGGTGTCAGGCTGCAGGAGCAAAGCCATTTCCGGGGTGTTAGGCTGCAGGGGCAAAGCCATTTCCGGGGTGTCAGGCTGCAGGAGCAAAGCCATTTCCGGGGTGTCAGGCTGCAGGGGCAAAGCCATTTCCGGGGTGTTAGGCTGCAGGGGCAAAGCCATTTCCGGGGTGTCAGGCTGCAGGAGCAAAGCCATTTCCGGGGTGTCAGGCTGCAGGAGCAAAGCCATTTCCGGGGTGTCAGGCTGCAGGGGCAAAGCCATTTCCGTCCGGGGTGTCAGGCTGCAGGAGCAAAGCCATTTCCGTCCGGGGTGTCAGGCTGCAGGGGCAAAGCCATTTCCGTCCGGGGTGTCAGGCTGCAGGAGCAAAGCCATTTCCGGAGTGTCAGGCTGCAGGAGCAAAGCCATTTCCGGGGTGCCAGGCTGCAGGAGCAAAGCCATTTCCGGGGTGTCAGGCTGTAGGGGCAAAGCCATTTCCGGGGTGTCAGGCTGCAGGGGCAAAGCCATTTCCGTCCGGGGTGTCAGGCTGCAGGGGCAAAGCCATTTCCGTCCGGGGTGTCAGGCTGCAGGAGCAAAGCCATTTCCGGAGTGTCAGGCTGCAGGGGCAAAGCCATTTCCGTCCGGGGTGTCAGGCTGCAGGAGCAAAGCCATTTCCGGAGTGTCAGGCTGCAGGAGCAAAGCCATTTCCGGGGTGCCAGGCTGCAGGAGCAAAGCCATTTCCGGGGTGTCAGGCTGCAGGAGCAAAGCCATTTCCGGGGTGTCAGGCTGTAGGGGCAAAGCCATTTCCGGGGTGTCAGGCTGCAGGAGCAAAGCCATTTCCGGGGTGTCAGGCTGCAGGAGCAAAGCCATTTCCGGGGTGTCAGGCTGCAGGGGCAAAGCCATTTCCGGGGTGTCAGGCTGCAGGAGCAAAGCCATTTCCGGGGTGTCAGGCTGCAGGGGCAAAGCCATTTCCGTCCGGGGTGTCAGGCTGCAGGGGCAAAGCCATTTCCGTCCGGGGTGTCAGGCTGCAGGGGCAAAGCCATTTCCGGGGTGTCAGGCTGCAGGGGCAAAGCCATTTCCGGAGTGTCAGGCTGCAGGAGCAAAGCCATTTCCGTCCGGGGTGTCAGGCTGCAGGAGCAAAGCCATTTCCGGGGTGTCAGGCTGCAGGAGCAAAGCCATTTCCGGGGTGTCAGGCTGCAGGGGCAAAGCCATTTCCGTCCGGGATATCAGGCTGCAGGGGCAAAGCCATTTCCGTCCGGAGTGTCAGGCTGCAGGGGCAAAGCCATTTCCGGAGTGTCAGGCTGCAGGGGCAAAGCCATTTCCGGGATGTCAGGCTGCAGGGGCAAAGCCATTTCCGGGGTGTCAGGCTGCAGGAGCAAAGCCATTTCTGGGGTGTCAGGCTGCAGGGGCAAAGCCATTTCCGGGGTGTCAGGCTGCAGGGGCAAAGCCATTTCCGGGGTGTCAGGCTGCAGGGGCAAAGCCATTTCCGGGGTGTCAGGCTGCAGGGGCAAAGCCATTTCCGGGGTGTCAGGCTGCAGGGGCAAAGCCATTTCCGTCCGGGGTGTCAGGCTGCAGGAGCAAAGCCATTTCCGGGGTGTCAGGCTGCAGGAGCAAAGCCATTTCCGTCCGGGGTGTCAGGCTGCAGGAGCAAAGCCATTTCCGTCCGGAGTGTCAGGCTGCAGGAGCAAAGCCATTTCCGGGGTGTCAGGCTGCAGGAGCAAAGCCATTTCCGGGGTGTCAGGCTGCAGGGGCAAAGCCATTTCCGGGGTGTCAGGCTGCAGGAGCAAAGCCATTTCCGGGGTGTCAGGCTGCAGGGGCAAAGCCATTTCCGGGGTGTCAGGCTGCAGGGGCAGATGTTTTCGCCTTCGCCTCGCTGATTTCCCGGTGGCGGGTCCTCTTGGGGTAAAGGTCAGCTTCTCCACTGATGTGTTAGGCAGGTTGGTTCGATGTGGACTGCACTCGATGCAGGGAAGTTAGAAACAGACGTCTAACACTGATTTAATCAACTATAGAACTGTTATACATATTCAGCTGTGGGTCGACACTATATTGATCTGACTGGTGACCTTGTAGTAGCCTGACCAGACTTACTAGCTACCGCATGGTGTTTGCACTTGCTAGCTCGTGGACTCTGACTGTCTCAGTAGCTGGGTCCTGAGACAGCGGGAAACCTAGTGCCCTCTGGCTTTATAGTGGTAGTGTCCTGTCTGGTGATTGGCTGTACTGTGTTGTATGCTTACTGGTCACCCTATGTGTCAATCACTGTCTGCATCTCATTATATACATGAGTGGATATTATGACATCCACCTTGTGCCTCGGTTTGGTGGGGGGGACCTACTGGAATTTCTGACTCTCAAAAAAGGTGAAGTTTGAACTGAGGGGGATGAAGGAAGGGTTCTACAATTCATGGGAACTGTGTATTATGCACTTTTGAGAATTGGTTGCCATCGAACATTAGGGGGGGGGGAGGGGGTGCTGGGGTTATTGTTGTTCTTGAGTACACGGTTTACTGATTACTGATTTCTTCTTTTTTGCTTGGAATGTACGGGCAATGTTTCGGTCTGTGTACTGCAGGGGATGCTGTTTGGGGGAATTGGTACTACGTTTGTGTTTGTTTGTTTTCTTTTTGTTTATTTGATGAAAATGTTGAAAATGAGGAGAATAGAAAGATTTCTTAAAAAAAAGAATGAGGTGTGAGACAAAGAAGACCATTCCTCTATCTCATGTACACGCTTCAGAAAGACCCGCACCGACAGCAGATGCAGACAAAGCTCTGCTTCCCCTGAAATCAAACCGTAGAAATCTCAGGTCAAAGTCCAATAGGCCACAATCCTGCAATTTGGGTCAGTCCCCTTTTTTGACCTTTGCACCTCGGTGAATTGGATGTGCCTTGGGATAAAAGATCATGGAGATCCATGGTATAGAATTTTACAATGCGGAAGAAAACAAAGATCCAGTATATCTGGAACAGCTCTGTGAAAGAGCTATCCACTTAGTCCTTTCCATGTATCTTTTCATTTATTTTCTTTTCCACTTTGATAGCTATTATTGATCCTGAAATATGAAGCTCTGAGCTTCAAGCTGCTCCAGGTGACCATATGTCCTGGAACTGCAATTGTTCAGGGCACAAGAGCCATCTTCGAGTTCCCAAATGGAACAGGATGTGAACTCCATGAGACTGAGGTGCCCTGCCATGGCTCTATTTATTAGATTTATTAAACTTAATTGAAATAAACTTAAAGATATTTTAAAGAATTTTTAAAACTTCCCTTGAGCTGACGTTATTTTTAGTTATTTTTACTTCACCTCCTGCGGCTTAGCACACTTCACACCACTGCTTTGGCCCTGAACTCCTTAAGGTACACTTTCCTCACTTCCAGGTTCTCTGAAATAAAAAAATTGCTTCCTGTACATGTAACTAATTAGCTCCACCTCAGAGCCCCAGCTACATCCTGGGTATGTTGCTAATGTCAACCTTTCTCTTTTGGAATTCAAAGGTTACTTTGGTATTTGTGCTAGTCAGCTCCTCGCTCATGTTAGGCAATGTTACAAAAGTATCTGACCTGTTTCTGTCTGTGAAAATCCCTTCCTGCTACCTCAATTACCATTATTACCTCCAATCACATCTCCTAGAAATGTACTATGATGTAGAAGAGAAAAAAATATTTGGAATCCTATAGAAATTCTAATGACGGAGGAAAATCGGAACGGGTGTTAAATATCAGTTTAAAATTGCTGCCATGATATCTTTATATGAAGTTTACAATAATGACAAATTAAACTTGCAAAGATTTATTTAAGAACCAAAGCTATTTAATGCATTCATATTCTTATCCCTTCAAGCTCCAAACTGATGAAAGCTATGAGCCGAGGTCAAACTAATACTTTGGGTGGGATTTTCCCACCACCCCACCACGCGGAGGCAGCCCGCCGGCGGATCTCTCAGCCCGCCGTTTGTCAGTGGGATTTCCCGGTGACAGCACCCCCTGTTGTTGGGAAACCCATACGCGGCAGGTGAGCGGAATTTCCCACCAGTGTGAACAGCTGGTAAATCCCACCCTATATCTATTAGTCTATTATCTATTCTCATCCATGTGTTCAAATCCTCCCAGGACTTTGTCCCTCCCTATTTCTGCGCAACCCCACAACCCTTTGAGAACTCTGCATTCCTCCAACTCTGACTTCTCGTGCACCCTCTGATGAGACGATCAATTCACTAGACGCGTGCTTTGAGATATGAACAGTGGTTTTAATCTACTTACTACAGAGCCAGCCTGTTACACGTTGAACTCTCGATGAACTGGTCGGCTGGCTCTGGGCATCGATATTTATACAGCAGTCCAGGGGGAGGAACCGTAAGCGGAGCCAAGGGTGGAGCCCTGTACAAACTCCTAAGCATTCCCAGAGCTACTCCCCCTAGTGGTCGGGCAACGCAACTGCGCTTACAATCGTACGGTCTCATATATATATCAGTGTGAATTACAGAGTTACATTCACCACACCCTCCACTCTCTTAGCCCTATTATTAGTTCTCAGACTTTCGGCCATTCAGGTTTTGAGCTTTGTATGTTAATTCACTAAATTCCTTTGCCTCACCACCTTTCTCTCCTGTTTTAAGGTACAACTTAAAATCTAAATCTTTGGTCAAGCTTTTGAATCACCTGTTTTGGACTTGAATTTTTGTCTTATGATATTTCCGTGTTAAAGATGCTGTATAAATCTATGTTGTTTTTTCCCTTTAGAAAAAATAGAGCTAATTTGAGCTTTATAAGTCTAGTTTATCAAGTGGAGATTGGTACTATTAACATGCTAGGCACGCAGTATCTACTTTGCCGTTCACAGTGGTCTAAGTGAATAAATCTTCAAAGATAAATCTTCAACAGCCCTATAAAAATAGATAGTTTCCAAGGCCTTATTTCGAATATGAAAATAGCTCCATGTATGAATTCCATTTTACAGTCTAATAAAAATTTAGGTTTCATATACAATATATCTTACAGAATAAAAAGTTACATCCAAAAAACCATGAAGGTTAATTGACATGAGAGTCTCTGTGCTGAAGACCTTGTACAGAAAGTTGTTACCATGGTTAAGAGAGCATCATTGCTTAGCAACTGGTTATTGATACATCTCTTTTGTCTTTTTAAATTCATGTCTTAAACACTAAAAAGATCAAATTATTTCCACGTACGGCTTCATTTGCATTTCAAACAATGCAAGCCTGCTTTTGATATTATCATCCTTAGTTAGAAACGCAAATGATTCTGCTTTATTTGAAGGACATGTGTATCAATAGCCTCCTACATTAAAAACCAAACAAAAACAATACAGTTTTGGTGCATTAAGAAGAAACATTTGTAATCAAAAAGGGGATAGTTTGTGCTCGCCAGAAAATTAATGGGATTGGGTCAGATATCCGTTTTATATCCTTGACTTTAATGGAGAGTAAAATTGGGCAGGGTGCAAAATGGACAATTAAACATCTGGAATATTCTACAATCAACGCTGCAGTTGCATGACAATGAGACTTCAGATTTGTTTCTAAAGTTACAGTTTATAATCAAGGTTCATTAGTTTCTGATGAATCCCCTTCCTTACCAGCACAGACATGATAAAATCAATTAGATACATGAATATTGGTACGTTATTGCAAAAGTTGCAACTGATGCTCCTCATCCATGCGGTATGAGGGAATTCGGGACTGTAAGGGTTAATGTGAGTCTGGGGAAAATTGACACCCACATTGTGATGTAGAGAGCCACATGGGAAGAGTAGAATTGTTAAGAGAGTCTGGTAGGAGTCGACATGAAGATAGCACCTAGTCAGAACTGTATCCTACATATGTATGTATGTATATTGTGGTTGTGTTTCTCTTCCTGCATCTAGTGGTGCACAAGGCAGACTTTCATGTGTTTCCACAGTGACTTTATGCCTAGAACTAGTCCCTACCCTGTAGCCAGAGGCTTATAGCTTAAAGGGTGCCATTTTGCACCAAGCATGGCTGACCAGGAGTCTCCACCACTCTTAACACCTGCCATTGGCTTGAATTCAAGGTATTTTCAGGTTGATATCTGCTACACACTGCCAGGGCGAGACCTCCTTTATATATGTATATAGTTATGTGTCATTAATAAACAATTGTTGTTTAACCATACAAGCCTCTTGACCTCTTCATGAGATAACATACAACCGACAACATGGTGGCAGCCAGTAAAGGACTCCAAAATCCTTGAGAATGAAGAAATACAGAAACGCAGCGGGAGATCATCCAAGAAGCTCCATCACAGGACTGCAAGTTGAAGGGCAGGAGAAAGATCTATTATGCAGCATAAGGAGACTTGGACAGAACATGTGCAGGTCTGTTGTGAGACCCGACCGAAAAAGACACCTTACCAAATTGCAAAAGAGTGAGCAAATTCCAAAACAAAAGGTTGAAATAAGCATTTAAATTTGACACAATAGTCAGGCACAATTGGCAGACCAATTGTTTCAATAAGCACGACTTAGGGAGCACTGCAGCCCAGATTCAGAGTTGGTGTCACAATACACGCAAACAGAAGAGAAAATTTAAAGAAAAGCCAGAGCAAGAAAATCAGCTCCAATTCATTCTCCAAGTTTGGAAAGCAACTAACAGGCTAAAATGATTTATTCAAAAGTTTTTCCGGAGAATTGCTGAAGTTTAAAAAAGCTTCATAGCCATAAAAGGAGCCAAGCTAATCTTAACAAGTGTGGGAAAAGAAAAATAAAAGATTATTGCAGCGCTATTTAAAGAAAACAAAACTGCATTTTCCTGTGCTGAAAAGATCTGTGGGTGGTAAATCATCACTACTAGGCTAAGGCAGATAGAAGGACCAGACCAGATGAAAAATTGGGAATTATGGAATATATATATTGCGGCATCAGGCTTGAATAAGAAAACAGAGGCTGAACAAGTGAATACGTGACTATATTCAGTCGGTCCAATAGCCGACGACCCAATTGCTCCCTTCTCTCTCCAGTATTTTCTGTTTTTGTTTCAGATTCCAGCATCCCCAGTAATTTGCTTTTATCTTCAGAGTCAAAGAGTTGCTATCCCAGAACCAGAGAAAATTGCAGCAATGAAGCTGGAGCTGCAAGCTCACATGCAGAACATGAAGTTAATGCTGGAGAGTAGAAAAGCAACCACCAACACACCATAACAAAACTTAACGGTGGTGGTGGGGGGTGGGGGGGGGGGGGATTGTGGGGGGGGGGTGACGAGGGGGGGGGTGTGGCGAGTACAAGTGCACAGGAAGAAACAGAGCACAGCATTAGAAGCAAAACCGCAGTTTAAAGCTCAAGGATAAGTAACATCCAAACATAAGGGTAGAAAACATTCAACTTTCAGGGAGAACATAGCTGGGTCAAACAAAAAAGTAATCCCACATCTACTGTATGAATTCTCTCCCCTCGCAGAGGGATAAGCCCAAGGTATCTGGCCAAGGAAGACAGACTGTTAGCAAAGAAATATACATTAAGGACTGCAAGAAATGAAACAAATGTTGACACCCAAAAAATTGAAACAGCAAGCGCTACAACTTCAAATTCAATTCAATAAAGTCAGCACAAAGTGCCCCGGACAACCACTCTTCCAAACTGGAAAAGAATGCGATCTGGAAGAGTTGTAAAGCCTCCAGCCTGTCTGAATCAGTAAGGTCAGAGAGAATGGGCAAAATGCAAACATTATTGGAATATATTTGGGTAAAGACTTGAGGGAGATGTAGTATCAGATTTAACGTGGGACTGGGGGAAACATTATGATGTCGAGTCACATGGGACTAGTAGAATGCGCAGAGTTTTATAGGTGTTGGACTCTCTACAGCACCTAGTCAGGACTGCATCATGTATATATGAATATATAGTTACGCATTATTGATAAACAGTTATTATTCAACCATACAAGCCTCTAGACCACTTGATGAGACATCATACAAGATTGTAAAAATCCATTAACTGAGTTTTATTTTTATAAACTCAAATAGACAGAGTAAATGCATACCACAAATATTGGGCCATACCTTCTGATCCTAGCAGTGATGAAAGCTAAGACATTTGCTTCCATCGGGGGTCATAATGGCATAAGACCCATAAGACCATAAGACATAGGAGCAGAATTAGGCCACTCGGCCCATCAAGACTGCTCCGCCATTCAATCATGGCTGATATTTTTCTCATCCCCACTCTCCTGCCTTCTCCCCATAACCCCTGATCCCGTTATTGATCAAGAACCTATCTATCTCTGTTTTAAAGCCACTCAATGATTTGGCCTCCACAGCCTTCTGCGGCAAAGAGTTCCACAGATTCACCACCCTCTCTGGTTGAAGAAATTCCTCTTCATCTCTGCTTTAAAGGATCGTCCCTTTAGTCTGAGATTGTATCCTCTGCTTCTTTTTTTCCTACAAGTGGAAACATCCTCTCCACATCCACTCTATCCAGGCCTCGCAGTATCCTGTAAGTTTCAATAAGATACCCCCTCATCCTTCTAAACTCCAACAAGTACAGACACAGAGTCCTCAACAGTTCCTCATACGACAAGCTCTTAGTTCCAGGGATCATTCTTGTGAACCTCCTCTGACCCTTTCCAAGGTCTGCACATCCTTCCTTAGATATGGGGTCCAAAACTGCTCACAATACTCCAAATGGGAGTATTGTCAGGAGTTCCATGGAGCCAATTTACTCAGGAATCCTGAATTTAAGTTCCATCAGAAATGCTCCTGTGGGAGCACTCAATGATGGACCACTGGGATCTGTACACAAATTTAGTTAATTTGCCTGATATTTGCCCAATACATGCTCTGAATATTTAACTCTGGAGTGCAGCCTTTTAAATCAGGAGCAGTCAAAGTATTCCAGCATCCCTGCACCCTGACACCATTCACTATCCGGTACTGCTCACACCCCTGCCGATATTGTTCAACTCTTTCCAGACATTGCTCACTGCCCAACTCCGACATTTGTCCCTGCCCTACTCAGCCCCCTCGCATTACTGCTCAGCCCCCTCCTATTACTGCTCCCCCCATCCCAATACTGCTCAGACCCCTCCCAATACTGCTCCCCCATCCCAATACTGCTCCACCCCTCTCAATATTGCTCCCCCCTCCCATTACTGCTCAGCCCCCTCCCAATACTGCTCCCCCCTCCCAATACTGCTCCCCCCTCCCAATACTGCTCCCCACTCCCATTACTGCTCAGCCCCCTCCCAATACTGCTCCCCTCTCCCAATACTGCTCCCCTCTCCCAATACTGCTCCCCCCTCCCAATACTGCTCCCCCCTCCCAATACTGCTCCCCTCTCCCAATACTGCTCCCCCCCTCCCAATACTGCTCCCCCCCCCAATACTGCTCCCCACTCCCATTACTGCTCAGCCCCCTCCCAATACTGCTCCCCTCTCCCAATACTGCTCCCCCCTCCCAATACTGCTCCCCCCTCCCAATACTGCTCCCCCCCTCCCAATACTGCTCCCCTCCCAATACTGCTCCCCCCATCCCAATACTGCTCCCCCCTCCAATACTGCTCCCCCCTCCCATTACTGCTCAGCCCCCTCCCAATACTGCTCCCCCCTCCCAATACTACTCCCCCTCCCATACTGCCCCCCTCCCAATACTGCTCCCCCATCCCAATACTGCCTCCCCCCCTCCCAATACTGCTCCCCCCTCCATTACTGCTCAGCCCCCTCCCAATACTGCTCCCCCCTCCCATACTGCTCCCCCCTCCCAATACTGCTCCCCCCCTCCCAATACAGCTCCCCCTCCCAATACTGCTCAGCCCCCTCCCAATACTGCTCCACCATCCCAATACTGCTCCCCCTCCCAATACTGCTCCCCCCTCCCAATACTGCTCAGCCCCCTCCCAATACTGCTCCCCCCTCCCAATACTGCTCACCCCCTCCCAATACTGCTCCCCCCATCCCAATACTGCTCCCCCCTCCCAATACTGCTCAGCCCCCCCCAATACTGCTCCCCCCCTCCCAATACTGCTCCCCCCTCCCAATACTGCTCAGCCCCTCCCAATACTGCTCAGCCCCCTCCCAATACTGCTCCCCCCTCCCAATACTGCTGCCCTCTCCCAATACTGCTCCACCCCTCCCAATACTGCTCAGCCCCCTCCCAATACTGCTCAGCCCCCTCCCAATACTGCTCCCCCCATCCCAATACTGCTCAGCCCCCCACCATACTGCTCCCCCCTCCCAATACTGCTCCCCCTCCCAATACAGCTCCCCCATCCCAATACTGCTCCCCCCTCCCAATACTGCTCCCCCCTCCCAATACTGCTCAGCCCCCCCCAATACTGCTCCCCCCTCCCAATACTGCTCAGCCCCCTCCCAATACTGCTCAGCCCCCCCTCCCAATACTGCTCAGCCCCCCTCCCAATACTGCTCAGCCCCCTCCCAATACTGCTCCCCTCTCCCAATACTGCTCAGCCCCCCCCAATACTGCTCAGCCCCCTCCCAATACTGCTCCCCCCTCCCAATACTGCTCAGCCCCCTCCCAATACTGCTCCCCTCCCAATACTGCTCACCCCTCCCAATACTGCCCCCCCTCCCAATACTGTTCCCCCCTCCCAATACTGCTCACCCCCTCCCAATACTGCTCCCCCCTCCCAATACTGCTCCCCCTCCCAATACTGCTCACCCCCTCCCAATACTGCTCCCCCCTCCCAATACTGCTCAGCCCCCCCCCCCAATACTGCTCAGTCCCCTCCCAATACTGCTCAGCCCCCTCCCAATACTGCTCCCCCCATCCCAATACTGCTCAGCCCCCTCCCAATACTGCTCCCCCTCCCAATACTGCTCCCCCCTCCCAATACTGCTCAGCCCCCTCCCAATACTGCTCCCCCCCTCCCAATACTGCTCCCCCTCCCAATACTGCTCAGCCCCCTCCCAATACTGCTCAGCCCCCTCCCAATACTGCTCCCCCCTCCCAATACTGCTGCCCTCTCCCAATACTGCTCCACCCCTCCCAATACTGCTCAGCCCCCTCCCAATACTGCTCAGCCCCCTCCCAATACTGCTCCCCCCATCCCAATACTGCTCAGCCCCCTCCCAATACTGCTCCCCCCTCCCAATACTGCTCCCCCTCCCAATACTGCTCCCCATCCCAATACTGCTCCCCCCTCCCAATACTGCTCCCCCCTCCCAATACTGCTCAGCCCCCTCCCAATACTGCTCCCCCCCCAATACTGCTCAGCCCCCCTCCCAATACTGCTCAGCCCCCCTCCCAATACTGCTCAGCCCCCTCCCAATACTGCTCAGCCCCCTCCCAATACTGCTCCCCTCTCCCCAACTGCTCAGCCCCCTCCCATACTGCTCAGCCCCCTCCCAATACTGCCCCCCCCCCCTCCCAATACTGCTCACCCCCTCCCAATACTGCTCCCCCTCCCAATACTGCTCACCCCTCCCAATACTGCCCCCCTCCCAATACTGTTCCCCCTCCCAATACTGCTCACCCCCCCCAATACTGCTCCCCCCTCCCAATACTGCTCCCCCTCCCAATACTGCTCACCCCTCCCAATACTGCTCCCCCCTCCCAATACTGCTCAGCCCCCCCCCAATACTGCTCAGTCCCCTCCCAATACTGCTCAGCCCCCTCCCAATACTGCTCCCCCATCCCAATACTGCTCAGCCCCCTCCCAATACTGCTCCCCCCCCCAATACTGCTCAGCCCCCTCCAAAACTGCTCCCCCCTCCCAATACTGCTCAGCCCCATCCCAATACTGCTCCCCCCCCAATACTGTTCCCCCCTCCCAATACTGCTCAGCCCCATCCCATACTACTGCTCCCCCCTCCCAATACTGCTCCCCCCTCCCAATACTGCTCCCCCTCCCAATACTGCTCAGCCCCATCCCAATACTGCTCCCCCCATCCCAATACTGCTCCACTCTCCCAATACTGCTCAGCCCCCTCCCAATACTGCTCCCCCCCCATCCCAATACTGCTCAGCCCCCTCCCAATACTGCTCAGCCCCCTCCCATACTGCTCCCCCCTCCCAATACTGCTGCCCCCTCCCAATACTGCTCCACCCTCCCAATACTGCTCAGCCCCCTCCCAATACTGCTCAGCCCCCTCCCAATACTGCTCCCCCCTCCCAATACTGCTCAGCCCCCTCCCAATACTGCTCCCCCCTCCCAATACTGCTCCCCCTCCCAATACTGCTCCCCCCTCCCAATACTGCTCCCCCCTCCCAATACTGCCCCCCCTCCCAATACTGCTCAGCCCCCTCCCAATACTGCTCCCCCCTCCCAATACTGCTCACCCCCCCAATACTGCTCAGCCCCCCATCCCAATACTGCTCACACCCCTCCCAATACTGCTCAGCCCCCTCCCAATACTGCTCCCCCCTCCCAATACTGCTCAGCCCCCTCCCAATACTGCTCCCCCTCCCAATACTGCTCCCCCCTCCCAATACTGCTCAGCCCCCTCCCAATACTGCTCCCCCCTCCCAATACTGCTCACCCCTCCCAATACTGCCCCCCTCCCAATACTGTTCCCCCCTCCCAATACTGCTCACCCCCTCCCAATACTGCTCCCCCCTCCCAATACTGCTCCCCCTCCCAATACTGCTCCCCCCCTCCCAATACTGCTCCCCCCCCTCCCAATACTGCTCACCCCCCCCCAATACTGCTCAGTCCCCTCCCAATACTGCTCAGCCCCCTCCCAATACTGCTCCCCCCCTCCCAATACTGCTCAGCCCCCTCCCAATACTGCTCCCCCCTCCCAATACTGCTCAGCCCCCTCCCAATACTGCTCCCCCCTCCCATACTGCCCCCCCCATCCCAATACTGCTCCCCCCCCAATACTGTTCCCCCCTCCCAATACTGCTCAGCCCCACCCAATACTGCTCCCCCCTCCCAATACTGCTCCCCCCTCCCAATACTGCTCCCCCTCCCAATACTGCTCAGCCCCATCCCAATACTGCTCCCCCCATCCCAATACTGCTCCCTCTCCCAATACTGCTCAGCCCCCTCCCAATACTGCTCCCCCCCCCATCAATACTGCTCCCCCCATCCCAATACAGCTCCCCCCTCCCAATACTGCTCCCCCCATCCCAATACTGCTCAGCCCCCTCCCAATACTGCTCCCCCCATCCCAATACTGCTCCCCCCTCCCAATACTGCTCCCCCCCTCCCAATACAGCTCCCCCTCCCAATACTGCTCAGCCCCCCCCAATATTGCTCCCCCCTCCCAATACTGCTCAGCCCCCTCCCAATACTGCTCCCCCCTCCCAATACTGCTCAGCCCCCCTCCCAATACTGCTCCGACCCCCCCAATACTGCTCCCCCCCCCATCCCAATACTGCTCCCCCCTCCCAATACAGCTCCCCCATCCCAATACTGCTCCCCCTCCCAATACTGCTCCCCCCCCCCCATTTCTGCTCAGCCCCCTCCCAATACTGCTCCCCCTCCCAATACTGCTCCCCCATCCCAATACTGCTCCCCCCCTCCCAATACAGCTCTCCCTCCCAATACTGCTCAGCCCCCTCCCAATACTGCTCCCCCCCTCCCATACTGCTCAGCCCCCTCCCAATACAGCTCCCCCCTCCCAATACTGCTCCCCCCTCCCAATACTGCTCCCCCCTCCCAATACTGCTCCCCCCCTCCAATACTGCTCAGCCCCCTCCCAATACTGCTCCCCCCTCCCAATACTGCCCCCCCTCCCAATACAGCTCCCCCTCCCAATACTGCTCAGCCCCCCCCCAATACTGCTCCCCCTCCCAATACTGCTCAGCCCCCTCCCAATACTGCTCAGCCCCCTCCCAATACTGCTCAGCCCCCTCCCAATACTGCTCCCCCCTCCCAATACTGCTCACCCCCTCCCAATACTGCTCAGCCCCCCCCCAATACTGCTCCCCCCCCCTTACAGCTCCCCCATCCCATATACTGCTCCCCCCTCCAATACTGCTCAGCCCCCTCCCAATACAGCTCCCCCCTCCCAATACTGCTCATTCCCCTCCCAATACTGCTCCCCATCCCATACTGCTCAGCCCCCTCCCAATACTGCTGCCCCCTCCCCTTACTGCTCCCCCTCCCATTATTGCTCACCCTCCTCTCAAGACACTCACCCCTCCGTTCCGACACTGCTCACTGTCTGCAACTCCCATGTACTGCACATGACGCTCCTTCATTGTTCATTCTCTTGATACTTCTCTGACCAGCCTCCTTCTCACCCCCCCCCCCCCCCCCCCCCCCCTCCCACCCAACACTGCGTACCACCATCCCCTCCGACACTGTTCAGCACCCCTGTGGGTGCAGGATGGTGTTGAGCAGTGTTGGATGGTGCAGTGAGAAGCACCAGAGAAGTGTGAGCAGTATCGGGATGGGGCTGAGCAATGTCAGGAGCTGGAATGAGCAGTGTCAGGGATGACCGAGGGAGCTCTCCTCATTGAAAACAGTTTGCAGGTCTATTTAAAGACATTGAAATCCGCTGAACAAAGGCAGGCCTCAAGGCGTGTGACATAGACATAGAATTTACCAGTGCAGAGGCTTCTGAAGGTTATAATGATGCCGGCGGTAGAAGGGGAAGCGGAGATAGTGGTATCATTAGACGCGGAGAAGGCCTTTGATAGGGTTGAGTGGGGATACCTTGTGGGAGGTGCTGGAAAGGTTGGGATTCAGGGAGGGGTTTGTCAGTTGGGGGAGGCTGTTATATGAGGCCCCGATGGCGAGCGTAGCCACGAATAGGAGGAGATCGGAGTACTTTCGATTGCACCGGGGGACGAGACAGGGGTGTCCCCTGTCCCCTTGCTCTTTGCATTGGCAATTGAGCCCCTGGCCATGGCGTTGAGGGAGTCGGGGAATTGGAGGGGTCTGGTGCCGGGCGGGGAGGAGCACCGAGTGTCACTTTACGCAGATGACTTGTTGCTATATGTGGCGGACCCAGTGGGGGGAATGCCGGAGCTGATGAAGATTCTCAGGGAATTCGGGGGCTTTTCAGGGTACAAGTTCAACCTGGGTAAGAGTCAGCTGTTCGTTGTGCACCCGGGGGATCAGGAGGAGGGGATTGGTAGGCTCCCACTAAAAAGGGCAGGGGGGAGCTTTAGGTACCTGGGAGTCCAGGTGGCTAGGAACTGGGGGGCCCTTCACAAGCTTAACCTCACTAGGCTGGTGGAGCAAATGGAGGAGGAGTTCAAAAGGTGGGACATGTTGCCGCTGTCGCTGTCGGGCAGGGTGCAGTCCGTCAAGATGACGGTGCTCCCAAGGTTTTTGTTCCTGTTCCAGTGCTTCCCCATCCTTATCCCGAAGGCCTTTTTAGGAGGGTCAATAGGAGTATTACGGGATTTGTATGTGCGCACGGGACCGAGGGTGAGAAGGGTGTTTTTGGAGCGGGGCAAGGATAGGGGGGGCTGGCGTGGCCCAACCTCTGTGGGTACTACTGGGCTGCCAATGCAGCGATGGTGCGTAAGTGGGTAATGGATGGGGCGGGGGCAGCATGGAAGAGGATGGAGATGGCGTCCTGTGTGGACACGAGCCTGGAGGCGCTGGTAACGGCACCGTTGCCGCTCCCTCCAACAAGGTATACCACGAGCCCGGTGGTGGCGGCTACCCTCAAAATTTGGGGGCAATGGAGATGACATGGGGGGAGATGGGGGGTTCGACGGAATCCCCGATATGGGGGAACCACCGGTTTGTTCCAGGGAGCATTGATGGCGGGTTTCTTAGCTGGCACAGGGTAGGTATCAGGAGGTTGGGGGACCTGTTTGTAGATGGGAGGTTTGCGAGCTTGGGTGAGTTCGAGGGGAAGTTTGGGCTCCCCCCCAGGGAACATGTTTAGGTACATGCAGGTTAGGGCGTTTGCCAGGCGGCAAGTGGAGGGGTTCCCTCTGATGCCCCCACGTGGGGTATGGGACAAGGTGCTCTTGGGGGTGTGGGTTGGAGGAGGGAGGTTTTCGGACGTGTACCACGTATGCAGGAGGTAGAGGAGGCCTCGGTGGAGGAGCTGAAGGGTAAATGGGAAGAGGAGCTGGGTGAGGAGATTGAGGAGGGGACGTGGGAGGATGCCCTGGAAAGGGTGAATTCCTCCTCTTCTTGTGCGAGTCTTAGCCTCATCCAGTTCAAGGTGCTGCACAGGGCTCATATGACCGGGACGAGGATGAGCAGGTTCTTCGGGGGCGAAGACAGGTGTGCTAGGTGCTCGGGGAGCCCAGCGAACCATGCCCATATGTTCTGGGCGTGCCCAGCGCTGGGGGCATTTTGGAAGGGGGTAAACACGGTGTCGAGGGTGGTAGGATCCAGGGTCGAGCCAGGCTGGGGGCTCGCGATATTTGGGGTAGCAGCGGAGCCAGGAGTGCAGGAGGCGAAAGAGGCCGGTGTTCTGGCCTTTGCGTCCCTAGTAGCCCTGCGGAGGATCTTGCCTCAATGGAAGGATGCGAGGCCCCCAAGCGTGGAGGTCTGGATCAATGATATGGCGGGCTTCATCAAATTGGAGAAGGTGAAATTTTCCCTGAGGGGATCAGTACAGGGGTTTTTCAGACGGTGACAGCCTTTCCTTGACTTCCTGGCAGAACGGTAGGAAAATTGGCCGGCAGCAGCAGCAAACCCGGGAGGGGGGGGGGGGTGGAGGGAGGGAGGGAGGGAGAGAGGGGGGGGGGGGGGTTGGTTCGGTGGAGGGGAGGAATGTGTACATGTGTTTGTTGAATATACCGCATGCTAACATATTTCTTGTAATTACTGGGGGGGGGGGGGGGGGGGTGTTTGGTTTTGGGGGTTTTTTCTTTTTGTTTTTGTTTTTGTTGTTAATCCTGTCGATATTTTCTGTTTTTGATATTTTGTGCAAATCTCAATAAAAATTATTTAAACAAAAAAGAATTTACAGTGCAGAAGGAGGCCATTCGGCCCATCGAGTCTGCACCGGCCCTTTGAAAGAGCACTCCATTTAAGCCTCCCCCCTCCCTCCCTCCCTCCCTCCCCCCCCTCCCCCCCCTCCCCTCCCCCCCCCTCCCCCCCTCCCTCCCTCCCTCCCTCCCCCCCTCCCTCCCTCCCTCCCCTCCCCCCCCATCCCTCCCCTCCCCCCCCATCCCTCCCCATCCCCTTAACCCAGCAACCCCACCCAACCTCTTTGGACATGAAGGGAAATTTATCATGGCCAATCCACCTAACCTGCACATCTTTGGACTGTGGGTGGAAACCGGAGCACCCGGAGGAAACCCACGCAGACATGAGGGGAACGTGCAGACTCAGCACAGACAGTGACCCAAGCCGGGTAACGAACCTGGAACCCTGGAGCTGTGAAGGGACAGTGCTAACCAGTGTGCTATTGTGCCGTGTGTCTTCAGTTTGTGACATGAAATGGAGTATGGTTGGAAAGGGGCCTCCTCACTAGGCCTCCTAACTCACCTCACTGATGGAGTCAAGCTGGAGCCAGGACTCTCCTTCGCCTCCAGTCTAAAGAAGGTCAGGTCACTGTTTCCAATGTGGTCAGTACCATACGTCCCACTCCACGGCTGACAGGAAGATATGGGCCTATATTCTTCCCGATCACCTTCACCGACTGTCAGGAATTTCAAATGATCCTCCTCCAAATTTATCACCAGTTACATAACAGTATCTTGTTATGGTTACGACGATACTAACACATACTGACAAAGGAGTCTTCTCCATGAAAGTTTAATTTTCTTCGTGCACTAAAGCGAACCCAAACACAAGTTTTTATTTTCTGGAGGGTTTAATTTTAAAATCCTCATTGCAAGAACAAACAACGAGGTGAGGAAAATCTCCGTTCCTTGAAGAATATTGACCAGGATACCCAAAAGAATCTCCCAGCTCTTCTTCAGACATTTCCAGCTGAGAGAAGACAGTTTAACATCTCATCCAGGAGGTGGCCCCTCTGACATTGATGCTGACAGATCTCCAGTACTCTGCGGAAGTGTCATCTTGGATTGAGCTGTCTGCACAGCTTTCTGAAATGGGACTTGAAACCACAGTCTCTCCGCCTCTAGGGCAACTGTGCTACCACTCAGCCACAGCTGACACCTAACTGATAATTTACTGAAGGTCATAGGACTGTGGAAATTTACATTCAGTCTGCTATAGCATGATATGATTGCTACATTTCATAATTCAGGACAAAATTAATAGTCACTCGGGAAGGTGCAGATTAATTAAGGAATGTCAGCATGAATTGGTTAAGGGCAAATCGTGTTTAACTTACTTGCAGGAGTTTTTTTTTAAAACAATTTTTATTCAAATTTTCACAAAATATCAACAACAGAAAATACTAACAGAAAGAACAAACACCCCCCCCCCCCCCCCATGTATACAAAAAAGAAGATATAAATTAACGCCCGTCATTAGCAAAGAACATATATACACGTCCCTTCAGCCCAAAGCAAAGTGACCCCCCCCCACCGGGTTTCTGCTGCTGCTGGCCTTTTTCTACCGTTCTGCCAGGAAATCTAGGAATGGTTGCCATCTCCTGAAGAACCCCTGCACTGACCTCCTGAGGGCAAATTTCACCCTCTCCAATTTAATAAACCCCGCCATATCGTTGATCCCAGGCTTCCACGCTTGGGGGCCTCGCATCCTTCCACTGAAGAAGAATCCTCCGCTGGGCTACCAGGGACGCAAAGGCCAGAACACCAGCCTCTTTTGCCTCCTGCTCTCCCGGCTCCTCTGCAACCCCAAATATTGCGAGCCCCCAGCCCGGCCTGACCCTGGATCCCACCACCCTCGACACCGTCCTTGCTACACCCTTCCAAAATTCCCCCAGCACTGGGCATAGCCCAGAACATATGGGTATGGCTTGCTGGGCTCCCTGAGCACCTAATACACCTGTCCTCGGTCCCAGAAAACCGGCTCATCCTTGTCCCGGTCATGTGA
Source organism: Scyliorhinus canicula (assembly GCF_902713615.1). Taxonomy (NCBI): domain Eukaryota; kingdom Metazoa; phylum Chordata; class Chondrichthyes; order Carcharhiniformes; family Scyliorhinidae; genus Scyliorhinus; species Scyliorhinus canicula. Next base: position 43,907,398 of record NC_052147.1, on the reverse strand, counting down.
GCCCTATGCAGCACCTTAAACTGTATGAGGCTAAGCCTCGCACAAGAAGAGGAGGAGTTCACCCTTCTTAGGGTGTCCACCCACATCCCCTCCTCAATCTCCTCACCCAGCTCCTCCTCCCATTTACCCTTCAGCTCCTCCACCGAGGCCTCATCTACTTCCTGCATCACTGATTGCCCCCGAGAGCACCCTGTCCTGAACTCCGCGCGGCGGCAGCAGAGGGAACTCCGCCACATGCCGCCTGACAAACGCCCTTACTTGCATGTACCTAAAGGTGTTCCCGGGGCGAGCCCGAACTTCCCTTCCAGCTCACCCAGGCTCGCAAACTTCCCATCTACAAACAGGTCCCTCAACCTCCTAACACCTGCCCTGTGCCAACTCAGGAATCCGCCATCAATTCTCCCCGGGACAAACCGGTGGTTCCCCCGTATCAGTGACTCCATCGAGGCCCCCACCTCCCCCCTGTGCTGTCTCCATTGCTCCCAAATTTTGAGGGTAGCCGCCACCACCGGGCTCGTGGTATACCTCGTTGGAGGGAGTGGCAACGGCGCCGTTACCAGCGCCTCCAGGCTCGTGCCCACACAGGACGCCATCTCCACCCTTTTCCATGCTGCCCCTTCCCCGCCCATTACCCACTTACGCACCATCGCTGCGTTGGAAGCCCAATAATACCCACAGAGGTTGGGCAGCGCCAGCCCCCCCCATCCCTGTCCCGCTCCAAGAACACCCTTCTCACCCTCGGGGTCCTGTGCGCCCACACAAACCCTGTAATGCTCCTGTTAACCCGCCTGAAAAAGGCCTTCGGGATAAGGATGGGGAGGCACTGGAACAGGAATAGAAATCTCGGGAGCACCGTCACCTTGACTGACTGCACCCTATCCGCCAGAGACAGCGGCAACATGTCCCACCTCTTAAACTGCTCCTCCATTTGCTCCACCAGCCTTGTGAGGTTAAGCTTATGCAAGGTCCCCCAGCTCCTGGCCACCTGGACCCCCAAGTACCTGAAGCTCCTCTCAGCCCTTTTTAGTGGGAGCCTACCAATCCCCCCCCTCCTGGTCCCCCGGGTGTACGATGAACAGCTCGCTCATCCCCAAGTTGAGCTTGTACCCTGAGAAATCCCCAAATTCCCTAAAAATCCTCATCACCTCCGGCATTCCCCCCACCGGGTCCGCCACATATAACAATAAGTCATCTGCATAAAGCGACACTCGGTGTTCCTCCCCACCCCGCACCAGCCCCCTCCAGTTCCTCGACTCCCTCAGCGCCATGGCCAGGGGTTCAATTGCCGGAAATACTCCGACCTCCTCCTATTCGTGGCTACGCTCGCCATCGGGGCCTCATATAACAGCCTCACCCACCTGACAAACCCCTCCACAAACCCAAACCTTTCCAGCACCTCCCACAGGCACCTCCACTCAACCCTATCAAAGGCCTTCTCCGCGTCCAACGCCACCACTATCTCCGCCTCCCTTTCTACCGCCGGCATCATTATAACATTCAAGAGCCTCCGTATGTTAGTGTTCAGCTGCCTCCCCTTCATGAACCCCGTTTGATCCTCGTGGATAACCTGCGGCACACAGACCTCTATCCTCGTGGCTAAAATCTTCGCCAACAGCTTGGCGTCTACATTTAAGAGTGAGATCGGCCTGTATGACCCACACTGCAGGGAATCCTTGTCCCGCTTAAGGATCAAGGAAATCAGTGCCCGAAACATCGCTGGAGGCAGAGCCCCCACTTCCCTTGCCTCGTTGAAGGTCCCAACTAACAGGGGGCCCAACAGGTCTGCATACAATTCGGCCTGGAACCCATCCGGCCCCAGCGCCTTCCCCGACTGCATGTTCCCTATCCCTCTGACCAGCTCTTCCAGCTCAACCGGCGCCCCCAGTCCCTCCACCTGTCCCTCCTCCACCCTTGGGAATCTCAGCCGGTCCAAAAAGCGCCCCATCCTCCCCTCCTCCGCTGGAGGTTCGGACCGATAGTTCCTCATAAAAGTCCCTGAAGACCCCATTAATGTCTACCTCCCTTCGCACCACCTTTCCTCCCTGATCCTTAACACCACCAATCTCCCTGGCCGCATCCTGCTTGCGGAGCTGGTGCGCCAGCATCCTGCTCGCCTTCTCCCCATATTCATACACTGCTCCCTGTGCCTTCCTCCACTGAGCTTCCACCTTTCTGGTCGTCAACAAGTCCAACTCAGCCTGGGGGCTGCGCCGTTCCCTCAGCAATCCCTCCTCTGGAGCCTCCGCGTATCTCCTGTCCACCCTCACCATCTCCCCCACCAGTCTCTCCCTCTCTCTCTGCTCTCTCCTCTCCCTGTGGGCTCGAATGGAGATCAACTCCCCCCTAACCACCGCCTTCAGCGCCTCCCAGACCGTCCCCACTCAAACCTCCCCGTTGTCATTGACCTCCAGGTATCTCTCGATACAGCCTCGAACCTGCCCGCTCACCTCCTGGTCCGCCAGCAGCCCCACCTCCAAGCGCCAAAGCGGGCGCTGGTCTCGCTCCTCCCCCAGCTCGAGGTCCACCCAGTGCGGGGCATGGCCAGAAATGGCTATCGCCGAATACTCAGCATCCGCCACCCTCGCAATCAGCGTCCTACTCATAACGAAAAAATCGATCCGGGAATAGGCCTTGTGCACACGGGAGATGTATGAAAATTCCCTGGCCCTCGGCCTCACAAACCTCCATGGATCCACCCCTCCCATCTGGTCCATAAACCCCCTCAACACCTTGGCCGCCACTGGCCTCCTACCCGTCCTGGATCTGGATCGATCCAGTGGCGGATCCAGCACCGTGTTGAAATTCCCCCCCATTATCAGACACCCCCACCTCCAAATCTGGAATCCGGCCCAACATGCGCCGTATGAAACCCGCATCATCCCAGTTCGGGGCGTATACATTGACCAGCACCACCCGCTCCCCTTGTAGCTTGCCGCTCACCATCACATACCTCCCGCCGCTGTCTGCCACCACATTCGACACCTCAAACGACACCCTCTTCCCCACCAGAATCGCCACCCCCCGATTTTTTGCATCCAGCCCCGAATGAAACACTTGGCCTTCCAATCCCTTCCTCAATCTAACCTGATCCGCCACCTTCAGGTGCGTCTCCTGAAGCATAGCCACATCCGCCTTCAGCCCCCTCAGGTGCACAAACACACGGGCCCGTTTGACTGGCCCATTCAGTCCCCTCACATTCCAGGTTATCAGTCGGATCAGGGGGCTACCTACCCCCCTCCCCCGTCGACTAGCCATTACCCTTCCTCAGTCCGCCATGTGCCCGCGCCCCCCGCTCAGCCTGTTCCCCACGGCGACAAACCCCCATCTCGACCCCCTCTACATTACCCAGCTCCTTCTCGGCCATTCCAGCAGCAACCCGGTACCCCCCCCCATTCCCCCCGCCCCAAACCTCCCCCCCCCCCCCAAGCTAGGGCCCCCCTTAGCTGCGTAACCCCTTCCATTGTACTTCCGTAAGTCAGCCGACTCCTGCTGACCCCGGCTGCTCCCGCCACCCCAATGACCCTCCCCAGTTTAACACAACCACCGCGCCCTCCCCCCACCCAGCGCCGGCCCCGCCCACTGCCCCTCCAGCGCGGGAGAGAAGCCCACGCTTCCATCCTGAGCCCCGCCCCCGCCCCCGACCCAACATGCGGGAAAAGACGGACACATGACCCAACAGGACCGCGAACCACTCCCAAACTCTCAACAAGTGAGAAAAAAAAAACAGACGTGACAAAACGCCCAAGTAAACAGATAACAGTCCCAAAAAGCGAAAAAGCAGAACAGCAAAAAGACATCATCAAATAGAACCGATAAAAGCGAAAGGATACCAAGGAGGACAGAGCCTCCGGGCTGTGTACACCGTTCCCCAGCCCCCAGTCCTCAGTTCAAGTCCAGCTTCTCTGCCTGGACGAAAGCCCAGGCCTCCTCTGGAGAGTCAAAGTAGTACTGGCGGTCTTTATAAGTGACCCAGAGGTGTGCCGGCTGTAACAGGCCAAACTTGACCCCCTTCTTGTGGAGCACTGCCTTCGCCCGATTAAAACCAGGCCTTTGCCACCTCCGCACTCCAGTCCTGGTAGATCCTGATCGCCGCATTCTCCCACTTACTACTCCTCTCCTTCTTCGCCCATCTCAGCACACACTCACGGTCGACGAAGCAGTGAAAACGGACCAGCACCGCCCGAGGTGGCTCGTTTAGCTTGGGTTTCCGCAGCAGCACCCGATGGGCACCCTCCAGCTCCAAGGGTCCCTGGAACGACCCTGCGCCCATCAGCGAGTTCAGCATCATAGACACATAGGCCCCCAAATCCGAACCTTCCAGCCCCTCTGGGAGGCCTAGAATCCGCAGGTTCTTCCGACGGGCCCGGTTCTCCATCTCCTCCATCCTCGCTGACCACTTCTTGTGGAGCGCCTCGTGCGACTCCACCTTCACTGCCAGGCCCAGGAGTTCGTCCTCGCTCTCCGAGGCCTTTTGCCGAAGCTCTGGGATCTCTGCACCCTGAGCCGTCTGGGTCGCCATGAGCTTGTCCAGGGAGGCTTTAAGCGGTTCCAGGATCTCTGCCTTCAGCTCCCTGAAGGAGCGTTGAAGCAGCTCCTGCTGCTCCCGCCCCCACTGCTGCCACGCTGCTGATTCCCCGCCCGCCACCATCTTGCCTTTCCTGCCTCGCTCCTTTCTCTGCTCCAAAGCTGATTTTTTGACTGCTCCGCTCCTGGTCCAGTCCATCCACCGGCGGAGAATCTTAGAGGAGGTGTTCCCACACGGTGAAAAGTCCAACCAGTACCACTACAGGTCCTTAAAAGAGCCCAAAAGACTGAAAATAGCAGGAGCTACCAAATGTGCAGCTTAGCTCCACATCACCGCAACCGGAAGTCCTTGCAGGGGTTTTTTGATGAGCTTACAGAGAGGTCTAATAAGAAAAGTGTTGTGTACATAGATTCTCCAGAAGGCATTTAATAAAATCTCACACAACAGAATTGTGGGCAAATGTATACTCGTTGAATAAAAGGTACAGCAGCAATATGGATACAAAATTCTTTGAGTGGCAGGAAACAGTAGTTAATGCTTGTTTTTTGGTCTGGAAGAAGGTTTATGGTGGAGTCCCAGGAGTCAGTGTTGGGACCTTTGCTCTTCCTGACGTACATTAATGACTGTGGTAGTCACCACTGTTGTATATATATCGCATATGAGGTGTATTACAGTAAGGCTCCTGTACTTCAGGGACGGGGATAGATCCCTGAAGTACAGGCTCCGCCCAGTACGCGGAGTATAAATGTGTGGGCTCTCCGAGCTGCAGCCATTTCGGCAGCAGCTGCGGGAGGCTCCACATCTCTGCGTAATAAAGCCTCGATTGCACTCTACTCTCGTCTCGTCGTAATTGAAAGTGCATCAATTGGACTTCCGGTTGCGGCTATGACCAGCTAAGTCGCACATTTGGCAGCTCCTGCGACAAAGGTGTTTAAGGGCCGATTGGAGGGCCCCGACGGTACTGTAAAGACGAATCCCGGTGGGGGAAGGCTCCCTGAGGAGAGTGAGACCAACTTTATGGTCGGTACTCGGAGAGGGTCGACAAAAAAAGCGGCAGCAGCTCCCCAAAAAAAGCGGGGGAAGAGGACCAAAATGGCGGCCGGTGGTGCACTAGAAGATTGGAGAAAATGGGCGGAGGAGCAGCAGGCCGCTCTCCTCCGGTGTTTTACGGAGCTGAAAGTGGAACTCTTAGAGTCCATGAACGCGACGACCACAAGGCTGATGGGGGCCCAGGCGACCCAAGAGGCGTCGATAAGAGAGCTGCAGCAGGAGATGGCGGTGAGGGAGGAGGAAGCCACGGTCCTCGTGGGAAAGGTGGAGGTGCACGAGGCACTCCACCTGAAATGGCAGAGCCGCTTTGAGGAGCTGGACATGCGAATGAGGCGGAAGAACTTGAGGATCCTGGGCCTAGCAGAAGGCCTGGAGGGGCCTGATCTCCCGAAATATGTAGCGGAGATGTTGAGCTCCCTGATGGGAGAGGGGGCCGGTCCATCGCCCCTGGAGCTGGAAGAAGCATATCGGGTCATGGCTAGGCGGCCTAGGGCAAACGAGCCCCCGAGGGCGGTGCTGGTGCGGTTCCAGCGTCTCTGCGATCGGGAGAAAGTGCTGAGGTGGGCCAAGAGGGAGAAAAGCAGCAAATGGGAGAATTCGACGGTGCGGATATATCAGGACTGGAGTGCGGAGGTGGCAAAGCGGCGGGCCCGGTTTAACCGAACGAAGGCGGTGCTGCACGCAAAAAGGATCAAGTTTGGAATGCTGCAGCCAGCGCGCTTGTGGGTCACCTACAAGGACCAGCACCATTACTTTGAGACCCCAGAGGAGGCATGGACTTTTGTTCGGGAGGAAAAGCTGGACCTGAACTAGAACTTGGGAACGCCGGCGGTCGAGGCCGCCCGAGTACCCTTGACTGATCAAGGGGCCCATGTCTTTCTTAGGCCAGGTCGGAACTTGGTTAAAGTTGATGGATCGTTTGGTTTCTTTGAAACTTGTGTTATGGGGGGTTTCTTTGTTTCTTTTTGTGTGTCTCTTCCCGTTGCCAACTTCCCTTAATTATTGTTGTTGTAGGGGGGGCTTTTTTACTGTTTTTTGATCTGTTCTTTAAGGGTTATGGTTACTGTTGGTTAAGTACGTTATTATTGGGTAGTTATTTAGTTATTTAGTTATGCAGGCATAGTTATGTATTTATGTATTTATTTGCGATTTTTTATTTATATTGTTATATTGTTAAGTTGGGGAGGCGGGACGGGGGGGGAGCAAGTGGGTTATGCGTGTTTTCTTTTTCTCTTTTTTCTTCCTCTCGTTTTAAGGGGGCTTTGTTATCGGTGTGGATGGGGACGGGGGTGGAATTGAAGATGGCGGGGTAGGGTGTGGCCGGGCGAAAGCGCGGGCTCTCCCCTGTTTCCCGCGCGCGGGACGGAGGAAGGGGGAGGAGAGAAGAGTGGGGTGTGGCCAGCAATGGCGGCTTTTCCCGCGCTGAAGCGGAGTCAGAGAGGGATGGCAAGGGGGGGGGGAGGCCCCTCCCCCCCCACATCGGGAGGAGTCGGAATGTGGCAGGGGCAGCCGGGTCAGCGAAAACCAGCTGACTCTCGGGAGTACGATGGTGGATGCACTGCGGCTAGGAGGGGTCCTAGCCAGGGGGGGGGGGGGGGGGGGGGGGGGGGAAGGGGGGTTAGGGGGGGATACCGGGTTGCTGCTGGAAAGGCTGAGGAGGGGAAGGGAAGAACGGGAGGAGAGGGGGGGGGGGGCCATCGCCATGGGGAACGGGTCAGAAGGGGAGGGTCGACCCGGGGCGAACAGGGGACAGAACATGGCTAATAGACAGGGGAAAGGGACGGGTCGCTCCGCGACCCGGTTGATTACTTGGAATGTGAGGGGGCTGAACGGACCGGTCAAGAGATCAAGGGTTTTTTCACACCTAAAGGGACTGCAGGCGGATGTGGCAATGTTGCAGGAGACTCACTTGAGAGTAGTAGACCAGGTGCGCCTGAGAAGGGGGTGGGTGGGACAGGTGTTCCACTCAGGCTTGGACGCAAAGAACCGGGGGGTGGCGATTTTGGTGGGAAAGAGGGTGTCGTTCGTGGCGGCGCAGGTGGTAGCAGATAAGGAGGGTAGGTACGTGATGGTGAAGGGTAGGCTGCAGGGAGAGAATGTGGTGCTGGTAAATGTATACGCCCCGAATTGGGATGACGCGGGTTTTATGAGGCGCCTGTTGGGCCTCATTCCGGGTCTGGAGGCAGGAGGCCTGATCATGGGGGGGGACTTCAACACAGTGCTCGACCCTGGGCTGGACAGATCGAGTTCCAGGATGAATAGGAGGCCGGCAGCGGCGGAGGTGCTAAGGGGGTTCATGGAGCAGATGGGGGGGGTAGACCCTTGGAGATTTGGCAGGCCAAGGGCGAGGGAGTATTCTTTTTTCTCCCACGTCCACAGGGTGTACTCCAGAATAGACTTTTTTGTACTGAGCAGGGGGCTGATTTCGAGAGTGCAGGACACGGAGTACTCGGCCATTGCGATTTCGGACCATGCACCACACTGGGTAGAGGTAGAACTGGGGGAAGCACGGGACCAGCGCCCGCTGTGGCGCCTGGATGTGGGGCTGCTGGCGGACGATGAGGTGTGCGGAAGGGTCCGGAAGGGCATTGAGAGATATCTGGGCACGAACGACACGGGCGAGGTGAAGGTGGGGGTAGTATGGGAGGCCCTGAAAGCAGTGATCAGAGGAGAGCTGATCTCCATAAGGGCACACAGAGAAAGGAAGGAGAGGCAGGAGAGGGAGAGACTGGTGGGGGAACTTATAGAAGTGGACAGGAGATATGCGGAGACACCAGAGGAGGGGCTGTTGAGGGAGCGGCGCAGTTTACAGGCCCAGTTTGACCTACTGACCACTAGGAAGGCGGAGACGCAATGGAGAAGGGCACAGGGTGCGGTCTATGAGTACGGGGAAAAGGCGAGCAGGATGCTAGCACACCAGCTGCGCAAGCGAGATGCAGCCAGAGAGATTGGGGGAGTGAGAGAGAAGGGAGGGAACGTAGTGCAGAAGGGGCAAGAGGTGAACGGGGTCTTCAGGGATTTCTACAGGGAATTGTACCGGTCTGAGCCGCCCAGGAGGAGGGGGGGAATGGAGAACTTCCTCGATAGATTGAGGTTCCCAAAGGTCCAGGAGGAACGGGTGGAGGGGCTGGGGGTGCCGATAGAGCTGCAGGAACTAGTTAAAGGGATAGGCCAGATGCAGGCGGGGAAGGCGCCGGGGCCGGATGGGTTCCCGGTGGAATTTTATAAGAAGTATGTGGACTTGGTGGGTCCAGTGCTGGTGCGAGCCTTCAATGAGGCGCGAGGGGGGGGGGGTCTGCCCCCGACAATGTCACAGGCCCTGATCTCCTTGATTCTGAAGTGGGACAAAGACCCTGTACAGTGCGGGTCCTATAGGCCTATCTCCCTCTTGAATGTAGATGCCAAACTGTTGGCAAAGGTCCTGGCAACCAGAATAGAGGATTGTGTGCCAGGGGTAATCCATGAGGACCAGACGGGTTTCGTAAAGGGACGACAACTTAATACAAATGTCCGGAGGCTGTTGAATGTAATTATGATGCCAGCAGTGGAGGGGGAGGCTGAGATAGTGGTAGCACTGGATGCGGAGAAGGCATTCGATAGGGTGGAGTGGGAATACCTGTGGGAGACGCTGGAACGGTTTGGGTTTGGGGAGGGATTTATCAAGTGGGTGAAGCTGCTGTATTCGGCCCCGATGGCGAGTGTGGTTACAAACGGGAGGAGGTCAGAGTATTTAGGGCTCCATCGAGGTACCAGGCAGGGATGCCCCCTATCCCCCTTACTATTTGCATTAGCGATCGAACCGTTGGCGATGGCACTGAGGGGTTCAGGGGGTTGGAGAGGACTGACAAGGGGAGGGGAGGAGCATCGGGTATCACTCTATGCGGATGATTTGTTGTTGTATGTGGCGGATCCGGAAGGGGGAATGCCGGAGGTAATGGAAATACTAGCGGAGTTTGGGGACTTTTCGGGATATAAATTAAATGTGGGTAAAAGTGAGGTCTTTGTGATACACCCGGGAGATCAGGGGGAGGGAATTGGGCGGCTCCCCTTTAGGAGAGCAGTAAAGAGCTTCAGGTACTTGGGGGTGCAGGTGGCAAGGAACTGGGGGACCCTCCACAAGCTGAACTTTTCAAGGCTGGTGGAACAGATGGAGGAGGAGTTCAAGAGGTGGGACATGGTACCGCTGTCGCTAGCAGGGAGGGTGCAGTCAGTCAAAATGACGGTCCTCCCGAGGTTCTTGTTTCTGTTCCAGTGCTTGCCCATCTTCCTCCCCAGGGCCTTCTTCAAGAAGGTAACTAGCAGCATTATGGGCTATGTGTGGGCGCATGGCACCCCTAGAGTGAGAAGGATTTTCTTGGAACGGAGTAGGGACAGTGGAGGATTAGCGCTACCCAATCTTTCCGGATACTACTGGGCAGCGAACGCATCGATGGTGCGCAAGTGGGTGATGGAGGGGGAGGGGGCAGCTTGGAAACGTATGGAGAGGGCGTCCTGCGGCAATACAAGCCTGGGAGCGCTAGTAACGGCACCATGGCCGCTCCCCCCCACAAGGTATACCACGAGTCCGGTAGTGGCGGCCACCCTTAAAATCTGGGGGCAGTGGAGGCGACACAGGGGGGAAGTGGGGGGTCTGATGGCGGCGCCACTGAGAGGGAACCACAGATTTGTCCCGGGGAACACTGGCGGGGGATTCCAGAGCTGGCACAGGGCGGGCATCAGGCAACTGAGGGACATGTTCATAGAGGGGAGGTTTGCGAGCCTGGGAGAGCTGGAGGAGAAATTTGAGCTCCCCCCGGGGAACACGTTTAGATACCTGCAGGTGAAGGCATTTGCCAGACGACAGGTGGAAGGATTCCCCTTGCTTCCCGATGGAGGGGCGAGTGATAGGGTGCTGTCAGGGGCCTGGGTCGGAGAAGGGAAGGTCTCGGACATCTACAAAATAATGCAGGAGGTGGAGGAGGTACCGATAGAGGAGCTGAAAGACAAGTGGGAAGCGGAGCTGGGAGAGCAGATAGAAGATGGGACATGGGCGGATGCCCTAGAGAGGGTCAATTCGTCGTCGTCGTGCGCAAGGTTGGGCCTCATCCAATTTAAGGTGCTGCACAGAGCCCATATGACGGGGACTAGGATGAGTCGGTTCTTCGGGGGGGAGGACCGGTGTGTTAGGTGTTCGGGAAGCCCTGCGAACCATGTACATATGTTCTGGATGTGTCCGGCACTGGAAGAGTTCTGGGAGGGGGTGGCGGGGACGGTGTCGAGAGTGGTGGGAACCAGGGTCAAACCAGGGTGGGGGCTAGCGATTTTTGGGGTTGGGGTGGAGCCAGGAGTACAGGAGGCAAGGGAGGCCGGAATATTGGCCTTTGCGTCCTTGGTAGCTCGGAGAAGGATCTTGATTCAGTGGAGGGACACAAGGCCACCAAGCGTTAACACCTGGTTAAACGACATGGCAAGCTTCATCCAATTGGAAAGAATCAAATTCGCCCTGAGAGGGTCGGTACAGGGGTTCTTCCGGCGGTGGCAGCCCTTCCTTGACTTTCTGGATCAGAGATAGGAACCGGAGGCCGAAACAGCAGCAACCCGGGGAGAAAAGGGGGGGGGGGGGAAGGGAGGGGGGGGGGGGGGATAGCAACGAAGGGAGCACGTCAGCGGGGGTCGCGGGCAAGGACTGCCCGAGGCCATCGGCAGAAAGGGAAAAACGGTTTGGTTGCTAGACTGATAGCGCGGAGGGGGGGGGGGGGGGGGGAGGGAGGGTGGGGGGGTGCGCGCGGGGGAGGGCGTGGGGAGGTTTTTCCAGGGGGGACTTGTGGTGTTATAATTTAAAATGTAATAGGGGTAAATGTTTGTATCGAAAAATTTCAATAAAAATTATTTTAAAAAAAAAGAAAGTGCATCAATTTATTACACTGAGATTTTAAAACGATGGATCTCCGCATCAAGCCTGATTGCCTGCAGCTGCAACCTCAAGCAAACAATGCCAAGTTGGCCTTCGCCCATTGGCTAGCTTGCTTTGAAGCATACATAGGATCTGCGACTGACCCACCCTCAGAAGCACAGAAGCTCCAGACCCTGTATACGCGGCTGAGCTCCGATATCTTTCCCCTCATCCGGGACGCGCCTACCTATGCTGAGGCCATGGCGCTATTGAAGGAGAACTACGCTCAGCAGACCAACAAAATCTACGCCAGGCATCTCCTGTCATTGCGGCATCAACTCCCCGGTGAGTCTGTGGAAGATTTCCGGCGTGCCCAGCACGCTCTGGTGAGGGACTGCGATTGCCAGGCCGTTTCAGCCGTTGAACATTCTGAACTCCTAACTAGAGACGCTTTTGTTACAGGCATAGAGTCGGTCTACATTCGCCAGCGCCTCTAAGAAGGGGCTACCCTCGACCTTGCGACGACCAAGAAACTTTCGATCTCACTCACAGTCGCCTCCCGCAATGTACAGGCATACGCGTCCGACCGCATGGCCCCCCCTCCTGGACATCATGGACCCCGCCAACGACACCCCATCATGGACCCCACCAGCGACCGCACCCAGCCAACCCCAAGCCTGCGCCGCGCGGCAGCCAACCAACCCCGGGGGACCCAAGTGAAACTTCTGCAGACAGACAAAACACCCCCCGGCAGCGCTGCCCAGCGCGGAGCGCACTCTGCAAGGCCTGCGGCAAGAAAGAACATTTTGCTGCTGTGTGCCAGGCCTGCTCGATCGCTACTGTAACCAGAGCCTTTGTCCCTGCACCCCCACGTGTGACCCGTGGGCGCCGCCATCTTCCTCGCCTCAGACCTCGTGCGGCCTGTGGGTGCCGCCATCTTGCTTGCCTCAGAACACATGTGGCCCGTGGGCGCCGCCGTCTTGCTTGCCTCAGGACTCGTGCGGCCTGTGGGTGCCGCCATCTTTAACGCCGCCCGCCACATGCACCCCGTGGGTGCCGCCATCTTCCCCGCCTCAGGACCTCTGCTCGCCGGGCACCTCATTGAGCCGCTCATCACCTGCAACCGCCGCCGACCAGCCTGGGGCCTTCCAAGACCAGCCCCGTCTCGCTCCATCACGATCGACCAGTCCCGACCGCACAACCTCGCGACCGCGTCGACAACAGTGAAGGTCGATGGGCTCCACCTCCAAGCGGGTGCTGGTCTCGCTCCTCCCCCAGCTCAAGGTCCACCCAGTGCGGGGCATGGTCAGAAATGGCTATCGCCGAATACTCAGCATCCTCCACCCTCCTGCCTTCTGGACTCCGGGAGCACTGAGAGCTTCATCCACCCCGATACGTTAAGGCGCTGCTCCCTCACGGTACACCCCATTAACCAGAAAATCTCCATGGCCTCCGGATCCCACTCCGTGGTGATGCAAGGGTACTGCACCGCCACCCTCACCATCCAGGGCGTAGAGTTCAGCGGCTTCCGGCTCTACGTCCTCCCCAACCTCTGCGCTGTCTTGCTACTCAGCCTGGACTTCTAGTGCAACCTCCAGAGCCTAACCCTGAAATTTGGCAGGCCCCTACCTCCCCTTACTGTCTGCGGTCTCACGACCCTTAAGGTCGACCCGCCTTCCCTGTTTGCAAACCTCAGCCCGGATTACAAACCTCTCACCACCAGGAGCAGAAGGTACAGTGCCCAGGACAGGATCTTCATCAGGTCTGAGGTCCAACGGCTGCTACGGGAAGGTATTATCGAGGCCAGCAACAGCCCCTGGAGAGCACAATTGTGAAAACTGGGGATAAAAACAGGATGGTCGTTGACTACAGTCAGATCATCAATCGGTACACGCAGCTCAACGCATACCCCCTCCCATGCATGTCTGATATCATAGATAGAATTTACAGTGCAGAAGGAGGCCATTCTGCCCATCGAATCTGCACCGGCTCTTGGAAAGAGCACCCTACCCAAGGTCAACATCTCCCCCTATCCCAATAACCCAGTAACCCCACCCAACACTAAGGGCAATTTTGGACACTAAGGGCAATTTATCATGGCCAATCCACCGAACCTGCACATCTTTAGACTGTGGGAGGAAACCGGAGCACCCGGAGGAAACCCACGCACACACAGGGAGGATGTGCAGACTCCGCACAGACAGTGAACCAAGCCGGAATCGAACCTGGGACCCTGAAGCTGTGAAGCCACTGCACAGTACCGGGTCTTCTCGACAGTGGACCTGAAATCTGCCCACCACCAGCTCCCCATTTGCAAGACAGACCACCTGTACACCGCGTTTGAAGCGGACGGCCGCCTTTACAACTTCCTTAGGGTTCTCTTCAGCGTCAATAACAGGGTCTCGGTCTTCTAACGGGAGATGGACCGAATGGTTGGCCAGTACGGACTGCGGGCCACCTTCTCGTACCTGGATAACGTCACCATCTGCATCCACGACCAGCAGGACCACGGCGCTCACCTTTCCAAATTTCCTCCACACCGCCAAACTCCTCAACCTAACCTGCAACAAGGAGAAGTGCGTGTTCAGCAGTAACCGATTAGCCATCCTCCGCTATGTGGTTCAAAATGGAGTTCTAGGGCCCGACCCCGATCTCATGCACCCCCTCATGGAACTCCCCCTTCCCCACTGCCCCAAAGGCCCTCAAACGATGCCTTGGGTTCTTCTCATACTACGCCCAGTGGGTCCCTAACTATGCGGACAAGGCCCGCCCACTCATTCACTTCACCATTTTTCCGCTGACGGCCGAGGCTCTCCAGGCCTTCAACCATATCAAGGCCGACATCGCCAAGGCCGCGATGCATGCCGTCAACGAGACGCTCCCCTTCCAAGTCGAGAGCGATGCATCAGATATCGCTCTGGCCGCCACCCTCAACCAGGCAGGCAGGCCCGTGGCATTGTTTTCATGCACCCTCAATGCCTCCGAATTTCAACACTCCTCCGTCGAGAAGGAGGCCCAAGACATAGTAGAACTGTGCGACATTGGAGGCATTAACTGGCCGACAGGAGATTCGTTCTCCTCACTGACCAGTAGTCGGTTGCCTTCATGTTAAATAACACACAGTGGGGCAAAATGATAAGACCTTGAGGTGGAGGATCGAGCTCTCCATCTACAATTACGAGATTTTGTATTGCCCCGGTAAGCTCAACGAGCCCCCCGATGCCCTAACCCGAGGTACATGTGCCAGCGCACAAATGGACTGACTCCGGACCCTGCACGGCGATCTCTGTTACCCAGGGGTCACCCAGTTTTTTTACTTCATAAAGGCCTGCATTCTGCCCTACTCCATCGAGGAGGTCAGGGCTATCACCAGAGACTGCCAGGTCTGCACGGAGTGTAAACTGCACTTCTACTGGCCAGACCGTGCGCGCCTGGTGAAGGCCTCCCACCCCTTTGAATACCTCAGCGTGGATTTCAAAGGGCTCCTTCCCTCCACCGACCAAAACATGTACTTTCTTAACGTGGTTGACAAATACTCCAGATTCCCCTTCGTCGTCCCTTCGCCCCTTCGACGATATGACGTCTGCCACCCTCATCAAAGCCCTTAACACCATCTTCGCTCTGTTTGGTTTCCCCACCTATGTCCGCAGCGACTGGGAATCCTCATTCACGAGCGATGAGCTGCGCCAGTACCTGCTCAACAGGGACATTGCCTCGAGCAGGATGACCAGCTACAACCCCCGGTGAAATGGGCAGGTGGAGCGGGAGAATGGGATGGTCTGGAAGGCCATCCAGCTGGCCCTATGGTCCAGGAATCTCCCGGCCTCCCGCTGGCAGGAGGTCCTCCCCGACGCCCTTCACTTCATTCGGTCGCTCCTTTGCACTGCGACTAATGAAACCCCCATGAACATCTCTTTGCCTTCCCACCTGGGGATGAAGATGAGTTCGACACGCTCCCGGAGTCACCGGCAACCGAACCGACGCCTGCATCGCCACCGGGACTGTAGTGCTCGCAACGAAAGATCAAGGTGCCCGATCGTCTGAATTTGTAAACTTTTCCAAAAATGTTAACATATTGCTTGTAGTCTTCCACCACACCCACTGGACTCTTTTTTTTAACAGGGGTGAATGTGGTAGTCACCACTGTTGTATATATATCGCATATGAGGTGTATTACGGTAAGGCCCCTGTACTACAGGTACGGGGGTAGATCCCTGCCTGCTGGCTCCGCCCAGTAGGCGGAGTATAAATGTGTGGGCTTCTGAGCTGCAGCCATTTTGGCAGCAGCTGCAGGAGGCTGAACATCTCTGCGTAATAAAGCCTCGATTGCACTCTACTCTCGTCTCGTCGTAATTGATAATGCATCAATGACCTAGATCTTGGTACACAGGGGACAGTACACAATTTATGGACGGTATGTATTGTATGTTATATATTTAATAGGTCACTCACAAAGAGGTTCTGAAGCTTGTAAGGTTGAACATTACATTATTTGTAACACATCACTATGTACAGGATATAGTCCAAGATAGAAGCTAACTCCATTCTTGCTTCTACACAGGTCTCTATTCAATCTACAACTCCCTTTCATCTCAGGTCATGTGTCCCTTTATATCACACTGTGGGCAGTACTGTTTTCAGTTCACATTAACACTGGCTATGCCACATACCCTTATACTACACCTTCTCCCAAGTCATTACCCAATATATTTACAGTACAATTATGTTTACCCAATATGTTTACAGTTCTATTATGCTGCCCCTTGTCCCAATTCATGTATCTGGCTTTACAGATTCAGGAAGTCTGGAGGCTGAATGATTCTTCCAGATGTTGTTCTGGTTATTTTGGAGGAGTGACCGGCTCAGTTGATTTAGGCAAGTTTCATTGAATCGGATTTGAGTTGTAGTCTGTCTCTCTAGCTCTTGGTTTATTTCTCTTTACGCCCCTTGAAGTTGAACCTCTCCTTGTCAATAGCCCCCCCCCCCCACTCCCACCTCCCACTCAGTCTACTTGAACACACACAGGGCTTGTCCCATTCCTTTTGGAGAATATTCGTTCTTGTGTGGTCTGCTGTGATCCTTGTAGGAGTTGAGGATGTCTCTCCCTGTCAGTGTGGATTATCTTGCCTTTTGGCCTTTTTTGCGATACTGTGTTTCTTTGAGTGCTTCTGTGCCTTCCTGACATGTGCTTTTGTGTGTTGCTGGCTGCTTCCTCGTTCCAGCAACGTCTTGCGGTTGGGTGTGCTGGCTGGAGCTTTCACAGTCTGTGCTGTGGTGTTTACAGTTAATGGGACAGCAACATTTGGGACCTGAAGTTTGAGTTAATCTCGATGTTGCTGATTTGTCTTCCACTCGAGGCACCACATGTTTGGATGGTCTGACCAATGAGAAACTTCTGCTGCCTGCAAAGAAATTGAACAAACTGGCTGTGCGATTACTGAGGACAGTTCAGAGCTGAAGTCCCAGGTGAAAGTATTCTTATTGGTGGGCCTCTCGGGAATTGCAGTTGTGTGTAATTGACGACAGAGGTTGTTTTAACGTCTGCTGTGATTTAAAGAAGAGTAATTTTAACACAGGCATCTTTGTTCATGACTTCAAATGTTTGCATGTCACCATACGTTAACAGTTCCAGAATCATGCCCATAACCAAAAGTTAGATTCCTCTGGGCCCATAGAGTGGTGCGATCGTTGCTTATAGCCAGACATTTCTCAGCCAAGGTTCCTTGTCTGAGAGGATTATAACATTGGCTCCAGTGTCCAATTTGAAGCTGGTGGGATGGCTGTCCAAAGAGATGTTTGCATCCACAAAGGGGATTTATGATCCTTGATGTTATGGGCTGGATTCTCCATCCGTGGGATCCTCCATTTCTCTGGCAGCACTACTCATACCCATGGATTTCCTGATGGCATGGGGGTGCCCACAATGGGAAATCCCATTGGCCGGCTGCCGGGATGGAGGATCTCGCTGCCGACGGGGGCGCGATGCACCAGAAAATGGGTATGGTGGGATGGATAATACCGCCCTATATTGTTGAGTTTTCCACAAAGAGAAAAGGTATGGTGGTGTCCACACTGATTCTTACAAACACAATGAGAGGTTGCTGAGATTGCCGGACATTACTCTTGCCTGTGGAAATGTTTGGCCTCACGTTGCCGACCTGGTTGCCCACCCTCTGGTGGTCGACTTGGGTATTGCTTCCCTTGGCCTGGACTCTCTCTGCTGTATCATTTCTTTATTAGCTGGACAGTTGTGGCTGCTCTGTACCATGGTTTGCTTTTGTCACATAAAATAGATCAATGGCAATTCTGGACTGTCTGACTATTTGGATGGCTTTTTCTAGAGTCAGATAATCCTTGGCCTGAAATATGTTTGAAAAGGCATTGTCAGCCACTTTGACAACAGTTCTGTCCCTTATAGGTTCTGGTTTCAGGTTACCATAGTCACAAACTTCAGCCATTCTGTAGAGTTCATTAATATACGAGTCAACCAGTTCTCCTGACCATTGGGACACATTTGTTGAACTTCACTCTCTGCTTCTCTATTTAAAATATGTTTTGAATTTAGCTGAGGGCTTGTCTATTCCTGGTCTCAATATAATACCATCAGCTTTCGGAGCTATTGAATAGATTAACGTATTCACTTGTTCAGCTTTTATTTATTTGTCTGGACCTCAAGTTATCTTTCTTTCCAAGGAATTTCCTCAACAAAAGTCCCCAATGTTGTGCTTGGCCTGGGCCTTGGACCAGTCTAACCTTTGCCTGGTAAAGTTTGGTTATTATCCATGATTGTCAGAATTTTTTTTATGAGCATTGCTTTAAATGCTGTGCTGGTTTGAAAGATGGTGCTGCAGGAAGCATTTTTTCAAAGAGTCTTCCCGTGCTAGTCAATGTTTGGCGGATTCCTGCTGCGATGATGCAACAACCTCTTTGTCTTTTGTTTTGTGCAGCAATTTACTTAATTGACATGACAATTCTGGACCTTCACTGCAATTTCGATGGACATTCAGATATTTTAATGTATTTTCCTGGATTTGGCAGGGGTTTTTAAGCTGCCAATTTTGTTTTTGTTCTTTTCACGATGAACTTGGCCACCACATGATACGGTGTGGGCTTTAAACCAGGTTGGTTGGTGCCGGGCTGGTTGTAGTGTTTTTGGAAATGGGCTGCTCTGACTTTTAAAAGACTGAAAACCTTTTTAAGCCGTTTCTGACCAATACCCTTTTTTTTTACCCACGCTCCCGCTAGGTCCTGTGACTCTGCAATCTACAGGCTTTCAAACAAGATCACCGCGATTTTACGGACAGCTCCACAGCTGCACAGTGGAGTACTTTCTTTCTGCCCTATGCTCTCAATTCTGCTACGGAGCTTCTCTCAGGCGATCACCCTCTGCCTCTTCACTCCGGGTGATCTCAGTCAGGTCAAAATGCTGCTCCTTTCATTTTACAGCGATTAAATTTCTGCTCCAGCTTCTCTCAGGTTATGGCTTTTTCCAAAGATGGGGTATGTTGCATATTTATTTTGTCGCTCTCTCATAAAGAAGCTCTGAGACTGGTAAGGTTGAATTTTACCTGTTAATTGTTAACACATAACTATATATGTGTATAATATATATATATATAGACAGAGTGTAGTCCAGGTAAGTGTTGACTCCATGCTTGCTTCTGCGCAGGTCTCTGTCCAGTCCCCCACTCTCTCTAGTCTCAGGTTATGTGTCTCTTTACATTACACTGTGGACGGTACTGTACCGAGTTCCACATTAACTCTTGTTATGCCAGATACCCTTATACCACAGTTTTAAATTGTGAATTGTGAGGAGGAGAGTTTAGAATCTCGAAAGGACATGAATAAATTGGTAAAATGGGTGGACAAATAGCAGACGGAATTTAGTGCCGGGAATTGTAAAGTGACTCATTTTGGTAGGAGGAACATGGAGACATTATAAAACAAAGCATCTAATACTGAAGTGGGGGGGGGGGGGGGGGGGGGAGGTGCATGAGCTGAGGATCTGGGTGGATCTGTGTATAAATCATTGGAGGTGACAGGCCAGGTTCAAAGAATGGTTAATAAAGCAACCTCAGGTTCATTAATAGGGACAAGGAGTATAAGAGCAAGGAGGTTATGTTAAACTTGCATAGAACATTGGTTAAGCCTCAACTAGACTATTGTCTCCAGTTCTAGGTGCCACACTTCAGGAAAGATGTGGAGGCCTTAGAAAGGGTGCAGAAAAAATGCAGGAGAATGGTCCTGGGGATGAGGAACTTCAGTTATGGTAGATCAGCGAAGTTGAGATTGTTTTCCTTGGAGAAGAGAAGGTTAGGAGGAGATTCAACAGGGGTAGTCAAAACCATGAGAGATCTGGACAGAGTAGATGGGGGAATCAAACTTCCCATTGGGAGAAGGATCAAGAACAAGGGGGTATAGATTTAAGGTGATTGGAAAAAGAAGCAACACGGTAGCACAAGTGGATAACACTGTTGCTTCACAGCGCCAGGGTCCCAGGTTCAATTCCCCGCTGGGTTACTGTCTGTGTGGAGTCTGCATGTTCTCCCCGTGTCTGTGTGGGTTTCCTCCGGGTGCTCCGGTTTCCTCCCACAGGCCAAAGACGTGCAGGTTAGGTGAATTGGCCATGATAAATTGCCCTTAGTGACCAAAAAAAGGTGAAGAGGGGTTATTGGGTTACAGGGATAGGGTGGAAGTGAGGGCTTAAGTGCAGACTCAATGGGCCGAATGGCCTCCTTCTGCACTGTACGTTCTATGAAAAAAAAGGCAATGGAAACCTGAGGGGAAACCTTTTCATGCAGCAAATGGTTAGGATCTGGAATGCAGTGTCTGAGAGTGTGGTGGAGGCAGGGTGAATCAGACACTCGAGGGGGATTTGGATTGTTATCTGAAGAATGTGGAGGTTAACAGGGAGCAAGCAGGGGAGTGACACTAGGTAAATGGGTCCTGCTGAGTGTCGGCACAGACATGATGGGCTGAATGGCCTCCTGTGTTGTAGCCATTATGTGATTCTACGATTCTGTGACTTCACGGAAAAGTCAAACTTCTTGAAATTTAGACCTAGAGAGGCTGCATAAGCGACAGGTACATTTATAGCTTGTGAAATGTCTAGACGATGTTCCTGCATTAGAATTGTTTACTATAAGATATCCATCACTATCAAGTAGCGCATACATAAATATATTCATTTGTACCTGGGTTGTAAGAAGCCTCCCAAGTAGTGCAAAAAGAAAACTGGATTAAAACTTAAAGCAAAAGATGCTTTTAAAGAAATTGTAGTTTGAAGATCACCTGAAACCAAAAGCAGCGCGTCACTTCGGGAAAAGAATCCTTATCAGAACCAGTCAAATATAATTATCTGAAATATTAATCTGCGTTTAAAATAAAATAGCTGTGAGTCAGTGGCATTGTATTTGGGCTGGAAAAAGCAAACCTCACAATCACGGGGACAAGCTACCCTTCATGAATAAGTGAGATTGTTCTATTCATGCACATTGCTGCAAATTGGATTTTTTTCCAGCATTTACGGGCCAGTGAACACAGTTGCCAAACAGTGTGAAAACGCATCATGGTGTTTGCTGTTGCTTCTAGATCAATTTATCAGCCTTTCTCTCACTTACATTAATGTTTCATACGCAGATTCTTACACTGTTTTGAAAATTGCACTCCAAGGTCTTGACTCTCAAATATATTTTGGATTTACACACCTTTCAATCAGTTGCCGTTAGTCCACTTTGTGCAATACATCCCAAATATTAAGTTCTCCCTTTTCTGGAATTAAGAACAAAAATATATTAAGAAGATTTGTGCAAATGACATGCCAACTCAAATTGTGCAATTTCAGGAACTCTGCCAGTCATTACCACTGATACGAAGCTATGGTGTTTGCCCAGACGTGACAATACATCAATGTTAACTGACATCTTGATTGTCAGTTTTGACCTTGGTTTGTTAGCCTTTTGTTATGCAACAAAGGAAAGAAAAAGAAGTGACATTTACACAACACATTTCGCAACCTCAGCATGCCTCAAAGCATTTCATAGCTAAGGGTGCACTTTTGAAATGTAGTCACTGTTGTAATGCTGAGAAATGCAGCAGCCAAGTTGCACACAGCAATTGTCCACAGATAACAATGAGATTGACGTTCAGATCATCTGCTTTAATTTGGTTGAGGAATAAATGTGGCCAGGGTTTTAGCTTCTTCAAAATTGTGCCATGGGGTCTTTTATGCTTAGACTGGTTTTAATACCTCATCTGTAGGACGGGACCTCTGACAGTGCACCACTCCCCCAGTTCTGCGCTGAACAGTCATCCTTGAGTCTGGGCTCAATTCTCCCAAAATATTTCTGAGTTAATTTGTGGCGGGTTTTTCAGGCAGTTTCCCGCCAGCTCTGCCGGCAATTTCCCCACCGCTATTCAATGACACTCAGTCACTTTTTTGGACCCTGGCGAGTTTCTCACCGGTTGAGGCCACACTTAGGGTGGGATTCTCTGGCCGCCTTCACCCGGCGGACGGAAAATCCCACCCAAGGTCAGTGGACTTCTTTATTGTTTGCAGCTCGCCCGTGGTGTTCTTGCGGTGGGTGGGGTGGGAGAATCCAGCCTTACAATTTTTTTTAGCACTGGGGAGCTGAACTCAGAAATCGGGCCGCCATTTTCAAATGGTGTCCCAATCTTTAAGTGAGCCTTGTGGGTCCACAACCTCACACATGGGCAATGTCACCACCTACACACATAGAAACGACCCCACATCCCCCAAGTGAGGACATCCCACTAGGGTCTCTGGAGGACACCCTCTTTAGGCTTCTTCAAGCCCCATCACATCACCCCTCCAACCTCCTGGAGGCCCAAACTTACTATCCCTGCACACCCCCACCCTTCAAACCCCCCCTGCACCCTGATTTCATGGGCATGGCCCCCTCACACCCCGACCCTTGTACTACCACCCTGGCACCCAGGCATGTTTGCTGGGGAGGCCAGTAAATGACAGGGGACCGTTGGATGACAGGTAGCTCTCGTATAGAAATGGGGCTTAAGTCGTGATAATTGGTTTCTCGCCACGCTACGGTGAAATTCCAAATTCCCCTACAGGAGTGGGCCGGTTGCATCGCAAACTGTTTGGCGCCTGGTGCGGTTCCTGCTTTTGGCCTCTCCCGCTATTCACCGACCTCGTTATGCTTGAGCGCGAGTTTAACGAGTTCAGAAGATCGTGCCCATTATCTTTTCAGGTTCTAGACACATGCACTCGATAAACATTTCTTTGTCAATAAAATGGATCTTTCCTATGCATGATGAATTATCACATGGTGAATATGTCATGGTATCTTTCTGGGTATT
Organism: Scyliorhinus canicula; assembly: GCF_902713615.1. Classification (NCBI taxonomy): domain Eukaryota; kingdom Metazoa; phylum Chordata; class Chondrichthyes; order Carcharhiniformes; family Scyliorhinidae; genus Scyliorhinus; species Scyliorhinus canicula. The sequence goes on along the minus strand of NC_052147.1, from coordinate 43,884,614 downwards.
GATATGCAGGATAAGGCAAGTGGCATTGTAAGCTAGGGTACATTGATGAGCTGAGAGCTTTTTCTGTTCATAAAATAGAGAGGGTCTTTATGTTGGTCTTTGACTTCTACTTGTATCCATCAATGATGCAAAAATAAGGCAGATTGAATAAAGGATGGGAGATTCGATCCAGCAGGTTGTCACTCAGGTGGTGAAGTTGAATATGAGCGTCTTCCTCTCCCACCTCCATCTCTTCCCTGATGGCAGGAATTGTGGCAATCACATTTATGATGGCAGTCTCACTTAATTATTGGTCGGAAGAGACAGCTTAAGAAAGTATAGCCTGGAACAAGTGATAGTAGGAGTCTGACAGACATAATGAATATTCTGATTTCAAAAGGGTTGACACAGCCAGTAATTTGATGCTAAGGGATTGGGCCTCTCAATGATTACTAATATGAATGCACAGCCTTAGGATGTGTGAAAGTTTCTGTTTTGCAGAACTGAAGTAGCCAGAGCTCAATCTCTCTGGCTTAAAAGTCAAAAATGATTAATATGAACCAAATTAACCAAAAAATACAAACTCGTGCTCAGGAACCAGAAGAATATTTATTCTGCAGCAGTACTGTTTTAATTGGTCCCTTTGAGTCACTTCAGTTTTGCTGGAAGTGATGAAATTGTATGCTTTCCTCACATTTTGTTCTGTAGAGAGAAATAGATGTTGTGCTTTTGGTGCAGTGGGTATTTTATCAACAGGGCACAGCATCAGAGCACAGGTATGTTAGTATATCTTCCAGAAGCCTGGTTTGTTATTGAGTAATTCAGCGAATGTAAATTCAAACCTCCACGACGTTAGTTTAAGAATTTCAATTCTGTTTTTTTACAGGCTGTATCATTAGAAGTGAATTGGTATTCATAGAGGTCGACACCATAGAAAAAGCCTTTCAGTCCATTGCCTCTGCGCAAGTTAAAAACAACCACCTAAGTATTCTAATCTCATTTTCCAGCACTTGGCCCAAAGTCTTTTATGCTCTAGCATCACAAATGCACATCTAAATACTGCTTAAATGTTAGGAGGGTCTCTGTCTCCCCCACCCTCTCAGACAGTGAGTTCCAGACTCCCACCATCTGCTGGGTGAAAACATTTTCCTCACATCCCCTCCAACCTCCCTTACCGTACATCTATGCCCTCTGGTCATTGCTCCCTCCACCAAGATGAAAGGTGTCTTCCTGTCTACTCTATCTAAGTCCCTCAGAATTTGATACATCTCAATCATGTCCCCCCTCAGTCTCCTCTGCTCCAAGGGAAACAACTTCAGTCTACCCAACCTCTCTTCATAACTAACACACTCCTGCCCAGGCAACGTCCTGGTAAATCTCCTCTGCGCCCTTTCCAAAGGTATCACATCCCTCCTATAATGTGGATTCCAGAACTGCACACAATATCCTCGCTGTGACCTAACCAATGTTTTGTTCAGCTTTGGTGCAAGATCAAGGCCCATCATTATCTTCACAGAATGAGAGGGGATGGTTAATAAATGCCAGCCTTTTGCACATTTAATTAATTTTTTGCCTTTGTTGGTCCCATTTTGCAGTGGGTGATCATCCAACCATTAAGTCATCTTCTCCAGCCCCTCCCCCTCAAGAATTATAATTTTGGTCGGCTCCTTTAATTCAGGTTATGAATATAATCCAAATGAATTTATAAGATTATACCTCCTCCTTGCAGCAAATTTGTATGCAGAAGTTCTCCATTAGAGTTCATAGTCGAGAAAACAACAAGCTTTGTATTCCATTGTGTAAACTATCTCTTACGCCAACAATGAGGAAATATTCACTTGGAAGTTAAGACAACTGGCGAGAAATTCCGATCCTGCCCGCCACCTTGATTTACCAATGCCGCCAAAGTCAATGGCTCATTGGCTGGCTTGCTGCACTTTCCAGCCCCGGCTTGTCACAGTGGGGGCCAGAAAATCCCGACCAATGTTTATAATAAATCTGTAATATTCCCTATGATTGCAAATAATAAACGCGAAATACATAACACTGAAGGCTGGTTTGAAATGTTACTAACAACGAACTATCTTCAGCTTCATCATTGTCCTTCTCTCCATCACAGGTTCAAAAGGTGGGGCTGATCGTCGATGATTACACAGTGATCAGCTCCACTCACAATTCATCAAATAATGAAGCAATCCATGCTCACATGTAGCGAGGTGTATGCAACATTCAGGCTAGGGCTGAAGAGTGGCGAACAATATTGACAAGTGTTGGGTCATGACTATCCCCAACAAGAAACAGGATAAACACCACTCCTTTTACATTTAAGAGATCAGAGGCTGGAATCTGGCCCCAGGGGGTGCTGCCACGGTGGCTTGGCCCGCGATCGGGCCCACCGATCTGTGGGTGGGCCTGTGCCGTGGCGGCACTCTTTTCCTTCCGCGTTGGCCATAGCCGCTGACGCTCCGGCATATGCGCGGACTTCCACCGGCCAGCGAAGTCCTTTCGGCCCCGGCTGGCATGGCGCCAAAGGCCTTCCACGCCAGCCGCCGGGACGGCAACCACTCTGGCGCGAGCCTAGCCCCTCAAGGTGAGGGCTTTGCCCCTAAAGGTGTGGAGAAATCCGCACCTTTGGGGCGGCCCAACGCCGGAGTGGTTCACGCCACTCCATCCCGCCGGGACCCCCTGCCCCGCCAGGTAGGGGAGAATCCAGCCCCAGAAGTTCAAAGTTGTGAAGGGCAAGTTTAGGACAGATATTCTGAGGTAGTTTTTTTACACAGAACATGATCAACAGCTGCAGTATTGCCACAAAGGTTGTTGGATGTGACAACACTGGATCCATTTAATACACCTCAACTGGAAAAGTATAATTATTATTCTGGAAGGATATGAGGGAATAGACTGAAAGATCGTCTTCATTCAACCTATGTGTGATTTTATCATTCATTACTGGAACCAACATTCCCATTTATGTCACTACTACTCAAATACTACCTTAACCTCTTTTATCAGAAGTAAAGGTCCTAAAATTATTTTATATTCTCATATTAGAGCTGCAGAAATATTCCCAGATTTAATTTCACTGTACATGCTAGTGGTTACAAATTGAAAGCAGTCTGTACATGTTTTGTATGACAACATAAGTAAAACCAGAAAGTTAATCTCGGAACAAACATGTCAGTGTTTGCTTCCTCTTTGCATTATCCTAATGTTAAGCCCAGAACATCTGTTCTCTAATGGCCGCACCGTGAAAGATGCAGTGGGGAACCATTTGGAAGTCCCCATGCACTGACTGCAGGGAATTGCCTGGGAAGGTGCAACTTCCAATCAGCTAAACCCTGCATCTGGAACCCCCAATTTAAAATTGGAGACTTTGGGTGATTGCAACTTAGTTAGCAGAATAGTTACGCAGGAAAAGTAAGAAGGAATAAAACCAGTTCTAACTCCTTAGTAACTATATTACAGAGCGAGCCCCCCCCCCCCCCCCCATACACATTGGATCCCCTGATTGTCCCCCAAACCCTGAATGTAGCCCCACTCCAGAGTAAGCTCCTGAGCCCCAACCAGCCCCCTCATCTGCCAGTACCCTCCCAACCCAACCCTCCCCCGACCCTCTCCAACCACCCAACTAACCCTTGTGACACATTGACCTTACACCGACTACCTCACCGCCCCTTAACCCCTTGGCCATCCAACTACCTCCCTAAACCCCCAAATTCCCCTGCCACTCCTCCCTGATCACTTGACTGCCCACTGACTCTTTGACTACATCCTACCCATGACTATTCCCCCACCCCTCACCACCCCAGCAACCCCACAGCCCTCACCACAAACAACTCCTCACACACCCCTCCCAACTAACCCCCTCCCCCCAAGCTCCAACCCACCCTATCTCCTGACCCCTCCTATTCCCTCACCCCACTTATCTTACATACTTACTTTCTCACCCAGCTTATCAAAGTGATTGAGACATTTAAACTTACTGGAACCTGGCAGTTAGTATCGTAAAAAGGGAGCATGACTTGGCTTATTCCAACGTTCCTACACTCCAAGGGAAGGACACAAGGATGTTGCACATTTCTCAGGGGGCCTAGGTCGGAAGTCCAGGCGAAAAATGTGGAGCTCCAGGATAAGTAAATAGGACAGTGACTGACACTCCTCGGAAGATTCAGCCCATCGACTGTAATTCATTTCCTGTGGTAGGGTTGTATAATGTGACACATCGGGTCTGTTAGTGTCTGTCATGGCTCAGTTGGTCACACTCACACCTCTGTCTCTTAAGCTGTGGGCCTTGTTGAAAAAGAGGCAAGTTGCCAAAGTATTTTGGTCAGGCACTCAAACAGGACAGCTGCAAGAATGTCAAATTTCAAACAGTCAAAACAATTTGTACAGAGGAGATGAGCTTGCTGATTGGTTGGTCCACGTATTGCCAAGGGGACGCAACAGAGAACTATAGGCTTCCCAAGCTTCCAGGTAATTCAAAAAGACGTGAATGTATGCATAATCTTATTTAATAATATAATATTTAATAATAGTGTCTGTATGAATGTATTAACCAATTAAAAATAATCAGTCAAGCTCGTAATATGGCTCATTTATGCTTGCTGCAAGTGACATACAGTGAGGAGCTTGCAGAGCCTGCAGTTCCCCATTGTTTTCTCCATGGTAACACCTCAGCCAATCGGATTCCACTTGCCAACATTTCAGCATCCTTTGCTCCCATAGTATAAGTTATTTTGATAATGTGAAATGTGGGTGATGGGTGCAAGATGAAAAGCTTCAGCAATGTGTCTCTCTTTCAGCAATATTCAAATTCCGCACCATACCATGGCTTCCTGGAGCAGGACCTGAGCACAAAACTCAAAGCTGGCACTTGTTGTGTTTAGTTGCTTCCTCAATCATGAAGGTACACATAGAACATGAAGATATGATTGCTACATGTATTATTCTTGATGGTAACCATGCATTTCTATGTACAAATGATTCCGTCTCCGCTACTGTAAAACCATGGAGGGAGATGCCTGTCCTCTTGTCCATCATACTGCCATGTGCCCACCTCCCATCCTTCCCCCTATATGTCTGTGTTGGTGTCTGGTTCCACCTGCTGGCGGGAGGTCAGAACTGTCCCACAGTGGTGCTATTATATACAAATATATGCATTGGTACAACTATGTACAATTATACATAGACATGCCTGTACGTATATCAGCACAGCACTGTCCTAAATATTACCTCTTGGATGAAATACCCTGGCTGATGTGGTGGATGTAAAAGATCCTATGATGCTGTTTTTCACTTGAGCATATTATCTAGTTATTATAATATTGCTGTTTGTGGGAATTCGCTCTGCCAAAATTTATTGATTGACTATCCCTAATTGCCCTTGAGCAGGTGGTGGTGAGCCACCTTCTTGAAATACTTTAGTCTATGTGGTGTAGGCACACCCACAGTGCTGTTAGAAAGAAAGTTCCGTGCCATTGACCCAGCTGTCATAATATACATCCATGTATATAATGGAGTGCAGACAGGCAGTGATTGACACACAGGATGACCAGTAAACACACAGAACAGAGCAGCCAATCACCAGACAGGACACGACCACTATAAAGCCAGAGGGCACTAGGTTTCCCGCTCTCTCGGGACCCAGCCTCTGAGACAGTCAGAGTCCGTGAGCTAGCCAGTGCAAACACCATGCGGTAGCTAGTAAGTCTGGTCAGGCTAGTACTAGGTCTCCAGTCAAGTCAGCATAGTGTCAACCCACAGTTGAACATATATAATAGTTAAGACGTTAAATAAAATTGTGTTGCATCTTATCAAGTGTTGGAGGTCTGTCTCTTTCTACACTGCATCAAGTGCAGTCCACATCGACACAGCCCGCCCAACACATCACCAGTGACAGTGAAAGAACAGTAATATTGAGGTATATAAGATGATAAAAGGTATTGAGTGGAGAGAGTGGATGCTTCCTCTTATGGGGCAATCAATGGTTAGTACTGAAATGAAATGAAAATGAAATGAAAATCGCTTATTGTCACAAGTAGGCTTCAAATGAAGTTACTGTGAAAAGCCCCTAGTCGCCACATTCCGGCGCCTGTTCGGGGAGGCTGGTACGGGAACAGGCGCCGGAATGTGGCGATTAGCGGCTTTTCACAGTAACTTAATTTGAAGCCTACTGTTGCCTCAGAGCACCAGGGACCCGGGTTCAATTACAACCTCAGGTAAACGTCTGTGTGGAGTTTGTACATTCTCCCCGTATCTGCGTGGGTTTGCTCCAGGTGCTCTGGTTTCCTCCCACAGTCTAAGATTGTGTTAGGTGGATTGGCCATGCTGAATTGCCCCTTAGGGCAGGAATAGGACCGGGAATTGGGTCTAGATAGTGTGGTCGTTCAAAGGGTCTGTGTAGAGCCGATGGGCCGAATGGCCTCCTTCTGCACTGCAGGGATTTTATGATTCTTTGAATCTATGAGAACGAGAGGTCATAATTTTAGGATCAGGGTTGGCAGATTTAAAAGAGATGAAGAGAAATGACTTCTCTCAAAGGGTCATGAATTTGTGGAATTCACAATCCCAGAGTGCAGTGGGTGCAGGGACATTGAGTAAATTTAAGGAGGAGATAAACAGATTTTTAATTAGAAACGCTTGAAGGGTTATGGAGAAAGGGCAGGAAATGGAGTTGAAGCCAAGATGAGATCAGCCATTATTGTATTTAATGGCGGGGCAGGCTCAAGGGGCTGAATTGCCTAATCCTGCTCCTAGTTCTTATGTTCTTTATAGTTCCAAGTCAGGATGATATGTGGCTTCGAGGGGAACCTACAAGTGGTGGTGTTCACATTCATTGGGTTTCCTTCTCCTTTGAGATGGCAGAGGTTACAGGTTCAGAAAGTGCTGTTGAAGGAGCCATAGTGAGTTGCAGCTGACCTTGTAGATGTTACACACACCTCCATCAGTGTTGGAGGGAGTGAATGTTTAAGGTTGTGGATGGGGTGCCAAACAAGCAACTTGTTTTGTTATGGATGGTGTTGAGATTCCTGAGTGTTGTTGGAACGACACTAATCCAAACAAGCTGAGAGTATTCCCTCACACTCCTGACTTTTGCCATGTAGATTCTGGACAGGCGTTGGGGAGTCAGGAGGCGTGTTACCTGCTACATAATTCCCAGCTTTTGACCTGCTCGTGTGGTCACAGTATTTAATTTGCTAGTCCAGTTCAGTTTCTGGTCAATGGTAACCTCCAGGTTACCAGTGGGGAATTCAGTGATGATAATGTCATTGAATGTCAAGGGGAGATGGTGAGAGATTCTCTCTTGTTAGAAGTACTTCACAGAACTAAATCTGCCATCAAGCACTTTGGCATGTTGTGTTATATAAAGGCAAGCCTTTTTTGTTTTCTCTCCATTTCACTCTAGCCAGAAGCTCCAGAATAGCTTATTCAAGTGATAGTTCTTCATATCCAAACCTTGACAGGAGTATCATATCAAATCTGTTCCACCAAGGGACAGCAGAAACATTTTTGCTCATCCCAACCTCCATGCTTATGTAGTTTCCAGGACTCTGTGGAATATGACTGGGCATACTGACTTCTGTTTCCACTTCATAGCGTAGGGATGTAGAGATCGGTTTTAGTGTCCCTCACACTGAAAAATGTAAATCTGATGTGTATATGCAAGCTCACGAAATGTCCAGAATTTCAGCACTAATTTAAACTCAATCTCAATTGGGTGGCACAGTGGTTAGCACTGCTGCCTCACAGCGTCAGGGAACTGGGTTCAATTCCGGCCTTGGGTCTCTGTCTGTGTGGGGTTTGCACTTTCTCCCCAGTGTCTGTGTGGGTTTCCTCCGGGTGCTGCAGTTTCCTTCCACAGTCCAAAGATGTGCAGGTTAGGTGGCTTGGTCATGTTAAATTGCCCCTTAGGGTCCAGGGATGTGTAAGTTAGGTTAAGAGGTTAGTGGGGTAGGGCAGGGAAGTGGACTTGGCTGGAGTGCTCTTTCAGAGGGCCAGTGCAGACTCGATAGGCCGAATGGCCTCCTTCTACACTGTAGGGATTCTATGATTCTATTCCTATTTTAGTAGCAGAATGAAGATGTGTTCCAATTGCTCTTTTACAAGCAAACAAGTGATACAGTAACTCAGGGATAAGATTATTTACCTTGTATAATGTAAGCAGTTCGAAATTTTTTATCTCCAAGATGCTCTGCTTCTTCATGACCGTTGAAATGATAAAATAGGTGTACAGTTTCATGTTTTGAATCCAATGCCTCATTACTTGTTGCAATCTGCATTGAAACCATCAACACTGATGAGAATGTTGAAAAATGTGCATGAAGAAATATGGATTATATTATTTTAGCTGTCTGAACGCATCATGCTTGTTGAATTCTTTAGTGCAGCGTTACAGTATGCAACAGGATATATAGTGTGGTGGATAATTTAAATTTTGGTAAATGAGAAAGGTATCCGTGCATTTTTTTAAATTGCATTACCTATCATTAAACTTCTGTTGCCTTCTTTAGCATTTTCAGTTTTATTTCCTCAGCAGTGTTTTTGCACCACGGGCTAATCACTGCAGCAAAATATAGAAGGAAACTTAAATGAAGAATGATGCATGAGTACAGCTGGATTTCAGGTACAATAAATCATCCATTGTTGTCACAGGAATTCACTACCGATAACTTGACCTTGAAGTTCTCTGTTTCTATTCATCACTGCCATTGCACCAGCTCATTTCTTCGCACTCTTTTTAGTAAACCGCAAAAAAACACATCAAGTCATGAGTCAGGCATTGATCTGGCAAATAAAAGTAATACAGGGATTCTATTTTATATTTCCCATAGCAGGAACAGAATGCAGTAAGCCAGCAATAATGTGGAGAGTTGGTTCAGGATGCTTCATCAAACCCAAAGGTTCCATAACCATGATATTAACTGTTCTCGCTGCCCGTGCTGCTAAATGCCCCCAGCATTTTCTGTTTTGGTTTCAGATCTCGAGCGGCTGCAATTTTCTGCCTTTTGTTTAACCGGCAATTATGTTTTCTGTCACCTCTTAAAATAATAATCTTTCTCCAATATATTTCAATATTTAATTTTGCTTAAAATCCCTCCTAGTGAAATTATCTCATATCTTTCTTCATTTAGAACAGATTTCATCAAAATATGTTTGCAGGGTGATTGGAAAATATCAGTTTGGCTCAGTTAGTGGTACTCGTACCTCTGAGTCAGGAGGTTGTCAGTTCAATCCCCATTCAGCGTTTGAGTATGTGGGTGTTCTGACATTTCATTGAAGTGCTGAGGAGGTGCCTGACTGTTTGACATGGATGTAACGTCAAATTAGAGCTGGACACAAAGTGGCTCTTTGCTCCATTTCCCACCTGTGAGATGGGCCTTGAATGAGTCTCAAACACTCAGGAGAGAAATATTTGGCCATCGAGTTACAAAATATTTTTTTTTAACATATAACAACTGCAAAGTATGAAGACAATTATTTTACTTGAAAGGTTTTAGCTACCTGGAACCGACTTTCATGAATAATGTTATAACGATCCATTTTACCTCATTTTCCAGAGATAGTGACCTTTCCCGTGACATTACCACAGCTATTGCATTTGTTTTAGGCTAAGCACTTGTTATCTTGCATTCAGGGAATGGAAGAGAAAAAATACTGAATTCTTTAATAATTTGTTTATTTTTATTCTCAAAACTTGTAATGGGAGCAAAATAAGTGGGGGTGTCATTGATCATACATTTAAAGTTAGGAAAAATCCTTTCATAGGCTGTGAGTGTTGTCAGCAAGATGGGCATTTGTTGCCCATTTCTAATTGCCCCCATGAAAGTGGGATGATGGGATATTTAGGCTAATGTGTTTACAAAAGAGAAAGTTTGGCTACTCCTGTCTGGTAAACTGAAATCATCCTCGAAAGCAAATATAATTCCCAGCTTCTTTTCTGCATTGCAATTCATCTTCTTAGACCCTCTACTCATCACCTGCACCTTCACATCCAACAAGTGCAAGGAGCTCATGGACTTCGGTGGCATAAAGATCGGGACCATCTGTTCAGCAGCCTGTCCCTTCCCTTCCTTCCCCTCAGTCCATCAGGCCCAACGTCTTCTAAACGTTCCACCCTGCCTTAACCCTGAACTCACATATTTCTCCAGATTCTCTCCTATCTTCTCTCATGCCCTCCCTTAGTTACTCTTGTTTGTGATACCCCATGGTTTATTGCAACTCATGAAGTCTGTTAAATATTAGTCAGATTTATCAGTGCCAGTAAGATTTATCAATGGTTGTAAGATTTAGTAAGTCAAGGCCAAGTACAATTGATGTAAGTAAACCAAAGTGAAATAAATTTATTGTAAATGAAGTAAAATTAAGACATGGCAGAGCAGCTAATGTCATGTGAAATGTGTGTCCTGTCGTATGTGTGAAGCCATGTATGCTACTACAGTAGTCCCCCTTTATAACGCGGGTGTTGGGGTCCAAGACAGCCACCTGCGTTGTATCCGAGCCGCGGATATCCAGGATGGGGGTTTTAAATTTATTTTAAAATCTATGCTAGCGCTTCCCATTGTGAGTCTACGGGGGGCGGGGGGAGAGGTCAGACCCCCGTAGACTCACAATGGGAAGCGCTAGCATAGATTTTTAAATAAATTTAAAACCCCCATCGTGGATCCAATTAAAACAGTGTCAATTTCAGCGGCCGGCTCACTTTGATCCGGAGAGGGAAGCTGCTCTCACTGAAACAATCAGCCGGCCGCTGAAATTGACACTGCCCGCTGCTCTCTCCCTCCAATCCAACTTTTAAGTTTTAATGTTTCTGATTGGAGGGAGAGAGCAGCCGGCAGTGTCAATTTCAGCGGACGGCTCACTTTGATCCAGAGAGGGAAGCTGCTCTCACTGAAATAATCAGCCGGCCGCTGAAATTGACACTGCCCGCTGCTCTCTCCCTCCAATCAGAAACATTAAAACTTAAAAGTTGGATTGGAGGGAGAGAGCAGCCGGCAGTGTCAATTTCAGCGGCCGGCTGATTTCAGTGAGAGCAGCTTCCCTCTCCGGATCAAAGTGAGCCGGCCGCTGAAATTGACACAACTGACAGTTGGGGTCCATAAGCCCCCCCGCGGTATATCGCGAACCGCGGTATTGCGGAGTGCGGTATAACGGGGGACTACTGTAATGACCTAGATGGACCCATGTGCAGGAAGTGTCACCGGCTGCAGAACTTGAGCTCTGGGTTGCAGAGCTCAGGTGGCAGCTGGAGTCATTGTGGCACGTCCCGAGGCTGAGAGCTACATGGGTGGCATGCCCAGAGAGGCGGCCACACTGCATGTTAGGAGCATGGGGACAGAAAAGGAATGGGTGGATGTCAGGTAGTCCAAGAGAACCAGGTGGGTAGTTCAGGAGACCAGTGAGGACCCACTGACAAATTGGGTTTTTCATATTGAATACTGGTGAGAATGGTTCTTTGGAGGAGTGCAGTCAGGGGCAGGTTTGTGGCACCACAGGCAGCTAAGCTGTACAGGAGGGGAGGAAGAATAGGGGAAGAACAGTAGTGATAGGTGATTTGTTAGTTAGAGGTACAGAAGGAGCGTTTCTGTGACTATGGATATGACTCCAGGATAGTATTTTGCCTCCCTGGTGCCAGAGTCAAGAATGTTACTCAGCAACTGTAGGACCTTCTGCTGGGGAGGGTGAATAGCCAGAGATTGGGGCCCATGCCAGTACCGATTCCTTTGGCAGGAAGAGTGATGAGATCTTGAAAGCAGATTTCAGGGAGTGAGGAAAGAGAGTTGAAAAACAGGACCTGTAAAGCAGAAATCTAAGGATTACTTCCACTTGCTAATGAGTATAGATATAGAGAATTGAGAGAATGAATGAAGACGTGGCTGGGGAACTGGTGTAGGCAGGATGGCATCAGATTTCTGAGGCATTGGAACCAGTTCTGGGGCAGGTGCAATGTGTACAAGACGGATCGGTTACATCTCAGCAGGACCGGGGCTAACATCCTTGCAGAAAGGTTCGCTAATGCGAGAGGAGGGTTTAACTCAATTGGCAGGGAGATTGGGAATCTGAGATGGATCTCAGATTCAAGGGAAGCAAAACAAAAGCGAGTAGAAAAGCGGAAAGCAAAAATAAAACAGTGGTTCACCAAACTAATACCTGGGATGGCGGGATTGTTTTATGAGGTGAAATTGAGGAGACTGGGTCTGTATTCCCTGGATTTTTAAAGAATGAAGTGACCTCATTGAACCAAAACTTACGCGGCGTGACAGAGTGGATGTAGATAAAATGTTTCCCTGGCTGGCTAGTCTAAAACCAGGGGACATAATCATAGAAACATAGAAAAATGTAGGAGTAGGAGGAGGCCATTCGGCCCTTCAAGCCCGCTCCGCCATTCATTATGACCGTGGCTGATCGTCCAACTCAATAGCCTAATCCCACTTTCCCCCATACCCTTTGATCCCCTTCACCCGAAGTGCTATGTATAACTGCTTCTTGAAACCATACAATGTTTTGGACTCAACTACTTCCTGTGGTAATGAATTCCACAGGCTCACCACTCTCCGGGTGAAGAAGTTTCTCCTCATCCCTGTCCTAAATGGTCTACCCCGTAACCTCAGACTGTGACCCCTGGTTCTGGACACACCCACCATCAGGAATATCCTTCCTTCATCAACTCTGTCCAGTCCTGTTAGAATTTTATAGGTTTCTATGAGGTCCCCCCTCATTTCATCTGAACTCGAGCAAGAACAATCCTAACTGATTCAATCTCTCCTCGTACATCAGTCCTGCCATCCCAGGATGGTAAATCAGTCTGGTAAACCTTTGCTGCACTCCCTCTATGGCTGGAACATCCTTCCTCAGATAAGGAGACCAAAACTACACACAATATTGCAGGTATAGCCTCACCAAGGCCCTATATAGTTGCAGCATCTCTGTTCCTGTACTCGAATACTCAGGATAAGGCGTAAGCAGTTTAACACTGACAGAGGGAGGAATTTCTTCACTCAGTGGATGGTGGTGAACCTTTGGAATTCTCAACCCCAGAGGACTGCGGAAGCTCAGTTATTGAGCATATTCAAGAATATTGATCAATTTCTGGAGACTAATGACATAATGGGATATGGAGATAGTGTTGGAAAGTAGTGTTGAGGTAGATGATCAGCCATGATCTAATTGAATGGCAAAGCAGGCTCGATGGGCTGAATGGCCTACTCCTGCTCCATCATTCCTAAGTTCCTGTTGTGCCAGGTCGCTGCCACAAATTCTGTTCCAGAGCCATCAACTCGATCCAGTCCCTACTCACTGTCTGACATTGAATTACAGTATTTGCAACCTTTGACCCTGAGCTGAGCTTCTGGCCATATTTCCACACCAAGATTACCTATTAATCATCTCTGTAACATTGCCTGACAATCCCAGTCTCAGTTCATTTTTGTTTGTTGGGATGTAGATGTTGCTGACGAACCAGCGGTATCATTTATCACCCATCGCAATTGCTCTTCAGAAAATGATGGCGAACCATTTTCTTAAATCGCTTCTATCCAAGTGGTGTAGCCTGCCTACAGTTAGGTCAGGATTTCCAGGTTCTTGTTCCAGAGGCAAAGAAGTAACAACAATATATTTCAGGATACTGTTTGCCTTGCAGTGGCGTTTCCAGATACTGTCCTCATGTGCTTTCTACCCTTGTTCGTCTAGGTGGAAGAGAGCCCGGGTTTAGAAGGTGCTATCAAAAGAATCTTGACAAGTTGCTGTTGTGCATTATTTGACTGATACACAATGTGATTATGTTATGTGGTGTGTCGCGAGTAGTGAATATTTAAGGTGGTGAATGGGATACCGATCAAGTGCCTCATTTATTCACGATGGTGATAAACTTATTGAATGTGCTGCATTCATCCAGGCAAGTGGGGAGTAGTCCATCACACTCCTCAGTTGTGCCTTGTAGATGATTGAAAGACTGAGGATTCAAAGGGTGAGTTACCGCAAATTCCCAACCTCTGTCCTGTTCTTGTAGCCACAGTATTTACATGGCTAGTACACTTCAGTTTCAGATCAAGGGTTGTTGGTGGTGGGGGATTTCACAGTGGTAACGCTGTTGAATGTCAAGGGAGGTGGTTAGATTCCCTCTTCTTGCAAATAATCATTACCTGGCACATTTGTGGTGTATGTGATACGGTTTGTATCAGAGAGAGGCAGCACGGTTTGTATTAGCGAGAGGCAGCACGGTTTGTATTAGCGAGAGGCAGCACGGTTTGTATCAGCGAGAGGCAGCACGGTTTGTATTAGCGAGAGGCAGCACGGTTTGTATTAGCGAGAGGCAGCACGGTTTGTATCAGCGAGAGGCAGCACGGTTTGTATCAGGGAGAGGCAGCACGGTTTGTATCAGGGAGAGGCAGCACGGTTTGTATCAGCGAGAGGCAGCACGGTTTGTATTAGCGAGAGGCAGCACGGTTTGTATCAGGGAGAGGCAGCATGGTTTGTATCAGCGAGAGGCAGCACGGTTTGTATTAGCGAGAGGCAGCACGGTTTGTATCAGCGAGAGGCGGCACGGTTTGTATCAGCGAGAGGCAGCACGGTCTGTATCAGCGAGAGGCAGCACGGTTTGTATCAGCGAGAGGCAGCACGGTTTGTATCAGCGAGAGGCAGCACGGTTTGCATTAGCGAGAAGCAGCACGGTTTGTATCAGCGAGAGGCAGCACGGTTTGTATCAGTGAGAGGCAGCACGGTTTGTATCAGCGAGAGGCAGCACGGTTTGTATTAGCGAGAGGCAGCACGGTTTGTATCAGCGAGAGGCAGCACGGTTTGTATTAGCGAGAGGCAGCACGGTTTGTATCAGCGAGAGGCAGCACGGTTTGTATCAGCGAGAGGCAGCACGGTTTGTATTAGCGAGAGGCAGCACGGTTTGTATTAGCGAGAGGCAGCACGGTTTGTAGTAGCGAGAGGCAGCACGGTTTGTATTAGCGAGAGGTAGCACGGTTTGTATCAGCGAGAGGCAGCACGGTTTGTATTAGCGAGAGGCAGCACGGTTTGTATCAGCGAGAGGCAGCACGGTTTGTATTAGCGCGAGGCAGCACGGTTTGTATTAGCGAGAGGCAGCTCGGTTTGTATTAGCGAGAGGCAGCACGGTTTGTATTAGCGAGAGGCAGCACGGTTTGTATTAGCGAGAGGCAGCACGGTTTGTATCAGCGAGAGGCAGCACGGTTTGTATTAGCGAGAGGCAGCACGGTTTGTATTAGCGAGAGGCAGCACGGTTTGTATTAGCGAGAGGCAGCACGGTTTGTATTAGCGAGAGGCAGCACGGTTTGTATTAGCGAGAGGCAGCACGGTTTGTATCAGCGAGAGGCAGCACGGTTTGTATCAGCGAGAGGCAGCACGGTTTGTATCAGCGAGAGGCAGCACGGTTTGTATCAGCGAGAGGCAGCTCGGTTTGTATTAGCGAGAGGCAGCACGGTTTGTATTAGCGAGAGGCAGCACGGTTTGTATTAGCGAGAGGCAGCACGGTTTGTATCAGCGAGAGGCAGCACGGTTTGTATTAGCGAGAGGCAGCACGGTTTGTATTAGCGAGAGGCAGCACGGTTTGTATTAGCGAGAGGCAGCACGGTTTGTATTAGCGAGAGGCAGCACGGTTTGTATTAGCGAGAGGCAGCACGGTTTGTATTAGCGAGAGGCAGCACGGTTTGTATCAGCGAGAGGCAGCACGGTTTGTATCAGCGAGAGGCAGCACGGTTTGTATCAGCGAGAGGCAGCACGGTTTGTAGTAGCGAGAGGCAGCACGGTTTGTATTAGCGAGAGGCAGCACGGTTTGTATTAGCGAGAGGCAGCACGGTTTGTATTAGCGAGAGGCAGCACGGTTTGTATCAGCGAGAGGCAGCACGGTTTGTATTAGCGAGAGGCCGCACGGTTTGTATCAGCGAGAGGCAGCACGGTTTGTATCAGCGAGAGGCAGCACGGTTTGTATCAGTGAGAGGCAGCACGGTTTGTATTAGCGAGAGGCAGCACGGTTTGTATTAGCGAGAGGCAGCACGGTTTGTATAAGCGAGAGGCAGCACGGTTTGTATCAGCGAGAGGCAGCACGGTTTGTATTAGCGAGAGGCAGCACGGTTTGTATCAGTGAGAGGCAGCACGGTTTGTATCAGCCAGAGGCAGCACGGTTTGTATCAGCCAGAGGCAGCACGGTCTGTATCAGCCAGAGGCAGCACGGTTTGTATCAGCGAGAGGCAGCACGGTTTGTATTAGCGAGTGGCAGCACGGTTTGTATTAGCGAGAGGCAGCACGGTTTGTATTAGCGAGAGGCAGCACGGTTTGTATTAGCGAGTGGCAGCACGGTTTGTATTAGCGAGAGGCAGCACGGTTTGTATTAGCGAGAGGCAGCACGGTTTGTATTAGCGAGAGGCAGCACGGTTTGTATTAGCGAGAGGCAGCACGGTTTGTATCAGCGAGAGGCAGCACGGTTTGTATTAGCGAGAGGCAGCACGGTTTGTATTAGCGAGAGGCAGCACGGTTTGTATCAGAGAGAGGCAGCACGGTTTGTATCAGCGAGAGGCAGCACGGTTTGTATTAGCGAGAGGCAGCACGGTCTGTATCAGCGAGAGGCAGCACGGTTTGTGTCAGAGAGAGGCAGCACGGTTTGTATTAGCGAGAGGCAGCACAGTTTGTATCAGCGAGAGGCAGCACGGTTTGTATTAGCGAGAGGCAGCACAGTCTGTATTAGCGAGAGGCAGCACGGTTTGTATCAGAGAGAGGCAGCACGGTTTGTATCAGCGAGAGGCAGCACGGTTTGTGTTAGCGAGAGGCAGCACGGTTTGTATCAGGGAGAGGCAGCACGCTTTGTATTAGTGAGAGGCAGCACGGTTTGTATCAGCGAGAGGCAGCACGGTTTGTATCAGGGAGAGGCAGCACGGTTTGTATTAGCGAGAGGCAGCACGGTTTGTATTAGCGAGAGGCAGCACGGTTTGTATCAGCGAGAGGCAGCACGGTTTGTATCAGGGAGAGGCAGCACGGTTTGTATCAGCCAGAGGCAGCACGGTTTGTATCAGCGAGAGGCAGCACGGTTTGTATTAGCGAGAGGCAGCACGGTTTGTATTAGCGAGAGGCAGCACGGTTTGTATTAGCGAGAGGCAGCACGGTTTGTATTAGCGAGAGGCAGCACGGTTTGTATCAGCGAGAGGCAGCACGGTTTGTATTAGCGAGAGGCAGCACGGTTTGTATCAGCGAGAGGCAGCACGGTTTGTATCAGCGAGAGGCAGCACGGTTTGTATTAGCGAGAGGCAGCACGGTTTGTATTAGCGAGAGGCAGCACGGTTTGTATCAGTGAGAGGCAGCACGGTTTGTATCAGCCAGAGGCAGCACGGTCTGTATCAGCCAGAGGCAGCACGGTCTGTATCAGCCAGAGGCAGCACGGTTTGTATCAGCGAGAGGCAGCACGGTTTGTATTAGCGAGTGGCAGCACGGTTTGTATTAGCGAGAGGCAGCACGGTTTGTATTAGCGAGAGGCAGCACGGTTTGTATTAGCGAGTGGCAGCACGGTTTGTATTAGCGAGAGGCAGCACGGTTTGTATTAGCGAGAGGCAGCACGGTTTGTATTAGCGAGAGGCAGCACGGTTTGTATTAGCGAGAGGCAGCACGGTTTGTATTAGCGAGAGGCAGCACGGTTTGTATCAGCGAGAGGCAGCACGGTTTGTATTAGCGAGAGGCAGCACGGTCTGTATTAGCGAGAGGCAGCACGGTTTGTATCAGAGAGAGGCAGCACGGTTTGTATCAGCGAGAGGCAGCACGGTTTGTATTAGCGAGAGGCAGCACGGTCTGTATCAGCGAGAGGCAGCACGGTTTGTATCAGAGAGAGGCAGCACGGTTTGTATTAGCGAGAGGCAGCACAGTTTGTATCAGCGAGAGGCAGCACGGTTTGTATTAGCGAGAGGCAGCACGGTCTGTATTAGCGAGAGGCAGCACGGTTTGTATCAGAGAGAGGCAGCACGGTTTGTATCAGCGAGAGGCAGCACGGTTTGTGTTAGCGAGAGGCAGCACGGTTTGTATCAGCGAGAGGCAGCACGGTTTGTATTAGTGAGAGGCAGCACGGTTTGTATCAGCGAGAGGCAGCACGGTTTGTATCAGGGAGAGGCAGCACGGTTTGTATTAGCGAGAGGCAGCACGGTTTGTATTAGCGAGAGGCAGCACGGTTTGTATCAGCGAGAGGCAGCACGGTTTGTATTAGCGAGAGGCAGCACGGTTTGTATTAGCGAGAGGCAGCACGGTTTGTATTAGCGAGAGGCAGCACGGTTTGTATCAGAGAGAGGCAGCACGGTTTGTATCAGCGAGAGGCAGCACGGTTTGTATTAGCGAGAGGCAGCACGGTTTGTATTAGCGAGAGGCAGCACGGTTTGTATTAGCGAGAGGCAGCACGGTTTGTATCAGCGAGAGGCAGCACGGTTTGTATTAGCGAGAGGCAGCACGGTTTGTATTAGCGAGAGGCAGCACGGTTTGTATCAGCGAGAGGCAGCACGGTTTGTATCAGCGAGAGGCAGCACGGTTTGTATCAGCGAGAGGCAGCATGGTTTGTATCAGCGAGAGGCAGCACGGTTTGTATCAGTGAGAGGCAGCACGGTTTGTATTAGCGAGAGGCAGCACGGTTTGTATTAGCGAGAGGCAGCACGGTTTGTATTAGCGAGAGGCAGCACGGTTTGTATTAGCGAGAGGCAGCACGGTTTGTATTAGCGAGAGGCAGCACGGTTTGTATCAGCGAGAGGCAGCACGGTTTGTATCAGCGAGAGGCAGCACGGTTTGTATTAGCGAGAGGCAGCACGGTTTGTATTAGCGAGAGGCAGCACGGTTTGTATCAGCGAGAGGCAGCACGGTTTGTATCAGCGAGAGGCAGCACGGTTTGTATCAGCGAGAGGCAGCACGGTTTGTATCAGCGAGAGGCAGCACGGTCTGTATTAGCGAGAGGCAGCACGGTCTGTATCAGCCAGAGGCAGCACGGTTTGTATTAGCGAGAGGCAGCACGGTTTGTATTAGCGAGAGCCAGCACGGTTTGTATCAGCGAGAGGCAGCACGGTCTGTATTAGCGAGAGGCAGCACGGTTTGTATTAGCGAGAGGCAGCACGGTTTGTATTAGCGAGAGGCAGCACGGTTTGTATCAGCGAGAGGCAGCACGGTTTGTATTAGCGAGAGGCAGCACGGTTTATATCAGCGAGAAGCAGCACGGTTTGTATCAGCGAGAGGCAGCACGGTTTGTATCAGCGAGAGGCAGCACGGTTTGTATTAGCGAGAGGCAGCACGGTTTGTATTAGCGAGAGGCAGCACGGTTTGTATCAGTGAGAGGCAGCACGGTTTGTATCAGGGAGAGGCAGCACGGTCTGTATCAGTGAGAGGCAGCACGGTCTGTATTAGCGAGAGGCAGCACGGTTTGTATTAGCGAGAGGCAGCACGGTTTGTATCAGCGAGAGGCAGCACGGTTTGTATCAGTGAGAGGCAGCACGGTCTGTATTAGCGAGAGGCAGCACGGTTTGTATCAGCGAGAAGCAGCACTGTTTGTATCAGCGAGAGGCAGCACGGTTTGTATTAGCGAGAGGCAGCACGGTTTGTATTAGCGAGAGGCAGCACGGTTTGTATCAGCGAGAGGCAGCACGGTTTGTATCAGCGAGAGGCAGCACGGTTTGTATCAGCGAGAGGCAGCACGGTTTGTATCAGTGAGAGGCAGCACGGTTTGTATTAGCGAGAGGCAGCACGGTTTGTATTAGCGAGAGGCAGCACGGTTTGTATTAGCGAGAGGCAGCACGGTTTTTATTAGCGAGAGGCAGCACGGTTTGTATCAGCGAGAGGCAGCACGGTTTGTATCAGGGAGAGGCAGCACGGTTTGTATTAGCGAGAGGCAGCACGGTTTGTATCAGCGAGAGGCAGCACGGTTTGTATCAGCGAGAGGCAGCACGGTTTGTATTAGCGAGAGGCAGCACGGTTTGTATTAGCGAGAGGCAGCACGGTTTGTATCAGAGAGAGGCAGCACGGTTTGTATTAGCGAGAGGCAGCACGGTTTGTATCAGCGAGAGGCAGCACGGTTTGTATCAGCGAGAGGCAGCACGGTTTGTATTAGTGAGAGGCAGCACGGTTTGTATCAGTGAGAGGCAGCACGGTTTGTATCAGTGAGAGGCAGCACGGTTTGTATCAGCGAGAGGCAGCACGGTTTGTATTAGCGAGATGCAGCACGGTTTGTATCAGCGAGAGGCAGCACGGTTTGTATTAGCGAGATGCAGCACGGTTTGTATCAGTGAGAGGCAGCACGGTTTGTATCAGCGAGAGGCAGCACGGTTTGTATTAGCGAGATGCAGCACGGTTTGTATCAGCGAGAGGCAGCACGGTTTGTATTAGCGAGAGGCAGCACGGTTTGTATTAGCGAGTGGCAGCACGGTTTGTATCAGCGAGAGGCAGCACGGTTTGTATCAGCGAGAGGCAGCACGGTTTGTATCAGCGAGAGGTAGCACGGTTTGTATTAGCGAGAGGCAGCACGGTTTGTATTAGCGAGAGGCAGCACGGTTTGTATTAGCGAGAGGCAGCACGGTTTGTATTAGCGAGAGGCAGCACGGTTTGTATTAGCGAGAGGCAGCACGGTTTGTATCAGCGAGAGGCAGCACGGTTTGTATCAGCGAGAGGCAGCACGGTTTGTATTAGCGAGAGGCAGCACGGTTTGTATCAGCGAGAGGCAGCACGGTTTGTATTAGCGAGAGGCAGCACGGTTTGTATTAGCGAGAGGTAGCACGGTTTGTATTAGCGAGAGGCAGCACGGTTTGTATTAGCGAGTTGCAGCACGGTTTGTATCAGCGAGAGGCAGCACAGTTTGTATTAGCGACAGGCAGTACGGTTTGTATTAGCGAGAGGCAGCACGGTTTGTATCAGCGAGAGGCAGCACGGTTTGTATTAGCGAGAGGCAGCACGGTTTGTAACAGCGAGAGGCAGCACGGTTTGTATTAGCGAGAGGCAGCACGGTTTGTATCAGCGAGAGGCAGCAATGTTTGTATCAGCGAGAGGCAGCACGGTTTGTATCAGCGAGAGGCAGCACGGTTTGTATTAGCGAGAGGCAGCACGGTTTGTATTAGCGAGAGGCAGCACGGTTTGTATCAGCGAGAGGCAGCACGGTTTGTATTAGCGAGAGGCAGCAATGTTTGTATCAGCGAGAGGCAGCACGGTTTGTATCAGCGAGAGGCAGCACGGTTTGTATTAGCGAGAGGCAGCACAGTTTGTATCAGCGAGAGGCAGCACGGTTTGTATCAGCGAGAGGCAGCACGGTGTGTATTAGCGAGAGGCAGCACGGTTTGTATCAGTGAGAGGCAGCACGGTTTGTATCAGCGAGAGGCAGCACGGTTTGTATCAGCGAGAGGCAGCACGGTTTGTATTAGCGAGAGGCAGCAAGGTTTGTATTAGCGAGAGGCAGCAATGTTTGTATCAGCGAGAGGCAGTACGGTTTGTATTAGCGAGAGGCAGCACGGTTTGTATTAGCGAGAGGCAGCACGGTTTGTATCAGCGAGAGGCAGCACGGTTTGTATTAGCGAGAGGCAGCACGGTTTGTATTAGCGAGAGGCAGCACGGTTTGTATTAGCGAGAGGCAGCACGGTTTGTATTAGCGAGAGGCAGCACGGTTTGTATTAGCGAGAGGCAGCACGGTTTGTATTAGTGAGAGGCAGCACGGTTTGTATCAGCGAGAGGCAGCACGGTTTGTATCAGCGAGAGGCAGCACGGTTTATATCAGCGAGAGGCAGCACGGTTTGTATAAGCGAGAGGCAGCACGGTTTGTATCAGCGAGAGGCAGCACGGTTTGTATTAGCGAGAGGCAGCACGGTTTGTATTAGCGAGAGGCAGCACGGTTTGTATCAGAGAGAGGCAGCGCGGTTTGTATCAGCGAGGGGCAGCACGGTTTGTATCAGCGAGAGGCAGCACGGTTTGTATTGGCGAGAGGCAGCACGGTTTGTATCAGCGAGTGGCAGTACGGTTTGTATCAGCGAGAGGCAGCACGGTTTGTATTAGCGAGAGGCAGCACGGTTTGTATTAGCGAGAGGCAGCACGGTTGCATTAGCGAGAGGCAGCACGGTTTGTATCAGCGAGAGGCAGCACGGTTTGTATCAGCGAGATGGCAGCACGGTTTGTATTAGCGAGAGGCAGCACGGTTTGTATTAGCGAGAGGCAGCATGGTTTGTATCAGCGAGAGGCAGCACGGTTTGTATTAGCGAGAGGCAGCACGGTTTGTATCAGCGAGAGGCAGCACGGTTTGTATTAGCGAGAGGCAGCAATGTTTGTATCAGCGAGAGGCAGCACGGTCTGTATTAGCGAGAGGCAGCACGGTTTGTATCAGCGAGAGGCAGCACGGTTTGTATCAGCGAGAGGCAGCACGGTTTGTATCAGCGAGAGGCAGCACGGTCTGTATTAGCGAGAGGCAGCACGGTTTGTATCAGCGAGAGGCAGCAAGGTTTGTATCAGCGAGAGGCAGCACGGTTTGTATCAGCGAGAGGCAGCACGGTTTGTATCAGCGAGAGGCAGCACGGTCTGTATTAGCGAGAGGCAGCACGGTTTGTATTAGCGAGAGGCAGCACGGTTTGTATCAGCGAGAGGCAGCACGGTTTGTATCAGTGAGAGGCAGCACGGTTTGTATCAGCGAGAGGCAGCACGGTTTGTATCAGCGAGAGGCAGCACGGTTTGTATCAGCGAGAGGCAGCACGGTTTGTATCAGCGAGAGGCAGCACGGTTTGTATCAGCGAGAGGCAGCACGGTTTGTATCAGCGAGACGGAGCACGGTTTGTATTAGCGAGAGGCAGCACGGTTTGTATTAGCGAGAGGCAGCATGGTTTGTATCAGCGAGAGGCAGCACGGTTTGTATTAGCGAGAGGCAGCACGGTTTGTATCAGCGAGAGGCAGCACGGTTTGTATCAGCGAGAGGGAGCACGGTTTGTATTAGCGAGAGGCAGCACGGTTTGTATTAGCGAGAGGCAGCATGGTTTGTATCAGCGAGAGGCAGCACGGTTTCTATTAGTGAGAGGCAGCACGGTTTGTATTAGCGAGAGGCAGCACGGTTTGTATCAGTGAGAGGCAGCACGGTTTGTATTAGCGAGAGGCAGCACGGTTTGTATCAGTGAGAGGCAGCACGGTTTGTATTAGCGAGAGGCAGCACGGTTTGTATCAGCGAGAGGCAGCACGGTTTGTATTAGCGAGAGGCAGCACGGTTTGTATTAGCGAGAGGCAGCACGGTTTGTATCAGCGAGAGGCAGCACGGTTTGTATCAGCGAGAGGCAGCACGGTTTGTATTAGCGAGAGGCATCACGGTTTGTATTAGCGAGAGGCAGCACGGTTTGTATTAGCGAGAGGCAGCACGGTTTGTATCAGCGAGAGGCAGCACGGTTTGTATCAGCGAGAGGCAGCACGGTTTGTATTAGCGAGAGGCAGCACGGTTTGTATCAGCGAGAGGCAGCACGGTTTGTATCAGCGAGAGGCAGCACGGTTTGTATCAGCGAGAGGCAGCACGGTTTGTATCAGCGAGAGGCAGCACGGTTTGTATCAGCGAGAGGCAGCACGGTTTGTATTAGCGAGAGGCAGCACGGTTTGTATCAGCGAGAGGCAGCACGGTTTGTATCAGCGAGAGGCAGCACGGTTTGTATCAGCGAGAGGCAGCACGGTTTGTATTAGCGAGAGGCAGCACGGTTTGTATCAGCGAGAGGCAGCACGGTTTGTATCAGCGAGAGGCAGCACGGTTTGTATTAGCGAGAGGCAGCACGGTTTGTATTAGCGAGAGGCAGCACGGTTTGTATCAGCGAGAGGCAGCACGGTTTGTATTTGCGAGAAGCAGCACGGTTTGTATCAGCGAGAGGCAGCACGGTTTGTATCAGCGAGAGGCAGCACGGTTTGTATTAGCGAGAGGCAGCACGGTTTGTATCAGCGAGAGGCAGCACGGTTTGTATCAGCGAGAGGCAGCACGGTTTGTATCAGCGAGAGGCAGCACGGTTTGTATCAGCGAGAGGCAGCACGGTTTGTATCAGCGAGAGGCAGCACGGTTTGTATTAGCGAGAGGCAGCACGGTTTGTATTAGCGAGAGGCAGCACGGTTTGTATCAGCGAGAGGCAGCACGGTTTGTATTAGTGAGAGGCAGCACGGTTTGTATCAGTGAGAGGCAGCACGGTTTGTATTAGTGAGAGGCAGCACGGTTTGTATTAGCGAGATGCAGCACGGTTTGTATCAGTGAGAGGCAGCACGGTTTGTATCAGCGAGAGGCAGCACGGTTTGTATTAGCGAGATGCAGCACGGTTTGTATCAGCGAGAGGCAGCACGGTTTGTATTAGCGAGAGGCAGCACGGTTTTTATTAGCGAGTGGCAGCACGGTTTGTATCAGCGAGAGGCAGCACGGTTTGTATTAGCGAGAGGCAGCACGGGTTGTATCAGCGAGAGGCAGCACGGGTTGTATCAGCGAGAGGCTGCAAGGTTTGTATCAGCGAGAGGCAGCACGGTTTGTATTAGCGAGAGGCAGCACGGTTTGTATCAGCGAGAGGCAGCACGGTTTGTATCAGCGAGAGGCAGCACGGTTTGTATTAGCGAGAGGCAGCACGGTTTGTATCAGCGAGAGGCAGCACGGTTTGTATTAGCGAGAGGCAGCACGGTTTGTATCAGAGAGAGGCAGCACGGTTTGTATCAGCGAGAGGCAGCACGGGTTGTATTAGCGAGAGGCAGCACGGTTTGTATCAGCGAGAGGCAGCACGGTTTGTATCAGCGAGAGGCAGCACGGTTTGTATCAGCGAGAGGCAGCACGGTTTGTATTAGCGAGAGGCAGCACGGTTTGTATCAGCGAGAGGCAGCACGGTTTGTATTAGCGAGAGGTAGCACGGTTTGTATTAGCGAGAGGCAGCACGGTTTGTATTAGCGAGAGGCAGCACGGTTTGTATCAGCGAGAGGCAGCACGGTTTGTATTAGCGAGAGGCAGCACGGTTTGTATTAGCGAGAGGCAGCATGGTTTGTATCAGCGAGAGGCAGCACGGTTTGTATTAGCGAGAGGCAGCACGGTTTGTATCAGCGAGAGGCAGCACGGTTTGTATTAGCGAGAGGCAGCACGGTTTGTATCAGCGAGAGGCAGCACGGTTTGTATCAGCGAGAGGCAGCACGGTTTGTATTAGCGAGAGGCAGCACGGTTTGTATTAGCGAGAGGCAGCACGGTTTGTATCAGAGAGAGGCAGCACGGTTTGTATCAGCGAGAGGCAGCACGGTTTGTATCAGCGAGAGGCGGCACGGTTTGTATCAGCGAGAGGCAGCACGGTTTGTATCAGCGAGAGGCAGCACGGTTTGTATCAGCGAGAGGCAGCACGGTTTGTATTAGCGAGAGGCAGCACGGTTTGTATCAGCGAGAGGCAGCACGGTTTGTATCAGCGAGAGGCAGCACGGTTTGTATCAGCGAGAGGCAGCACGGTTTGTATTAGCGAGAGGCAGCACGGTTTGTATCAGCGAGAGGCAGCACGGTTTGTATTAGCGAGAGGCAGCACGGTTTGTATCAGAGAGAGGCAGCACGGTTTGTATCAGCGAGAGGCAGCACGGTTTGTATCAGCGAGAGGCAGCACGGTTTGTATCAGCGAGAGGCAGCACGGTTTGTATCAGCGAGAGGCAGCACGGTTTGTATTAGCGAGAGGCAGCACGGTTTGTATCAGCGAGAGGCAGCACGGTTTGTATCAGCGAGAGGCAGCACGGTTTGTATTAGCGAGAGGCAGCACGGTTTGTATTAGCGAGAGGCAGCACGGTTTGTATCAGCGAGAGGCAGCACGGTTTGTATCAGCGAGAGGCAGCACGGTCTGTATTAGCGAGAGGTAGCACGGTTTGTATCAGCGAGAGGCAGCACGGTCTGTATCAGCGAGAGGCAGCACGGTCTGTATCAGCGAGAGGCAGCACGGTTTGTATCAGCGAGAGGCAGCACGGTTTGTATTAGCGAGAGGCAGCACGGTTTGTATTAGCGAGAGGCAGCACGGTTTGTATCAGCGAGAGGCAGCACGGTTTGTATCAGAGAGAGGCAGCACGGTTTGTATTAGCGAGAGGCAGCACGGTTTGTATTAGCGAGAGGCAGCACGGTTTGTATCAGTGAGAGGCAGCACGGTTTGTATCAGGGAGAGGCAGCACGGTTTGTATCAGCGAAAGGCAGCACGGTTTGTATTAGCGAGAGGCAGCACGGTCTGTATCAGGGAGAGGCAGCATGGTTTTTTGAAGGGAAAGTCGTGTCACCAACTTGATAGAGTTTTTTGAGGAGGTTACGAAGATGATTGATGCAGGTAGGGCAGTGGATGTTGTTTATGTGGACTTCAGTAAGGCCTTTGACAATGTCCCTCATGGGAGACAGGTACAAAAGTTAAGTCACATGAGATCAGGGGTGAGCTGGCAAGATGGATACAGAACTGGCTAGGTCATAGAAGGCAGAGAGTAGCAATGGAAGGGTGCTTTTCTGATTGGAGAACTGTGACTCGTGGTGTTCAGCAGGGATCAGTGCTGGGACCTTTGCTGTTTGTAGTATATATAAATGATTTGGAGGAAAATGTAACTGGTCTGATTAGTAAGTTTGCAGATGACACAAAGGTAGGTGGAATTGCGGATAGCGATGAGGACTGTCAGAGGATACAGCAGGATTTAGATCGTTTGGAGACTTGGACGGAGAGATGGCAGATGGAGTTTACTCTGGACAAATGTGAGGTAATGCATTTTGGAAGGTCTAATGCAGGTAGGGAATATACAGTGAATGGTAGAACCCTCAAGAGTATTGACAGCCAGAGAGATCTCGGTGTACAGGTCCACAGATCACTGAATAGGGGCAACACAGGTGGAGAAGGTAGTCAAGAAGGCATACGGCATGCTTGCCTTCATTGACTGGGGCATTGAGTATAAGAATTGGCAAGTCAGCTATATAGAACCTTAGTTAGGCCACACTTGGAGTATAGTGTTCACTTTTGGTCGCCACACTACCAGAAGGACGCGGAGGCTTTAGAGAGGGTGCAGAAAAGATTTACCAGGATGTTGCCTGGTATGGAGGGCATTAACTATGGGGAGTGGTTGAATAAACACGGTTTGTTCTCACTGGAATGACAGAGGTTCAGGGGCTACCTGATAGAGGTCTACAAAATTATGAGGTGCATAGTCAGAGTGGATAGTCAGAGACTTTGTCCCAGGGTAGAGGGGTCAATTACTAAGGGGCATAGGTTTAAGATTTGTGGGGCAAGGTTTAGAGGAGATGTACGAGGCAAGTTTTTTACACAGAGGGTAGTGGGTGCCTGGAACTCGCTGCCGGAGGAGGTGGTGGAAGCAGGGACAATAGTGACATTTAAGGGGCAGCTTGACAAATACAAAATAGGATGGGAATAGAGGGATACGGACCCAGGAAGTGTAGAAGATTTTAGTTTAGACGGGCAGCATGGTCAGCACAGGCTTGGAGGGCTGAAGGGCTTTTTCCTGTGCTGTACTTTTCTTTGTTCTTTGAAAGTAATTTGCCGTTAATCTGCTCAAGTCTGTATATGAACCAAGTCTTGTTGCATGCTGGCATGAACTATTTCGGCATCCGAGGAGTTATGAATGGAACTGAACACTGTAATCATCAGCAAACTTTCTGACATTATACAGAGTAAATTGCCCCCTTAAATGTCCACATTTAAAACAAGCAAACGCTTAAATTGGGCAAAACACAATAAATCATGAGTCATTTGCTTTAATGTTAATTTCAAAGTTGCCATATATATCTGAAGTGCCTTATTTATTTTGGGCAGGAACAGCTGAGCTTACTCGCCTGTGATAGTTTATGAGTAAAATGCCTGTAAAAACCTGGTGCATGCCTTTTGAAATATATTTAACAAAAATAACTCCAGGCACAACACAATTTATCTTTTAAACAATTCATTGGGAAAAGCTAAACTGAGCAGCAAAAAAATAAAGGTCAAACAAAGAACAAAGAACAGTACAGCACAGGAACAGGCCCTTCGGCTCTCCAAGCCTGTGCCAATCATGTGTCCGATCTAGA
This sequence comes from Scyliorhinus canicula, assembly GCF_902713615.1. NCBI lineage: Eukaryota > Metazoa > Chordata > Chondrichthyes > Carcharhiniformes > Scyliorhinidae > Scyliorhinus > Scyliorhinus canicula. Next base: position 43,856,641 of record NC_052147.1, on the reverse strand, counting down.
CTAACTCCTGTATCATTCTATACCCCGTCTGTTCATGTGCCTATCCAGATAAGTCTTAAAGGTCGCTAACGCTCACTTGGCAGTGCATCCCCAGGCCACCACCACCCTCTGTGTAAAATACTTCCCCCGCACATCTCCACTGAACCTTTCCCCCCTCACCTTGAACTTGTGCCCCCTTGTAATTGTCATTCCTGCCCGGAAAACAGCCTCCATCTGTTCACCCTGTCTATACCCCTAATAATTTTATAAACTTCTATCAGGTCGCCCCTCAGCCTCCGTCCCTCTCGGGAGAACAATCCCAGTTTATTCAATCTCTCCTCATAGCTAATACCCTCCATACCAGGTAAACATTTTCTGTACTCTCTCCAAAGCCTCTACGTCCTTCTGGTAGTGCAGTGACCAGAATTGGACACAGTATTCCAAATGTGGCCGTGCCAACATTCTATATAGTTGTAACATAATTTTTGAACTTTTATACTGGATATTCCGTCCTATGAAGGCAAGCATGCCATATGCTTTCTTTACCACCATATCCACCTGTGCTGCTACTTTTAAGGATCTGTGGACCTGCACAGATCTCTCTGTGTCTCTATGCTCCTGATGGGTCTGCCATTTATTTTATAGCTCCCACCTAATTGGATCTACCAAAATGCATCAGCTCACATTTGTCCGGGTTAAATTCCATCTGTCATTTCTCTGCCCGATTTTGCAGCCTATCTATATCCTGTTGTGTTCTCTGACAATCTTCATCACTATCCGCAACTCCTGCAATCTTAGTATCATCCGCAAACTTGCTAATCAGACCAGCTACGTTTTCTTCCAAGTCATTTATAAATATTACAAAGAGCAGAGGTCCCAGTACTGAACCCTGTGGAACACCACTAGTTACAGACCTCCATTCGGAAAAACACCCTTCCACTGCTACCCTCTGTCATCTATGGCCAAGCCAGTTCTGGATCCATCCAGCTACTTCACCCTGACCCCATGTGATCTAATCTTTTGCACCAGCCTGCCATGAGGGACCTTATCAAATATTTTACTAAAGTCCATGTAGACAACATCCACAGCCCTTCCTTCATCACTAATTTTTGTCACGTCCTCAAAAAATTCAATCAAATTAATGAGACATGACCTCCCTTGTACAAAACCATACTGCTTGTCTCTAATAAGACCATTCACTTCCAAATATGCATAGATCCTATCTCTGAAAATCTTTTCCAATAATTTCACTATCACTGACGTCAAGCACACTGGCCTATAATTACCCGAATTATCCTTGCAACCCTTCTTAAATAACGGTACAACATTGGCTATCCTCCAGTCCTCTGGGATCTCACATGTGGTCAATGAGGACACAAAGATTTTTGTAAGAGGCCCAGCGATTTTGTCTCTTGTCTCCCTCAGTAATCTGGGATAAATGCCATCTGGCCCTGGGGATTTTGCTACCTTAATGCTTCTTTAAAAATAAATTTTTAACAACATTGGCTATCCTCCAGTCCTCTGGGATCTCACATGTGGTCAATGAGGACACAAAGATTTTTGTAAGAGGCCCAGCGATTTTGTCTCTTGTCTCCCTCAGTAATCTGGGATAAATGCCATCTGGCCCTGGGGATTTTGCTACCTTAATGCTTCTTTAAAAATAAATTTTTAACAACATTGGCTATCCTCCAGTCCTCTGGGATCTCACATGTGGTCAATGAGGACACAAAGATTTTTGTAAGAGGCCCAGCGATTTTGTCTCTTGTCTCCCTCAGTAATCTGGGATAAATGCCATCTGGCCCTGGGGATTTTGCTACCTTAATGCTTCTTTAAAAATAAATTTAGTGTACCCAATTAATTTTTTTACAATTAAGGTGCAATTTAGCGTGGCCAATCCACCTAACCAGCACATCTTTGGATTGTGGGGGTGAAACCCACGCAGACACAGAGAGAATGTGTAAACTCCACACGGACAGTGACCCAGGGCCAGGATTTGAACCCGGGTCCTCAGCGCCGTATTCCCAGTGCTAACCACTGCGCTGCGTGCCACCCTACCTTAATGCTTTTTAACACACCTAACGCTTCCTCCCTCGTAATGACGCCCTGTTCTAAAATGTTTACACATCCCTCTGAGACACCACCAATCAACATGTCCCTCTCCTTTGTGAATACCGATGCAAAATACTCATTAAGGACCTCACCTACTTCCTCTGGTTCTACACATAATTTCCCTCCTTTGCCGTTGAGTGGGCCAACTCTTTCTCTAGCTACCCTCTTGTTCCTAATATACATATAAAATGCCTTGGGATTCTCCTTAATCCTGTCTGCTAAAGACATTTTGTGACCCCTTTTTTTCCCTCCTCACTCCCTAATTCAGCCCTTTTCTGCTTTCCTTGGATGGTTCAAGTGCTTTATCTGTTTTTAGTCGCCTGTACCTCACATATGCATCTTTTTTCTTTTTGAAAAGATTCTCAATTTCCCTGGTCATCCATGGTTCCCAACTCCTGCCTTTCCTGTCCTTCCTTTTTACTGGCACATGCCCATCCTGCACTCCTATCAACTGCTCCTTAAAAGACTCCCACATGCCAAATGTGGATTTACCCTCAAACAGCCTCTCCCAAACAACAGCCTCCAATCCTGCCTAATCTGGTTGTAGTTAACCTTCCCCCAATTTAGCACCTTAACCCGAGGACAACACGGTAGCATGGTGGTTAGCACAAATGCTTCACAGCTCCAGGGTCCCAGGTTCGGTTCCCTGCTGGGTCACTGTCTGTGTGGAGTCTGCACGTCCTCCCCGTGTGCGCGTGGGTTTCCTCCGGGTGCTCCGGTTTCCTCCCACAGTCCAAAGATGTGCAGGTTAGGTGGATTGGCCATGCTAAATTGCCTGTAGTGTCCTAAAAAGTAAGGTTAAGGGGGGCTGTTGTTGGGTTACGGGTATAGGGTGGATACGTGGGTTTGAGTAGGGTGATCATTGCTCGGCACAACATTGAGGGCCGAAGGGCCAGTTCTGTGCTGTACTGTTCTATGTTCTCTATGACCACATTTGGCCTTTTCCATGAGTATCCGGAAGCTTATGGAATTGTTCCCTAGTATTAGGTCCAGTACAGCTCCCTCTCTAGTCCGACTATCCACACATTGTTCCAAAAAAAAACCTTCTTGGACACACTTAACAATTTCCTCACCATCCAGCCCCTTAGCCCTAAGGGATTTCCAGTCAATGTGAGGAAAATTAAAGTCTCCCAATACAACAACCCTATTATTTCTACATCTATCCAGAACCTGTTTACATATCTGTTCTTCAACTTCCTGTGGGCTGTTGGGAGGCCTGTAGTACTGTAGTACATACACATCATAGTGACTGCCCCCTTCCTGTTTCTGAGCTACACCCAGAGTGCCTCGTTACTTGATTCTTCCATGGTGTCCTCCCTCTGTACAGCTGTAATATGTTCTCTAACCAATATTGCAACTCCCCCTCCTCTTTTACTTTCCTCCCTGTCTCATCTAAAACACAGATATCCTGGAATATTTAGCTGCCAATCCTGTCCCTTTTTTAACCAAGTCTCCGTTACAGCAACCACATCCAAGTTCCGCGTGTGAATCAAGGCTTTAAGTTCATCTGTCTTACCTGTTATACTCCATGCATTGAAGCAGACCTCCTGGCCCACTGAGTTCGACTTCTCCCAGTCTACCATTCCTCTTAGCTAGCCTGACCCTGGCACCATGCTCATCCCCAGTCTCTACATGTCCTGATTCCCACCTCCCTGCTAAATTAGTTTAAACTCACCCGAACCATACTAGCAAAACTCCCAGCCATAATATTGGTGTCCCTCCAGTTCAGGTGTAACCCATCTTTCTTGTACAGGCCCCACATTCCCTGGAAGACATCCCAGCTATGCAAAAAACTGAACCCCTCCCTCCTGCACCAGTTCTTCAGTCACGCATTCAACTGCACTATATCCCTGCTGCTAGCCTCGCTAGCAGGTGGCACGGGGAATAATCCTGAAATTACTACCTGAGGCCCTGATTTCTAATCTGCTGCCTAGTTTCCTAAATTGCCGTTGAGGGACATCGCTACTCTTTCTACCTATGTCATTTGTGCCAACCTAGCAGGGTAATATCTCAAGGAAAGATTATTGCAGAACTCATGCAATCTGCTGACAGTTTCCAGAACTTTCTATTCAAACTTCAACAAAGAATGAAAAAATAATTCAATGGGATGCATTCGATATTCACAACAGGCTGAATTCTTTAGTGATGCCTTGGTCCTGCCATTTGAGTAAAAAGTGGGCTGCGCAGTAGGATTACGTGACGGCCGGCCAATTACTTGCTGGTGGGTGATGGAGACTTCCAGTAGGACACCGATGGCGGCATGTAGTCACATGACTAAGAGTGCTGGAACCTTCCTTGAAGAGTTTCCAGTGTGCTTTTGAGTTCCTGCAGCAGCCAAAAAGCCTGAGAGAGACAGAAGCAGAGAGGAGACCAGTGCAGAAATGGCAGTGGCAAGATAACAGGAAACTCCACAGTTTAGTCATGCCTGCCTGGCAGGCCAAGGAACCCTGGATGGAGATTACAGAGGATCTCAGCAACCATGGAGTCATCATCCCGAGAACCTGCTGTGCAGAGTGAATGACCTCATGCGATCTGCCAGGGTATCAATTGGCCTTAGCATTCACATAAGGCGAAGAGTGAGTGTGATTCAATGCAAGCACCATTCACAGAATATGGCTAAGAGTTTTGAGGTGAATCACAGTAACGTAATTCACACTGTATTACTATGTCTCTGTAAGCTCGGCACACGAGCAGTTGTGCTGCTCTGCCACTAGGGGGAGATGCACTGGGAGTGTACGGGAGTTTGTACTGGGCTCCACCCTTGGCTCCACCCACGGCTCCTCCCCCCCTAACCAGAAGTATAAAGGTTGATGCTGAGAGCCTGCCTGCAGTTCATCTGGAGTTCATTGTGTCACAGGCAGGCTCTGTTGTAAGATGATTAAAACCACTGTTCACTTCTAACCATGTGTCGCGTGAATTGATGGTCTCATCAAGTTTAGCCCACAAGTAAGTAATAAAAAATAAATCAGTCTTTTACTTCTCTGTTAAGAGTAGATGGTCGAACATTGCCGACATTGTGATTCATCTTTGTGTAGCGCTTCCTTCAGCAGTTGAATAGTCTGTGTCAAGATTCCAGTGTTCTGCAGATTGGCTGAGAAGCTTCACTATTTCCTTTTCAGCTGTGGCTTTGCTGACTTGGCTTGTTCCAGCCATCAGAAAGACAGTGAGACTTGTATTTTTTTTTACCTGCCTCAGAGCAGGGGGGACCGCTGCTGTGTTTTCTCTTGTGCCACACACGCTGATACACCCAACACTAGTCCATATTGACTCAAGTCCTACAGCAGGTTTTTATCCAGTCTTTGTATATTCCTGGAAGGCGTAAATCCACATTGGGACATTGCTCACATTCCTGCTGAGATGATAATCGGCTCCCATTATCTCCACAGGAAACGGAAGTTGGTTTCTGTATGGCTTTCATGCCGTTGATGTAATCTTGTCTGGAGACAGGGTATAACTCCGTTGTTTCTCTCTGAGTATCGCCTATCAGCAGTTCACCCAGTGACAGAAGTTACACCCTTAGCCATCTTCGGTTTGTACGACCATTTTTAAAACCACATGTCTTATTTAAAAGATTAGTATATTTTACATAATTTGGGAATTTTTCCATCATCATGACACAACATATCACATGGAAGAAACAGAAGGTGAGGAAGATTATACTGACCGAGCAGAAGCAATTATATTGGCCAACAGAGGTTTCAGTCCAGTAATGAGTATTCTAGTTGCACATTTGTTCAGTTGCACAGTTCTAGGTGGTGGGTGCACACGCACGATATGTGAAGTGGACTGGCTAAAATATTATGTAGATTCTTTCAAGTCAGGAAAACTGAAGTAAAGTCAAGGAATCTGGCAGTTCTACGTGTTTCAGGTTTGGCGATGATAAGTAACGAGGCACTGAAATCACAAAAAAGATCAGTAGTTCCAGGTAAAGGAGCAGGGTCACTTTATCAGCACTGATGTTATATTGAGTGAAACACCTTTACTGTCAAGTAAACCTTTAATGATAAAGACCCAAATGAAGTTGGACGTATAGCATGATAAAGTAATTATCATTTGGGGACATTATTATATTCCTTTAAGTCCATTCATCTCCAGACAGAATGTTAAAGGGATATTAATGGGATCTGGATTAGCGATTTAAAGGATAAGAAGCAAATCATTACTGAACTATATTAACAATTTGTACTTCTCTCTGACCATATGTTGAAGATTCTGTTAAAGGATGCAGCGGTATCTGGATTAGCAATGGATTTGTTGAGGATATTCGTCCATAATGTGATATTTGTAAAATGTACAGGAGAATGCCGTTGCAATCAGTAGTGAGTCTTCCATTGGATAGAGACTTCAGTGATATCGTAGCAATGGATAAAGGAAATAAAATTTTTATTATACATTTTGTAGCTGCGACTAGATTTAGTCTGGCAATGGTACTTTTTAGTAAAGCCAAAAAAAAGTAATTATTGATAATATAATGGAAAGAAGGATAGGACTGGACTGGGAGCACCGGCTGTATTCTTAATGGACAATGATGAATTCAGAAGTATGTGTGAAAATTCAATACTGTGGCAGTATAGCAGCATAAAGTCCTTTTTAGCAATGGGATATGTGATTGAAATCATGCAGTGGTTGACAAAATGCTCTGGAGGGTTGGAGGCTACTGCGCCCAATTAGTTTATGACAGGAATCTGAAGAAATCTTCAATAATGCTGGATCATCGCCTGGCTTTGAAGTGTCCACCATTGGTTTAATGTTTGAGGAACATTTGAATGCCATGCATGCAGGGAGGAGAGCATTAATTAAGGTGGAGGTGAGGGATGTGGCGGCGTGGTTAGCATTAGGACTGTGGCGCTGAGGACCCGGGTTCGAATCCCGGTTTGCACATTCTCCCCTTGTCTGCGTGGGTTTCACTTACACAACCCAAAGATGTGCTGGTTAGGTGGATTGGCCACGCTAAATTGCCCCTTAATTGGAAAAGAAAAATAATTGGCTACTTTAAATTTATAAAAAGAAGAAAAAAAAAATTAAGGTGGAGGTTTCAGGAAAAAAATCTGGAGAGCTTTGACATATTGAATCAGGCTGTCATAAATAAAATTTTAAGGCCCTATGTTAAAAGGGATGGGAAGAAAGAATGGAGAGGCTGCAGAAGAGTTGGAGGCACTGACGGCAAAACAATAATCCTGCAACGTGGTAACCAAACTGTTAGAGTACGTTCCATGTGGCTTACTAGCTCTGATTACACATTTACTGAACCTGAACAGAGGTTGGAAGCTGAAGATGCACCATGCACTTCTCACATATACATGCTGGACGTGTACAAACAACAGATCATTACAGATAATGGGCAAACTGAAATTAGGCCAAGCGATAGTGAAGAACAGGATAGGGAGATTTATCAAAAAGATCAACTACTGAAAATTGGATCTGGATGGCAAATATTGTTATGACTACAGCAGATGTTATATGCTGAGCAAGCCAGATCACAGAGTGAAACCTGTATTACTGAACATAACCCCTTTTTGTATTTTGAAAATGAGAAGGAAAAGCTACCGATCCCAGAAGCATAGACTCCAGTAACATCTTTAGGATTTAAAAAATTACAAGATTTATTCACAAAGAAAAATCTTAAGCATGTAAGATTAAAGTTACACAGTTAAAACAGTCTTACAAGAACAACTTCCGAACAACCACCCATGGTCGGAACACACAAGTACTGCCTTCTTGGTAAAAACTCCATTTTAGATTTAATCTATAATCTATAAAAATCCAGTAATGTTACCCAAGGCAAAAATTGCTGTCACTTAAGGTATACCATATGACTCCTCAAACATTTCCACTTAACAGTGGAAAATCAAAAAAATTCAGAAACCAAGGACTTTTCTGACTTGAAAACTGGATCGCTGTTTCAAATTCCATACCCTCTCCCATCACAGAGTTGCTCTCAGGACATCTCCTCCACACAGCCCCCACAACTCAGCCCAACATCTTTCCTTAAATATATTTTCCCTCTTCACTCAGCTTCCATTGTCCTCAAGCACCTCTTTGAACTCAACTTTTCCAAAATGTAAAAATCATTCATATTTTTTGATTGCTTCCATTTTTGGGTCAATAAAATATAATAAACTTCCCCTTGTAAAAGTTTCTTCTCCCCTTTGAAATTTAACAGCTGAAAAGTCCTTACCTATTTCCAGATGCACATTTTTAACCCAGCCTATTTACTTGTAAATCCAACCTCACCATAGCCTCTCATTACAAATGCATGAACCTAACACCTTATCCTTTTATCTCACAGCTCCAACAAACAAGTTGTCTCTATTAACCTTCCCCCTTTCATGGACACAAACATGCACTTTTTTTTACCAAATACCACCATATTGGGTGGTATGAGGGGCTGTTTAGCTCACTGGGCTAAATCGCTGGCTTTGAAAGCAGACTAAGGCAAGCCAGCAGCACGGTTCGATTCCCGTAATATCCTCCCCGAACAGGTGCCGGAATGTGGGGACTGGGGCTTTTCACAGTAACTTCATTTGAAGCCTACTCGTGACAATAAGCGATTTTCATTTTCATTTCATTCATATTCCCCAAAATATATATATTTAAAACATTCGTCGTTACATATGCCAGAAGGGGCCAGTGAGTGGAAGGAAGCCACTATATTAAGAACTTCCATTCATTAATATCATGGCGGATCTGTTTGTGTTTCTAATTCACATTCCCACCTGCCCCTGACAACCTTTGATTCCCTTGCCTAACAAGAATCTATCTACCGCCACCTTAAAAGATTCAACGACCCTGCCTTTTGAGGCAGAGAGCTGCAAAATTGCACAGCCTGTGAAAGAAAAAAAAAAATCTCTTCATCCCTGTCCTATCAGGATGACTCCTATTTTTAAAGCAGTTCCCCCTAGTTCTGGACTGATCCACAAGGTGCAATAGCCTTTCCACATCCACCTTGTCAAGACCATTGGATATACTTCAATCAAGTCACTCCTCATTCATCTAAAGTCCAGTGGAAATAAGCCCAGTCTGTCCAACCTATCCTCGTACGACAATCCACTCATTCCAAATATTAATCGAGCAAACCTCCTCCAAAGCACTGATATTAATAATAATAACTTTTTATTGTCGCAAGTATAAAGTTACTTGTGACATTAAAAGGTTATTATTATTGTTATTAATATCAATGCTTTGGGGGAGGTTTGCTAGATTCTTTGTTAAAAGGAGACCAAATCTACACACAATATTCAAGATGCGGCTTCAACAATTCCCTTGTAAAAGCGAAGCATAACATCCTTACTTTTATGCTCAATTCCTCTCATAATGAAGGAAAGCATTCCATTAGTCTTCTTGATTACATGCTATACCTGCATACTTACGTTTTAAGACTCATGCATAAGAACACTTAGATCCCTCTGCACCTCAGTCCTTCTCCATTTAAATAATACTCTTAAATAATAATTCTTCCTGCCAAAGTGAACAACTTCACGTTTTCTCACATTATTCTCCATCTGCCATATTTTTGCTCACTCACTTTGCCTATCTATATTCATTTGCAACCTCCCTGTGTTCTCTTTACAACTTTTTTTCCTATCTACCTTTGTGTCATCTGTAAGTTTAGCCACCGTGTCTTCACTCCACTCATCTAAGTCATTGATCTAAATTGTATAAGGTTGAGGTCCTTCACTCATTACATACCTACAATCAGAAAAGGGCTAATTTATGCATGCTCTCTGTATTCTGCCGATCTTCTATCCATGCTAATATGTTCCCCTTTTACAGCATGAACTTTCGTTTTCCGCACTAACCTTTGATGTGGCACCTTATCAACTGTCTTCTGAAAATCCACGTACCTGTAGTATGTCTACTGGCTCTCCTTTTTCCATAGAGCACGTTACTTCTTCAAAAAAACTCCAGTGAATTGGTTAAACATGATTTCTGTTTCTCAATATCATGCTGATTCTTCCTGATTGCTTTCCTGAATGCCCAGCTCCTTCATGATTTATTCTAGTACTTTCCCCACAGCTGGCATCAAGCTCACAGTCATATAGTTTCTTGTTTTCTGCCTCGCTCCCTTCTTGAATAGAGGGGTCACATTTGCTACTTTCCAGTCTGATGGAAATCCATTGGCATCAAGTAGCAGTTTTGCAAAGGGAACTATTTCCAGAAGTATTCTTAAACCCTCCAAAAGGAACTGGAGATATAGAGGGGAGATTATGGAGGCTAAACAAGCATGCTTACATGTTAAATGATGTGTCAAAGGTATAGTATTTTTCAGTTAACTCCGTCTTACCAAAAGCTGGTTCTCTTAAGCTAAAAGCAGATCCAGCAATGTATTATGGATATGGTGAAGGAAGATTTGCAGACATTTTCTTAATGCATATAAATTATTTCTTGTGTGGGGTTGGTGGGTGGGGGTGGGGTCAACATTGAGAAATTTGTGCCAAATAAAATTATAAAGAAATTGAAAGTTGGGCTTTCAGAACTTTTCAGTATATAGGGATGGATCTTAGGCAGATTGATTTGGGAATAAACTTAACTGAACAGTCTTAATAGAGAATATTAATAGGATCAAATCCTCACAAAGAAAAACTCTGCAACCAAGGAAGAAGCGGATCAATTACGAATTTTAATTGGGCAATTGGGCTTTGCACACAAACTAAATTTGATGTGTGCGGTGATGTATTCGAATTAAGCACCATGCTGAAATATTCTACTGTTGGGGAAGTATTAAAATCAAATACGGCATTGAAGAAACTAGAAGAATGTACGCTCAAATCTCCACACCTGGGTGACCCAGAAGGTATGAAATTAGTCATTTTAGTGACGCCTCACAGGCTGACCTTCCCAATGATTATTCGAGTACGGAAGGAATCATTATGTTTTTAGTGGGAGGAAATGATAAATGTTGCCCATTAGCATGGAAATCAAAGTAAATAAAGAGAGTATTTAAAAGCACCTTCGCTGTGGAGGCACATGCCCTGATAGAAGCGACATATATGGCTATCTATGTATTTCTCAAGTATTTTAAGGGCACTATATAAGGAGCACCAAGAGGAAAATGTGCCTTTCGTATGCACAAGATCACGATTTGCTCTGGGGCAATCTCCATTTGATAAAGAGTGTTACAGAAAGGAGGTTGAGGATGACTTCACGTGTATAAAAGAGATTTTGTAAAAGGAGGGGATTAAAATGGGTCAACACAAGTTATCGGGTGTCTGATTGTTTCTCCAATGGCTTCTCCAAAGAAATTGTTGGAAATCATCAAAGGGACACCTTGTGTTACAATGGATTATGAGAACACAGAAATGTTCATGTTGTAATCTTATTAATTTATTCTTTTGTTTTCAAAGCAGAGGGCAATATGGAATGTGTCAAATATTGTCCAGTAAGATAACGTAGTATAATTTTGTATTTTTTTATGAATAGTTTGTTTGCAGGTCAAGTTAATGTAAAGAAAAAAGGAATCTGTTAGCATCTAATTGGTTCATCTGCTGGATGTTAAATATCTAATAATTGAAGGTAATAAGGTTAACAGGTCTTGGGTATAGATTAGTTAATTATACTCAGATGTGTATAAAAAGAAGATTCAACCAGCACTGACAGGAAGGTTGTGTTTGAACGGTGAAGTAAAAATTTGCAATTGACAGTCTTGACCAAAAGCATTGACTCTCAATGTCTTCTTCACAACCCAGACTTGAATGTTTCTCTAACACAGGAGATGCCTCACTCATCTCTATTAATGACAAAATGGTCTCATGTGTCTGTGGACATGCTGCATTGAATCAGGCCATCCTTTAATGATGGTTTTTCACAGCTTCTGTTGTGTGGAATGTTTTACTATTTCTTCCTGTAGCTACTGGCATTTGCATTGCACAAAATGTACCAGATCAATTAGAAGAATATCTTCAAGATAAATGTTAATGAAGCCAATGGATATAACTTCTGTTCTCACTGGGTTAGGAAATCTGCTAAGTGTCCGATGTGACCACCAAGTTATCTGGCTTGTACCTGATCTCAGTCGTAACCGTGAATCTTTATCAAGAGATGTTGCAATCGTGGTGGTGCACTGGTCAGTGGTTTTCACCAAATCATCTCCAGTGGCTTGTGGCAAATTTCTATGCTGTGAAGATGCTGTTGTTGGAATTGGGTGAGCACAGTAAGAAGTTTTACAACACCAGTTTAAAGTCCAACAGGTTTGTTTCAAACACTAGCTTTCGGAGTACTGCTGAGGAAAGGAGCCTGAGGAAGGAGCAATGCTCCGAAAGCTAGTGTTTGAAACAAACATGTTGGACTTTAACCTGGTGTTGTAAGACTTCTTACTGTGCCAATTTCTACCACAGATCTATTGCCAATAGATAGATAGGTATGAAAATGCATGACTCCAAATACTAAAACTAATGTTCGCCGCTATTGTCGGTTTGTGTTACGGACAGAGATTTGAAACAAATGTAATCAATTTTCCATTTTGCAGTATGCACGCTCCCAGACCTTTCTCTGAGGCATCTACCTCTAGGGTAGTTGTGTGCTAGGATTGTAGAATTACCATGTTGATACTTCCGATAATGACAGTTTCAGTGCTTTGAAGAGGTATTGGTGGTCTTCGTGCCACAGGAAAGGTGTGTTTCTCAACAATTGCCTTAACAAGGGCATTTTATGAGTGAAATTGAGAATGTATGGAGACAAGAAATTAAAGAGACCCGGATATCTTTGAAGATTATCCCTATCTTGAGGTGATAGTTTTTAATAATCTCTATTTTACTTGGATTTGGATGTATGTCAGTGATGTATTAATAGAACTGACAAAATTTATCGGCTGCACAATGATGGCACATTTCATATTGTTGAACACCAATCTTGCATTACACTCTACTTGCATCAATAAGTGCAGATTATGGTCATGTTCTTCCTTTGCTCTTCCCACAACATCAATATCATTAGTGATACAGATTCATTCTGGCACAGTGCATATAATGTGGTCATTGGGAGCTTGAAACCAATCATGGCTAGCAGTCTGAAAGGGAGTCAGTGAAAACAGTATAGTTCAAATGAGGTACGAACTATATTAAGTTCTTGGGCATTCTATGCAATATGTACTGATCAGTAGCCATGCTTGGCATTAAGCTTTGAGAAGAATTTTGCACCTGCAAATCTCGTATTTTACTCTTATAATGTGGTTTTTTTTGTAAGGACAACATGTAAAAGCTGTGATTAAATGTCATGCATCTGAGTATATTTTCAATTATCTGACCTTTGTGGCACATGTAATTGAGCTGCACCAGTCTGTATGCTCTTGTAAACTTCTAATGATCCCATCTTTTTCCATGTTGTCTGATTTGACCTTCAACTTGCCTTGAAAGTGGAGACTGCACTAATGTGGTGGATCAATTGATGTACGTGCATTCTCTTGCAAGTGTAACCTTGTGGTTCCCTAAACTGCCAGTGTACATAGAAATATACATAGAAAATAGAAGTAGGAGGAGGCCATTCAGCCCTTTGAGCCTGCTCCGCTATTTATCATGATCATGGCTGATTAACAAATTCAATACCCTGATCCTGTCTTACCCCATATCCCTTGATCCCTTTTGCCCCAACTGCTATATCTAATTCCCTCTTGAAATCACAAAACATTTTGGCCTCAACTACTTTCTGTGGTAGTAAATTCCACAGATTCACCACATTCATTTTTGTCAGTCCTTTTCTCTTTACATACCTATAGAAATGTTTACAGCCAATTTTTATGTTCCCTGTTAGTTTATTTCATATTGCATTTTCCCCTTCTTAATCAATCCCTTGATCCACCTTTGCTGAATTTTAAACTGTTTCCAATTCTCGGGTGTATTGCTTTTTCTTGTTAATTTGTCTGCTTCTCCTTTGAATGTAATACTACCTTTAATTTCCCTTGTAAGCCATTGTTTCGTCACAGTTCCCTTTCTATGCTTGCGCCAAATAGGAATAAACAACTTTTGGAGTTCACCCATTTCATTTTCATTTCATTCATTTCATTTCATTTTATTTGTTCCTTAAATGCCTACCATTGCCTATTCACTGCCCTTCCTTTCAGTAATGTTTCCCCAGTCCATCATAGTCAACTTAGGCCTCATACCATCATAGTTACCTTTATCTAGAGTCAGGACTCTGATCTCAGAATCAACTACCTCACTATCCACCTTGATAAAGAATTCTATCATATTATGGTCACTTATCCCAAAGGGTTCTCTCACAACTAGGTTATTTCTCATTGCGCAATAACCAGTCCAAGATGGCCTGTTCCCTTGTTGGCTCCTCAACATATTGGTCTAGAAAATCATCCTGTATACTCTAGAAATTCCTCTCTATTGCACTGTGACTAATTTGGCTCATCCAATCTATATGCAGATTAAAGTCACCCATAATTACAGATGTTCCTTTATCACATGCATCTCTGATTTCCTGTCTAATGCTATTCCCAACATTACCAATATAGTTTTGTGGTCTAAATATCAACCCTATGAATGTTTCTTGCCACTTGGTATTTCATACAGGGTCTGGTTTAGCTCACTCGGCTAAATCGCTGGCTTTTAAAGCAGACCAAGCAGGCCAGCAGCACGGTTCGATTCCCGTACCAGCCTCCCCGGACAGGCGCCGGAATGTGGCGACTAGGGGCTTTCACAGTAACTTAATTGAAGCCTACTCGTGACAATAAGCGATTTTCATTGCATTTCATTGATGTGGAGACATTCTGGATACTTTAAATAGAAATATAGAAAATAGGAGAAGGAGTATCCCACCTGTCAAGCCTGTTCCACCTTTCATCACGATCATGGTTCATCATCCATCTCCATAATCTGATCCCATTTTCCCCCATATTCTTCGATCCCTTTAGCCCCAAGAGCTATATCAGAAACACATACACTGTTTTGAGCTCAATTGCTTCCTATGGTAGAGAATTCCACAGGCTCACCATTTTCTGGGTGACAAAATGTCTCCTCCTCTTAGTCCAAAACGTTAATTGTGTCCTTCTTTGTGAAGCCAGAAGCAAAGTATGTATTTAGTTGGTCAGTGATATTTTTGTTCCCCATTATAAATTCCCTGTTTCTGACTGTCTTCACCAATATTTTGCTCTTCACATACCTATAGAAGCTTTTACAGTCAGTTTTATATTCCCAGCAAGTTTCTTCTCATACGCTATTTTCCCCTTCTTAATCAATCCCTTTTTCCTCCTTTACTGAATTCTAAACTGCTCCCAATCCCCAGGTCTGTTGTTTTTTCTGGCCAAGTTGTATGCCTTTCCCTTGGATCTAATAATATCTCCAATTTCCTTTGTAAGCCACCTTTATTTTTACACCAGACAGGAATGCACAATTGTTACAGTTCACCCACATGCTCTTTAAATGTTTGCCATTGCCTATCCCTTTTAGTAATGTTCCCCAATCCATCATAGCCTACTCGTACCATTGTAGTTTCCTTTATTTAGATTCAGGAGCCTAGTCTCAGAATCAATTACGTCACTCTCCATCTTGATGAAGAATTCTATCATATTATGGTCGTCAATCCCCAGGGCTCTGGCACAATTAAATTGCTAATTATTCATTTCTCATTACATCCTGTCTAGGATGGCCTGTTCTCTAGGTGGTTCCTCAATGCATTATTCCAGAAAACCATCCCACACACATTCTAGGAATCCCTCCTCTATGGTTTTGTTACTAATTTGATTTGCCCAATCTATATGCAAATTAAATAATTACAGATGCTCCTTTATCGTATGTGTCTCTAATTTCCTACTTGTTGTTAAGTCATGAACTGTAGTAGCGAGAGGCAGCACGGTTTTGTGAAGGGAAGGTCGTGTCTCACTAACTTGATAGAGTTTTTCGAAGAGGTCACAAAGATGATTGATGCAGGTAGGGCAGTGGATGTTGTCAATATGGACTTCAGTAAGGCCTTTGACAAGGTCCCTCATGTCCTAGGGGGGGTGTTTGCTAGAGCTGTTGGGGAGGGTTTAAACTAATGTGGCAGGGGGAAGGGAACCGATGCAGGAAGTTGGAAGGTAGTAAAACAGGGACAGAAGCAAAAGGAAGTAAGGGGGAAAGAGCAAGACAGAGAAGACAGTCAAAAATCAAAAAGGGCGACAGTACAAGGTACAGTGACTGAGGGGAGCTCAGTGAATAGGCCCAGTAATACTAAAAGGAGTAAAACTGGAGATGTTAAGATTCAAAACAGAAGTAAAAAAACCAACACAAGTGTACTTTACCTGAATGCTCGTAGTATTCGGAATAAAGTAAATGAGTTGTTGGCGCAAATAATCATGAATGACTATGATTTAGTGGCCATTACTGAAACATGGTTAAAGGATGGTCACGACTGGGAGTTAAATATCCGAGGGTATCAAACTATTCGGAAGGACAGAGTGGATGGTAAGGGAGGTGGTGTAGCTCTGTTATTTAAGGATGACATCCGGGCAATAGTTAGGAATGATATCGGTGCTATGGAGGATAAGGTTGAATCCATTTGGGTGGAAATCAGGAATAGTAAGGCGAAAAAGTCACTGATAGGAGTCTATCGGCCACCAAATAGCAACGTTATGGTGGGGCAGGCAATAAACAAAGAGATAACTGATGCATGTAGAAATGGTACAGCAGTTATCATGGGGGATTTTAATCTACATGTCGATTGGTTTAACCAGGTCGGTCAAGGCAACCTTGAGGAGGAGTTCATAGAATGTATCCGTGATAGTTTCCTAGAACAGTATGTAATGGAACCTATGAGGGAACAAGCGGTCCTAGATCTTGTCCTGTGTAATGAGACAGGATTGATTCATGATCTCATTGTTAGGGATCCTCTCGGAAGGAGCAATCACAATATGGTGGAATTTAAAATACAGATGGAGGGTGAGAAGGTAAAATCAAATACTAGTGTTTTGTGTTTAAACAAAGGAGATTACAATGGGATGAGAGAAGAACTAGCTAAGGTAGATTGGGAGCAAAGACTTTATGGTGGAACAGTTGGGGAACAGTGGAGAACCTTCCAAGCGATTTTTCACAGTGCTCAGCAAAGGTTTCTACCCACAAAAAGGAAGGACGATAGAAAGAGTGAAAATCGACCATGGATATCTAAGGAAATAAGGGAGAGTATCAAATTGAAGGAAAGAGCATACAAAGTGGCAAAGATTGGTGGGAGACTAGAGGACTGGGAAATATTTAAGGGGCAACAGAAAGTTACTAAAAAAGCTATAAAGAAGAGTAAGATAGAGTATGAGAGTAAAGTTGCTCAGAATATAAAAGCAGACAGCAAAAGTTTTTACAAATATATAAAGCAAAAAAGAGTGGCTAAGGTAAATATTGGTCCCTTAGAGGATGAGAGGAGAGTTTTAATAATGGGAGATGAGGAAATGGCTGAGGAACTGAACAGGTTTTTTGGGTCGGTCTTCACAATGGAAGACACAAATAACATGCCAGTGACTGATAGAAATGAGGTTATGACAGGTGATGACCTTGAGAGGATTGTTATCACTAAGGAGGTAGTGATGGGCAAGTTAATGGGGCTAAAGGTAGACAAGTCTCCTGGCCCTGATGGAATGCATCCCAGAGTGCTAAAAGAGATGGCTAGGGAAATTGCAGATGCACTAGTGATGATTTACCAAAATTCACTAGACTCTGGGGTGGTCCCGGTGGATTGGAAATTAGCAAACGTGACACCACTGTTTAAAAAAGGAGGTAGGCAGAGAACAGGAAATTATAGGCCAGTGAGCTTAACGTCGGTAGTAGGGAAGATGCTGGAATCTATCATCAAGGAAAAAATAGCGAGGCATCTGGATAGAAATTGTTCCATTGGGCAGACACAGCATGGGTTCATAAAGGGCAGGTCGTGTCTAACTAATTTAGTGGAATTTTTTGAGGACATTACCAGTGCAGTGGATAACGGGGAGCCAATGGATGTGGTATATCTGGATTTCCAGAAAGCTTTTGACAAGGTGCCACACAAAAGGCTGCTGCATCAGATAAAGATGCATGGCATTAAGGGTAAAGTAGTAGCATGGATAGAGGATTGGTTAATTAATAGAAAGCAAAGAGTGGGGATTAATGGGGATTACATTATGAAGGGAATAGATAGGATAGATGCGGACAGGTTGTTTCCACTGGCGGGTGAAAGCAGAACTAGGGGACATAGCCTCAAAATAAGGGGAAGTAGATTTCGGACTGAGTTTAGGAGGAACTTCTTCACCCAAAGAGTTGTGAATCTATGGAATTCCTTGCCCAGTGAAGCAGTTGAGGCTCCTTCATTAAATGTTTTTAAGGTAAAGATAGGTAGGAGTTTGAAGAAAAAAGGGATTAAGGGTTATGGTGTTCGGCCGGAAAGTGGAGCTGAGTCCACAAAAGATCAGCCATTATCTCATTGAATGGCGGAGCAGGCTCGAGGGGCCAGATGGCCTACTCCTGCTCCTAGTTCTTATGTTCTTATGTTCTTATGGCAGACTGGTAGAAAAGGTGAAGTTACACGGGATCAGAGGTGAGCTGGCAAGGTGGATACAGAACTGGCTAGGTCATAGACGGCAGAGAGTAGCAATGGAAGGGTGCTTTTCTGATTGGAGGGCTGTGACTAGTGGTGTTCCGAAGGGATCAGTGCTGGGACCTTTGCTGTTCATAGTATATATAAATGATTTGGAGGAAAATGTAACTGGTTTGATTAGTAAGTTTGCAGATGACACAAAGGTAGGTGGAATTGCGGATAGCGATGAGGACTGTCAGAGGATACAGCAGGATTTAGATCCTTTGGATACTTGGGCGGGGAGATGGCAGATGGAGTTTAATCTGGACAAATGTGAGGTAATGCATTTTGGAAGGTCTAATACAGGTAGGGATATACAGTGAATAGTAGAACCCTCAAGTGTATTGACAGTCAGAGAGATCTAGTGTACAGGTCCACAGGTCACTGAATAGGGGCAACACAGGTGGAGAAGGTAGTCAAGAAGGCATACGGTATGCTTGCCTTCATTGGCCGGGGCATTGAATATAAGAATTGGCAAATCATGTTGCTGCTGTATAGAACCTTAGTTAGGCCACACTTGGAGTATAGTGTTCAATTTTGGTCGCCACACTACCAGAAGGATGTGGAGGTGTTAGAGAGGGTGCAGAAGAGATTTACCAGGATGTTGCCTGGTATGGAGGACATTAGCTATGAGGAGCGGTTGAATAAACTTGGTTTGTTCTCACTGGAACAACAGAGGTTGAGGGGCGACTTGATAGAGGTCTACAAAATTATGAGGGGCATAGACAGAGTGGATAGTCAGAGGCTTTTTCCCAGGGTAGAGGGGTCAATTACTAGGGGGCATAGATTTAAGGTGCGAGGGGCAAGGTTCAGAGGAAGTGTACAAGGCAAGTTTTGTACACAGAGGGTCGTGGGTGCCTGGAACTCGCTGCTGGAGGAGGTGGTGGAAGCAGGGACGATAGTGATGTTTAAGGGGCAGCTTGACAAATACATGAATAGGACGGGAATAAATGGATACGGACCCTGGAAGTGTAGAAGATTTTAGTTTAGATGGGCAGCATAGTCGGCACAGGCTTGGAGGGCCGAAGGGCCTGTTCCTGTGTGTACTTTCCTTTGATCTTTGTTCTTTTTGAGGTGATAGGAATAGTTTCTGAGGATGATATGCTGTGTGAAATCTGACTGAGTCCACTGATTGTCACTAGTGTGTGTTCATGGCAGCTGGACCTATAATCACTGGGGCTTTAGTCTCCATAATGTAGAACCCAAAAGGATTGATTGAACCTGTACATCAGGATTCTGCACATGGATTTGTAAAATGTTATACACATTAAGTTGCAGAGTAGTAGGTTTCATCATAACCTTCCATGTCTGTGGATATATATAATTTAGAATGTGCAGAGGTTGAACGCTGACACTTGCCCCTGTGTCAATCTTGACCGATGGGGAGCTCCCAATTTTCTCAGGGAAGATAATTTGAATCTTGGCAAATACTTTGACTGGTGTGACAGTTGGAATATTTCCATGAGATTGACAGTGTAAAACCTGTGTTCATCGCTCCTCATCTTATCGTGCACATCATTGTCTTTTTCTGGTTTGTCAATCACCTCTGACGCGATAGCAGATGGTCATTCCTATAGCTTGAAGGTAACCGTTGTGTATGGTTTGTTTGGATCAGTGTATGGCCTTTTGTAGCTGCATCAGCCTTTGCTCTCGTGCACTGCCACTACCAATGGCCTTATCTGCCTCGTGCCTTGCAGAGTAGGTGGAAAGCTGGGCAAGACCTTAGTGCGTGCAGAAGGTCACATCTTCAACATGGCTGGTTAAGTTTTGATGTTGTCATGAGTACGTCAACAGTAGTCCATATCCAAATGCAGCAAGACCTGGACAATATCCACGCTTGGGATGACAAGTGGGAAGCAACATTCATGCCACATAAGTGCCAGGCAATCACCATCTCCAGCAAGTCAGAATCTAATCATTGCCCCTTCACATTCATTGGCATTACCATCACTGAATCCCCCACAATCAACATCCTGGGGATTGGCCAGAAACTGAAATGGACTAGCTGTATAAATACTGTGGCAACAGGAACAGGTTAGAGGCTAAGAATCTTTCAGTGGGTATCTCACCTCCTGCTCCCCAAAGCCTGCCCACCATTTAAAAGGCACAAATCAGGAATGTGATGGAATACTCTCCACTTGCCTGTATGAGTGCAGCTCCAACAACACAAGACGCTCGACAACATCCAGGACAAGCAGCCCACTAGATTGGCACCCCTTCCATAAACATTCACTCCCTTCAGCATTGATGCACAGTGACAGCAGTGAATACCATCTACAAGTTGCACAGCAGGAACTCACAAAAACTCCTTAGACAGCACCTTCCAAACCCACGACCACTATGATCCCCCTTCTAGCCACTTACCATCCTCACTTGGAAATATATCGCCGTTCCTTCACTGTTGCTGGATCTCCCTCCCTAACAGCACTGTGGATGTACCTACATAGCATTCCTGCAGGCGTTCAAGAAGACAGCTCCTTCTCAAGGGCAATAACGGATGGGTAGTAAATGCTGGCCTAACCTGCAAAGCCCACAACCGTTGAATGAGGAAAACAAATTAGAGTTTTACTTGGGATCCTTGGACCTGTGAGGATCACTTTGCATTTACATTCATCCTTGAGTAGCTTCTTGTGCC
Organism: Scyliorhinus canicula; assembly: GCF_902713615.1. Classification (NCBI taxonomy): domain Eukaryota; kingdom Metazoa; phylum Chordata; class Chondrichthyes; order Carcharhiniformes; family Scyliorhinidae; genus Scyliorhinus; species Scyliorhinus canicula. Next base: position 43,835,403 of record NC_052147.1, on the reverse strand, counting down.
ACACATTTGGGATTTGTCTAGCAGACCTTGCTGGAATTCTTCCATATGAATAGATGTATTCACTAACTGAACAATTTTTGTCTGCTGGCTCTGTGTTTGAAATATCACAGCAAGTACCTTTTTCTCTGCATCTGTTGAAGTGCTCTATGGATTCTGTAGGCTATTGTTGAAATGACATGAACTCTAGTCAATTAATATGAAAACTTTAACCTGATTCCAAACGAGTCTTCCAATACCGTCTATACCTTTTGGGGATAATTTTGCTCTGCTGCTGTTAATCCTGACATGTTCAGCCTATGTGAACCTTTATTCCCTATTGTTTGGTGAATTTTTATTGCTTGCTTATCTGATTCAATCACTCCTGAATCAACCATAACTCTATTTGTTGTTTAAACATTTTGAATTTGTTTAGTAAGTCAGCTGCATCCCAATTCAAACGGGGGAGCTTTGTGAACATTTTGACAATATCCCTTTGACCTCCTCCTTGTTTTACTCAATTTGTTATTCAGCAACTCCCAGAGCTCTTTGTTATAGTTGCAACTTGAAACTGATCCAGTTTCTATGCTTGTTTTGGTTTGATTCCCCCTTACTATCAATCTGGCCTGCACCCTGGCAACTTGCCTTTCCCAACTGAGCTAACCCAGCACTGGTCCTCTCAACTCCATCCGACTCACTGACTTGACAGCTATGCACTGCAATATCACATTTTCTGTGCAGTCAACATGCTGTGGTTTCAACATGCTCCGATACTGGGCATTTGTTGTGGTCTGACCAAAACAATAAGGGTCATCTCATGCCATGTAGCCCTATCTAAGGCTGTTCACCATTTTATCCCTGTACTTAATCTTGGTGTCACACAGTTTGACCACCACTGACACATGTTGTGTGTAAGAATAATATTAAGGAACCAAAAACTCGTAAGGGATTGTGTAACCACATTATCAATTCACTTGCTCAGACTAGGCGTGCAAGAGCATACATAGATGGATAGAAAGTTTGAACACATCAGCAGCAGAGCTGTGTATGCTGTGCTATGCTCACAGGTGAAAATGAAACTAAGACTGGATCACATGATACACTTCCCTTCTAGTAATGGTATGGAGCTATCCCTTAAAGGCACATTACAACACATTGGGCCGGGAAGATTCAGTCCTACATGAATTATGCTGGCTGAGCTGTGAATATGCTGCACATAAGTGAAGGGAAGAAATGGGCTCATACAAACATATGAAATAGGGGCAGACATAGGCCAGTTGACCCTTTGAGCCTACTCTGCCATTCAATAAGAACATGGCTAATCTATTTGCAGTTTGAGTTCCATGTTCCTACCTACCCTCAGTAACCATTGATCCTCTTGCCTAACAAGAATCTATCTACCGCCAGCACAAAAATATTCAGTGACCCCGCTTCCACTACCTTCTGAGGAAGAGAGTTCCAAAGTCTGAGAGAAAATATTTCTCCTCATCTCTGTCTTAAAAAGGTGACCCCTAATTTCAAAACTGTGTCCACAAGAGGAAATATCCTTCCCACGTCAAGACCTTTCAGGATCATACCCCTCACTCTCCTAAACTTCAGAGGAAACAAGCCCAGCCTGTACAACCTATCATCATCAGACAAGCTACTCATTCTAAAAATCAATCTGGCAAACCTCATCTGAACTTCCTCCAAAGCTTAAACACCCTTGCTTAAATAAGGAGACCAAAACTGCACACAATATTCAAGAAGTGGTCTCACCAATGCCCATATAACTGAAGTATATCATCCTCACTTTTTGTGTTCAATTCCTCTCATAATAACAGATAGCATTCCATTAGCCTTCTTGATCATGTGCTGTCCTTGCACACCAACTTCTTGTGACTCACACCTAGATCGCTCTGTACCTCTGAATTCTGAAGTCATTCTCCATTTAAGTAATATCTGTTTTTTTTTATTCTTCCTGCCAAAGTGAACCAGCTCGCTGGTCAGCTTAAGTCTGCAGTGCAAGGTCACTAACACCACCCACAGACTGGGTGTGTGAATATCAGCTGGGAACATGTTCACACAAACAGGCCCACTATAAGTGATGGGAAGCCGCACCAATAAGGGAGCCAGATCACATCTGGATAATTACAAACTCCATGGATTCTTTGAAAAGGTAACAACAGATGTTGCTAGGGTTTCAACTGAGCCAGGCTATGCAAAACATCTGTGCAAGAGATAAACAATGGCACTTCAGATCCATTGCAGTGCAGATCAACACTGCAGCATAAATCTCAGAGTGCGGAAACACAAAAGATCTTGACGAGCTTGATCAGTGGAGAGGGCAATGACAGGCACAGCTTGGTACGGGAAAATGAAAGTTAAACTATTTGGCAAAGGGAATGCTGATGTGAATCATATGCTAAATGGGAATGTGTTGTAACAGGAGAGAGAACTTGCAGTTTCTGTAAATAGGTCATTATGAACAGAACAGCGCAACCAGGTGCTTGGAGCAAACAGAATTTGGAAATAAGAGGAAGAGGTATAAGATGCACATCCAGGAACATAATTGTAAATACAAACATGGTCCTGATAAGACGAGGTGTTGCATCTTTTAATCTCCCCAATTCAAAAATGATCGCCCAGAATTGGAGTGGATACAGCGGGGGCGGGGTGGGGGGGGGGGGGGGGGGCTAAGGACATAATGAAATGACATAGGAGGAAAGATTGACTACCGTGGGCGATTTTTCTCTCTGAAAGAGATTGAGAGGAGGTATTACACATGTTTCACATGTTGGAAGGTTTGGAAAAATTGGATCCTAGTAAGCTCTTCAGCCATGTAGAGAATTCAAGTGACGGATAGAAAAAGAACACAGAAAATGCAGGAAGAACTTTTCTCCCAAATGCTTGCTACAGATGCCAGCTACTGGCGATGAAACTGACAACCTTAATGCATTTCCAGAAAGAACGAGACCGAGGCTGGCCAGCAATTTGCATTTATATAGCGCCTTTAACCTTGGGAAAAGTCCGAAGGCGCCTCACAGGACGTTGTCAGATATAAATTGACCCTGGGGGGAGCAGACTGATTCTAAGGATAGCGAGATTCATTCAATTACAGAGGAGTCTCTGGCTATCCTCAGATTGGAGATATAATTTGCTCAATAAACAGGGCCGGCTCAAGGCACCGGCAACTCGGGCTGTCGCCCGGGGCGCCATGTGCTAGGGGGCGCCAGACTCGGGTCCCGCGCATTCGCAGTTGGGCCGGCGCCAACCAGCGCATGCGCGGTGGCCGCACTCCCCCAGTGTGGCCGCACTCCCCCAGGGCGGCCCCCCCCCGGTCCGTCCCCCCGCCCGGTCCGCTCCCCCCCGCCTCGGGTCCGCCCGCCCCGCCCCCCCCTCGGGTCCGCCCGCCCCGCCCCCCCCTCGGGTCCGCCCCCGCCCCCCCCCTCGGGTCCGCTCCCTCCCCCCGGGTCCCCCCCCTCCCCCCCCGGCCCGGTCTGCCCCCCCTCGGCCCCGCCCCCCCACCCTCGGCCCCGCCCCCCCACCCTCGGCCCCGCCCCCCCACCCTCGGCCCCGCCCCCCACCCTCGGCCCCGCCCCCTCTCCCTCGGCCCCGCCCCCTCTCCCTCGGCCCCGCCCCCTCTCCCTCGGCCCCGCCCCCTCTCCCTCGGCCCCGCCCCCTCTCCCTCGGCCCCGCCCCCTCTCCCTCGGCCCCGCCCCTCCCTCGGCCCCACCCCCCTCCCTCGGCCCCCCCCCCCGCCCCCCGCCCCCCCCCCCGCCCCCCGCCCCCCCCCCCGCCCCCGCCCCCCCCCCCGCCCCCCGCCCCCCCCCCGCCCCCCCCCCGCCCCCCGCCCCCCCCCCGCCCCCCCAAGGGCGCCGAAGTTCAGCTTGCCCGGGGCGCCAGCAACCCTAGGGCCGGCGCTGTCAATAAATAGGAGGCAAAAGAGACGAATAAAAGGGAATAGTTGATATTTCCCCACCCTCCGCTCTAATGACCTGATTGAACAAAGTGAGAGCTGACTTTGGACACGCGACCTGGGCGCTATATCCATGGGAAAATGAAGAGAGCCGTGTCCGTTCTGTCGGTGGTTTTTTTGCTGCTGTGAGTATTTATCAGGATGGTGGAACGCACAATTTCTGAATGTAACCGCGGCTGCAGAGTCCTTGTCATTTCTGATGCACTGGATATCATATTTCAATCAAAATCTCCAAACCTTAAAAATATTAGTGCATTAAAAATCTGCAAGGCTTTTATCGTTTTAGAAAACAGTGTGCCTTATGCAGTTCCTGGTAAGGTTGTGAATCAGTTCCAACAATTCATTGCTGTGGATTTACAGGGTATTTTTTTTTTACATTTCTTTTGCAAACTGAGGGTAACTTGGTTCCACCAGAATTGTTTACTGCTGTATGTACCCCGGGATTCTTGTGATCAGCCTTTTGGAAAATATCACTTTCAAAAGAGGAATGGTTGATTTTTAGACTGTAATGATGTGGTTATTTGGCTGGGGAGGGTACAAAAGTTGTGTGCGTTACCACATTTGCTCCCAATAACGAATTCAGTTTGGAGTGCGTCGTGTTTCAGTCGAAGTGTTAGGGTGGTCCAAAGGAGCCTCCTGTAACCGGACTGGAGTTATACCAGTGCTCAAACCCAAATGAAATAGCATAAATGCTTCACAGCTCCAGGGTCCCAGGTTCGATTCCCGGCTGGGTCACTGTCTGTGTGGAGTCTGCACGTCCTCCCCGTGTGTGCGTGGGTTTCCTCCGGGTGCTTCGGTTTCTTCCCACAGTCCAAAGATGCGCAGGTTAGGTGGATTGGCCATGCTAAATTGCCCATGGCTCAGTTGGCAGCTCTAAAAGTAAGGTTAAGGGGGGGGGGGGGGGGGTTGTTGGGTTACGGGTATAGGGTGGATACGTGGGTTTGAGTAGGGTGATCATTGCTCGGCACAACATTGAGGGCCGAAGGGCCTGTTCTGTGCTGTACTATTCTATATATCTATGTTCTATGACTCGACATCCTCGCCACGTTCCCTCCAAAGTCTGGACTACAAGTTAACATTGCAATGAAGTGCCCCAATCTTTTGGAATGGAAATGTTTAGGTTCCCCATATTTACAGAACTAGGGGTGAACCTTTAAGAACTAAGGACTGGGCCTCACCCAGAGAGTGGTGAATCTGTGGAATTCGCTACAACAGAAAGTAGTTGAGGCCAAAATGTTCGGTAATTTCAGGAAGGAATTAGATCTAGCTCTTGGGGGAAAAGGGTGAAGGGATATGGGGGGAAAGCGTGATTAGGGTATTGAACCTGATGACCAGCCATGATCATAATGAATGGGGGAGCAGGCCCGAAGGGCTGAATGGCCTCTCCTGCCTCTATTTTATATGTTTCTATATCACAAAAACCAGAATAGTTCAGGGGCTAGAACTACAAAAGCAGAAAAAAAAACTAGTTGGAATGTTAAAATCAAAATAACCCGGATGCTGGAAATCTGAAATAAAATCAGGAAATGATGGAAAGGTTCAGCAGGTCTGTCTGTATCTGTGGAGAGAGAGAGAAACAGTGAGAGTCCTAACTCACTCTTTGGAACTCTAAACTCAATATTGGAATATTAAAGCCTATTCACTGTTGGTTGGTTAGAATATTGTTGATGTGGAGATGTCGGCTTTGGACTGGGGTGGGAACAGTAAGAAGTCTTACAACACCAGGTTAAAGTCCAACAGTTCTGTTCTGTTTTGAATCACTAGCTTTCAGAGCGCAGCTCCTTCCTCAGGTGAATAATGTAATATGTAAGACATCTGAAAAGATTTTGAAGTCAGTGGGGTTTAAAAAAGTGATGTTCGAGAGATTCCCTGCAACTCTGCTAGATCAGATAGCATATTAGCGCAGATACTGAAAGAGATTAGCAGTGTCATTCGTGAAGTACTGGATATTGGGTTAAGAAAGGAAAGACTTGCATTTACCCGGCAGCATTGCAATTTTCCAGCCATTGTTGCAATGTAGGAAATGTAGTGACCGATTTGCAGCAGACAAACTCTCTCAAACAGAAATGTGATGATGATCCAACTTTAGTAATGGTGTTAAATATTGAACAGGAAAGCTCTGCTGCTCTTTTATCAAATAAGATTTTTTATGTCCATCTAAGGAGGGCAGATGGGGTTTTAATGGCCCACCCGTACCGTAAGACAGCACCTGCAACACTCCCTTAATACTGTACTGCAGTGTCACCTTAAAAAGGTGCGCTCAAGTCTCTGGCATGTGACTGGAAACCACAATCTTCAGGCGGGTAAGGCAGCTGCCAACTGAGCCATGGCTGATACCAGTGAAGGAATCGCTGCGGGTCGGTGACATCGTGAAGGAATGGAAGCAATCAAATGCAGTCTGTATTAAAAAAATAACATAAGTGAGCAATGCAACCACAGGACATTTAATACGTAAAGGTGAGGAACAGGTTAAAAACGCGGGCTGGAGGAATACCACAGCAATAACTTCAGTATAGGACTAGAATGGAAAGGTTCTGCCAGTCCCTTGATTGAGGACATCAAGAGGAAAGTAGAATTGCTTAAAAAGCTTTCAGTGGCGTTTCAAATGAAAAGCGTCTAATTAAATGACACTCCAGGGTAGAACATTGCAATCAAGTAGTTGTGTATCACCCCCCCCCCCCCCCCCTGCACATAGACTCAGTGCACAGATTGAGAGGAAACCTGCGGGGCTCAACATCTGGAACCCTCTCCCTCTTCACCTGGAGAAAAAATACATGGATTCTAAAAACACATCTTAGTTTGTGAAATGTGTTGCTGAGTCAAAAGCGAGCAGTAGATATCAAGGGTGCGGCCAAATTCTAGCTGCAGGATTTAGATCAATTGATAAAAAGCAGTGTAAAATAATGCACACTGGTTGAGAGGATGCCCTGGTTACCACACAATGTATGGGGCTGAATGGGCACAGGGCAATTCAGGAAAATGGAGCTCGGGGCAACAGCAGATGCTTAGTAGATGTTGCAAAGCAATTAAAATAAGGGACAGTGAGACGGAAAATCATAACAATAAAGTGCAAGTTAAAACGTTACCAGAATGTTCTGTAAAAAGCCATTATCAGACCGCATTTGTGTTGGGTTTGGACATCATAGTACAAAGAGTAAAGGAGAAGAATAATCCAAAGAGAGGAAGAATTAGAAAAGGTTAGATTTTCTAGTCCATAACGATGGGAGTGGTTGGGGGGGGGGGGGGGGGAATGGGGGGATATATCATAGAATCAGAGAATTTACAATGTGGAAGGAGGGCATTCAGCCCATCGAGTCTGCACAAGCTCTTGGACAGATCACCCCCACTTACACCCACGCCTTCACCCTATCGCCGTAACCCAGTAACCCCACCCAACCTTTTTGGACACTAAGGGCAATTTATCATGGCCAATCCACCTAACCTGCACATCTTTGGACTGTGGGAGGAAACAGGAGCACCAGGGAAAATCCATGCAGGTATGAGGAGAACGTGCAGACTCCGCACAGTGACCCAGCGACGAATCGATCCTGGGACGCTGGAGCTGTAAAGCAACTGTACTAACCACAGCGCTACTGCACTGCCCTATATAGAAAAGTGACACTTTAGAAAATGATATAAAGTAAACCCATCAGCTGAGCAAAATTAAGTAAACAAAATACATTTAAATGTGATCATTGAAAGGACCTCTTTACTCCAGGGGCCATCACACCTGGCATAATCTGCCAAAGGAGGAATACTTTAGGGGAATAAGTAGACTGGGATTGCTGCGTGTACTGCTGCGAATTCATCTCGATCTGAATTGTACATTTTTCTGAATTACCGCTTCGGCTGTCAGGAGAGTGGAAGCTCTGGGCGTGAAAATAGCAATGAGACCACTGGGGAGATGAAGGGGATAAAATAAGGAGGTCTTGTTATGATCTGGAATGTGCTGCCTGAAAAAGTGTTGGGAGCAGAGTGAATAGTAACTTTCCAAAGGAAATATTTTTTGAAAAAGAAACATTTGCAGAGCTCTGAGGAAAGTGGGACCAACTGGGCAGCTTCTTTAGAGAGCTGGCAACAGGCGGATGGGCCGAATTGCCTCATTCTGTACTGTAAGATTCTCTGTGGCAGATAAACCACACAGCTTGGACGGATTGCTTTTCTTTGTGATAAAGAGAACCGATTTCTTTAAGAAATCGAGCCCTCTTTAAGAAACTGAATTGAGCTTCCGTGCAGAGTTGGAGGGGACGCATGCGCCCTTTAACTGGCTCTCACTCCAGACTGGACAGCCATCCCCTCCACACCCCGAAGCTGGGATGTGAAAGAGCAGCGGTCCTGGTGCAGCATTCTCTGGCCATCCCTAACAACAGCTACTCCAGGTCAGGTCACATCAGCTTGAAGCGGGAGTCCGGGGTCAGCAGCTGGGAAGCTTCAGGTAAAGTTAGTGTCACAGGAAAGTGACTGACCCCCTGCTACCCCAGCCCCAAATGTGGCGACCACCCTCAGGGTATGAGTGGGTAAACTGTCCCATTGGTCTACATGGGAGAGTAAAGAGCCTCGCTTCCCTCTCTCTCTCAGTGGCGGTCGGTTTCATTGTGTCTGCCCACCTCAACTTGGCTGTTAGAGTGGATGGTGCCGGGGATGCCTGCTGGCAAAATCCTCTCACTTTGCCATTGCAAGGGAAACCGAATGAAGCTGCTCCCAGGAAGCCAGTGCGAGGTGTGGGACAGCCGGGTGCACTGCTGCAAATTCACCTCGATCTGAATTGTAAACCTTTCTTTCAATACTGCTCAGGTTGTGAGGAGAGTGACAGCTCTGGACATGGAAACAGCAATGGACCATTATTCTGCCGCTTGGGTGTTGGCGAGTTGTATTCTGACCCTCACTGCTGGCGGCTTTGTTGAAGGTAAGCAGATTCATTTTCCCCTGGAAATGTGGCGGCCAGCTCCAGGTCATTGTCAGCATTAAGGCGAGTTCCATTCACTCCGGCTACTGAGCCGATTGATTTGCTTTATGTTGTGAACAAGGCTCTGACAATGAGCGCGGACAGGACGAGACGGTCCCACTAACCAGGGGAGGTGGCATTTCAGCGTTTGCGCGACCCTCACTTTAATGAGCAACTTTTTAGAAATGAATTCACTCTCACAGGTCGGAAACAAATTGGAGTCAACATTTAGAAACTCGGATCAGGTTAATATCAAATGCAAAGTTCAGAAGACTCCTTCTTCCTGAAAGATTTCCGCCAGTATCTTCTAGGACTGAATGTTTTGTCTAGACGTGTAGATGCCCGACAGCACACATCACTTTTCTGATAGAAAGGGCTGATTAGAAAGCTGAGTGAAGTGGGACTAAGATTCGAGTGGATCTTCTTAGACCAGATCGTTCAGATCTGGTTATTAGGATACTGGGCACATCCAAGATTGTGATAAGTGAGGATGTCATTATTGGCGACTCCCACGATTCGAACAATCCGTTATCTTATTTGGATGGATTCATTCCCAATGAAGGCAATTCCAGTGCACCGAGCATTACTTTTTATGAATTGTAGCCCAGATTGTACTCAGTATTGTGCGGAATGTTTAAACAAGGGAAAACCAGGACACAACCAGCTTCCAATAACCCTCCCGGACACCCCCTCAGATTCCGCGCAATGCTGAGCAGCCCCTTTATTGAGGGGGACAGTTAGTCAGGATCATGGCTTTGCTGTAGAAAGGGTGAGGATAATGTTAATCTGCCGTGTTTTATTAGGAATCCTTTTGAAAACATAAAATGGGGGAGAAGACGGACAGTGTATTGAACTTGCAGATGACGAGATGTTGCTTCGCTCCATTATGGGAAGACAATAAGCTGCCCCCTTGTGTCCTCAGCAAGTGAGTGTGGCCAGTCCTTGCTGCAGTTCCACCAATCACATTGTGTACATTCCAGACATCCTGTGCCATTTCTTTGCCAGAGTTAGAACTTTTCTAATGTCCACCCGCTCGCTTGACTTTGTATCTGGTGCCTCTGTCTGGCCATTTCCGAACCCGTTCGATAGCAACGTCAGGGTAAACATTCATAGTTGGAGCAAAAGCAGAATCGCCGATAATGCTGTTTTCCCGTCCATTTTAAAGATATTTGCTGCTGCAATGACATCTATTTGCAAGACATTTGTAATGATGATATTTTCACAAACTCTGAAAGGAACTACATCAGTAGCAATGTGTTAGAATCCAGTTATGGCATTTAACGGGAAATGGGTCAGTATGAATAGATAAAAAGCTATTTTTTTGTTATGAAATGGCCAGGCTCTGGATGCGATTGTAGCATCCAGGCAGCGAGGCAGCAGGTACCCATCACACTAACACCGTGAAGATGGGAAACATAAGAGAATACTGCCAGGTTAGTCTCTGTGGGGAGAGAAACAGAGTTAACCTTTGGTCAGAGCCGGTGAAGGTTAAGAATATTCCCAATTTCAAACCACAAAGGCAGGGAAGGGGGAAGAGGAAAAGGAAAGGTGTGTAACAGTGTGATGGGCAAGAAAGACTATCTCCCCAAAGGGATACTAGAGCAAGGCAAAAGAAAATGGTAACAGGATAAGTAAAAAAAGGACTGGATTCTAGTGGAGGTTTTCATGGGGAAAGCTGAATCACTGCCAACAGCTACAGTTGAAGAAAATGGGAGTAAGGTCTGAGCTTGTTGAACTCAAATGTTGAGTCAGGAACTCTGTCACTTGTTTGATCGAAGGATGAGGTGTTATTGTTCAAACCTATGCTGAGCTTCATTGTGGGAGACCACGAAAAGAGAGATTAAAGTGGGAGTGGGGTGGAGAATTAAAATGATGGGCTGCTGGGGCCCAAAGACACTCTGGTGGACTGAACAGAAATGTCCCTCCAAGTGGTCAAAGTGTTTGTTTTTTTGTCCCCTGTGGAGAGGAGACAACCTCACTAGCAGCTGAAAGGAGTGAAGTAAATCATTATTTAGAACCATAGAATTCCTACAATGCGGAAGGAGGTTATTCGGCCCATCGAGTCTGCACTGACCCCCCCCTGAAAGAGCACCCGGCCCAGGCCCACTCCCGGCACTATTCCCATAATCCAGCATGTATACCCCTGAGAAATATAGCAAACAAGTTAAATATACCTGGTTATAAAGTTTTCAGGAGGGACAGAGAATATGGCAGAGGGGGCGGAGTAGCCTTACTGATTAGAAATACTATCGCCTCAATGGTGAGGAAGGATACTATGAGGGGAAAGCATCCAGTGGAGATTATATGGGTGGAACTGAAGAGCAAAAAAGGATCTAAAACTGTAATGGCTGTTGTGTATTGACCCCCTGGTAGTAAGTCTGAGGCGTTTGATTGTACAAAAAGAAAATTAGGCAACTGTTTAGCAAAGGCAGTGTAGTATTAATGGGGGAATTTTAACTTCCACAAAGATTGATAGAGGCAGACAAGCACCTGTCAGAATAGTAGTGAATTTCTGGAATGTGTCAGGATAGTCTCCAGGGGACTGGCAATGTTAGATATAGTTATGAGTAATGAGCCAAATTTAATTAGTAGCCTAACTGTGTGTGAACATTTATCAAATAGTGATCACAACATTAATGATTTCTGTGTAGCATTTGAAAGCGAAGGGCATGGTTCAGATACTAGAATTTTAGACTTGTGTACAGCTGACTTTAACAGGATGAAACAGACTCGCCACAGTAAACTGGGAAGATCTGTTAATGGGTCAAACAACTGAAGATCAGTGGAGAATATTTAAAGAAACATTTAACGAGATACAGAGTGAGTATATACCCCTGAGAGGAAAAGGCTCCACTTCACAAAAAAACAGCCATGGACAACTAAAGAGGTTAGGGACAGCATAAAACTAAAAGGGCTTTCAAAAATACAAAACAGCACAGATCTAGGTGCATGGGAAAGAGACAAAGACCAGCAAAGGGTCACAAAGCAGCTTATAAGAACTACTGAAATATATTATGAAAGAAAACTTGCAAGGGACATCACAATCAAAAAGAAGAAATGTTATAGTTATACAAGGGGAAAGCGGGTGGTTGAGAGCAATGAAGGCTCACCAAAAGCTGAAACGGGAGATATTGTCAGTGATAATGGGGAAATGACAGACATCTTGAGCAATTACTTTGCCTCAGTATTTACAGTTGAAAAGGAGAATAACTTTCCCGAAGCCCAAAAAAATTAACAGTCAATAGAGGAGAGAGACAATATAATTGACATATGTACAGCATCAGTAACTAGGAAATTAATGGAACTAAAGAGCAACAAATCCCTCAGGCTTGACGGTTTCCACCCAAAGGTGTTAAAGGCAGTAGGGAGCACATGGTAGATGCCTCAATTATAATCTTTTAGCGTCCCCTAGATTCAGGAGTAGTCCCTCTGGATTGTAAAGTTGCACATATTACTCCACTTTTTAAGAAAGGTGAAAGGGAGAAACCAGGGAATTACAGACATCTATGGTAGGGAAATTGCTGGAGTCTATAATCAGGGATGGGACAACTGAACACCTTGAAAAAGTTTGGTCCGTCAGGGAGAGCCAGCATGGATTTGTGAAGGGAAGATTATGTCTGACTAATCTTATTGAATTTTTTGAAGAGGTGTCTAATGTAGTGGACAGGAGAATAGACTAGATTATATCAGCCTGTTTATCTCCACAAGATTTCATTTTCCCCTTGAATAAAACATTGTATTGCTGGCTCTCCTCTTGCCTGCCTCGTTATCTGTACAGGCTTCAATGAGGTCAAATCATCCCTCGACTGCAGAAGATCCAACTGTGTCTCTTCTAAGACTCCCATAACAATGCAATCCCAAATTAACTTATCTTTCAGCACTGCGTTTGGGTGCCCCTACTGAATTTTGTTTGCTCTATAATGGTGTTTTTCCAAAAGCCTTCATAAGTATTAAAGGCTTTGATAACTTCTACATATGCCACCATATCTTCAGTTATGCCCTGTCTGACCATTACACCCTTTATATTACTGCCAATGGAACATAGGAACAGGAGGAGGCCATTCAGTCCCTCAAGACTGTCCCGCCATTTAATGAGATCACAGTTGATCTGTGGCCTAACTCTATCCACGTGTCTTTGGCCAATACAGGCCTAATTTGTGTAACTTAACCCCATAAATCTAGGTATCTTTTTAGTAAACCTACATTGCACTCCCTCCAAGGCCAAAATATCCTTTCTAAGGTGTGGTGCCCAGAACTGCTAACTGTACTCCAAGTGGGGTTAACCAGAGTTTTGCATAGCTGCAGCAAAACTTCTGTGCCTTTATACTCTAATCCTCTAGATATATATGCTAGCATTTCATTAGCCTTTTTTGATTATTTTCTGCACTTGTTCATGGCATTAAGCAACACGGTGGCATAGTGGTTAGCACGTCTGCCTAACAGTGGCAGTTACCCGGATTCAATTCTGTCTGTGTGGAGTTTGCACTTTCTCCCCATGTCTGCGTGGGTTTCCTCCGGGTGCTCCGGAGGCTGTCTACATTGCCACCTAACTTTGTATCATTAGCAAATTTGTATATATGACTTTCTATAACATCAACCAAGTCATTGATGAATAATGTGAATAATTGAGGCCCCAACACAGTTCCCTGTGGTACACCATTAGTCACCTGCTGCCAGTTAGAGTATTTACCCATTATCCCCATTCTCTGTCGCCTGCCACTCAGCCAATTTCCTAATCATGTCAATAATCTGCCCTCAACTCTTGTGGGCTTCCACCTTAGTTAAAAGACCCCTATGGGGGGCTTCTGTAAGTCCATATAAATAACATCCATAGACATCTATAGCACACAGATATTTCAGCACACCTAATATCAAATAGAGAAAAGGAGAAGAAGGCACATTGCAGTTTTATCCCGTATTCTCATTGTCGCAGGTGAAGGGTGCCCCTCCAAAAATGTGGAATACCATTCTTGCAAAAAGAGAGTCCATTTCAAATCAGCTTTTCATAGCAAACAGCTCTTAACAAAACAACGAGAGGAGAAGCAGCCAAGATCAAGGACCATTCAATAGATTTAACAGCATTAGAAGGAAAAGAATTAGAGGTTCTGTTCTTGGAAGTAATTACATGATCAAATGGGAACTATTGGAGTTCAGTTAATGTGGTCAATGGACATGAAACAAACTTAAACTTAGACACTGGAGCAGGAGTTTCAATTCTTTCAGACACAGAATTGTGGTTAAAACCAAACTTCCTTTAGCTATTGACCATAAGGCTCCATGGTCCAGGAGACATTCAACTGAGGTCAAGGGACAGTTGACTGCAAATTCCAATGCAAAGGAAGATAAATCGCAGAAACTTTTATGTGATCCACAATCAATAATGTTCATCAAAAATTTGCCCAGGTCTACAACTCATCTACAAAATTGATGAATTGAAAAACCTTAAGAAGACCAGACAGAATATTTCCCAGGAACAGGTGAAGGAACCAAACAAACCTGGGCAAGAAAAACAACTAACCCAGGGCCAAGAAAAAATACCATCAGAAATGCACAAATGTCAAAGACTGCTTGAGGAATTAGGCAAGGCAAGGAAAAACTGATCAGTGAAGAGACCCAACTTTTGTGCTTGAATGATGAGTTTGCGAATGACAAACAAGAACTGGTGAGAATACTGGAATGTCAGTCACAGGAAGCGGAACACTTGGATGAGGACCTGAAAGCTTGCAGAAGCAAATTTTAACAAAGGCATATCTTCAATTATAATTTGATGAACTTCATGTATGAGAAGTCTCTTAAATTTCATGAAAATACCTTGAACAGGAAAAGGAATTGCTGACAAATTGGAAGAGTCGGCTGAATGCTGAATTAAAAACCACGACTGATGAACTGTTGCAACCTTGCTGTGAAAAGAGCAGTGAAATTTGTAAACTCCAAAGCAATCTGGAGAACGAAAAGGAAGAGTCTCATGCAAATCAGACCAGAGACAACAAAGATCACCAGCAACACAAAGAACCTCTGAGGGTATCCTGATTTGGAAAGGTCTTAGAACGAGATGAAGACAGAGACTTTGGGGTCGGTGTAGGATAATGTAAATAATATTTATTGAAGTCAGACTTGGGGGAGATGTCGTATGAAGGGTTAATGTTACAAGTGTAAACATATAGTCTCCATCAGTGATGTAAGATCACATGACATCAGGACATGGTGAGATAGTTCTATGTAGAACCTCATGCTGAGTTTGTATTGTACATAGTTAATATAATGTTCAATAAAAGGTAGAGTTTATCAACAGCCTTGCCTGCAGCATTTGTCGTAATTCCAAACCAGTGCCCACCATATCCAAGACCCACAGCTACAATAGAAAACCCACCATGTGTTTAAAGGCAGACATCACATGTAATAAAAACGCCATCATGTAACAGCTGGGGAAACCAAGGACTTGAAGGTGCTCATGTCACCTAAGCAAACCATTTGTTTTATTTGGTGAGCATTTAGAAGTGATTGGATTTGTGTAGTTACAGAGAACAAAACAATGGGGAGGACCGTATTTATCATTCTATGACTGTATATTACACACAAGTATATTCATAAACGTAATCATTACCAAAAACACAGTGATCTACGTAGTAATAATAACACAGCAGCCAAATTAGCACATTCATAATGTCACACCAGCTATTTTGGGTTTCTATGGCATAAATGTTGAGGACGGTGGTGAACTTCAATATCACTGGTAATTTGGTGCAGATAGTTAACTGTCCTTACAGGTTTCATGGACCAAGTGGAACATATCACCTGTCAGGTGAGGATGAGCAATCTGAAGCATTGCCCACTATTCACAGGTAGATTGACTCTATTGCTGAAGGCAGACTGACTGGGATGGTATTAACTATTACATTCTCAAAGCTCCTTACACTCCTGGATCTCTTTATTCTCCTCTACCATAACATGGGGCGCGATTCTCCCGAGTCACGAAGACTCGGGAAGCTGGCGTCAAAAACGGGAGGGTTTGACGCCAGCCTCCGCCCCCCCCGACCGGGAACCGATTCAGCTCCCCGGTCGGGGCTAGTACCGCGCGGCCCTGAACTCCGGCATCGCGGGCTTAACGAATTTCGTTAAGGCCGCTAGCCAGAGTTAGCGACGGCTGACGCGTCAGATGACATCAGCAGCGCATGCGCGGATTGGACGACTCCAACCCACGTATGCGCGGATGACGTCATCACGCATATGCGTGAAACCCGCACATTCGCGGGCCGGTATGCCCCTCAGCCGCCCCGCGAATGGATACAGCGGGGCGGCGGAGGGAGAAAGAGTGCGCGGGGTAAGTACCCGCTGCCCGCGATTGGTGCCCACCGATTGTGGGCCCATGGCACCCTTGGCACGGCCGTGGTACTGCCGTGCCAATCGGTGCCATGGTTCCCCAGATCGGGACTTTACGGCCGTTTTTACGAACGGTCAGACCAGGTGTGTTTTACGTTCATAAAAACGGCCGTAAAGGCCTTGGAATTCGGCCCATCGGCCACGGGTGAATAGCTGCTCGCCGTAAAAAAACGGCGGGCAGCGATTCGTGTCGGGAGGCGGGCGTGGGGGGGGGGGGGGAGAGTAGCGGGAGGGCGTCGGACCAGCGTGTCCGTAAAAATTTACACCGCCCGCTATTCTCCGCCCCGTCGTGAGTGCGGAGAATCGCGCCCATGGTATTTAATTTATGCTGCAGCTCATAGAATTCCTACAGTCCTGACTGCTCACCTCCTTTCCATAGCCTCAGCTTTGTTACTCTCACTAATGGCATGTATAAGCTGGAGTTAAGTACTCAGCTTTTCATGTACTGGTGCAAATGGAATATTGTTGATTCCTCATGAACAACCTCTAAGAAATTTAATTGACTTTTTAAAACTTTTCATCACGTCTTTACTTCCGTTCTTCACCAATACGAATGCTCTGAGGCAAACTTAACACAGATGATTCACTGACATTCCACAACATTTTAATTCAAATTTGCTTTTCTTTAACATTCACCAGCAGAAGAACATCAGACCTCTAGTGCCTGGCAATGCCATTATTAATTAAGTCCATTCTTTGAATTCAGCTCTGTGGATTTAAATGCGAAATTGGCCTGAAATTAAAACAAAATGTAGATCATTGGGTAACCGATTCAACCATACCTTCGAGATAGCATACTAGGAATAATTAAACTTTTACTATCTATAATATTAAATGGCCATTGTAGATAGTAATACAAACATATTGGAGTCAAATAGCCCATTGGAAATTGCAGCGGTGATATTTCTAAATGTTTTAACATTTACATTTTTCTTCTACAGCTGAAGGGACTGAATGCCAACGTGGCTGTCACTCACTAACTGGATTCTGTGAGAGCAATGGGGAATGCAGGTACAAACTCAACTAAACATTTAGCCAGGAAAAGATTACCTAAGTTCCAGATTTGTAAAGAAGATAATTTTTAACGTAATCACAAACTACCATTGTTTGTCTAAATTGTCCAGCATGGAATGGTTATAGCACAGAAGGAGACCATTTGTCGTGTTGAGACCACAGTTTGTTCAGACAACCTCGATGTCATACTGGACTCCAAAATTAACTTTCAATCACATCTTTGCCTATAACCCCAGTAGGTTAGAATGGAGGAGGGTCTGGGTAGGGGGTTGGGGTTGAGCGTGCTGGTAACAGCGCCGCTCCCCATGGCCCGAGCAAGTACTCTGGGAGTCCGGTGGTGGTGCCAACACTGAAGATTTGGAAGCTGTTGAGGCAGCATTTGAAGCTGGGGGCTGGGTCAGGGGAGATGCTGTTAGGGGGACATATAGGTTTGAGCCGGGGAGGCTGGACGGGAGGTTTCGGAAATGGGCGGAGAGGGGAATCAGTGTATTAAAAGACCTGTTTCTGGGGGTACGTTTTGAAAGGTTGGAAGAGTTGGGGGATAAATATGGACTCGGGAAAGGGAAAGGGTTTAGATACCTGCAGCTCTGAGACTTTGCCAGGAAGGAGGTTGAGAGCTTCCCGCTAGGACCGACCCCCTCATTGTTGGAAGAGATATTGACGGCAGGAGGAATGGAGAAGGGGATGGTGTCGGCGGTCTACAGGAGGAGTTTGGGGGATTGGATTGGATTGGATTGGATTTGTTTATTGTCACGTGTAACGAGGTACAGTGAAAAGTATTTTTCTGTGAGCAGCTCAACAGATCATTAAGTACATGGGAAGAAAAGGGAAGAAAAGAAAATACATAATAGGGCAACACAAGATATACAGTGTAACTACATAAGCACTGGCATCGGATGAAGCATATAGGGTGTAGTGTTAATGAGGTCAGTCAATAAGAGGGTCGCTTAGGAGTCTGGTGACAGTGGGGAAGAAGCTGTTTTTGAGTCTGTTCGTGCGTGTTCTCAGACTTCTGTATCTCCTGCCCGATGGAAGAAGTTGGAAGAGTGGGTAAGCTGGGTGGGAGGGATCTTTGATATGCTGCCCACTTTCCCCAGGCAGCGGGAGGTGTAGATGGAGTCAATGGATGGGAGGCAGGTTCGTGTGATGGACTGGGCGGTGTTCACGACTCTCTGAAATTTCTTGCGGTCCTGGGCCGAGCAGTTGCCATACCAGGCTGTGATGCAGCCTGATAGGATGCTTTCTATGGTGCATCTGTAAAAGTTGGGAAGAGTTAATGTGGACATGCCGAATTTCCTTAGTTTCCTGAGGAAGTATAGGAGCTGTTGTGCTTTCTTGGTGGTAGTGTCGACGTGGGTGGACCAGGACAGATTTTTGGAGCTGTGCACCCGTAGGAATTTGAAACTGCTAACCATCTCCACCTCGGCCCCGTTGATGCTGACAGGGGTGTGTACAGTACTTTGCTTCCTGAAGTCAATGACCAGCTCTTTAGTTTTGCTGGCATTGAGGGAGAGATTGCTGTCGCTATACCACTCCACCAGGTTCTCTATCTCCCTCCTGTATTCTGACTCGTCGTTATTCGAGATCCGGCCCACTATGGTCGTATCGTCAGCAAACTTGTAGATGGAGTTGGAACCAAGTTTTACCACGCAGTCGTGTGAACAGGGAGTAGAGTAGGGGGCTAAGTACGCAGCCTTGCGGGGCCCCGGTGTTGAGGACTATTGTGGAGGAGGTTTTGTTGTTCATTCTTACTGATTGTAGTCTGTTGGTCAGAATATTGAGGATCCAGTTGCAGAGTGGAGAGCCAAGTCCTAGGTTTTGGAGCTTTGATATGAGCTTGGCTGGGATTATGGTGTTGAAGGCGGAGCTGTAGTCAATAAATAGGAGTCTGATGTAGGAGTCCTTGTTTTCGAGATGCTCTAGGGATGAGTGTAGGGCCAGGGAAATGGCGTCTGATGTGGACCGGTTGCAACGGTATGCAAATTACAGTGGATCAAGGCGTTCTGGGAGTATGGAGGTGATGCGCTTCATGATCAACTTCTCGAAGCACTTCATGGCGACTGAAGTCAGGGCCACCGGACGGTAGTCATTGAGGCACATTGCCGGGTTCTTCTTTGGCACCGGTATGATAATGGTCTTCTTGAAGCAGGTGGGGATCTCGGAGTGGAGTAGGGACAGGTTAAAGATGTCCGCGAATACCTCTGCCAGCTGGTCCACGCAGGCTCTGAGTGCACGACCAGGGATCCCGTCCGGGATTCACTTTCAGGAAGGCCGATCTGACTTCAGAAGCTGTGATGGTGGGTACGGGTGAGTTATGGGCTGCTGGGGCACTCGACAGCGGATTGTTGGTTACCTGCTCGAGCCGAGCATAGAATACATTGAGTTCATCGGGGAGGGGTGCGCTGCTGCCAGAGATACTGTTCGGCTTCGCTTTGTAGCCCATGGACACGGGGTGTCCATGGAAGGGATAAAAGCCAAGTGGGAGGAAGAGCTGGGGGGGGCTATGGAAGACGGTTTGTGGTGTGAGGTGCTCCGGTGGGTGAATGTTTCAACCTCGTGAACGAGGCTGGGGCTGAAACAGCTGAAGGTAGTGTAGAGGGCACACCTCACGAGGGTAAAGGTGATCGAACTCTTTGAGGGAGTGGAGGGCATTGGCGGCACGGTAACACAGTGGCTAGCACTATTTCTTCATAGCTCCAGGATCCCAAGTTCTATTCTTGGCTTGAGTCACTGTCTGTGTGGAGTCTGCACGTTGTCCCCGTGCCTGCGCAGGTTTCCTCCGGATGTTCTGGTTTCCTCCCACAAGTCCCGAAAGACGTGCTGTTGTGTAATTTGGACATACTGAATTCTCCCTCTGTGTACCCAAACGTTCGCCACAATGTGGCGACTAGGGGCTTTTCACAGTAACTTCATTGCAGTGTTAATGTAAGCCTACTTGTGACAATAAAGATTATTATTATTATTATATGTGAGCGATGTAGGGGGAGCCCCGCAAACCATGTACATATGTTTTGGTCCTGTCTGAAACTGGAGAAGTATTGGAGGGAGGTTTTCAGTATCATCTCGGGGGTAGTGAACTTGGAACCAGGGCCCCTGGAAGCCATTTTTGGGGTGTCGGACTGGCCCGAGCAGCAGGTATGGGGGGTTTTAGCCTTTGCCTCGCTGATTGCCCGGAGGGGGGTCCTGTTGGGATTGAGGTCAGCTTCGCCACCCTGTGCCTCAGCTTGGCGGGCGGACCTACTTCAATTTCTGACTCTCGAGATGGTGAAATTTGAACTGAGGGAATGAAGGAAGGTTTTTTAATTCATGGAGACTGTTTATTATGCACTTTCGAGAATTGGTTGCCATCGGACATTCGGTGGGGTGGGGGGGAGGAGGGAGAAGAGAGTGAGTGTTGGGGTTATTATTGTTTTTGGTTACACTGTTAATTAATTGACTGTTAATTTTTTTTACCTGGAATGTACGGGTGGATGTTTTGGTCTGTATATTGAGCAGGTTGCTGTTTTTGTATGGGGGATTGTTATTGTTTGTTTTTTCTTTTGTTGTTTATTTGATGAAAATGTTAAAAATTAGGAGAATAAAAAGATTAAAAAAAAACATCTTTGCCTATAACAAAGAAAATTTATTTTCATCTCAGTAATATCTCCCAACCCAGCCTGCCTCAGTTCTTCCTCTGCTGAAACCCTTATCCGCACCTTGGTTATTTCTAGAATTGACTATTTTGATGCACTGCTGGCCAGCCCCTCATGTTTACGATATATCCAAATTCTATTAGCTGTCTCCTGACTTGCACCACATGCTGTTCACACATCCCCTGGTGCTCACCAACCTATACTGGCTCTCAGTTAAACAACGGTTTAATTTTAAAATAATAATAATTCTATTATTGTCACAAGTAGGCTTACATTAACACTGCAATGAAGTTACTGTGAAACCTCTCTAGTCGCCACATTCCAGCGCCTGTTCAGGTACACAGAGGGAGAATTCAGAATGTCCAATTCACCTAACAGCACGTTTTTCGGGACTGTGGGAGGAAACCGGAGCATCCGGAGGAAACCCACGCAGACATGGGGAGAACGTGCACACTCCGTACAGACAATGACCCAAGCCGGGGTTTGAACCTGGGACCCTGGTGCTGTGAAGCAACAGCACTGTGCTACCGTGCCACCGATACTCAACCTTGTTTTCAAATCCCTCCGTAGCCTGGCTCCTCCCTATCTCCTCCAGCCCCCTGAGATATCTGCACTCCTTCAATTTTGTGTTCTTGTATTTGTGTTCTGGCCCATTGAGCTTTCCTGATTTTAATCACATCACCATTGGTAGCTTTACCTTCAGCTGTATAGTTCCTATGCTCTATAAGTGTCTCTACCTCACTTTCCTCCTTTCAACACACTCCTTTAAATATAACGCTTTGACCAAGTTCTTGATTATCTGTCTTTTGTGTTTTGCTGTTTCATTTTATAATATTTCTGTGAAGCATCTAGGGCCATTTCATTATGTTAAAGGTGCTCTATAAATACAAGCTATTATTGTTTTGTTAGAGGTGAAAATATTCACACAAAGGCCTGAGTATAAGTAAAAACAGTAATAAGTCTTACAATACCAGGTTAAAGTCCAACATGTTTGTTTCAAACACTTGCTTTCGGAGCACTGCTCCTTCCTCAGGTGAATGAAGAGATACGTATTATAGCCAAGTTCCACGCACATGAGTGCGGCCTCAACCGGGACCTGGGATTCAAATCGCATTACATTCATTCCCCACCATCTGGCCTGGGCTTGCCAAATCCTTCCAACTGTCCTGGCTTGAGACAATTCACACCTCTTTAAACTGGGGTTACCCCTATCTCTGGATCTGTAAAGACTTAATTACCTGCAAATGCTCACATTCTAAGCATTGCCTGGTATCTTTGAATTTGTCTATAAATATGTTTCTGGAACATACCTCTTCATTCACCTGAGGAAGGAGCAGTGCTCCGAAAGCTAGTGTTTGAAACAAACATGTTGAACTTTAACCTAGTGTTGTAACACTTCTTACTGTGCTCACCCCAGTCCAACACCGGCATCTTCACGTTATAAGTGGGCAGCAGGGTAGCATGGTGGTTAGCATAAATGCTTCACAGCTCCAGGGTCCCAGGTTCAATTCCCGGCTGGGTCACTGTCTGTGTGGAGTCTGCACGTCCTCCCCCTGTGTGCGTGGGTTTCCTCCGGGTGCTCCGGTTTTCTCCCACAGTCCAAAGATGTGCGGGTTAGGTGGATTGGCCATGCTAAATTGCCCGTAGTGTCCTAATAAAAGTAAGGTTAAGGGGGGGGTTGTTGGGTTACGGGTATAGGGTGGATACGTGGGTTTGAGTAGGGTGATCATGGCTCGGCACAACATTGAGGGCCGAAGGGCCTGTTCTGTGCTGTACTGTTCTATGTTCTAAGTAAAAAAGTAGTTTATTATATCAGAATTCTGGGAGGAACATTTCACAGCACCTTTTCTCACTTGAGCTAAAGCTCACACGGGTTAATAAACAGATTCAAGGGGCGGAATTAGTTGTATTCTCATTTACATACAACCAATCAACTATATTCGCGTCACACTTCATTACATGCAGTCAATCAATTTTCCTAGCATCCCAGTTATCACACATATTGTTAAAGTGGGCATTGTCTTACCCGCCCCTAACTTCATACAGAAGTCATTCAAAACTAACATAATGATGTCCTGTCTGCAACTGTGGTCCTTGATCTTATCAAGGATACACAGCATTTCTTGTTCTGGGAGGCTGTTATCAGCGGCTCTTGAAATACTCCCTAGGTTCTCATGAGGTAGTTTACACAGTTTGTAAGTTTATTTTTTAAAGGAAAGTAGCTAGTTCAGCCATTTTGTGTATTTAGTATTGCGAAAATAGTTAGCAGCTATTTTGTGTCCTTTCTGATATTAACAAACATTGTGTATACACTAGCTATTTCTACAAATTGCCTCTTCTAAACAGGCATCTAAGCCAATGAGTACCTTTTGTCTCATCAGAACTATTCAAAATTAATATAGGAGCATAAATGTAGTGACAGGGGCACCTATAATTTATATCATAGTCCAGTATCACAAAATGCCCTCCAACAGCTTCATCAAAATTAAAGTGCAGCTAAATAATTTTACATCAATCTTGTTTATAAAGTGAATTAAATGTACAAGAAATACCTTGTGCATCTGCTGTATGTGTTATTATTCAAGGGGTAGATCTGAGTTAGGGCAACAAATGTTGATTTTAAATTATTAGAAAAGATAACTGCAATATGATCTTGCTTTTAAACAGCTGTTTTCCACCTGAGGCATCAACATGTCCCGCAGAGTTACTGGTGATGAAATTTGTTCTCCTTTTTTCTAATCTAGAGACATAATGACGCCAACAGGCTTCATACCCAGCAGCATACAGATGAACCAGTGCAGACATAGGGTAGCGATTATTAATCAGTAATATAAAATATAATTTTGTAAAAATAATGTATGTCTGGTCACTTGTTTTCCCTCTGGTTTTGCAGCATGTTTCAAACAATGCAGTGTTCTGAAATTTAAGTTCAATCATACTGAGACTGACACCGTGGGCGCGATTCTCCGCTCCCACGCCGGGTGGGAGAATCATGGGAGGGCCGGGCGACTCATTTCACGCCACCCCCCCCCCCCCCCCCCCCCCGCCCCCCCGCGATTCTCCCACTTCCCGCTCGGAAGAATCGGCGCTCGCCGTTTTTCATGGCGACCGGCGATTCTCCGACCTGGTTGGGCTGAGCGGCCTGCCGTTTGCGGCCGTTTCACGACGGCGGCAACCACACCTGGTCGCTGCTGTCATGAACATGGGCGCCAAAGGTCCGTTTGACGCTTGTGGGGGGCGGAGAGGGGAGTGAGCACCACGACCTTGCTTGGGAGGGGGCTGGCCTGCGATCGGTGCCCACCAATCGTCGGGCCAGCGTCTCAAAGCGACGCACTCTTTCTCCTCCGCCGCCCCGCACGATCAAGCCGCTACGTCTTGCGGGGCAGCAGAGGGGAAGACGGCCACCACGCATGCGCAGGTTTGAGCCATCAGCCGTCGTGACATCAGCCGCGCATGCGCGGGTTGGAGCTGGCCAACCTGCGCATGTGTGGCTGACGTCACATAGGCGCCGCCGCCGTGTCATTCTTGGCGCGCCACCTTGACACAAGCGTCAAGGCCCAGCGGCCGTGAATAACGGGGTGCCGCTCCTAGCCCCCCGGGTGGGGGTGAATACGGTGAGAGGAGCAGCCTCCGAGGCCGTCGTGAAACTCGGCCCCGTTCACGACGGCCTTCCCAATTTTTCCCGGGAGCGGAGAATTCCGCCCCATGGATTTAGACTCTTTGCTGCAAGAGTATTGAGAATGCTTCTGGTTTGTTGTAGCCAACTTGGCGTTGCACGTTACTCTTAATCTCTTTGTACAGAGGTTAATTACTTTCCAATTTTAGATTATTTGAGAAATCCCAGAGGAAACTTTTTGTGGGATTTTTTTTAACCACTCATCGTTTTCCTGGAGTTCCCAAGAGTGAAGTTACAGAATGTGAGTTCGGCCAAAATTCATCACCTCTCCCTCACGAGTCGAGGCAATATTCCTCTTTTTGATCTATGTTTTTTTTGTTTTATAAATTTAGAGTACCCAATTCATTTTTTCCAATTAAGGGACAATTTAGCATGTTCAATCCACCTACCTTTCACATCTTTGGGTTGTGGGGGTGAAACCCACGCAAACACAGGGAGAATGTACAAACTCCACACGGACAGTGACCCAGAGCCGGGATCGAACCTGGGACCTCGGCGCCGTGAGACTGCAGTGCTACCACTGCGCCACCGTGCTGCCCTTTTTTGATCTATGTTAAAATGCAACTCCTTTTTCTTTCAGAAACCTCCTAAATCCTTTCTTGGAGTCATCTACAAATTGCCTCTTCTAAACAGGCGTCTAAGCCAATGAGTACCTTTTGTCTCATCAGGACTATTCAAAAGTAATATAGGAGCATAAATGTAGTTACAGAGCCACCTATAATTTATATCATAGTCCAGTATCACAAAATGCCCTCCAACACTCCCTCCTTCTGGTCATGGAAGATGTTTACAGAACTCCAACTGATCACAATGAAATGATATGAGGGCTGCAGGGTGTGCAGCAAAGATATACAGCCTTTGGGGTATGTAACCTCCCAGATGTTCCCAGTGTGCACCATGCATGTGATTCAAAGATCATCCCTCAAACAAACCCATGTATGTCACCTTTAATGTTTTGATATCAATCATTCCTGCCTCCCTGACTGTCTTTACTGTCTGTCATTAAATGTTGTTATTCATAGCAGTTTTAAAGTAAGCTCATCTAACAGTCCCACACTCTCTGCCACTAACTTTCACTCTGAAGTAGTTCCTCTGTGTGCTTTTTTTGTCAAGCATGGACTTTTCGTCAACTGGTGGTAAAGCTTAACTGATTGACTGATCTTGGGTCTTCGTTCCCTCAGAGTATCTGCAAGATGTAGGACCATTTCTGGCTATTTATATTCCTAACTCAAATGATCCTTGCTGGGACTATAGTGGTGGGCCTAAGGGGTACAAAACATAGAACATAGAACATACAGTGCAGAAGGATGCCATTCGGCCCATCGAGTCTGCACCGACCCACTTAAGACCCCACTTTCACCCTATCCCCGTAACCCAATCTCACCTTTTTGGTCACTAAGGGCAATTTATCATGGCCAATCCACCTAACCTGCATGTCTTTGGACTGTGGGAGGAACCCGGAGCACCCGGAGGAAACCCACCCGGACACGGGGAGAATGTGCAGACTCCGCACAGTGACTCGGCGGGGAATCGAACCTGGGACCCTGGCGCTGTGACGCCACAGTGCTAGCCACTTGTGCTACCGTGTTAGGAGGTTACGGTGGCGGAGACACAGTATTTCCTTTTCCTCCGTAAACTTAAAATGCATGAGGGCAGGTGTAACCTCTAAGACACAACCATGAGTTCTGATTAACCTACATTCATCCAAATCTCCCTGTCCCACCGGGTGGGGGCAACGTGAGGGAGATCCCACATATTATCCCTGCGTATAGGAGAGGTCTCGATGAGATAGTACCTGAGGGAGGTGTTAACCCGTACAATTCCAATGTCCTCCAGTTGGTTGTGAGGGTATGGCCTGAGTCCGGTGTGATGATATGGATCATCAGGACCATCTTTACCCCAGTTATATCGTCCATTCTGCAGTCGTGGATCGCTGAGTATACTCTGGTTACTCCCTTCAGAGTACGGTTGTCCAGCGTCCCTTGTCATTTGGCTAGCTTAGCCAGTTGTGGGCTTTCTATTCAATCAGGCACCTCCCCCCTTTAGATCAGATCAAGGTTGTGCCTTAGCTGCCCCTGTCAGAGCCTTTCATTGTCTCCCTTTCTTGGTCGATGAGTTTGTTAATTAATGTTGATTATTGTTGATTGTCTTAGTGTGTGTCCCTAACACTGTTGTCCTATTAAATTGTATATCCAGGCCCTCTTCCCCAAGCTGGCTAGACCTTTCTCTGCTTTCCCTTATATTATCTTCCTTATTCCTGTGAGTTGTTCCACCTGCGCATTTAACCTTTGTATGTCTAGTGACTTTACCATAGAAGTTTCTGTGTTAAGTCATGTCACTGCATCATTGATTTTGCCTCTTCTAACCCTGTGTGGGTTGTCATGCCCTCAAAATCTAGTGGCACCCGTGTCATTGACGGCCTGCTTCCCAACAACCTTACTTAAAACACTACACATATTTATTTCATATTATAAACAATACCGGAACACGCGAGAAGTATAGACACAATTTATATACGCATCTGCTGCCTTTCCCCGAATGTAGCTGCAGCCAAGCATTAAAATAAGTTATATCATTGTTCCAGTCTCCGGCTGCTGGGATTACACATCCCGTCAATAAAATTATATAAAGCACCATAGTTCATATAGCTACGTTCATCCTGTGTCCGTTGTGAAATCAGTGATGTTCCTGTGCTCTTGTGTGCTGGTAGTTGTTCTACACAGCGCACAAGAGTCCCCACAGCTGCTGCTGTCGTTCCAGCCTTTCCTGAATGTTTAACCTAAAAATTTAAAGGAAAAGTGGAAAAGTGTCCTGGTTGTCACCAGGTGTTATTGTTGCCCGAATAAAGCTTTTCCTGTATGGGCCAAACACGTGTGTTATTCAGGGGTTAGTAGTTCTCATATTTTACAACCTTTCCTTATCTATTTTCCTCGTGTTTACGCGCCTAACTCTGTTGCGCTTGAACCCGACCTTGACATGCTTTGTCCTGATTAATTGGCCAGTTTACAATAACTCAACTATCTCAAATTCCTGAAGCTACTGCAAATATTGTGCCACTTGTAGTTACTTGTAAAGTAAAACACAAAAGATCCATTCTGCATGGGGCAGAGTGGGTTAACTAAACTGAATATATCTGACAATTCAAAACTTAAGATTTGTAATTTCCAAGTAAAAATACATCTCAGCTGTTTTTTTTATATCAGAATTACAAAGCCAGAGCTCAGAGTGTGGACAGAGGCAAACCCCGAATCCAGCTCCACGCCTGCTCCAAAAACCAATTCAACTGAATCCAAATTCATGGTCCAGGCATTAACAAGCACGGGTCAGTTCTCTGCTGGTTTGAAAAGTGGGTGGAGTAAAAGTTGGATTACTGCCAAATTCCAGTTATCAAAGTGTCTTAGAACGATGTGTTCTCTTAGAATACAGATTTGCTTTTAATCAGAAAATTAATTAAAAAACAGCTTCCACATTGTCTGAAGTTTTAATTTAATTTAATTTAATTTCCAAGCTAATTTTCAACATTTATTTTAAAATATCAACACAATAACTTATTGAATATATGACTGAACCAATTTTGCGCTGTATCTTTGTTCTCTACCTGGGTTCTCTACCAGATGTCATTTTGTCACCACCCAAGAAACATGATCATGGACACATTTTATTTACCCATCTGTCCTTTACACTTAATTCTGCAATCTCAGAATTAATACATCTGCATTGTATCAGGGAAGTTTTAACCCTGAACTAATGAAACACCGAATAGGTCATATGTATTTCAACTATCCTAACTTCCAATGAACACCATTAAACTAATATTTTCATATTCTTACATACGTGATTTTGTACCCTGATTAAAATTTCTCGTGTATCAAAATTACCCTGGAAATGTCAATGATAAACTTTGAAAAGAAAAATTTGTTAATTACACTCCAACTATGATCTTTAAATCACAATGTCAGACGACACAGAAATATCACCACACTCACAAAGGAAACCTCGCACTTCAGTGCTTTAATCAAAATAGTTAGGTAAAAATCCTCTGGTTCATATTCTAAAGTTGCAAATTATAAACTCAAGGTTACTTCTCAGAAGATAAATCTTAGCAGAGAGATATTAACATTCACAGATCAAACACACACATTCTCACAGCTCACAAATATTAGAGTTAACTGTTAGCTCTCTCTCATGGCTACAGATTCTCAAAGAGACAGCAATTTCACAATCGCTTAATTACCATACTGAACAAAATCTTCCATTTTCCTTTGTCATAAAGTTTTATCTGTGTTATGTCATTTAAGTCAATTTCCACTGATTAATTTTATAGGCATTAGCTATTCTTAGAGACGTTTTTTGTGTGCAGATGACCTGCTTGCTGAAATGGTTTAAATTTTGTACAGAACCGAAGGAGGCGGAGAACTTGGAATGATGCCATTTGCGTCAGTTACATGATCTCAAACAGTATTTATTATTTCCTTTAATGTTACTCAAATTTTTTTCTTGTTCGTTAAACTGAATTAAATTTTCAATGTTCGCTATTTAACCAGTGTTTGAAAGAGATATTACTGGGTGTTTTTTGATTCAGATGAATTGAATTACTGCCGAGTTTATCTGGATGGCTTGAAAGGCTTAATCTCAAATTGAAAACCGATCTCGCAAATTTGAAATGACCTGAAGTTATTCTCGACAAGAATCCATTGTTAAGTTTCTAACCTTAATCTTGTATTGACTTTACTCCCCTTTTTTTGTTTTGGGAGGGGGATTTGTCATTCTCAGATATTTATGAACAAAAAGCTGATTGAGTGTTTCAGCCCCTTTTTTTAACTGTGCTGCAGTGTGTCTTATTGAAATCCACCCGGCTTCCACTTTTATTAATTGGGTTACTACATTTCTGGGATAGTGTACCTTCCGCTCCTCATTCCTCAATGACCACAAGGTCTGATCCTTTGGATTTTTACTTTATTTGATTTTTTTTTCTTTTCCTTTGGACATGTCTAAACTTTTAATTAATTTAAAATGTCCATTCCCAGGGAGCCTGTTTCTTTTCCCTCTCCTTGAGACATTCCAGGACAGTCCTTAGCCGTAATTGTAACAGTTACCTGTGATTCTTTTGCCAGTTTGCACAATCTGTACTGCCGCTATCTTTTCTCTTTATTGCTATGCCTAAAATGATTTGGTGTGAATGTGGGAGAGTGAGAGCTCAATTCCTTTAAAATAGCTTGTTTTTCAAACGGTGTGAAGGCTTTATATCTGTCATTTACATTATTAGCATAACACAGCACGAGGGTGCACTTAATTTCTGTCATTTGTTCTTCTAACTGGTGAACTAAGATGACTCCTTTGGTCTACAGGGGCTGCGTCAGGATCCCACCCATCTCTGATCATTGTTTTTTTTGCACCAGAGTATTTTGCTCTTACCCAAACGCCAGACTCATGGATCCCGGGGGACCCCAGAAAAGCGGCCTTGTGCCTCTCTTTTCCATTAGTGTTAACCGTGTCGTCTCTATCACCTGTGTATCCGGTATGCCTAGGCGACTGTGCTCAGAGGCTTTTACCTTTCGTCTACTCCCGTAGGGTGGTGATCCTGGCTTGGCAATGTCACGGCAAAATCCGTGACCGTTAACACTCAACAGTCTGTGCGTCTCGGATTCTCAACTAACTCTGGCCGTCACATGAGAGCCCAGTTGCCCCCTTAAGTCAGGCTAAGCATGGGTCCTCGAGCAGCCAATTAGCACTAAAGAAAATGGTGTAGCGGACCAACAAAACAAAACCAAAAAAAAGAAATTTTAAACTGAGTCTTTTACTCACTTGGTCTTGATACCAGATTCATTGGATGTTGCTTCGCCGTCCATCCGTCTCGCCGAGTGACTCTAATTTCTGGCGGTCAAAGGTTTGACTACTCACCTTGTCCACCGGCTCAAGCAGCGTTCGGCTCAGCAACCTCCCGCCGGACTACGCCAAATGTTAGAGGTGAAAATATTCACACGAAGGCCTGAGTATAAGTAAAAAAGCAGTTTATTATATCAGAATTTTGGGAAGAAAGACCTGAGGCTCCGTAGCCTTTCACAGCACCTTTTCTCACTTGAGCTCTAGCTCACATGGGTTAATATACAGATTCAAGGGGCGGAATTAGTTGTATTCTCATTTACATACAATCAATCAACTATATTTGCATCACACTTCATTACATACAGTCAATCAATTTTCCTAGCATCACAGTTATGACATATATAGTTAAAGCTGAAATACTCCCAAGGTTCTCATGAGGTAGTTTACACAGTTTGTAAGTTATTTTTAAAGGAAAGTGGCTAGTTCAGCCATTTTGTGTCTTTAGTATTGCGAAAATAGTTAGCAGCCATTTTGTGTCCTTTCTGATATTAACAAACATTGTGTATACACTAGCTATTTCTACAAATTGTCTCTTCTAAACAGGCATCTAAGCCAATGAGTTACTTTTGTCTCATCAGAACTATTCAAAATTAATATAGGAGCATAAATGTAGTGACAGGGGCACCTATAATTTATATCATAGTCCAGTATCACAAAATGCCCTCCAACAGCTTAGTCGAAATTAAAGTTCAGCTTTACATCAATCTTGTTTATAAAGTGAATTAAATGTACAAGAAATACCTTGTGCATCTGCTGTATGTGTTATAATTCAAGGGGTAGATCTGAGTTAGGGCAACAAATGTTGATTTTAAATTATTTGAAAAGATAACTGCAATATGATCTTGCTTTTAAACAGCTGTTTTCCACCTGAAGCATCAACATGTCCCGCAGAGTTGCTGGTGATGAAATTTGTTCTCCTTTTTTCTAATCTAGAGACATAATGATGCCAACAGGCTTCATAGCCAGCAGCATACAGATGAACCAGTGCAGACATAGGGTAGCGATTATTAATCAGTAATATAATATAATTTTGTAAAAATAACGCACGTCTGGTCACTTGTTTTCCCTCTGGTTTTGCAGCATGTTTCAAACAATGCAGTGTTCTGGTGGAATTTAAATTCAATCATACTGAGACTGACACCATGGATTTAGACTCTTTGCTGCAAGAGTATTGAGAATACTTCTGGTTTGTTGTAGCCAACTTGGATTTGCACATTGCTCTTAATCTCTTTGTACAGAGGTTAATTACTTGCTAATTTTAGATTATTTGAGAAATCCCAGAGGAAACGTTTTGTGGGATTTTTTTTTAAGCACTCATCGTTTTACTGGAGTTCCCAAGAGTGAAGTTACAGAATGTGAGTTCAGCCAAAATTCATCACCTCTCCCTCACGAGTCTAGGCAATATTCCTCTTTTTGATCTATGTTAAAATGCACCTCCTTTTTAGAACATAGAACATAGAACAGTACAGCACAGAACAGGCCCTTCGGCCCACGATGTTGTGCCGAGCAATGATCACCCTACTCAAACCCACGTATCCACCCTATACCCGTAACCCAACAACCCCCCCCCCTTAACATTACATTTTAGGACACTACGGGCAATTTAGCATGGCCAATCCACCTAACCCGCACATCTTTGGACTGTGGGAGGAAACCGGAGCACCCGGAGGAAACCCACGCACACACGGGGAGGACGTGCAGACTCCGCACAGACAGTGACCCAGCCGGGAATCGAACCTGGGACCCTGGAGCTGTGAAGCATTTATGCTAACCACCATGCTACCGTGCTGCCCAATTTCAGAAACCTCTT
The DNA here is from genome assembly GCF_902713615.1 of Scyliorhinus canicula. Taxonomy (NCBI): domain Eukaryota; kingdom Metazoa; phylum Chordata; class Chondrichthyes; order Carcharhiniformes; family Scyliorhinidae; genus Scyliorhinus; species Scyliorhinus canicula. The sequence goes on along the minus strand of NC_052147.1, from coordinate 43,803,126 downwards.
AAATCCTTTCTTGGAGTCATCTTTAAGAAACTTGAACAAACAATATCCTGCTTTGTAACTCTACATGAATCTCCCATTAGTTCAATTCTCCTAATGTCCCATCGTAGAGAGAGTTGAGTTCTCAGTTGTTTTTTTCATCATTAGTTTGAATACATGTTAAATTGGATTAAAGATGCACCCATTGATGGCATGGAACCATAATACCATCAGTCCATTCCTGTACTCAATCTTAGTTTCTTTACAAGCCTAATTCCACATCTGATATATGGAATAGGGCCAATATGGCTCGGAGGAACATCAGACAGGGAGATGTTGCTGAAAACAGTGCGTCTGGTGGCCTGAAGTGCATATGTTTTAATGCAAGAAGTTTTACGGGTAAGGTAGATGAACTTAGAGCTTGGATTAGTACTTGGAACTATGATGCTGTTTGCATTACAGAGACCTGGTTGAGGGAAGGACAGGATTGGCAGCTAAACGTTCCAGGATTTAGATGTTTCGGGCAGTATAGAGGGGGATGTAAAAGGGGTGGCGGAGTTGCGCTACTGGTCAGGGAAATATCACAGTTGTACTACGGGAGGACACCTTAGAGGGCAGCGAGGCTATATGGGTAGAGATCAGGAATAAGAAGGGTGCAGTCACAATGTTGGGGGTTTACTACAGGCCTCCCAACAGCCAGCGGGAGATAGAGGAGCAGGTGGGTAGACAGATTTTGGAAACGAGTAAAAACAACAGGGTTGTTGTGATGGGAGACTTCAACTTCCCCAATATTGATTGGGACTCACTTAGTGCTAGGGGGCTGGACGGGGCAGAGTTTGTAAGGAGCATCCAGGAGGGCTTCTTAAAACCAGATGTAGATAGTCCAACTAGGGAAGGGGCTGTACTGGACCTGGTATTGGGGAATGAGCCCGGCCAGGTGGTAGAAGTTTCAGTAGGGGAGCATTTCGGGAACAATGACCACAATTCAGTAGGTTTTAAAGTGCTGGTGGACAAGGATAAGAGTGGTCCTCGGGTGAATGTGCTAAATTGGGGGAAGGCTAATTATAACAATATTAGGCGGGAACTGAAGAACCTAGATTGGGGGAGGATGTTTGAGGGTAAATCAACATCTGGCATGTGGGAGGCTTTCAAATGCCAGTTGAAAGGAATTCAGGACCGGCATGTTCCTTTGGTGAGAAGGATAAATATGGAAAATTTCGGAAACATTGGATAACGAGAGATATTGTAGGCCTCGTCAAAAAGAAAAAGGAGGCATTTGTCAGGGCTAGGAGGCTGGGAACAAACGAAGCTTGTGTAGAATATCAGGAAAGTAGGAAGGAACTTAAGCAAGGCGTCAGGAGGGCTAGAAGAGGTCACGAAAAGTCATTGGCAAATAGGGTTAAGGAAAATCTCAAGGCTTTTCACACGTACATAAAAAGCAAGAGGGTAGCCAGGGAAAGGGTTGGCCCACTGAAGGATAGGCAAGGGAATCAACGTGTGGAGCCAGAGGAAATGGCCACGGTACTAAATGAATACTTTGCATCAGTATTTACCAAAGAGAAGGAATTGGTGGATGTTGAGTCTGGAGAAGGGTGTGTAGATAGCCTGGGGCACATTGAGATCCAAAAAGACGAGGTGTTGGGCGTCTTGAAAAATATTACGGCAGATAAGTCCCCAGGGCCTGATGGGATCTACCCCAGAATACTGAAGGAGGCTAGAGAGGAAATTGCTGAAGCCTTGACAGAAATCTTTGGATCCTCACTGTCCCGGAGGACTGGAGAATAGCCAATGTTGTTCCTTTGTTTAAGAAGGGTAGCAAGGATAATCCAGGGAACTACAGGCCGGTGAGCCTTACTCAGTGGTAGGGAAATTCCTGGAGAGAATTCTTCGAGACAGGATCTACTCCCATTTGGAAGCAAATGGACGTATTAATGAGAGGCAGCATGGTTTTGTGAAGGGAAGGCTAACTTGATAGAGTTTTTCGAAGAGGTCACAAGCTGATTGATGCAGGTAGGGCAGTGGATGTTGTCTATATGGACTTCAGTAAGGCCTTTGACAAGGTCCCTCATGGTAGACTGGTACAAAAGGTGAAGTCACACGGGATCAGGGGTGAGCTGGCAAGGTGGATACAGAACTGACTAGGTCATAGAAGGCAGAGAGTAGCAATGGAAGGGTGCTTTTCTAATTGGAGGGCTGTGACTAGTGGTGTTCCGCAGCGATGTTACGGCATGCTAGCCTTCATTGGCCGGGACATTGAGTATAAGAATTGGCAAGTCATGTTGCACCTGTATAGAACCTTAGTTAGGCCACATTTGGAGTATAGTGTTCAATTTTAGTCGCCACACTACCAGAAGGATGTGGAGGCTTCAGAGAGTGCGCAGAAGAGATTTACGAGGATGTTGCCTGGTATGGAGGACATTAGCTATGAGGCGAGGTTGAATAAACTCGGTTTGTTCTCACTGGAACGACGGAGGTTGAGGGGCGACCTGAGGGGCATAGACAGAGTGGATAGTCAGAAGCTTTTCTCCAGGGTAGAGGGGTTAATTACTAGGGGGCATAGGTTTAAGGTGCAAGGGGCACGGTTTAGAGTAGATATACGAGGCAAGTGTTTTGCACAGAGGGTAGTGGGTGCCTGGAGCTCGCTGCTGGAGGAGGTGGTGGAAGCAGGGACGATAGTGACATTTAAGGGGCATCTTGACAAATACATTAATAGGATGGGAATAGTGGGATACGGACCCAGGAAGTGTAGAATATTTTAGTTTAGACGGGAGCATGGTCGGCACGGGCTTGGAGGGCCGAAGGGCCTGTTCCTGTGCTGTACTTTTCTTTGTTCTTTGTTGTTTGATACGTACCCAACAGTTCTGAGACTCGCAATGACATTTTAATTTTCAATGTTCTAGCTTAAGGAGTTTTCAACTGGGATTTGTGCCCTCCCAGTAGTTCAGAAGAATGTTTCAAAGGATCTGCCAAATCTTCAGATGGTTTCTAAAATGATTTCACGTAGATTTCCCATTGCTTTACATTCAGAGATCACTGGTGGTGTCACAAATGATCACTCAATTCTCTAGAACTCATTCTCTTTGCCTCCCATCCATTGACTCTGTCTGCACCTCCCTCTGCCTTAGGAAAATGGGCAGCATAATCAAAGACCATCCCCCACTCGGGTTATTCTCTCTTCCAACCTCTTCCATCAGGTAGGAGATACAAAAGTCTGAGAACACGGACTGACAGATTCAAAAACAGCTTCTTCCCCTCTGTTCCCAGGCTCCTGAATGGCTCTCATAAAGGTTGAATTGATCTCTTCACACATCTTCTCTACTGGGTAGTACAACACTCTGTATGCTTCACCAGATGCCTGTGCCTATGTATTTACATTGTGGATTTGTCATGTCCTATGTTTTTTCATATGTGGACCCATCTGTCTGGATTGTACGCAGAACAATACTTTTCACTGTACCTCAGTACATGTGACAATAAATCCAAATCATATCTTTTTGTGGGATTTAAAGGATTGTACCTTGCCTGTCACCGATGAAGGTCTCAGAAATGTGTGTGGTTATAGAAGAGGCCAAGAAGTCCATTTGTGTAGAGGCAGTCGTCTGTCTGGCTGGATGAAGGATCCAGTGTTGTCGGGCAAATGTTTCAGCATTTCATGATGATATAAGACTGATTTTCAGGAGCAATGAATGATGCTCTTGCTTGATAAATGCACTATTGTTAATGTTTGAATTTATGAGGGATATCATGTTTGGTCCTGGCTAAACAAGTCAAGGGACATCTTGTCAGAAGAGAAAAAAAGAATGCCTTATGCTTTGGGTACAGATGATGTAGTTAATTCTGGAGTAGCCAGGTCTGTCTGAGAAGTCAGTTGGACCTAGATTTCTCATGTGAACAGAGGTGTTTCAGTCTGGTCCTGAAAGATTCTCCCTAAAAGATTCTGCAAGACAGAAGCAAGTAGAAAACTGGTTGTTAACTTTATTTATAAGTGGTATTTGAAATATATTGGTTTTCTTAATTTGAATACAGTGGCAGGTTTAGGAAGTAAGTTAATGTTTTCTCTTTTACTTAAGAACTGTTAACTGTAAAGCTATTTCTTTGTTGCTAATATGGTTAATTCTGTTTTGAAATTAAAGTTTGTTTTAACATAAGGTCAGTATTATCACTGCCGTGGTGCATTACCTCACGGTTTTACAAATTACAATTAGTTGGGTTCTCATCCAGGATCCTAACATAAGAGTGTGATAGAATATTCCCCACTTACCTGGGTGAGTGCAGCTCAACAAAAGAAAGAAACTCAACATTATCCAGGACTCTGTAGCTTGTTTGATTGGTGCCCTTTCCACAAACATTCACTCTCTCCACCACCAACTAATAGTGGCAGCTAGGCATACCATCTACGAGATGCACTGCAGGGAACGTATCAAAGCTTCTCAGGCAGCACCTTCCAAATGCACAACCACTCACCATATAGAACAGAGCAACAGGTGCATTGGAACACCAGCACCTGGAAGTTCCCCTGCAAGTCACTCGTCACCCCAACTTGGAAACATACCACCGTTCCTTCACTGTTGCAGGGTCAAAATCCTGGAACTCCTTCCCTAACAGCACAATGGGTGTACCTGCACCTTGGGAAATGCAGCGGTTCAATAAGGCACCTTACCACCACCTTCCTCAGGGGCAACTATGACTGGCACTAAATGCTGGCCTAGCCAGTGATGCCCACATCTCGGAATTAAATTTAAAACACTTCCCGTGTGCTTTCTTATGTTTTCAGTAATTTATGTTTAACTTTTGATTGATTTTCTGAATAACCTATTTTTCTTATATTATCTCGTTTCATGTTTCAAATGTATCTTTTTATTTCTGATTTTCCAAATGTGGATGTTAAAACATCGTGCTTTCTCCTCTGCTGGCAAATTCATACAACCGAGCATAAAATTACAAGGTGCCTTTGATTTTGAGAGAATAATTTAATTATCGTGCTGTTGTAGGTTTATTTATAATACCTGTCCGCATCCCACTACTGCTTTGAGTCATTGTACGCATTTTGATTTCCAGTTTTCCAGGCAGTTGTCCAGGCAGCCTTATTTAATTTAATTGCAATAAGTACCTTCCATTATTCTTTTACTTTGTTTTGCTTTGAAAAGCATATCACATTGCCATGCTTACAGGAATGGTTATCTCACTTGGCACAGATAATACAACATCATTTTTATTTGTCTTAAATGTCAATTTGAAGTGAAATATTTGATGTGAATTTGAGGAGGTGGTGGAGTGGTGTATCACACTGGACACCTGTAAGTTAAGCATAAAATGTTCGATTGTGGTCCTGTGACTTAGTTCACATGCTGTCAAGAGAAGTAACTATTTAGAACAGTACAGCACAGAACAGGCCCTTCGGCCCTCGATGTTGTGCCGAGCAATGATCACCCCACTCAAACCCACATATTCACCCCATACCCTTAACCCAACAACCCCCCCATTAACCTTATTCTTTAGGACACTAAGGGCAATTTATCATGGCCAATCCACCTCACCCGCACATCTTTGGACTGTGGGAGGAAACCGGAGCACCCGGAGGAAACCCACGCACACACGGGGAGGACGTGCAGACTCCACACAGACAGTGACCCAGCCGGGAATCGAACCTGGGACCCTGGAGCTGTGAAGCATTTCGGATTGCGAGGAGAAACGATTAGAGGAAAATCACCTATGTACCAACACTGGGTAGAACAGTGGAGCAGTGTATAGCACTGCTGCCTCATGGCGCTGAGGTCCCAGGTTCGATCCCAGCTCAGGGTCACTGTCCGTGTGGAGTTTGCACATTCTCCCCGCGTCTGCATGGGTCTCACCCTCTACAGCTCAAAGATGTGCAGGGTAGGTGGATTGACCACGCTAAATTGCCCCTTAATTGGATAAAAAAAGCATTGGATACTCCAAATTTATTTTCAAAAACTTTTGTGCCAACAGAAACTGTCCAGGTATCATTGGCAGAGATCTTGGCGAAATTTACCTACCCATCTATTCAGTCAAAATTTGGTTTTGTTTAAATTGAGAAGAAAATATTGGGCGTGTTTTAACGGGAAAAACTCTAAGAGGACTTCCCAGATGCTTCTTGCCAGATAGCCAGTGAGGCCACGGCCCATATTTAACGGCACTGATCCCCCATGAGCTTCACTGCGGAACTGGCCGTCCCGGCAGCTGATTCGCCTGAATCGTGCCTGGCGGCTCCTCGCTAACAAAAGGAGCTGCTCATAAACTGCTCCCTCTGAACCAGCTCCAAGGCAGCCCACAGCCATGGTATTGCATAGACCTGCTCCACGCTTTGGGGATACTGGACATCAGAGTCCTCAGACCCATGAGGAATGTGCCCTGGAGATGGTGGGGTTGGCCGTGTAGATAGCAGTCACTGACAGCGAGGTTGGCCTGTGCTGTAAAGGTGAGGATCCACTGCCCTTTGACCTGGTCCAAGTGAGTTCATGTAAAAGAAAATGATCCTTAACCCTCACTACTGACCACATGTCCAAGTCACTGAGGCGCATTACAGATTGTGGCAACACTATGGTGCAGACAGGGCATCAAAGGCCACAGGACATGAGAAGCAGCAGGAGACATGAGAAGCCCTCAACTCTGATGTGTATCCTGGGGCCACACCTGGATGTAATGGCAGAGCACAGAAGCTTAAGAAGATTGAGGATCACTGAGTGGGCACTGTGGGCGGGGGAGGGGGGGGGGGGGACCATCTGTAGCTAGGAGCAATGGAAGCTTCAAATGTTCCCAGTTCAAGCATATTACACCTGATACATGTGAAGCCTCTGTCACATTATTCTTCACAGCAGACCAGCCTGCACCCCCACTCTCTGTTGCTGTCTGTTCCCCCATGGACACAGTGGTCTTACAAGATGCAGACCACGTGCAGGTGATGCAGGCGACTTTGACATAGACTGAGGAGCACCAGAGCTTGACTCACAGCGGGTTACCATCACTCTCCTGACTTGTATATTGACCCATTGACAGTGCCGATATCCTGCAGTCATGTTACACAGACCATGGGAGGGTGGAACAGGCTAGTTGAGGAGATGGGGGAAGTGTGGGAGGGTTGAGAAATGGAGGGGAGGGAGGGGAGAAGTGGGTGGGAAGGAGGAGAATGGGATGGGGTCATTGGGGGTGAAGGAAGGATTAGGAGGAAGGAAGGATTTGGAGGGAGAAGGGGTGAGCTGTTGGGCAAAGCTTCATAGAAGTGGGCAAGGATGAGGGCCTCCCTGACCCCTCCAGGCATGTCGGACGCTTGCTGTCGTGCCTGTCCTTCCTGTGGCTGCTGCTGCAGGTCCTCACTGGTCCTCAGATGAGGCTGCATGATACCTCTTCCTCCTCCTCCAGCATGTCGGCCCACTGCTGTCCCAGGGTTGTGGAGAGCACGGCTGACCATCACAAAGTGGGAAACCTCTGGGGGTGTGGACTTCAAGTGTCCCCTCCCCTCCAACAATTGCAAAACCTACTTCTTAAGCGTGATTGATGAGTACTCCCGCTTCCCTTTCGCCATTCCCTGCCCTGACATGACCACAACAACCGTCATCAAGGCCCTCCTCTCCATTTTCTCCCTGTTTGGTTACCCCGCGTACATCCACAGCGACCGGGGGTCCTCTTTTATGAGTGATGAACTGCGTTAATTCCTGCTCAGCAGGGGCATCGCCTCTAGCAGGACGACCAGTTATAACCCCCGGGGTAACGGGCATGTCGAGCGGGAGAATGGCACAGTCTGGAAGACCGTCCTACTGGCCCTACGGTCCAGAGATCTCCCTATCTCCCACTGGCAAGAAGTCATCCCCGACGCCCTCCATTCAATTCGGTCTCTCCTCTGCACTGCCACAAACCAAACACCTCATGAAAGTCGTCTTGTTTTCCCTAGGAAGTCGTCCTCAGGATCCCCACTCCCAACCTGGCTGGCCGCCCCCAGGCCCATCCTGCTCAGGAAGCATGTGCGGGTGCACAAGTCCGACCCGTTGGTTGAACGAGTCCAGTTACTCCACGCAAACCCGCAGTACGCGTACGTGGAGTATCCCGACGGTCGGCAGGACACGGTCTCCCTTCGGGACCTGGCACCCGCCGGCTTGCGGCCTCAACCCCCCACACCAACGCCCTCCTCCCAGTCCCCATTCCCCCCGGCGCCCCCAGCGCCCCCAGCGCCCCCGCAAACCAGCACACAGAAACCCCCTCCCCCAGCCAGAGCTTCACTAGCACCGACCAGGGGTACGGACACAGGATCACGACCGCCGCTCCCGGAGTCAAGGACGGCCACCGGCCCGACGTCACCGACACCGCTGCGACGGTCCAGCAGAACATCGAGGGCGCCCGACAGACTGATCGTGTCGATCTGATGTTTCCACTGGACTTTTATCGTGCTGCGGGTTAGCGTGGAGTAACTGGACTTGTTCAACCAACTGGTCGGACTTGTGCACCCGCACATGCTTCCGGAGCAAGATGGGCCCGGGGGCGGGCAGCCAGGTCGGGAGTGGGGATCCTGCGGACGACTTTTATCCTCGTGTCATTCAGAGGTGCAATGTACATGTTGCACATTTTTTTCCTCTCGTTTTACTTGTATACTGTTCATTGTTTTGCACAATCGTTGAGAGCCAGTGGGCAGCCACCAATTACCTTGGTACACCACACAAGCTCTAGTCATATCACCAGTCCTACAGCCCCCCCCCCCCCCACCTTCCTACTCCCGCCCCCCCCGGCTTCTTTCTCCACAAGGGGTGAATGTGGTGATATGACTAGGAGGCAACGGTACCTATCTGCCATTGGTGCAGAACACTCGCTGCCCATTGGCTCAGGCCGGTCATGTGCCTCTCAGCTGGTTGGTTGAGACTAGAACATAGAACATAGAACAGTACAGCACAGAACAGGCCCTTCGGCCCTCGATGTTGTGCCGAACAATGATCACCCTACTCAAACCCACGTATCCACCCTATACCCATAACCCAACAACCCCCCCTTAACCTTACTTTTTAGGACACTACGGGCAATTTAGCATGGCCAATCCACCTAACCCGCACATCTTTGGACTGTGGGAGGAAACCGGAGCACCCAGAGGAAACCCACGCACGGGGAGGACGTGCAGACTCCGCACAGACAGTGACCCAGCCGGGAATCGAACCTGGGACCCTGGAGCTGTGAAGCATTTATGCTAACCACCATGCTACCGTGCTGCCCCACTAGACATGTGACTGCTCACCGATTGGTCGGGAGGCAAGTAGTCCCGCCTACGAGGCAGGGTATAAGAACCCGTAAGACCCAGCAGTCGGCCTTTCTCTGTAAGTCGACTGCCGGGCACACAACTAGTCAATTAAAGCCTAATGTTTGGATCTTCATCTTGACTCGTGTCCAATTGATGGTACATCAGGGTGTACCACAGGGCACCATCAGAGCTGTACAGGCATCGGAACCACATTTTGAGCAGTCCAATGCACCGCTTAATGACGGCACGGATGGCAACATTGCCCACATTATAGCGGGTCTCCGCATCAGACTCTGGTCACCACACTGGCGTCATCAGCCAGGACGTCAGTGGGTAACCCTTCTCCCCCAAGAGCCAACCCATCATTCTGGGGTGCCAGGGATCTCAGAGGGTCCCAGTATGTAGCTGTCATGCACTCTCCCTGGGAAGTGTGCACACACGTGCATGAAATGGAGGCAGTGGTTGCAAATGAGTTGAACATTCACATAGAGGAGCCCATTCCTGTTATTGAAGGGCACTCCCTGATGGCTCAGTGTGCATAAGGCGACATGCATGTCACAAATAACCCCCTGGACCTGGTGCATCCCACCGATGGCAGAGAATTCTGCTGCCCGGGATTCTTGATGTGCTTGGTACAGCTCAAAGTTTATATAGTAAGAAGTCTTACAGCATCAGGTTAAAGTCCAACAGGTTTGTTTCTAATCACTAGCTTTCGGAGAACAGCTCCTTCCTCAGGGGAATGAGTGCTCCGAAAGCTAGCCGCCTTTAGGACCGGCAGGTGCTAAACCCCCCCCCCCCCCCCTCCCCCCCCCCGCCGCAGCTCAGGGGTGACCCTTGACCGATGATACCCAACTCACCAACCGGGCCCATAACCCCTGGGGAACCCTAGAACCCCACTCCCACACCCCCAAGCACTGAGGCAGCAGCTCCAATATCCCTGGGCTGCTTGCCCAAAAGTGAAAATGGCTACTCACCTCCTCCCACCCCCTCAGCAGCCATTTTTAAATAAGAGTGCTAAACGACGCCTGCGTGACCTCTCGCTGGGGAGTTCCTGGGAGGCCGGAAGATGGAGATTGCTGTTAATTGGTCTCAATTGATGTCTCTCCACTTCAAGGTGGGATCCGGAACCCACCAACAGGAGCGGGCCAGTTAGATCACGAACCAATTTATGCCCGGTGCAGATCCTGATTTCGGCCTCTCATGTAATTTAATCGGCGTGCACAGATTAGTGCCGGCGCAACGCAGCCATTAAATCACACCCACCTTCTTTCAATTATCATACCACGTAGTGCCATAAGTTTGAAGTCTTTGGCATTAATATTTCACTCCGGTTTTATTTTTTGAGCCAATTTCACTGGTCAGGCATCAATTACTTTGAGAATTTTACCATTTCTAGATAACTTGCTTTTATTTCAGTGAAATATGGTTGTGCTAACTTTAGACACATTCTTTCGGTACATTTAAAGCAGAAAATATATATGAGAAGATAACAGAAGCAAAAGAAACTTGAAAAGAGCAAAAATGGAAATAGGAATAGAAAATGCTAGCAATGAAATAAGGCAAGTACTGTAGTGATTATGTCTCTCGAGTTACCAAATGCCATTAATTCAATTCAGCATCATCTAAATATTACAGAAAATGCTGGAGAAACTCAGCAGGTCCGGCAGCATCTGTGGAGAGAGAAACAGAGTTAACGTTTTGTGACCGTATGACTCCCTTCAGAGCTCACGGACTCGAAACGTCAACTTTGTTTCTCTTCCCAGATGCCGCCCAGCTTGCTGAGTTTCCCCGGAATTTTCTGGTTTAATTTCAGATTTCCAGCATCTGCAGTATTTTGCTTTTATTTGCTACCTAATAAATGTTGCTTGTATTCATAAACTGTGCCAAAGGATGAAGGTTGCAAACCTGGTGCATAGCCAGGCACCATTTACCATACTTTGCCTGGAATCTAATGGCTGTTTCTCTGTCGCAGGTGTAAGTCCGGTTGGCAGGGAGAACTGTGTAAGAAGTGCATCCCTTTTCCCGGCTGTTTACACGGGACCTGCACCAAACCTTGGGAATGTGTATGTGAGGAGGGCTGGGCAGGCAGCCTCTGCGACACAGGTCTGTTGATTCATGCAGTGTCATACAAACACAAAAGGAAAATCATAAAATACAGTTCATAACGTAAAAACAACTGGAAAATATCATGAATTATATATCCAGATTCAACAATTTGGGTTCAATTTGGGAAAATTTATTTTTCAGGGAACTTTTAATTTTGAAGACTGAAACCTATCCGGGAATGCTGACATGACCCTTTAACAAGTGATTTATTTTAACTTTATTTTCTATATTCTAGTATTTTGTTCCATGCTCTTAACATTTTTCAACATTTTTGAATTTAGAGATAGAAATACCTTTAAATCATTAACTGGAGCTGTTTTAATACAATGTATTTTTATCCCTTACCCAGAACGTTTTATTCATTTGTTTCTTTAAATATATTTTCTATCCCAATAGCAATTTATAGTAAATTATTCTATTAAATCTGCATGAAAAAAATTGACCTTGTTTTGTTATTCCTATTATAACGCTGAATCTATGTACAATTCGCCAATTTATCATCCAGTTGAAGCAACCTTTCGACTATTTATCTTCTCAAAGCTGTCCTTATTTTAAAAACCTCTCTCTCTTTAGCCATCTCCAATACAGTGAAAAATGATAGATTCCTTAAAGCTTAGTGTCCAGATATTTCCTGCAGATAATAAAACCATGTTTGGGACATTAATCTCCAGACTAATAAAAGGTTTGGGTGCCGTTCCTTGCAATAGTACCCACTTGCTGTCTCGTCTTCATGCAGGAGCTTCTTCAGTGCCCTACATACTTACGTCATCCACCCTCGGTATGTAAATGGTCTGAATTACTGCGACTTAAGCCTGTTAACATGGTGGACAGAAACACTGCTGTAAAGCACATCTGCCCTCCTAAAAGAGTCTGTGAATCTTTTAGCCAAACGGACTTAACTACACCAAGGACTGTAATTTATTGAGTTGCTCCTTTTCTCTCACCAGCAGAGGTGTAAGATTTTCCATCCTCCATTCCTTTGGGACTGACCCTGTTTTAAACAATTGGAGCACATTTCAGCTTGAGGCTCCACTATATCCTCCCCAAGCTCCCTCAGCTTTTGGGATTCATTCCAGTTGGATCAAATGACTTTCCTATCTTCAGTACCATTCAATAATTTAGTTTCCATTTTTAACGCTATCCAGTATCTTGAAACATTTTTATTTGGTCCCATAAATGAAGCTGCAGCCTTCTTTCATTATCTAATGCCCCCAGACACCACTGTAATACCAGTACATGTAAAAAAAAATTATTTAAAAGGAGAACATTTGTTCTGACATTTGCATAGTACATGGATCTGGAGACTTTTAGAAAGCATCCTAGCAAATGATTGAATGTTATTTGTACACATTTCAACAATGTAACAATGCAATAGAAATTATGGGGCTTACAATCCTCTTGGCAGATTCTGGAACAATTGTATTGCTTGATTAATTTTGGTGTTCCCACCTTCATAAGACAAAGTGTATTTACATTTCATTTGTACAAAGCCTTGGTCAGACCCCATCTGGAGTACTGCTTTCAGTTTTAGGCATCATACCTCAGGAATTTTCCTTGGAGAGAGGTCACTGTAGATTCAAAATATTACCAGGAATACTATGAGGACAGGTTGCATATACTTGTCTTGTATTTCCACTAGGGTCAGAGAAGATGAAGGCGTGATCTGATCAAAGTGTTTAAAATGTTAAAATGATTTGATATGGTGTACAGCAAGAAACTAATGTCTGTAGTGGGGAATCAGGAACAAGGGGGCATGACCTTAAAATTGGAGCCCGTCCATTCAGAGACAAAATTATGAAGCACCTTTTCACCTGAAAGGTAATATAAATCTGAAACCCTCTCTCCCAAAGGGCTGTGTATATTGGGTACCAGAGGCTCACAAAATTGAGATGGAGATCAAAGAAAAATGAACTTATCACAAGGCATTAGAGATGTCAAACAAAGTACCCACTGCCCTGAAAACTATACAAACATTGCCTGAGTGCGCGAGTCACTCTGGGAGCTCGGTCAAAAAGACAAAATGAGGTCATCTGGTAACTGTATCAACTGAAGCAAATGTGTGTGTTTTCCCGATAGGCTCATTCTGAATGCTTGGCTGTGCTCCAAGAATGGCTAACACACTCAGCTCGGTAGCCAATGTTTATGCAGCTTGCAGGGCAGTGAGTGTTTCAACCCCAGTTAATATAACTGGACGGGAAGATCCCAGAATGGAACCCCGGCTCAAAAGAGTAACTTTTATCTTTTTTTTCACAAAACGTGAAGGAACAGAGTCACAGGACTGCAAATTATTTTTAACAACAACAAAAAATTAAACAGGAATTATGATGCAATGCGTCTTTACTCCTCCCTTACTTAAACAATTACAGATAGGTTTCAGGGCTAACACGGATTATAAAGTACATCTTAATCTATATTGGTCTCCTTAACACAAATTCCCTTTTAAGCAAGCAAGATGACTGTGGGAAAATACACTCTCCACTCTGAACCCCAAATAAATGTTTGTGGATGTCTTCTCAGAATCCCCCAGATGATTGTCACATGAGAGTTTCAAAACTCCTAAAAACAAGCTTGAAATTTTTCTCTCATAATTATGCTTAATTACAAAACCTTCACTCCACTTTTAACAGTGAATTCAGTCCAGAATTTTATACCAATTCCTTTAGGATTTACTTAACTTAACTGCTTTGCAAACTGCTCACAATTGCTTTAACTCTCAATTCCCAGACTGTATTAAAATGGCATCAGATCTTGATTTACCTTTGAAGGCTACTCTCCCACTGTCTGTGTGGAATTTGCACAATCTCCCCATGTCTGCATGGGCCTCACCCCCGTAACTCAAACATGTGCAGGGTAGGTGGATTGGCCACATTAAATTGCCCCTTAATTGGAAATTTAAAAAAAAACTATACCTTATTTCTAATGTTTACCAATACAAATATAAATCCCTCAAAACTACCTTCGGTTTTCAAACAGTGAGAACTTTGTTTTACTGACATTTCCAGTACTTTGTAATATAATTTTGCTTTTATCTGGTTTGTGTGATTATTTACCCAAGATTAGAGGTGATAAACAACTCCTGACATTGATACTAGAAATAGCTGTGACAGCCTTTAAGAAGGTAAGCGGGCAATGTATTTCAATGATAATGTTGAATTACTGATGTTTTTGGCTGATGATACAGGTTTAGAGTTACCCCCATGGTCCATGATTCTCTGAAACACAGTGAACCACATTCCACTTATAGAGGGGGCATAACTCAACAAGATTGTGTGTGTTGGAGGGGTGGGGGAAGGGGGGTTTTGTTGGTGTTGGAACACTCACCCCGCAATGGAACGAGAAACACAGGAATGCCATGTGTGGTTCACAACCCACACTGTTATGCAGCACCCTCAAAAATAGCTGGAAATAGGAACAAGAATCCTGGAACTGTGACCTACCAGGAATCTTTAAAAGCTTCCTTAGTGAGCCTGAATCAGCGGAAATTCAGGGCAGTATTTCAGACCGAAGACTTTTCATCAAAAGCGGGAAAAGTTACAGGTGTGGCAGGTTGATTTTGTTTCTAACCTCTCTCCAGAGGTGCAGCCTGACCTGCTGAGTATTCCCAGCCTTCTCGAGTCTTATTTTAGATTTCCAACATCTGCAGTATTTTGCTTTTGTATCAGTTGTTTATATTGGCATGGTTACAGGAGTCCCGAGGATGTCATCGTTCTTAATGTGTGATTTATAACTGTGAAGTAACTTAATGAAGGCATTCAAATAGTGACTCAAAACACTTAGGGCGCGATTCTCCGCCCCCCACGCCGGGTGGGAGAATAGCGGGAGGGCCTCCCGACATATTTTACACCCTCCCGCTATTCTCCCCCCCCCCCCCCCCCCCCCACGCCCGACCCACACCACGAATCGCCGATTCTCCGAGGCCGATGGGCTGAGCGGCCGGGCCTTCACGCCCATTTCAACACGGCAGCAAACACACCTGCTCGCTGCCGTCGTGAAATGGGCGCCAGATGCCCGTTTAGGGCATCTAGAGGCCCGATTGGCATGGGAGCAAAACGTCTGTGCTCGGGAGGGAACAGGTCCATGATCGGTGCCCACCAATCGTCGGGCCAGCATCCAAAACAGACGCACTCTTTCCCCTCCGCCGCCCGGCAAGATCAAGCCGCCACGTCTTGCCGGGCGGCTGAGGAGAAAGACGCCAACTGCGCATGCGCAGATGACGTCATCGGCCGTGTCAGCCGCCGTGATGCTTGACGTGCGGCCTTGACAACGGTCGTCAAGGCCGCGCCGCCGTGACGCATGGGGCCAGCTCCTAGCCCCACCCAGGGGGAGAATCGGCCCCGGAAGTGGGCGTGAAGGCTGCCGTGGGTCACGGTCTGTCCCGCATTTGCGGAGAATCTCGCCCTTAGGGCGCAATCTAATGGCCACCCTGTCCCCGAAAAGCAGCTCGCTGCAGCGCAGTGTGGCTGATAAAAAACGGGTTGACCCCGTTCCCGGCTCACAATACCTCGTGAGATTCAACGCGACCTTGCGAGACGTTGTGATGTAAATCCTGCCCATTGTGGGCGGGATCACCTTTTGACAAATATGCATATTAGAGTGAGACAGCTAGTCTCACTCTAGCATACAGATTCTTGAGGTACCTGAGGCTTTGGGATTCATTCCGTTCATCCTGAAGACCTCAGGTGAGCACCATCCAATACTGGTCCCCACAAATGGGGATAGATGGAGCGGCACTTATGGGAGTCTCCCACGGGATGGGAGGCCCCAAACTGCATTTTGGGCAGGGTTGTGCCGGTACCACTTGTGCAGGTTGGCACTACCAAGCTGGCATTTTGTGGGCATGTGCGATCAGGCCGGGGTGCCCTGCTTTGGTGCTGGGGAGGATGGGGGGGGGGGGGGGTGGTGGTTTGAGTCTCTCCGGTAGTGCCTTTGGGCTGGGGGGGGGGGTGGCATCCAGATCATTCCCTACATGGGGGAGTTCCAGTGAGCAGAGCCCCCCAGTGTACAAAACGAGCTATGTGCAACCTCGGCCACGAGTTCCCACTGAGGCACCTTACACTACATGAGTCATGTTGGATAGCCATGTGTTTCTCGACACTGCGAGCGCTGGGAAACACATGGCTAAATGCACTCACTATGGGACTTTGTTCCCAATTAGTTGAATTGTGCCATTTGACTCAATCCGAAAGGATCGCATGATTATTTGAAGCAAATGACTGCAGATGATCGAAATCTAAAATTAAAATAGAAAATGCTGGGAACATTCATCAGGTTAGACAGCATTTGCGGGGAGAGAAACATGGGCTTAATATTGATCTGAAATATTAACCCTAACTCCCTGGAGTGTTACCAGCATTTTTTATTTTAATAGTGATTTAACATGCCAGCGACTGATAGAAATGAGGCTATGACAGGTGAGGACCTTGAGAGGATTGTTATCACTAAGGAGGGAGTGATGGGCAAGCTAATGGGGCTAAAGGTAGACAAGTCTCCTGGCCCTGTTGGAATGCATTCCAGAGTGCTAAAAGAGATGGCTAGGGAAATTGCAGATGCACTAGTGATAATTTACAGAAATTCTCTAGACTCTGGGGTGGTCCCGGTGGATTGGAAATTAGCAAACGTGACGCCACTGTTTAAAAAAGGAGGTAGGCAGAAAGCAGGAAATTATAGGCCAGTGAGCTTAACTTCGGTAATAGGGAAGATGCTGGAATCTATCATCAAGGAAGAAATTGCGAGGCATCTGGATAGAAATTGTCCCATTGGGCAGACGCAGCATGGGTTCGTAAAAGGCAGGTCATGCCTAACTAATTTAGTGGAATTTTTTGAGGACATTACCAGTGCAGTAGATAACGGGGAGCCGATGGGTGTGGTATATCTGGATTTCCAGAAAGCCTTTGACAAGGTGCCACACAAAAAGTTGCTGCATAAGATAAAGATGCATGGCATTAAGGGTAAAGTAGTAGCATGGATAGAGGATTGGTTAATTAATAGAAAGCAAAGAGTTGGGAAAAATGGGTGTTTCTCTGGTTGGCAATCAGTAGCTAGTGGTGTCCCTCAGGGATCCGTGTTGGGCCCACAATTGTTCACAATTTACATAGATGATTTGGAGTTGGGGACCAAGGGCAATGTGTCCAAGTTTGCAGATGACACTAAGATGAGTGGTAAAGCGAAAAGTGCAGAGGATACTGGAAGTCTGCAGAGGGATTTGGATAGGTTAAGTGAATGGGCTCGGGTCTGGCAGATGGAATACAATGTTGACAAATGTGAGGTTATCCATTTTGGTAGGAATAACAGCAAACGGGATTATTATTTAAACGATAAAATATTAAAGCATGCCGCTGTTCAGAGAGACTTGGGTGTGCTAGTGCATGAGTCACAGAAGGTTGGTTTACAAGTGCAACAGGTGATTAAGAAGGCAAATGGAATTTTGTCCTTCATTGCTAGAGGGATGGAGTTTAAGACTAGGGAGGTTATGTTGCAATTGTATAAGGTGTTAGTGCGGCCACACCTGGAGTATTGTGTTCAGTTTTGGTCTCCTTACTTGAGAAAGGACGTACTGGCGCTGGAGGGTGTGCAGAGGAGATTCACTAGGTTAATCCCAGAGCTGAAGGGGTTGGATTATGAGGAGAGGTTGAGTAGACTGGGACTGTACTCGTTGGAATTTAGAAGGATGAGGGGGGATCTTATAGAAACATTTAAAATTATGAAGGGAATAGATAGGATAGATGCGGGCAGGTTGTTTCCACTGGCGGGTGACAGCAGAACTAGGGGGCATAGCCTCAAAATAAGGGGAAGTAGATTTAGGACTGAGTTTAGGAGGAACTTCTTCACCCAAAGGGTTGTGAATCTATGGAATTCCTTGCCCAGTGAAGCAGTTGAGGCTCCTTCATTAACTGTTTTTAAGGTAAAGATAGATAGTTTTTTGAAGAATAAAGGGATTAAGGGTTATGGTGTTCGGGCCGGAAAGTGGAGCTGAGTCCACAAAAGATCAGCCATGATCTAATTGAATGGCGGAGCAGGCTCGAGGGGCCAGATGGCCTACTCCTGCTCCTAGTTCTTATGTTCTTATGTTCTTATATTGGGCGGGATTCCCTGGTTTTGTCCGTGGTGGGGCACGCAAGAATGGAAAATTTGGCTTTCCATCCAAATTCCATTCAGCTTCAGCGGCAACAGAAAATCCCAGCAATAAACGAGGTTGTAGAATTTCAACCAATATTTTCCATTTAACCATTATTCTACTGTGAAGGACAAATTCCTAATTTAACTCCTAATTTTCAATCAATGAAGATCTTCAAAGTTGGTTTCTAGCCATTCTGAGTACCACACTACTAAACCTGTTTGGCATGTAAACAGAATTCAGACAGAGCAGGCCGGTAGACCAATGTATTCGGCTAGTTATGGTTTTTCCTTGTTTCAATGTTTTCTGTGTGACAACATTCCAGTGCCATTGTGCCATTGGCAGCTCAGGGAAGCGTTTCCCTGGTGTGAGGGGAGAACCAAACTGCTCGGGGTAATTTTAACATTAATCAATTTGGATTAACACCCATTATACATATATTTCAATTTTTATTCAGGTTGAAATCAATTGGAAAGACTTGCTGCTTCCAGAAAGATTTAAAGACAATTAGAATGTGTAACCAGGGAGCTGGAAGCCAGGGAAAGGCGACCATATCTGATTGCTCAGTACTTTTAGCAAAGAAAGTCAACCATACTGTCAGCTTTTGCTCCAAATTCCTCACGAAGCCGAGGGCTGTGAGACAGAAATCTGCATGCCTGCATATTTATACATCTAAAACCCAACAAAAAAGAAAGCATGCACAGAAATGAAGTCAGAACTCTGCAGTGGATGTCGAGTGCCCTTGGCTCCTGGTCCCTGACCAGCTCATCCCTAAAATGGTAACCTCAGCTCTATTTACACCAGAGGACCTCAATTTCCATATTAAAGGGGATTTATTGCCTGAATTGGGATGGTGGCGTAACAGCCACACACAGGTCCTCATAAAATTCCATCACCTCCCGCCACTGATTATAGTGCTCAAGTAGCTTTGACTTACCTTGACCGCACTTGCGTGGTCATTTAGCTACTTTCCACACTGTGTGGCAATTCTTGGGATGGTGCAGGTTGGATCTACTCTGTCTGCCAACTCCTTCACTAGTTACCTGTACTCTTTATGGAAATGATTGTCTTCATTCTCAACAGCCTCTTCCAGCCTTTCTTATTCTTGCTACACCTTCACTGGTATATCTGATAAATGTGGAGCTCTTCCAGCTGCTCAGCTAAGCCCCTCACCCTAAAACTGCTGCTACTCATCAAGGAGTGATGGCTGGCCATATCCTGGATTTCCCTCCCCGTGGGGGTAAGTCTTCCAGGAGTAGCATTGGTGTTCCAAAGCTATTTGCCCTGGAAGAAAACTGCAAGGTTTAGTGATGAATAATTCATGTGGGTGGGTGGATCCATTCCCACTCCTCTGCTCACACACCACCAGGATAAGAATTCATAGTCGCTTCAAAAAATCTGTAATTGCTTTCATAGCCAATTCCTACCATTGGATAGGTTATTTTTAAGATTTCAAGTTCGAGATTAATAACAGACTGATTTAAAATATCATGGACAGGATTCTCCGGTCGCCAACGGCAAAATCGAAACCGGGGGCGGCGCCACTTTTGCGATGCTCCGCCCCCTCAAAAATGGAGTACCCGCCGTCGGGACGGCCTCAGGATGTCATCTGAGGCCCTCTCCCGATGCTCCACCTCCAATGGGCCAAGTTCCCGACGGCATGGAACTCTTATGGTTTTATTTTTTCTAGGACCTCGCATGCCGGCTGCAGACTGAATTCAGCGCCGTCACAGTCAGGGAGAGGAGCCGTTGCAGTGGCAGGAGGACTGGCAGGAATTAGTGAATTCTTGCGACACTAAATCTCAGTAGAAATTGGAGTTAAACTTCTCGGATGCAAACAAGAATCTTTATTGCCTCTATTTGATTACAATTGAGAGAAACATAAATCTATTCTCCATAAAGTCCGGCTAGCAAAAGGACTTAAAGAGAAGTAACTTATAAACCATTTAACTTTCAAAATAATATAGAAATGGTTTCTTGCTTACGGCAAAACAGCTTGCATTTACTTCAAGAGTTAGAGTGGAAAAGTGAAAATATGAAAATAGCGAGTCGTTAGATCAAAGTATAGGATGATCCTGGATAAAGATGGTCGTACGGACCATCATGTTTAAGGAGAATCTTATCAGACTTTAGTCATCTAACTACACCTCTATGTCTTCCTAATTGGTTTGGGTTAGGAACAAATACATTTGATTTGATGGTTACCTGTCAATCCTTAATGTGCAACATAAGTTCTGAATGTTTCATGTTTGAATATTTGCGTATGTTATAGAATGCAATTCTGCGCTTTTATCAAGGTTGGTTTCTGCTGGTTTTCTGCTGACTTTACTTTTATCCATATTCTGGACAATGGTGCCTTCATGTTGCTATGGTGCTTACTTGGCCTTGATCTGATTATTGGTACAGCTCATTTCTTAATGTCAAACTGGCTTTGAAAATATGTTTATTAGAACAATAGCTTTTTCATCTTGCTTAGTGAAAATGTTGTTTTTATCTCCAATGAGTTTATGCATGGGTCAGGCTTTGTGTGTCTCTGTTGAAGCTGTGTGCTTTGTCATGACCTGAGGTTATGAATGCTGAAACCCTCATTTTAAAATGGGTATTAAAACTGGGTCTTAATATTTACACCAAAATAGCCTTTTTACCTATCAGATCTATCAGGAAATAGTCGATTACTATCAAGAGCCTTCGTCGGGGACTTGGGGGGGGGACTGGTGTGTGTGGGGGGGGGGGGGGGGGGGGGGGGGGGTTGGTGGGGGAGTGGTGAGACTGGTTACAGGGGGGCAGTTTTTAGCAGGCCAGGTCCATGTGCGGCCGGAGCCATGTTGCACGGTGCGGCTGCTGTCGGTCGCCACCTTGCGCATGCACGGCCATGGACCCGGCAATTCTCCGGCCGTATCCGCAGCTAAAGATGGGGGCTTTACGCCCCCCACCGGACGGAGGATCGGTTCAGCTTTTGCGCCATGTTTCTGGTGTAAAACACCACTGTTCCCACCCCGGCGTCACCACTTAGTCTGCAAATCGGAGAATCCAGCCCATGTATTCTTTCAAAAAGATGAAATCCCCTTCCGCGCCGAGATGATCTGTGATTCTTAAGGGCATTCTGAGGTAACTACAGGCAGTTTTAGAACTCTGCCATCCTCAACTGTATCAAGTATAATCTCATGCGTATTGAATAATTGATATGTATCTGTTTAGGTGCCTTGAACACAATGCATTAGTTAAACTATTTGAATTAATAACCATTAAAAACGGAACATCTCCTTTGTTAATGTGTTTATATTCATGAATGTTTCCCTGTTCTAATTAACTGCATCTTTTTTTTAATTACAGCCACACACAGCTGCTCGCTCACACAGCCCTGTGTTAATAATTCTACCTGTGTAGAGAGTGAAGATGGTGGCTACATATGTATCTGTGGACAGGAGTTTCTTGGAAACCATTGTCAACTCAGGAAAGGGCTCTGCTACACCAGTGGGTAAAGGATACTTCCTACATGCTGTTCAAAGTGACAGGCTTTCAAGCAGCCTGTGGCAGATTCAATAATAGATATTAGAAGGGAACTATATTTGGTTCATCTGACTTCCTCCAACCAGAATGATCTTAAAGTCCTCCACTCTAGCATTTGAATGATTCATAAATAATTCCAGCATTTTTTTTCTCCCATCTCAATCTATTCTATGTTTGATCATTTTGTGAATGAAGAAGAATTTCCTGAAAGCAATCCTAAATTTGTCTTTTACTACTTTACAAATGCGACCACTTCAACTTGTTTGTTTTGATTTCCATCCTGTTCACATGCCTAAGAGAGAGAGACCAGGGCCCCAAAAGACTCAAGTTAGATATTCCTGCATTCATGCCTATACTACCTGTGTCATTGGCAGATAAAAGTGCATTATGCTGTCTCAGAATTAATTTGAATGCTCTATTACACTTCTGAAAAAGTCATATTGAAGAATAAACCAAAGATGCAAAATATCTATTTTTAACTGTGCAGCAGGTGGTTTGAAAATCACTTTGTCAGGTCGGACATTGAACAGTATTCAATAATAAGACAAATTGGAACAGAGGAAGAGGCCTTTCAGCTCATTGCACTTGTGCTGGAGCAAGCTCAACTGTAGCCAAATAATCCGATTCCATTTTACTTTCTTTTCTCCATATCCTTTCAAATTCTTTCCAATCCCCACTTAAATGATGTTATCGTCTGTGCCTCAAAAGCCACTTGAAGTAAAACATTTTGGACACGTAGCACAACACGTCTTGCAGCCAGATTCTAACCCTCCTTTAAGAGTTGATGGCTGCCTTTATGTTGCATGATGGTCTCCTGATATTGAATCTCCCAGAGAACATGCAGCCAATGAACGAGACTAGAAGCACTGACTGCATGCTGCATGTGTAAGTAACTAGAATCAGCTGGCACCACAGATTTTACAAATAGCCTGAAATGCCCTCAAAGGGCACAGGTTTGCGCAATACCCTCATTCACTCATTCAGACATTGGCGTGCTCCCCCAATGTCTCGACCCATATGTATATTAAACCATTGCATTTTGCGGGTCTGCCTCACAATTGCAAATAATGTACAATTGCTGCTATTGAACAGTACACTTGTGCAACTGGCTTTCTGGACATTTTTTTTACAGCTTGCACTTTATATGCATATAATCGTAGAATAATTCCTTTGTGCAAATGTGGAAGAGCAACAGTGAGGAGTTGTTTCCCTTCTCACACCTTCTGATGCACAGGGCAGATTTCTGCATGTTCTTATTGCAAGACAGGACTTGAACACAGAGCTTCTGACTCAGAGGCAGGGACGCGACCCACTGTACTTCAAGACCCTCACAGTGAGAGTGCAGAGAGAGAATTATTTGTGGCAATGGAGTTCTACTGTATTTAGTAGCAGCAGGTTTTAAAGTCCATTGAACCCCACAGTTAATTGGCAAAGAATGGTACAAATTTCAGTTGAGTTTGTTCCAACAGGTGGAGAGAGGTTGCAGGATCACCTCTGGAGAAAGCAAGAATAGCAGGCATCTTTGTCATATTTGAGCAGATTTTTATTTCTGTGTTGGAAGCAATTGGATTACGTTGATGCCCTTTAAACTGGGAAACAAAGCAAAGAGAAGAGAATGACCATAAGAGAGCCGGATTGGTTTTTTTAAAAAACTAATTTAAATTAAGAGACACAAAAATAAGTGGCTCATCTAGTGGAATACACTCTTCCCTGCACAGCTTTCCTACATTGATCACCTCTGGGTGATCAATTTGCCCAGGTATAGGAACAGAAAAATCTCTGCCCGTTTTCTTTTACAGTATCATCACCCATTTTTCAAGGAAATAAGAATAGACAGGACTATTACATGTTAATCATGGATTCCAAATAGTCTGTGTCACAGTTTTAAGAATATTGATAGGGTGTTCTTTGTGTTGCTTACTTTGGATGGTTGGCCACAAAGACCACAGTATAGTTTTTACTTAAACAAAGCTATGATTTTGTTTGCACTACTAAACTGGGTTTCGACACTTAGGGCGCAATTCTCCGCTCTCACGAAAATTCGGAGAATAGCGGGCGGCGTAAATTTTTACGGACACGCTGGTCCGACGCCCTCCCGCTATTCCCCCCCCCCCCCCCCCCCCACGCCCGCCTCCCGACACGAATCGCTGCCCGCCGTTTTTTTGCGGCGAGCAGCGATTCTCTCCTGGCCGATGGGCCGATTTCCAAGGCCTTTACGGCCGTTTTTACAAGCGTAAAACACACCTGCTCTGACCGTTCGTAAAAACGGCCGTAAAGTCCCGTTCTCGGGAACCATGGCACCGATTGGCACGGCCGTACAACGGCCGTGCCAAGGGTGCCATGGGCCCGCGATCGGTGGGCACCGATCGCGGGCTGCGGGTACTTACCCCGCACACTCTTTCTCCCTCCGCCGCCCCGATGGATCCATCCGCGGGGCTTCTGCGGGGCATAACGGCCCGCGCATGCACGGGTTTCACGCACAAGCGCGATGACATCATCCGCGCATACGCGGGTTGGAGTCGTCCAATCCGCGCATGCGCGGCTGACGTCATCTGACGCGTCAGCCGTCGCTAACTCTGGCTAGCGGGCTTAACGAAATTCGTTAAGCACGCGATGCCAGAGTTCACGGCCGCGCGATACTAGCTCCGACCGGGGAGCTGAATCGGTTCCCGGTTGGGGGGGGCGGAGGCTGGCGTCAAACGCGCCCGTTTTTGACGACAGCTTCCCGAGTTTTCGTAACTCGGGAGAATCGCGCCCAAAGTCCTTTAGAATACAGAATTGAACAATACTCATCTACTGCTAATCTCACTACTGGTATAAACTATAATCTAATATTCTCACACTAACTGCTCTTAGGACCTTCACTATCTGTCTCCTGCATACAGTCCTCCCCTAAGGTCTAGCATCACTGCTTCATATAGTTGTATCTGCAGCTCCCTCTAGTGGTTATTCATAATATTACATTAACCCTTGTAATGCTGATAGTTATAATACCACAATTGATAGATCCATTCAGCAATATCTGTTATTTATCTATTTGATTGCAGGCCACTTTGTCAGAATGGAGGAAGTTGCTTTGATGATAATGGTTTTGCAGACGAGGCTTACTGCCTATGCCTGCCAGGTTTTACTGGGAACTTCTGCGAAATAAGCATCAATAACTGCAACCCAAACCCTTGTGCCAACAATGGAACCTGCACGGATCTGGTTTCTGGATTCAGCTGTTTTTGCCCTGGTGGATTCACTGGCAAGTCCTGTGATTCTTCAGTCGCATCTTGCCTTAGCCATCCATGTCAAAATGGAGGCACCTGTCGTGATCATCCTGGAGGAGGCTTTGATTGTGCGTGCTTGCCTGAATATGGAGGAGAAACCTGCCGTCACCAAACGTTTGAGAGTGTTAATCATGACGCAAAGCAAAATGTGCACGTAGGAACAGATTGGGTCAGGCATGGCAAGGCTATCCACCCACCAGTGCATGCCATTCATAAAACAACACATCAACAAGGTAATGGGATGCTCAAGATCACAGTCAAAGAGACCATTCACAAATCCAGCTCACTTCTCAATAGTAGCCAAGTGATCTGCTTTACTGTACTTGGATTATTGACATGTCTTGTGATCCTGGGGACTACAGGGATTATTTTCTTCTCCAAGTGTGAAATATGGCTGGCAAATGCTAAATATCGGCATCTTCTCTGGAAACAGAGGAAGCACCTTCTCCAAGATAAAAATGAAGACCTTTCAGTCAAAATTATATTTCCAAGTATGAATAAATTGACAAATTATGGAAAAAACTATACATCCATCTGAGTCTTATTTGGTAAATCAAATACGCCTATATTGTATTGTATTATTTAAGGACATTTATAATTGTTAGAACACATTCTATCATCTTGTTAATAACTACTGTTTGAATGTTTCTGATATTTGTCATAAATACATGTATATGTTTCTAAATGTGTGAAGTGCTAGTCCAAGATTTTGAACAAGGGAACCTATTATAATATTTTTAAATTCCCACTTGTGTTGTAACCTGTAGGATGGTGACAGGAATGAAATAAATCCTCCTTTATTGTGCCCTATCTGCTGGAACGGACAGAACTGAATTCTATTTAAGTCTGAATTCTTAATTAATATTGTCTTCTGCATTTGATTTAGCTGCTGTATATACTGGTGTAAGAGTCAAACTTTTGAGACCTATTTTTATGCCAAAGGTTATGGGGTTGATTGCACAGATAATGTTTATTGAGAGGTCGACGTGCCTGCTTGATTTGGACCTAAGTGAAATCCCAAAAATTATCTATAATGGAATAAAATAAAAAATGAACAACTCCTAAGAATTTATATTTATTATCTAATATTTATTTATTTTATAATATTATCAACTATATACATTAATTATTAGTAATTAATAATCATAACTCTATTTATCATTCCTAATATGAGTCATAGAGGTCTATAGCATAGGAAGCCTACTTGTGACAATAAGCGATTTTCATTTCATTTCACTTCATGTTATTAGGGTCTCTTCCACCATCATCCTTTCTGGCAGTGAGTTCCAGACTCCCACCACCCTCTGGGTGATAATGTTTTTTCTCACATTCCCTCTAAACCTCCTGCCCCGTACCTTAAATCTATGCGCCCTGGTCATTGACCCATCTACCAAGTGGAAAAGTTTCTTCTTGTCTACTTTATCTCTGCCCCTCATAATGTTATACACCACAATCATGTCCCCCCATTCAGTCTCCTCTGCTGCAAGGAAAACAACCCCAGTCAATCCAATCTCTCTTCATAACTAAAACTCTCCAGCCCAGGCAACATCCTGGTAAATCTCCTCTGGACCCTTTCCAGTGCTATCACAGACCCTCCTATGATGTGGATTCCAGAACTGCACACAATACTCTAGCTGTGGTCTAACCAATGTTTTATACAGTTCCAGCATAACTTTCCTGCTCTTAAACCCAATGCCTCGGCTAATAAAGGCAAGTATGCCGTACACCTTCTTAACCACTGTATCCACATGTCCTGATATCTCGATCACTTTAATAACTTGAATCAATGAATAAAAACAAAATTTTAAGCATTTATTTATCGACACTCTATTTAATTAGTAGTAAACATTTACAATGAAATCGAATCATGAACGGCGTCAAAAATACTGATATTTTTGGTCTTTGATCCCTGAAAAATTAGGGTTGACTTTTATGAAGTAAAGTTAAAGTTTTTTTAGACCAAAAATCATGGAGTCAACATTTTCATGGGATTAAATTTTATGAGTATAAACATTAAAAAAATTCAAATGATTATGATGCCCATTATTTACTTAACTTGTCATTTTACTTTAATCAAGTCTAACAGTATTGTGACAAAGTTTATGTGATATCATAACTGCATGCAAAAATTAATTTGCCAGCCATTGACTAAGTGGATACTCATGTTTGACTGCCATACAATGTGCTTAAATGCAGAGGCATTTGATAAATGCACTATGCAGTCAGTGATGTTTATTTGTAAGTTTAATTGTTCAGTTAGTATGCTACTCAGCAAGTCTTCAGTGGTTTGTGTCAAGAGGCTAACTCACTATTTCTGGATTCGTAGATTCCAATCCCAGTCAGCCAAGCATGTGAGACAAGTTACTCCACAAAAATAGAGGCAAAAGACGAAAATTGAAATTAGAAAGAAAAAGCTTGCATTAATTTAGTGCCATCCATCAGGAAGTCCCAGTCAATGAATTATAGTTGTAATGTAAGGGAAACGCAGCTAATTTCACCGATCAGTGGTCTACAAATGATAATGAGATAAATAACCAGATCATTTTTAGCGTTGTTGTGGTCTCTGTAGAGACCAGCAACTTTTCAAAATCAATTTTGATTTTGGGGCAGCACGGTAGCATGGTGGTTAGCATAAATGCTTCACAGCTCCAGGGTCCCAGGTTCGATTCCCGGCTGGGTCACTGTCTGTGTGGAGTCTGCACGTGCTCCCCGTGTGTGCGTGGGTTTCCTCCGGGTGCTCCGGTTTCCTCCCACAGTCCAAAGATGTGCGGGTTAGGTGGATTGGCCATGCTAAATTGCCCGTAGTGTCCTAAAAGTAAGGTTAAGGGGGGGGGGGGGGGGGGTTGTTGGGTTACGGGTATAGGGTGGATACGTGGGTTTGAGTAGGGTGATCATTGCTCGGCACAACATCGAGGGCCGAAGGGCCTGTTCTGTGCTGTACTGTTCTATGTCTATGTCTAATTCAAACTTACAGTTAATAGCTGAACGGATGACATATCAAGATTTCAAGTTTTAAGACCTCTATTGTAACAAACAAATTCAGAGCAATGTTGTCTAAACATTGACTAAACACTATTTATGTAAGCAACTTATTATTCAAACCACCAAACAGAACTTTCCCCTTTTGTTTTAACACAATCTAAAATACCACTTCACACTTATCCTCGACACTGCTCTTTAGGCAGACAGTCAATTCTCTTTGAACCTGTGATTTTTGGCTTCCAAGGATTTGCTTCATTTTTCTTCATTCTTTTCTTTTCCCTGCCTGGTAACATTTAACCCCAGAACAGTCATTCACAGTTAGAGTTTTGCCTGGTGTCTCTCCCTCTAGCTGAAGCTAGATGACTCTTCCAACCTCTTTTCAAATTCTCCAGAATTTGGTCTTTTAAATCTAAGCGTGAACTTTCACCTACTTTCCTGTATGGTGATGCATTGAGACTGACTGCCTCTAGTTGCTCCATCTCCCAGATCTTGGCAAACTCTTGTCTCTGAATGTCAGTGATATTTTGGAAAAGACGGCACCCAACACTGCAGTGGTTTCTTAAAGATTCTCCCCATCTCACCAAGCCCATCTCTACGGCAGCTTGAACCCCAGGAGTCTTGTATCCAAGTAGAACTGCTGAATTGCTGTTCTTTAGATAACAATTCTATCTTGTAAATAAATGAACAGTTTAAGCAAAACCATTTACAATCCAACATTGCCAACACCTTCCCAGGATGTTGGAGACTAAGCACTGTAAACACAGATGCTTCTGCCAATGTGGCGAGGTGTGAACACTGACACCAATTAAAGGCAACAGTGCCTCTTAAAAGGCAGGGCAGACAGGAGGAAACAGTGGGCTGAGCTTCCATCCTGAAGGTGGCTAATGGTATCGCCAATATTCCTGGCTTGGTGTGCTGGGCTGAGCTGGGATTTTCATTGATGGATATGGGTGCGGGCTGCAGTCAAGCTAACCAGCCCTGGAAAGAATTTGGAGTTGACCATGGGGACTGCTAGTAGCTGGGTCTGGCTGTTTAAAAGTCCATTTTGGTGCTGTGTCACTCTGTCTCAGTTTAATTAAAAATTGAAGGCCCTCAAGTCCTCATCCCTCACAACCCCTCACTCACCATGAACCATTCATGTCCTCCTGCCCACCTGCTGCCTTAAGCCCACTTACAGCACTATGCCTTGCCCATCCCCGCAGCCTACCCAAACCCTCCATCCTCCCTGCCCAAGATCCTGGACCTGCTAATTTTGGGGATCCATTGGGCCTTCTGCTGCATCCCTCTTGTAGTCCTGGCAGAGCCCACCAACGCGCTCTTGGTGCTGTGGATTGATGGCCAATCCAATTGACCTGCAGCTCCTGAGGGCAGAACATCCTGCGCAGCGAGGGGTTGAGGTCGCACATTGGCCCTGTTTAGCACACCCACAGTGCTTTATTGCTGCAGGGTGGGCTGTCGTTGAGCAGATTGGCTCCATGTCAACTTTGTTTTCTTGAGGGTGATGCCCCCTGTAAATTTCTGCCCCTGGCTTTGCCTAGGTGGCAACAAGCCCTCCTGGACGCAACTCCACCACCAATCAATGTGAAGAGATCACATGCCAAAATACATTCAGTGACTTCATCAACATTGACACAAGAAAGATATTGCTCACAACATCTCCTATTCCTCATAGTCACACACTCACCATTGTTGCAACACTCACTTTACATCACACATTCTGCATGCCAGCAATTCTACCATGAAAGCCCATAAACACATCACAACGCTGTCATTAACACATTCAATTCTTTGCTGCAGGAGAAGATAGTCTTCAACCTGTGCCAGGTAAGGCTGTCTTTGGAGGAGGCCGAATGCACATGTACACCTATTTCCCTGTGGTCAGAAATGTACTGATTATCATGGGGAGACGGAGAGTCATGGCTGTGGTGGCTACTCTGTAGGAGATACCACTGGAGCCACCTGTTAGAGTCAGAAAGGAGCCTGCAGCATGAAATTTAAGAGCCTCAACAATCTTTTATGTTTTATTTAAAAATTTCCAATTGAGGGGCAATTTAGTGTGGCTAATCCACCAACCCTGCACATCTTTGGGTTGTGGGGGTGAGACCCACACAGACAAGGGGAGAATGTGCAAGCTCCACACAGACAGTGACCCAGGGCCGGGATCGATTCTGGGTTCTCAGCGCCGTGAGGCAGCAGTGCTAACCACTGTGCCACCGTGCCACAACAATCTGGACAACCACAACAAGTGCTGCCCGTACCCTGGTGCGATGCTCCAGTTGTAGTAGGTAACATAGCTTGGTGACAACCTCCTTGTGTGGTTTAATGGTACCTTAGACATTGTTCCTGACTACAGTTAATACTGAATAGCTTCTGTGGATACGGCCTCTTGTGCAGTTCCATCTTCCTCTTCCTGCTTCCAGGACAACAGCACCAGCTCAGGGTTGGGGCAGTGAGAGGGTGGGGGGTGGGGGGGGGAGGGGGGGGGGGGGCGCAGGGGTAGAGGGGGGGGGGGGGGAAGTCTTCCTTGCTGTCTCAACTGGTCTTCCAACCTCAAGGCAGTCCTACTGGAGCACCAGTGGCTGTCTGTGGCCAAGCTGTCTGTGAGAAAAACATGATAAGTGCAACACCCACAAATTATTGCTCTGTTGAGGCAACCAAACTGTCCAGAGTGACAAAACGTGTAAACAAAAAATCAGAACTTAATCAGCAACTGGAGATGAGAAACCACTAACCAAGTTTTGCATGATGCCCGTCAGTGCCGGTTTCACATGAAGAGTGAAACATTTAAATAATCCTGACTTCTGGGCATCCGCCTTCAGCAATATGGCTGGCAACAAACATCTGGCAAGTGGTAAGACTTCAGTCCTGTTGCCACATTGGGACTTCAGCTTTAATTTACAAATATTAGACGATTTTCATGCTTTTAAGGTTTTTAATGGTTC
This sequence comes from Scyliorhinus canicula, assembly GCF_902713615.1. Classification (NCBI taxonomy): domain Eukaryota; kingdom Metazoa; phylum Chordata; class Chondrichthyes; order Carcharhiniformes; family Scyliorhinidae; genus Scyliorhinus; species Scyliorhinus canicula. The sequence continues at coordinate 43,771,986 of NC_052147.1, read as the reverse complement.
TTCTGAAATGTAAATCTTTTTCTTAAAATCTTTTTATTAAAGTTTGCATTTTTTAATTGTACAAGAAATGGATATAACAGTGAGGATTTACATGTTGTTCCTATTCGGCATCCCCCCCCCCCCCCCCCCCCCCCCTGCAGCCCCCCCACCCCCTTTTCTGCTGCCTCTGGGTCCTATCCTTGGCCCTTTCTTTTATGCAGATGGTTTGTTTGGTATTTGTCTTATTCTTATGGCTTTGTGAGAGGCCCTCTTGTTCCCGTGTCAGACTCTCCCTGGACTCCCCTTTGGCATTTCCTTGGGTTTTTCCCCCCTGTTGTCCCCACCCCTCATTCCTGTCTGCTTTCTGTGACCCTGGTGGCTTCCATGCATCCTCCACCACCCCCATTCTATCAGTTGTTGGCTTCAAACAGGTTTTGGAACAGGCTGATGAATGGTCCTCATGCACTGTGGAAGCCATCTTCTGACCCTCGGATGGTGTGCTTGATCTTCCCCAGGTGGCGAGCAGGATTCTCTGCCAGGCGATGAGGGAAGCAAAGGCAAGGGTGTCGGCCCACTTCCCCATTTGAAGTTCTGGCTGATCTGATACCCCGGAGACTTCCGCTTTCGGGCACGTCTCCACCCTCATCCCCACAACCTTGGACATCGCCTTGAAGAAGGCTGCCCAGAACCTGACAAGCCTGGGCCAAGTCCAGAACACCTGGGTGTGGTTGGCCGGGCCTCCCTGACACCGTTCACATTTGTCCTCCACCTCTGGGAAGAACCTGCTCATTCGGGTTCTTGATGTTGTGTGCACCACTTTAAGCTGCATGAGGCTTTTACAGGAGGATGTGGGGTTAGCCCTGTTCAGCGCTTCACCCCAGAGTCCCAACCCTACTTCCGCCCATAACTCTTCCTCCCTTGTTCTGTCCAGTGGGAAGCATGTCCTTCCTAAGACTCATCCATATATGTCCCCACAGTTCCCCTCTTCCAGACTGTCCTCCAACATTTTGTCTCTCGGGCCCCGAGGATAACTCGTCGTCTCCTTGCGGAGAAAGGTTTTGATTAGACCAAGGTGCTGCCTCATCTGGTTCCAGGTTCGTAGTGTTGCTACTACCACTGGGCTGGTTGAGTGTTTCGCCGGCGGGGATGGGAGTGCTGTCGTGGTGAGGGCCCAGAGGGTCGTTCCTGTGCAGGAAGACTCCTTCATCCTCATCCGTTCCATGTTTGGTTCCTTCACCCATCCCCTCACTCTCCCGGCTGTGGTTGCCCAGTGGTAGTGTGGCAGGTTTGGGAGGGACAAGTCTTAGGGATTCTTGGATTTGCCCCCCCCCCCCCCCCCCCCCCCCCCCCCCCGCCATACACGCACACAATCACACACAAACGCCATAATCATTTTGTCTACTTTTTGGAAAAAGGCCTTGGGGATGTAGGTCGGTATGGATCTAAACAGGAATAGGAACCTCGACAGTATGTTCATTTTGATCGTCTGCACCTTTCCCATCAGGGAGAGCGGGAGTGCATCCCATCTCTGTCGGTCCTTTTTGAATTCCTCCGCCAGACTGGCCAGATTCCAGTTGTGGATCTGTGTCCAGTCGTGGGCTATCTGGATCCCCAGGTAGCAGAATTTGTTTTTGGGCTAGTTTGAATGGGAGTCCCTCCAGCTCTGCCCCTCCCCCTCCCGGGTTCACCGGGAAAACCTCACTTTTGCCCAGGTTGTGTTTGTATCCCAAGAAGGCCCCAAACTCTTCCAGAAGCTTCATGATTTCGTCCATGATTTGGTGCAGATTTTTTGTAGAGGTCCACCGGGAACCTGTCGGGTCCTGGCGTCTTCCCCACCTGCACAAAGTCGATACTCTCCATGACCTCTCCCACTTCTATTGGTGCTTCCAGCTCCCCCCATCTGTTGTCCCTCATAGAATCATAGAATCATAGAATTTACAGTGCAGAAGTGGCCATTCGGCCCATTGAGTCTACACCGGCCCTTGGAAAGAGTACCCTACCAAAGCCCACACCTCCACCCCATCCCTGTAACCCCATCAAAACCTTTTGGGACAGTAAGGGCAATTCAGCATGGCCAATCCACCTAACCTGCACGTCTTTTGACTGTGGGAGGAAACCGGAGCACCCGGAGGAAGCCCATACAGACACAGGGAGAACATGCACACTCTGCACAGACAGTGACCCACGACTGGCATGTCAGGTCTGTCGAGGAACTGTTTCATCCTCAAGTCCTCGTCTGGTGCTCGGAGGTGTACAGTCCCCAGTGGAAGGCCTTGAACGCTTTTTTGGTTCAGTTACCAGTCCTCTTCTGCTATCCTTCACCTGTGCTATTTCCCTCGTGACTGCCTGCTTTTCTCAGCTGGTGAGCCTGCAGGCCTTCTCTCCGTGTTCATAAAAGGACCCTGTGTCTGGTGGAGTTGGTGCAATGCCTTCCTGGTCAATAGCAGGTTAAAGTCCATTTGCAGTTTTTTCCTCACCGCCAGGAGCTCTACAGTTGGGGCCTCGGAGTATCACCTGTTGACCTCCAGGATGTAGTCGATCAGCTTTTGCCTAGCCATTCTCTCTTTCCTGTCTCTGTGAGCATTATCGGCTATAATTTATCCCCTAATCACCACCTTCAGTTCCTCCCAGAACGTGGAAGGTGAGACTTCTCTGTTCAGGTTTGTAGCCACCTGGGGTGGCCACGTCCTGATTACAAAATGGACACTTGCAGAGAATGAAGGGAAAAATGGACAATGCTGAGAAAGCAAGCAGGTGCAAGGTTTGCCTGTTGATTGGAGTTTGCAGCTCCCAGACAAGACCGATACTGCAAAGCCATTACCATACTAATGAGCCATCTCCGGGGACAAAAGAGAAACATTTAGGTAAACGATACTAAAGCAGACACCCTGGCGCCAGAGGAGACTAGAACAAAGCAGGCCAATGGCCACCTAGGGCCCGCCCAGCAATCAGGGCAGCCACCCTTTATTGGAGGAAATTAATACCAATGATCAGGATACGGTCCAATTAATTGGGACCAAGTTCAAGGACCGCCCAAAAGCACGTGAAGCCCCCTTTGGGTATAAGAAGAAGCCCCCAAGAGAGAATTGTTCTTCTTGGCCTTGGCTCTCAGCAACGAGAGACCTACCTAGTAGCTGCACCAGAACAGGTAAGTCCAAAGTCAACGCACGCTATGATATAGACGCTCCTAGCTACTATTCCGCACCAGCACGACCCCAGCAGCCTCAGAACCGGACAACGGCCATTGTTCCTCTGACTGAGTGGACGCCCGAAGCTAAGTATAGGCTTTAGTAGTAGTGATAGTTTAGTTAGTAGAGTTTGTGCATGAGTATAATTGACTGTGTGTGTAAATAAATGAGCATTGATTTTGAACTTACTAATTGGTGTATCGAGTCTTTGATCAGTATTCGGTTTTGAACCTTGTGGCGGTATCGAAAGATACCTGGCGACTCTTGAGCAAACGTAATTAGAATTAAGGAAGGCCATCATATTAACCGCCATAAACAGAGCCAATTAAGGAGAGAACACAGCGAGCAACATTTACTGGCGACATCTGACGGGACTCGATTTAGAAGTGGCCTAACCACTCCGACAGAACCCAAATTTGAATTAGATATCCAATTAGAAACAGAAAAACCACAAGCGTTTGGACAATACTGATCAAGCCGCCGAGATTCGGAAATGTGTTAATGCATGCGTACTAACAGGGATATAAGTTAAACCTGAGAGATTTTATTGTGTAAAACTGTCAGGAGTTTTGTAGGCCGGAAAATAGCGTAAGCCTTACCCGTGTTTACATCACTACTTTATCACCCCCTGTTCCAAATTCAGTAGAGAACCCAGAGATAGAAAAGATGGCAACCAGTAGAGTAGGACAGTGTCCCGATTGGGAAGATGAGACACTCACATCGATGTATTGTGGAGCATGGTCGGAGATTACGATCGCGGAGTATTCCGCCCTGACTATATTTGGAAATACTGATTTTGCCATTACAAAGAAGTTAATGCGGGTTTAGACCTTATGAGAAGAATGGGAATTCCTTCTCACCTGCAGGAAGCGCCATGGGTCTACTGTCCCTATCTGTTCCATGAATGTTCCCAGTTCCCTTGCCATGCCTGTCTTTTTCCCCATTCTGAGGTTCGATCTGTCCGTCATTTGGGTCCTGTACACAATTAAAATGCCCCCCTCCATGATCAGGCGGTGTGTATCTATGGCAGGGATTTCCGCTATGGTCTTTTTAACAAACTCCATGTCATCCCAGTTGGGCGCTTACACGTTTACCAGGACTACCGGTGCCCTGTCCAGGACACCGCTGACAATCCCCCTTGGTCCATAACCATCTTTGTCGCCGTGAACACCACCCTCTTGCTTATCACAATGGCCACCCCCTCTAGCTCTTGGCCCGTAGCAGGAATTGTAGGTCTGTCCCACTCAGCCCTTCCTTACCTACAGTCGGTCCTCCACCCTAAGTTGCGTCTCTTGGAGGAAGACTATGTCGGCTTTCAAACTTCTCAGGTGGGCAAAGACACTGGATCTTTTCACTGGGCCATTAAGTACCCTAACATTCCTGATGACTATCCTTGTGGAGGGATTCTGTCCCCCCGTTCCTGCGGGATCAATCATACTTACCTGGTGGATGCGCCCCTTTGTTAGGAAGCCACCAAGTGCCACGGTCACCATTCTCACCTGAGGCCGGGACCCTGAGCTGCGGGGTTTCCCGTTGTCCAGGGGCCACCCTATATGGTCACCAACAGTGTGTATGCAACGTAGGTGAGCCCCTGCACTCCAGGGTTTCCCTTTGTATAGGGACCCTCCAAAGTGGCTGCATACAGAACCATCTTGGAGATGCACCGCGGCATCCCTTGCGTTAGCTTTCACCGCTAGTGTGGTACCCCCCCCTTTCCCGGGCTGATCTTTCCCTCTCATATGTCTTATCCATTTCTGCCTTCTCTGTCTCCTCCTCGCCCTCTCCTGTGCTCTGTGCCCTTGCCCCTTCGTTCCTATGAGCTAGTGCTCCTACGCATAGCGAGGCAGTACTGTCCCACCCAAAAATTGTCCATGTCCGTAACGCTTTCTTTCTCTCCCTACATCATCCTCACTGCTGCTTTATTTGCCTTTTGTACAGGCCATTCGCACGCACGAACTCGTCCACCGCTGCCAGGGTAGTGAAATGTTGTTCTTTATTCTGGAATGCCGCCCAGAGCACGGCTATGAATAATAACATCCCGAATTTTACACTCTTCTCGTATCGGTCCACTTTACGTGGTTAAACGTGGCCCTGTGCGTTGCCAGGCCTGCCCCAATGTCCTGATACACTCTTATTCTACGTCCTTCCCAACTGCTCATATTAATGCTGAGCCTAACGCAGGATCCTCTCCCAATCCTGGTACCTGTACATCTTGGTGATTATCACCCTAAGTTGCTCCCTGGCCTTGAACTTCAGTCAGCGTGACCCGTGGGCCTGTCAATCTCGGGTGGCTTGGGGAGCTGCCCAGCACCATTGTCCGGGTCATCAGACTCCCTCTCTCAGGGATGGTCGGGGGCCCCTCGCCTCGTGGATCCACCAACTCGCCTGCTCACTGCTCTTGCCCATTTCCACCGCTTCTGCCATCCCTGTGGCCTCTTCAGCTACTGCTTTCTGGCATATTGCTTTTCTTCTCTGCCTTTTTTGTTTAGGAGTTGAATAAGTCCAAATGTTTTGGCTAAATTCGGCCAAAAGTGCCCATTTTACTGTGTTCTGGGAGAGAGCCACCTGATGTGCGATTACTCAGCTAATCCCCACCACCGAAATTCTCTGAAAGGTAAATCTTTAAGAAAGGGATCAGTAACTATTCCCACAAAAAGAGACTTTCTGCTGTAAGATTAATTTAGATGAACATTGCTAAAATTTAAAATATGGGTGTTCCCCAATCGGAAACCCTGGTTCAATCAAAGGGTTCATTCCCTGCTGACGTCCCGGACGGAGGTGTTCAAGTCTGAAAACACCAACCTATATAAGAAATCCAGGTACGACATACGGAAAGCCATCAGGGATGCAAAAAGACAATCATCAAATTAGAGTCCCAGGCCAATGACACTAACCCACGACGATTATGGTAAGGCGTACACAGGATCACAGGCTATAAAGCAAGACCAGTCGGAATATCTGGGGCTGGAGCATTCCTATCCAATGATCTGAACAAGTTCTATGCCTGCTTTGAGCAGTCAGCCAATGTATCAGTGCCACCCGCCCCAACAGCCCTGGACGCACCCATACCCACTACTATAGCCTTCTTGAAAGTGAATCCGCAGAAAGCGACGGGTCCCGACGGAGACCCTGGGTGAGCACTCAGAGCCAGCGCAGACCAGCTGGCAAGTGTGTTCGCAGATATCTTCAACACCTCACTCCTCCGCTCCGAGGTCCCCACCTCCTTGAAGAAGACCACCATAATACCAGTACCAAAGAAGAACAAGGTAGCCTGCCTCAACGACTACCGACCGTTGGCCCTGACGTCCTTTATCATGAAATGCTTTGAGCGGCTAGTCATGAGATGGATCAACGCCAGCCTCCCAGATGGTCTCAATCCACTGCAGTTTGCCTATCACAGCAACCGGTCCACAGCAGATGCTACCTCCCTGGCTCTACAATCAACACTCGAACACCTCGGCAACAAGGACAACTATGTAAAACTGCAGTTCATAGACTACAGCTCCGCCTTCAACACCATTATCCTGACAAGACTCATAACCAAAGTGCAATCTTGGACTTGACCCCTCCCTGTGCAGCTGGATCCTTGACTTCCTCATCAACAGACCACAATCTGTCATGATTGGCAACAGCAACTCCTCCACAATAGTCCTGGACATCGGGGGCCCGCAAGCATGTGTGCTCAGTCTTCTACTGTACTCCCTATATACACATGACTATGTGGCAAGATTTAACTCCAACTCAATCATAAGTTTACGGATGACACAGAAAACAACCTCGCTTTAAATGTTAAATGGAAAGACCAAGGAACTGATCATTGACTTCAGGAAGCATAGCGCAACCCCCCCCCCCCCCCCCCCCCCCCCCCCCCTCCACCACCACCACCATCTACATCAATGGCTCCAAAGTGGAGATAGTCAATAGCTTTAAGTTCCGGGGGTCAGCATCACCAACTGTCTGTCCTGATCCACTCACATTGATGCAACAGTCAAGAAAGACCAACAACGTCTCTACTTCCTACGGAAGCTAACAACATTCGGCATATCTGTATTGACTCTCACAAACTTCTACAGATGTGTGATAGACAGCATCCTATCCGGCTTAGTATGGCCACTACTCAGTCCAAGATCGCAAGAAACTGCGGAATGTGGTGAACTCAGCCCAACGCATCACACAAGCTTGCCACCCTCACATTGATTCTGTATATACCTCCCGCTGCCTCAGGAAGGCAGACAGCATTATCAGAGACCCCTCCTACCCAGGCTTTGCCTTCTTCCAGACCCTTCCAGCAGGCAGAAGGTACAGAAGTCTGAAGACCTGCACATCCAGACATAGGAACAGCTTCTTCCCCACAGCTACAAGACTCCTCAACGACTCCCCCTCGGACTGATCTGTTACCTGCAAGAACACTATTCACAACGCCCTATGCTGCTCCTGCTCGTGTATTTGCTTTGTTTGGCCCCTTGTTCCGCACTGTAACCAATCACTGTTTGTCGATGTACCATTTGTCAATGTACTTTGTTGATTATTCTTTTGCCTATTATATACGTACTGCGTACGTTCCCTTGGCCACAGAAAAATACTTTTCACTGTACATGTGACAATAAATTTTTTTAAAAAAATAAATAAAATTTATTGCATGTTTATTAATATGCCTATTTGAAATTATTAATGTTTTGATATTCTGAAAGATGTTGGGGGTTTCGTTAGATATTGGACGGGATTTTCCGTTGCCCAACGCCAAAGTAGTATTCACCGATCAGGTGGAGAATCCCCGTTTGCGACCAAATCAGGGTCAGTGCTGTTTTTCGGATGCTCTGTCCTCTCCAAATCGGCGTCATCTAGGCATGCGCCTCATGCCGTCGCTTTGCGGCCCTCCAACAATGCTCCACCCCCGATGGGCCGAGTTCCCAACAGCGTGTGGTCTGAGTTTTGGTAAACCCGGCATGGCGGCTGCAGACTGTGTCCAGCGCCCCCACAGTCAGGCGGGAGGCGTGCTGCTTGCAGGGGGGGGCTTCGGCGAGGGCTGGGGGGACTGGTGGGGTGTGTCCAGAGGTTAAAAGGGGTGACCAAAGGGACGCTATTTGGCTGTCCGGGTCCGCGTGCGGACAGCTCCATGTTGTAAGGCGTGACCGGTGCAAGTTTGTCGCCGTGCACAATGCGCAGCCACAGACCCGGCAATTCTTCAGGCGTTTATGTCGGGAACGCCGGCAGTTTTACATGGAATGGCTGCTAGTCCCCCACACGGGCAGAGCATCGGCGCGGGGGCGGCGCTGGCTTTTAACAGCACTTCCTCCGGCATAGCCTCAAAATCGGAGAATCCAGCCGATTACCTTTGAACACAAAGTCCAAGAGTACGCTGACATCTAGTGGCAAAACCTCGCAAATACTTCTGTTTCAGTGCAGCCGGTTTTGGCTTTCGACTGACAATTTTCAAATAGTTTGGTGCGGCGGATCCCTTGCAAATCAACAAACTATTGTGAGAGGGGTTCTTTGCAAATGCGGTCACACTCCTCCGGACCACCTGCATTCATTTGAGAATTGCAGTTTGCTACTCAAACAAAATTAGGCAGAGTCAACGTTCAACTTTGATGGGCATGTGGCAGGAGAGTAGCACTCAGTGAATTACTCATTCGAGGGGTTAATACAGACTCGATTCGCTGAATGGCCTCTTCTACGCTGTAATACTTTGGTGTTTTGGGTCCAGTGTAAGGAGATGGCAGTAGGTCCACTACCTGTTACACATCTTGTCTGACTTGCCTTCCCATTGCCAATCTTCGCCTCACAGTACTTCCTCCTGAAAGTTGCATTTCATCCCCACAGAATAAGAAGGGTTCAAACTGTAAGAATATCAAAATGTTTTTACTTATGTTCCTAGGAAAGATTAAACTATCATGTCGATAGAATTGATTGTAACAATTTTCTCAAAAAGCCCCGGGGCAGGGCAGCATGGTGGCCTAGTGGTTAGCATAGCCGCCTCACAACGAAAGCATCACTGCCCCCAATTTTAGGGCCAACGTTCATTCTCCGGCCGATCGGCGAACACGATTACGATGTCGGCGACCGGAGAATCCTGCCCCTTGTCTTTTCCCCTTAATGATACCGATAACAGAATGAATCTCAGGAACAAGGTATGTGTTACAATTCACATAGACAGGTAGTGAATTAGAACCAGAGCCTAGACTTTCTTCACTTCTATTTACATATACATGATATACATATCAGGAACTTCCAATTGTGCTTGCTCCTATATATTATATATATCTATCTATCTATATAAGCACAGATGAATCCCCAGTTAATGCACACCACCTGAATACAATTAAACATCCAATTAAAATACAACTTACCCATTTTACCGCAAAATTAATTAAACCAGGTGGAGAAATATTGGTCACAAAATTTGGCTCCTTGCTACTGAAGGAAGGCCTGACTAACTACGTGGGATTACAGACTCTTCCCTCCACTTATGAAATGAATGAAAATTGCTTATTGTCACAAGTAGGCTTCAAATGAAGTTACTGTGAAAAGCCCCTAGTCGCCACATTCCGGCGCCTGTTCGGGAGGCTGGTACGGGAATTGAACCCGCGCTGCTGGCCTGCTTTGATCTGCTTTAAAAGCCAGCTATTTAGCCCGGTGCTAAACCAGCCCCTCGGGCTTGGCTAAACTTAGCCAGGAGGAATGCATGAGATTCACAAGGAGATGATCACAGAACCGTGCCCACTCCTTCAACAGGACTGCAGCTTCACAACAGAGTGAGGGTGGCATTGCTAGTGCCCATCAAGGTCGCTGTCGCTCTCAACATCAGATCCTCTCAGGTGGCAGCAGGTGACATTGCCAACAGATTCCAGTTCACAGTTCATCACTGTATCCCGGAGAGAACTGATGCCCTGTACACTCTGTATTCATATGGAGAGAGGTACATGTATGGCAAAGGGCTCCACTCCCTGAAAGTGCATTTGGTGTGTGACCAGAACCAAGACATCATGCCAGTGAACACTCACTATCCTTGCAGCAGCTAATAAGCTTTCAGCATGAGGCATTCAGCCATTCCTGCCATCTTTGGGCAGCCTGACGAACCAGAGGTTGGCTGCCTGGGGTAAGGCAATGTCCTGTTCTCAAGGCTGATGACTCTGCTCCACCTTTATTGTGGTGTTTCTGCCTGTCCTGGTGCTCCATTCAGTGCTACACCAAGTGGCTCTAGCGTGGCTGTGGAACATTGCAGTCTTCACTGGGGAGTTTGCAGGATGGCCTCACAGGAGCGGCTGTGGGTCATTGAGGACCCAGTTGGGACGGCATCATCTCACCATGGGTGGCAGCAGTTTGGGATATCTGAGAGGCAACAGGAAGGGTATTGACGGAATGGCCATGGTGTGAGAATGAATGTTGTCATCCTAAGAGAGGACAGCTGGTTGGTCCTGCATGGAGCTCTTAGAACCCTCCACCCTGTTAGGACTGGGATGGAAGAAATGTGCAGGTTATCCATCATCATTCCTCCACAGGTAATAGTTTCATTCGCTCACCAAAATGACCAATTGTTAACCTTCACTACTGTTACACAGGATAAAAAGCTTCTTTTAACCAGGCTTCTTTCAATAAGCAAACTTATTTGTTTCTTATAAAACCAGCCTTGTCAAATAGAAAGCAAATCTTACTAACATACTGTATGCAACATTAAAGTATAATAATCACTCTTTCAAATACCTGAAGTCACACACAAATACAGACAAAAATAAATACAGATAGAAGAATTCTGCCAAAGGTTAAAGTCAGTGGTTCAAGGGGAAAGGAAAAATGGTGGAGTCCGTGAAATGATGCCTGTGGTATATGGTTGGTCTCTTAGTGCTGATCTGCAAAACCATCGCTGACTCTGGCACTGCTTTTCAAGTGGGATGAGGAACAATTGCAGCTACCCTATCTCAGCATGTTGAGCAACTAGCAGCTGCTTCTGGATGTGAACTGGCTGTGGGTTGCAGAAAGGCTGCTGTCTTATTCCCACAAGCAGTGGGTCCTGCTTCGCAAAGCAAAACCAAAACCAACTTTTAAACACGTTTCTCAGGCATGGTTTTTTTTCTCAGAGCCAAAAACTACTATGTGATTCCTCCTCTGTACACAGTCCACCAGAGTCAAGAGGTTTCCAGCTCTTTACACAGCTTCATTACCCTTTCTTGGAAAAGATGCTTTTCCCGGGAAAAGCAATCAGAGTTCCTGCATTAACCCTTTTAGGAGCACTGTCTTTTAGAACATAAAGGGCACGATTTAACCACCTCATTGCGCACCGCACAGATCTGGGCGTTCCGGTTAAATAGCGGGAAAGGCCAAAATCGAGATCTGCGCCGGAGCAAATCTGTTTGTCACCCAACCGGCCCGATCCCAACGGTGAGTTCCGGAATGCGCCCAAATATGGCGAGCATATCATTGACTCCAATAAGCACCAATTCCATCACATTAGCGAGATTAAAGTCGAATGTAACGGCCTCCCCGGAATTAACTGGCTCCCCAGTGGGAAATCACACAGGCATCGTTAGTACTCCTTTACAAAAACGGTGAAGCTGGAGCAATGGTTGCTGAGGGGAACTGAGGAGGTGAGTAGCCATTCCTATTTACCAGCATACAGCTCAAGAGCACCTAGAGCCACTGTCCCAGTGTTTGGGGGGTGTTGGGCTTGTTCGGGGTGAGGGGGGCGGGGCGGCGGGGGCTGAAGTAATTCCAGGTTAGGGGTTGCCCCTGGGCTGGTGTGGGTGGGTGGGGGCTTTTTGTCCATGAGACCTTCAAGCTTTTTTTAAATATTGTGGATACCCATAACAAGGGCAACTTCAGCTGCTGCTGTCTATTGTAGCAAACACTTCCAGGACAGGGCCCTGTTCTTTGTTATATGCTGAAGGTCACTTTAACTCCCTCTGACAGTGAGCAGCCGGCTCTGGGAAACTGTCCGTGTGGTGTTTCACATTCTCTCCGTGTTTGCGTGGGTTTCGCCCCCACAACCCAAAGGTGTGCAAGGTAGGTGGATTGGTCAAGCTAAGTTGCCCCTTAATTGGAATAAATGAATTGGGTACACTAAATTTAAAAAATAAAATCCTGCCTTTGAGAGTCTGGTGCTGGGAGCTGCAGGAGGAAAAAAGAGAGGTAGAGTAACCCTAAGCTGCTGCAGCTGCCTGGAAGCTGTGTGTCTGTTTGCTGACACCTCTTTTGCTTCTGTGGCCTGGAATAAGGAAATGGAGGGGGTAAGATCACCGACTACTGGTGCCAGAGAAAGGGTAGGAGTGATGGATCAATTCAACTGAGCAACTTATTGAAGATAATGAAGAATAATAATAATAATTGCTTACTGTCACAAGTAGGCTTCAATGAAGTTACTGTGAAAAGCCCCTAAGAACTGCTTTTGCAGATTGTTGATGACTTATTGTGCTGTTGACTGTCCAATGTTTAATGTCTGAAAGCAATGTGTTTGCTTGCTGCTACCCTCTTTACTTCTGTTGCCTGGAGCAAAGGAAAGGGAGGAAATCAGATGACCTGCTGTTGGTGTTGGAGAAGGGAAAGGATGGGGGCCTGATTCAGTGAAGCAACTTGCTGAAGGTTCTGAAGAAATGCTTTTGCAGATTGCTGATGACTTTATTGACCTGTTGGGCTGTTTTACTGTCTAATATCTGGCAGCTGTGAAGATTGCTGGTGACTTTATTGTACTGTTGACTGTTCAATGTTAATGTCTGTAAGCCACGTGTTTGCTATTGTACCGTTGATTGTTTAATCTTTGTTTGCTGGAGGTCGGGTGCTTGTCTGCCTCTTGCTTCTATGGCTTGGAGCAAGGGAAATGGTGGTAGTAAGGTGACCTGTTACCAATGCTAGCGAAGGGGAAGCGGTGCTCTTTCACTTTTCTGCTGTGCTCTGTGGCAGTGTGACTTTTCCGGTGTTTTGTTATGCCACCCTTGAGCTGACTTTCCAGTGCTGCGGGTCTGCTGCCTGGAGCTGCGGGAGGGGAAGAGAGTTATTGTACTTTTGACCGTGCAATGTTTACCTGCTTGAGGGCCATGGGCGGATTCTCCGTTGGCTGATGCCTGAAATCGGGGGTGTGTGATCGGGCGGAGAATAGCTTCCGAGCCGAAATTGCGGTAGGCATCGGTTAGATGCCGAATCGTGATGTTCCACCTCCTTGAAAACGGTGTCAAAGTAACGCACGGCCCGCGTAGTTGAAACAGCGTTCACCTCTCATTAATGGGCCCTCCCGCAATGTTCCATCTCCTATGGGCCGAGTTGCCAATGGCACGGTCGACATGTGCTCTCACAAATCGTGAACCTGGCGTGGTGACTGCTGAGAGAGAGAGGATGTACGGACAGTGTCAGCATCGCCAGGTAAGTGTCAAGCCTGAGACTAATGTGAGCTACTCTCTATGGATGTTTGAGGTGTTTATTGCTTTGGAGTGAATCATCAGCCATAATATTGTCTCTACTTTAATGAATTTATTTAATCTATTTCACTTATCCAATACAAAGCATTTAGATCACTACTGGTGATTACTCCTCACCCCACCACTGTGCTCCCCTCGGTAAACCCCACAACTAACCTTCCTGATCCTGACCTCTAACCTATGCTACTGTCTTATACCACTATGATTCTCATCCTGACTTCCAACCTCCCGGATCCCAAACTCTACCCTCCCAATCTGACCTTGACAGATTCTGGCCTGATTGATGACGGCCAATGCCAGACACCGCTGCCTTTTGTTATGGGAGAGGGGTTTTCAGAACCCCAAAATGTATCATGGAGTTCAACCAACCTCCCCCTTTAATGGATTGTTGCTTTTGAAGCACACGGCTTGTTCCCCAGGTGTGGTATTACAATTATGGACACGTGGTTTTTAAAACAAAACAATGTTTATTCCATGAACTCAAATTAACCTTTTTAAATAATCATTGGATCACTTAACACCCCTTACTTCAAAGATAACCCCGAAATATACAACACTAAATAATCCCTCAAAATGTTCCTTCAAAAATCCAAAAGACTTCACCTTTAACAACAGATATGAGGTTACATTCAATATATTTATAGTCTTTGGATTTGCAGACATCCATAGACCAGCTCTGTGTTTACTTCCAGCAGCTCTTTGCAAAACACACAGACACTCTCAGCTTTCTCCTCAAACTGGCTTTCTCCTTTCAAGCAGCTCACAGCAAACCAGCCAGGCACTTTTTAACTGCTCTCTCCCAAAAACTGAAACTAAAAACTTCAAAATGCCTGAGCTAAAGCCCAGCTCCACCCACACTCTGACTTCACTGCATTTCTTAAAGGTACATTGCTTAAACATCCATTTCTTAAAGGTATTCTTACATGAGACCTCCCCTCAAGAAAAAAAAATAAACCATCAAGTTCAAGATGGTTTCATTTTCCACTTTTGCACCATCCACTAAGAAATTCACACAGAAAAATACTTTTTCATTTCACAAAAAAAACAAACACATGCACAGCAGGCATAATAATATAGTCCATTTTTCCCGTTCTTCTTGAAAACCTTTTCGATTGACAGTCTCTTTGAACAAGAAAGTCTCTGTACGATCCATCCATTCCTCTACTCCTCGGCATTTCGCTTTAGAATCAGATACTGTAGTGCAATCTGACCACAGAGCCCCTTGTAATTCTCCAACACAGGAGCATTGGTTATCACACCTTTCAGGCAGTCAAATGCCTGTTGAAAGTCCGCTGTCCATTGAAATTTTTGACGTTTCTTTAGCAAATCCATCAGTGGAATAATCACGCCACAAAACTTTTGCAAAATGCTAAGAAATCGTATTATTTCCCTTCGTCTTGAGGGTATCGGGAACTCCTCAAGGAAAGCGATTTTGGGCTTCTCCAAATTCACTTTCGGCTAGGTTCATCACCAAACCCGCCTCCTGAAGTCGTTCGAAGAACTACATACAATGTTTTAAATGTTTCTTTCCATGTCTGGAAGTTGGAAATAAAAGTAGATTGTCCCACTTTCTCAATGCAATCCTTCAAACGTGGGATAGGGTAAGAGTCCATTCTTGTAACTGCATTCACATTTCTATAGTCCACACACAGCCGTTGGGTACCGTCTGGTTTAGGTACCATCACTATGCGTGAGCTCCATTGGCTGCAACCCACTTCAATTTTGCCATTTTTAAGCATACTCTCAATCTCTTTGTTAACCTGTGCCAATTTTATAGGATTAAGTCTATATGATTTTGTTTGATAGGAACACCATTTCCCACACCTACATCAGGTATATCCATTTTAGCACTTCCCAATTTATCTCTACAAACAATAACGATATTGCTATTGTGATAGCAATAACTCTTTCAGGTCAGTTTGTTTTCCTCTGGAAGGTAACTTAACATTTCATCCCAATTTTTAAGAACATCCTCATTTTCTAATTTAATTCGAGGTATGTCAAATTCACAGTCATCTGGATTTGGTTCATCACTTTGAGTTAGTATCATTAATACCTCCTTTTTCTCTCCTTCCCTTTCAAAGTACCTTTAAGCATATTCACATGACACACTCGGTGAGTCTTCCTTCTATATGGTGTTTTTACCACATAATTCACCTCACTTAATTTCCTTTCAATCTGGTATGGTCCACAAAATCTAGCTTTTAAAGGCTCACCTACCACTGGTAACAACACTAAAATTTATCCCCACTGGCAAAACTATGAACTTTGGGTTTCTTGTCCGCTACCCATTTCATCACATTTTGTGCAACTTTCAAATGTTGTCTAGCCAATTCACCCGCTCTATTTAATCATTCCCTAAAATTTGATACGTAATCCAATAGTGTAATTTCCAATTTCTCACCCACCAATTTTTCCTTAATCAATTTAAGTGGTGCTCTTACCTCATGACCAAAAATTAGTTCAAAAGGACTAAATTTGGTTGACTCATTAGCTGCATCCCTAATTGCAAACAATACGAATGGGATTCCTTTATCCCAATCCTCTGGATAATCTTGACAATACACCCTCAACATTGTCTTTAATATCTAATGCCACCTTTCTAACGCTCCCTGCGATTCTGGATGGTACGCAGTTGATTTAAATTGTTTTATTGCTAAGCTATCCATAACTTCTTTGAATAACTTTGAAGTAAAATTCGATCCTTGATCTGATTGAATTTCTGTGGGTAGTCCAGATCTCGTAAAGAATTTAAGTAACTCCTCCACAATCCTTTTAGCTGTAATATTACGTACTGGAATGGCCTCTGGAAACCTAGTAGACACATCCATTATAGTCTAAAGATATTGATTCCCACTTTTTGTTTTAGGAAGCGGTCCTACACAATCAATTAAGACCCTCGTAAAAGGTTCCTCAAATGCTGGAATGGGTATTAAGGGTGCTGGTCTTATCACTGCTTGAGGTTTCCCTATCACTTGACATGTGTGACTTGATTGACAAAATTTAACTACATCTTTATGTAGTCAGGCCAATAAAAATGTTTCTGGATTTTAGCTTGAGTTTTCCTTATTCCCAAATAACCTCCCACGGGTACCTCATGTGCAACTCGCAACACCTCCTTTCTATACCCTACCGGCAATACTACTTGATGAACTTCTGCCCACTTTTCATCTGCCTGCATATGTACAGGTCTCCATTTTCTCATCAAGACATCATTTTTACAGCAATAACACTCTGGTATACTCTCAGATTCTTGTCCCGTCTATGCTTTCTGATATATCCATTTTATTTCTACATCTTTCTGTTGTAACTCCGCCAATTTTCCTGAACTAAAAATATCTGCCTCATCCTCCACCTGTTCTTGTTCTTTTTCAACCATCTGATTAAAAATCGTTTCTGATAATTGCACTTCAACTTCATCTTCACTCTTTGATTTCTCCTCTTGTCTTAACCTGTGACTTTGCGACCTTGTTACTACACAATCCGTAAAAATCCCAGGATATTCGTCCTTCAAAAATTCGGTTGTCTGATTTTCCACTGGCTTATCAACCACAGTAGGCATCACTCCCACCTGCGATCCAGCTATATCATTACCCAAGATAAACTGTATTCCTGGACAAGTTAGTTTATCTATTACTCCTACTACCACTTCACCACTCTTCACTGGACTTTCCAACCTTACCTTATTACTTAGAATTTACAGTGCAGAAGGAGGCCATTTTGGCCCATCGAGCCTGCACCGGCCCTTGGAAAGAGCACCCCATTTAAGCCCAGAACTCCGCCCAATATACATAACCCAGCAACCTCACCAAGCCCCTTTGGACACTAAGGACAATTTATCATGGCCAATCCACCTAACCTGCATGTCTTTGGACTGTGGGAGGAAACCGCAGCACCCGGAGGAAACCCACGCACACACGGGGAGAACGTGCAGACTCCGCACAGACAGTGACCCAAGCCGGGAATCGAACCTGGGACCCTGGAGCTGTGAAGCGACAATGCTAACCACTGTGCTACCGTGCTACCCACTAATGGAACACTACTCCTCTCACCCTGAATTTCACATATCACCATCTTTTCTGGCAACATTCTTCCCAAACTACATAATTCCTCATCTCTTACCATTAAGATTGACTAGCCCCTGTAACTCTTATAATTGTGACTTCTTTACCTGCTCCTCCTGATACACCTGAGTAAACTTTACCCATACAAGAAATTCTTTAAAGAAATCTGGCACCTACTTAATAATTACTTCTTGAACAGGCTGTACAATGATTTGCGCGTCCTTCGCTTCCCTTGGGCTTTCCTTTACCACTCTAACAAATACCACTGTCTTATCCTGTTTTACCACATCAGCCTTCCCAGTGTTTTTCTTCAACCAACATTGTGACTTTACATGGCCTCGTTTATTACAGTGAAAACATTTGAAACTTTTCATTTCTTTTCCACCCTCCTGGATTTCTTTTTTAATCTGAGGTACACTCTCTTTATTGTTTCCATCAGATCACCTTTACCTTTACCACTTGAGTATTTCTCATGTCCCCAGTTTCTATACCTCACCGGCTGAAACTGATGTCGGAAACCAATCTTTGATTTATGAACTAATTCATAATCATCTGCCATTTCTGCTGCTAATCTTGCAGTTGAATTTCTAAACCTTTGTCTGTAAGCTTCAGGCACTAGCTCATATGCACTTAAGATGGATTTCTTCACCTCCTCATATGTTCCACAAACCTCCTCCGGTAGTGATGCAAACACTTCTCTTGCCCTACCTACCAGCTTTGTTTGAATCAGTAATACCCACATCTCCTGTGGCCATTGCATTTGTTTAGCTACCTTCTCAAATGAAATGAAAAAGGCTTCTACCTTCTTCTCGTCAAACCTTGGCAATGCTTGGACATATTTAAATAGATCCCCACCACGTCTTCGACTATGATGCTCTGTCTCATTATCCTCATCCATCTCCTCCAACTGTACGTCTTTGCGTCTGCCAATTTTAACAGATTTTCATGTTTCAGAGCCATTTTCCGAAGTTCAAACTCGCTCTCTTTTTCCCTTTCCTCTCTATCTCTTTCTTTGTTTTTTTCTTCTCTCACCTTTTCTTTTTCCTCTCTATCTCTATCTCTTTATTTTTCTTTCATTGTTTATTCAAGCCGCTTTAATTCTTTTTCATGTTCAAGTTGCTTTAATTCTTTTTCATGTTCAAATTGCTTAATTTGCAACTGGAACTTTGCCATATCTAATGAGTCAGAATGTATCACAGGCAAACGTAAATGTGCAGATACCGCGTTAAGCACCTCGGGCACAATTCTCCGCTCCCGCGCGGCATCGGGAAGGCCGTCGTGTTCTCGGCCGAGTTTCACAACGGCATCGGAAGCCGCTCCTCGCACCCTATTCACCCCCCCCCCCCCCAGGGGGCTAGGAGCGGCGTTGTGAGAAACTCGGCTGCTGGGCCTTGACACTTGCGTCAAAGCGGCACACTGAGAATGACGCGACGGCGGCGCCTAAGTGACGTCAGCCATGCATGCGCGGGTTGGCTGGCTCCAACCCGCGCATGCACGGTTGCCGTCTTCCCCTTCGCTGCCCCGCAAGACGTGGCAGCTTGATCTTGCAGGGCGGTGGAGGGGAAAGGGTGCGTCTCTTGGAGACGCCGGCCCAACAATCGGTGGGCACCGATTGCGGGCCAGTCCCCTCCCGAGAACGCCGTGGTGCTTAATCCGCTCTCTGTACCCCCACAGGCCCCAAACTTACATTTTGTGCTATGTTCACGCTGGCAGCGACCAGTGTGGTTGCCGCCGGCATGAACAGGTCGGGAACGTCAGGCCGCTCGGCCCATCCGGGCCAGAGAATCGCCGGTCGCCGGGAAAAATGGCGACCGGCGATTCCGCAACATGCCATTTTGGGGGGGTGGGAGAATCGCGGGGGGTGCCAGGGCGGTGTGTCGTTGTTCTCCCGGCACTCCCGCGATTCTTCCACCAGCGTGGGGAGCGGAGAATCGCGCCCCTCACCTTTTCGTATTTTGTCAGGTAATGTTAACTGCAATGCTTTTGCCAAACCTAACAGTCTGTTTTTAGTCTCTGTCCCTAAGGTATCATGTGTTACCGCGCCCACCCCCAAAAACTTCTGAGTCTGCAAAAGAGCCATTGTTCACAACACTCTCCCCACTTAAACTAAAATACCACACCGGAAAAAGCAACAATCCTTCACTTTCTTTAAGTTCACAAAAGCCAATCCAATAGATAGACTTTTATCCCCCTCGAGCCCCCAATTGTTATGGGCGAGGGGTTTTCAGAACCCCAAAATGTGTCATGGAGTTCAACCAACCTCCCCCTTTAATGGATTGTTGCTTTTGAAGCATACGGCTTGTTCCCCAGGTGTGGTATTACAATTATGGACACGTGGTTTTTAAAACAAAACAATGTTTATTCCATGAACTCAAATTAACCTTTAAATAAACATTGGATCATTTAACACCCCTTACTTCAAAGATAACCCCGAAAATATACAACACTAAATAATCCCCCAAAATGTACCTTCAAACATCCAAAAGACTTCACCTTTAACAACAGGCATGAGGTTACATTCAATATATTTATAGTCTTTGGATTTGCAGGCATCCACAGGCCAGCTCTGTGTTTTCTTCCAGCAGCTCATTGCAAAACACAGGGACACTCCCAGCTTTCTCCTCAAACTGGCTTTCTCCTTTCAAGCAGCTCACAGCAAACCAGCCAGGCACTTTTTAACTGCTCTCTCCCAAAAACTGAAATTAAAAACTTCAAAATAGCTGAGCTAAAGCCCAGCTCCACCCACACTCTGACTTCACTGCATTTCTTAAAGGTACATTGAGTAAACATCCATTTCTTAAAGGTACTCTTACATGACACTTTACTCCCAATCACCGCCTTCCTGATCATCTTTCCCAATTGCAGACCCTCCTTCCCAGTTGCCCCACTGCCCTACCGCCCGCCCCCACTTGCTCCTTCCACCTTTCTTTCCGATTTCCTCCTTTTCAATTGGCTCCCTCCTCCGTCCCTTTTAAGGTCTTACCTGAGGGTTACTGCAACACAACCAACCAACCTCCTCTACTCTGATCCACTGCCTAGGGAGGTTCAGTTTATGTCTACAGTTCGCTGGGTCAATGAATATGAAACCAATCTTAGGTGTGCTTTAGGCCTCCATCTCTATTTGTCTGGGAATGGAATTTTCTGAAACCTGGGCATTAAAATTACACAAAACCTGTTTCTCCATTTTTTAAATTGAAGGTCATTCCTTTGTAGAAATGTCTCACAGATTCTTTCACTTGCGTAATAATTATAAAGTTATTTCTGAATTTCCTTTTTGTGAACGGATATTTAACTTTGATTGCTGTATTTCTCTGGCAATGTGAAATTGGGAAACGCGAGTTGCGGAGATCGGTTTTGATACGGCGGGCGTATATTTGATGCCAAATCGCAATTCTCCATCACTTCAATAGAGGCATCAATGTGGTCCAGAATGCACGTACAGTAACGTGTTTGCGTATCAATAGCGGGCCTGACTCGGTGTTCCCTGGGGCCTCTGCGATGCTCCAGCTCTGATGGGACAAATTCCCGAAAGAGGAGAGGCTTGACCGTGGGCTGCCGTGGCAGGACACTAACCAGGCTGGCTAGGGTGGGAAGGGGACCTGCAGGCCCGGGAGGTTGATGGGGGGGGGGGGGGGGGGGGGGGGGAAGAGCCATGGGGTTGATGACTGGAACGGTGTCCAGGCACGGATCGCCATTGCCGTGGCCTGCAAGGCAGCCGTCTTGCTGGGCACCACACTGACCTGGTTACACAGAGTGACACCAGCTGTATGGGTGCCCCCACCCCCACACACCCCACCCGCCGCCATACCCCCCAAAACCCAACCGCCACCTGCCAGCAGGGCATCAGGCGGCCCACCCAGGACAACGGCCACTCTAGTCCCTATGAGGAGGCTGGGTGGGGGGCCATGGAGCGTACCGCTGGCAAGTGCAGCTCCAGCCGGCATTACCCTGGTATCAGGCCCAGAGTCACCATGATACTGGGCACCGAAGGGGACAGGGATGCCGGGATTGGGGGGGGGAACATGTGAGAACAGAGACCACAGTGCCAACCGGAGCCACCTGTGCACGTACAATAAACGACATTCACATATCATTAGCGGGCTGGGCCTGGTATTCTCCGGGGCCTCCGCAATGCTCCGCTTTTGGTGAGGGGCTGCAGGTCCAGCGGCCCCCCTCCGGTTTCTTCCCTCCCCAGCGGTTATGGGCTGACTTCTCCTGGGGGGGGGGGGGGGGCAGAAATGCACGATGTTAGATAGTCGGACACATGCAGCACAGGGGGTGTGTAGCTGGTGGCCTTGGCGCTCATGGTTCGGTCACCCTCTGGGTGTGGAGGATGGGGGATGTGTGGGTCAGGGGTTAGTGCCAGGGGCACAGTGCTGGCTACTCACCCTAGCCACCCTGCGGAGTTTGTGCAGTTTCTTGCAGCTAGTCCTGGTTGTATTGCCCAAGGCGCTCACCGCCTTTCCCACCTGCAACCAGGCCCAGTGTACGGCGGCGGGTGTCAATCTCCTCCCCACCCCAGGGTACAGGGTAGCCCACCTCTCCTCCATTGTGTCCAGTAGGGTCTCCAGTGCTGCTCTACTTGAAACATATACATTATATATATATATATATCTATATATATATGTATATATAGAGAGAGAGAGAGAGAGACAGAGAGAGACAGAAAAATTAACGGTCAACAAGCTGACCTGGGATTTCGCAAGCATTTTTGCTGAGTATGTTACTATAGTAGATGTGTTACTGGACTAATAATTCAGAGGCTAGGGCTAATAAATCAGAGTTCAAATCTCAGCAAAGAAATTTGTGAATTTGAATACACATGATTATTTTGTTGTACAGGACATCGGCATAGCTGAAAAAAGAGACATGCTGTTGAAGCTTTACATCTTGCACTCATCAGGACAGATTGCAAGAAATACCAACAGTACAGGGAACGACAATTTATACTGCATGTGAAAGGCCTCCTGATTGGGTGGCAAGTGCACTCTGATTGGTAGAGGCGTTGCCATGGAGAGTGCAGCAGGGAACAGTTATCTGCCAAGCATTCAAATTCAAACGAGACAGGTTGGTCAAGGCATTGCTATGGGAAATGAACCAAGAAATGGCCGTCTCCTTCAGCTGTTCGCAACAGGCGGAGTGAACAAGGGGATGTTAGGATTGAAGGCTTCTACGTTTTGTAGGGTGTCATTGAGTGCCACTTTGTCAGCACTGAATGTCAACTCTTCTGTAACCAAGTGGAGTTCCACTCCCTTAACCTCCAGCTGATGTGTGATCATACAGTGAGAATCATATATGTAAGGGAAAGATTAATAGACAGGCTATGTGTTCAGAGCAGTGAAACTGACACTAATTACATCGATACTTGTCAATTGTAATGATACTGTTGAATTGAACAGGAATATTTACATTGAAATAGACCAGTTTATCACAGCAAACTGATCAAAACTAGGCAGGTAAACACAGTGGAGCAGAAATAAATCCTTAAATTGCTAAACCACGGAAGACAATTTGGGAATATGTTAACCAACTAATTAACAATCCATGCTCGTAAAGTCTTGTGATATTTAACAGAGTCTCACGAGACATCAGGATATGGATCTGGATCTCTCTCTCGCTGGGCGAGATCCAGCTTTGTATTTGTATTTGTATCCACATTTGCTATTTGCTAGATTCTCCCGGAGCCCAGGATTCACCAGAGACCTCGCCAGGGCGTGTTTCATACTGGTCCACACAAATGTGGAGCTGGCATAACGGCACCCGGAAGGGGGTCTCCCAGGCCATTGGAGACCACCTGATGGTCAGACATTGGGCAGGGTGGTACTCTGGCACTCCTGCTGGCACCTTAGCCCCTTGACATTGACATCCTGGCACCTTGGCACTGCAACCTGGGCACACAGGATGTGCAAGCCTGGGTATCGGAGTGCCAGGTTGCCTGTGCCGGGATCAGGCCTAGGGGTGCCTTGCCCATAAGAAGTGGGATGAGAGGAGGCTCGAGAACCCCTGTAAAGGTAAGTCAGGTGAAGTGGGGGGGGGGGGGGGGAACAGTGGTCTTTCTTGGCATTGCAGGCACTGAGAAACACCTGGCTAAATGGCCCCAAAACCGGACATAGAAAGGTTTTGGTCGAATCAGACCCCAAAAATCAAACTTAACATGATTATTGTTAGATAAATATTCCCTTACTGCAGATTATTATTAACTACGTGAAGTTAAAAACTCACCACTATTCTTAGAATTCCCCCTATACCAAAAAGGGACGATATTCGAAATGGTGAACAGGGATTCTCACTCCCTGACTCTGATGCAGGCTTCGGTGGGTGCTATTCAGGTCAAACTATATTTTCAAGTTATTCCCCGGTATAACTCATACCTTCACCGAAGATTTCATCTACTTACCACTTAGTAGCATCGATTCTGAGTCCTGCATTGCTAAGTAAGTAAAGTAGACTTTAGGAATAAACCACAGTTTCAGGTTAAAGTAAGTTATTTTATTATTATATTTTTTCTTTAAAAAGCTGCAAACACTTTCTTTACAGAAAGGTAAAAAGATCTTGCTTCTGGATCCTTCTGGTTGGTTGAAGGGACCTTCAGGCCCAACTTGACAATTAATCTTCTTTTTAAAATCTGGTCTTCTTTAGATGTATTCGCTGGTGAGCTCGGTTGCTGTGTCCTATCTTTCCCACGTACCGAGCTGTGAGAGCTGGCTCTGCTGGGCTGTCCCCTTTCTTCCGGTTTATAGTCTCTTTCTAACAGTTATTAAGTTCTATATGACCTTATTGTAAATTAACTTATTTCACTTTGATTGTAAAAAGTATCTTTGATCTAAACATTCTAATACAACTAAGTATTCATTTTGGGCATGGCCTCAGCCCTCAGATCTGATTACATTGGCCTTTGTGATGTTCAAAGTTCCTTTGTGATATTCAAAAATGCTTTAGTTTCAAGAGGTGTTACTTTTTATAGTTTTATAGTTTTATTTTCCAATTGTGTCCCCAGCTCATAACTTTGACTTTGATTTTGGCTCTAAATTATGTTTCTCGTAGACAGGTTGTCTCCAATTTCCTTTAATTTACTTTGTGTTAGTAGAATTTCACACCTAGAATTTTCACCAAATTCAACTGAACCTCATCCTTTCTTTTCCAGCTGTTTACTAAGAGAGTTAATTTCAATGAAGGTGTGAAACATTGCTTTTAGCTGTATGCTAAAATTCCTTGGTTATAACTTGAAAGACCTGCCTGTTTTAAATATTCCTCACTTAATTCAACTGAAACCTTCATCCATGCTTTTCCAGATGCTTACTAAGATAGTTACTTTCAATGAAGATGTGAGCCATTGTTTTTAGCTTAATACAAGAATCCTGTGCGTTTGCTAAGCCTTTCTTCCCAATTGGGACCTTTCTTTCCAATCTCAAAGAAAGTGAAATTTCACATTAAAGCAACTTTGCTTTTTCTGCAAGCCACTGTAATCTCTATTACGCCATGGTATTAAATAGCTTACATCATTGCAGCTATGTCCTTGGGTGAGGCAGATGCATTCACTTGTTTGGATATCAGCCTTCAACTCTGCTACAGTGTTTCACCTGCACTCCAGTTGGTTCTGGAACAGGAGATGATGGGCCTGATTCAGCGGCCTCCTCACACCCGACTTGGTGTCAGGACGAAGCCGGTGAATTTCATGAGAGGCCTCTCGTGAGATCCGCGATGTTCTAAACATCTTGTGAGATCCAACAATCCAACAGAGGTGGCACTGCCAGGGTGACCAGGTGCCTGTTTGGCAATGCCAGGGATTGGACTGGAGGGAGAACTTTACCGGGTAGAGGGGGGGGGGGGGGGGGGGGGGGGGGGAGTGAGCAGAGGGGTTTGGGTTCTGGGTGCTCCCCAAGAAAACGGGGGTGGGCTGAGAGGTTGGGGGAGATCAGGGCAGCCAGGAAAAATGGCATCTCGCTCTGCAAGTTTGCAAGCAGGAAATCCCTCTGAGTGCGGCCTTGACAGAGAGAAACTCTTTGAGGCCAAGAAAACAGCAAAGTGCCATTGAATAGCTAGAGAAGCCACTTGCTAACGCTCCTGAGCCCAGACATAGAAATCTTTCAGGTAAATCGCGCCCAATATTTCTATGCTTGTCCCATCAAAACTCAAGGCACTGTCCAAAACCCTTTGTACCTTTTCTGTGCCAAACAACACTTCACTTTTCCTCCCAACCTGCAACCAATTATAAGGATGTCCTCATTTTAAAAGTACAGCATGTTTTAAGAGATGTGGTGGTCTCTCTTTCTATTAACACACAGTCCACAAGGGGGCGGCACGGTGGCGCAGTGGTTATCACTGTTTCCTCACAGCACTGAGGACCCGGGTTCGATCCCAGCCCCGGGTCACTGGCCGTGTTGAGTTTGCACGTTCTCCCCGTGTCTGTGTGGGTCTCACCCCCACAATCTAAAATGTGCGGGGTAGGTGAATTGGCCAGGCCAAATTGCCCCTTAATTGGAAAAAAAGAATTGGGCACTTTAAATTATAAAAAAAATCTCAGTCCATTCGAAGTTCCCCAACTTTCATCAGCTCACAAACCCGCAGGCACTGACTAATTAAAATGTGATTATTCCCACTGGTCTGCTCTTCCCCATAAGCCCTACAAATTTTCTCTGTCCAATTTGCTTTTGGAAGTTACTACTGAATCTGCTCCTGCCACCCTTCCAGGCAATGCATTCCAGACATCACAACTCGCTGCATAAAAATGTTCATCTTCAAATTCCCTCTGTTTTTGAAAAATGCCAATTATGTTAAATCTTTGACCTTTGGTTACGGATTCTCTTCTGTGTAGAAACAGTTTCTCCCCATATACTCTCTGAAAACCTTTTGTAACACTTCAAGTAAATCTTCCCTGAATCTTCCCCGTTATAATCCCAAATAATTTATCAGGACTTTTACCCATTTTAAGGAGAAGGCAGGCCAAAGGCACACACCTCTCCGGCGTTGCTTTGGCATCTCACGTCAAAATGTATTCCCAACTCAGCAATTAGATTCCTGCAGTGGAATGAAAATTAAAGTCACTCGTACCCACAGAATGTGTGTCATCTCCTGTTATTCTCACAAGATGGTTCCTAAAGTTCTTAAACTGGAATACATACGGCTGTTTATCAAGTTGTACTGGATTGAAAATTGGTTTGTAATCAGAAGATGCAATGGTAGTAGTTAGTTGGAGGACCAGTTGGATGGTTTAAGCAGTAGTTAGGTGGAGGAGTAGTTGGGTGGTCGAGGCAGTAGCTAGATGGAGGAGTAGTTGGGTGGTTGAGGTCGTAGTTAGGTGGAGGAGTACGTAGGTGGAGGGGTAGTTGGATAGTTCAGTCAGTAGTTAGTTGGAGGAGTAGTTGGGTGGTTGAGGCAGTAGTTAGGTGGAGGAGTAGTTGGATGGTGATGCAGTAGGTAGGTGGAGAAACAGTTGGATGGTTGAGGTGGTAGTTAGGCGGAGGAATAGTTGGATGGTTGAGGCAATAGTTAGGTGGAGGGGTAGTTGGGTGGTTGAGGCAGTAGTTAGGTGGAAGAGTAGTTGGGTGGTTGAGGCAGTAGTTAGGTGGAGGCGTAGTTGGGTGGTTGAGGCAGTAGTTAGGTGGAGGCGTAGTTGGATGGTTGAGGCAGTAGTTAGGTCTAGGCGTAGTTGGATAGTTCAGTCAGTAGTTAGTTGGAGGAGTAGTTGGGTGGTTGAGGCAGTAGTTAGGTGGAGGAGTAGTTGGATGGTGATGCAGTAGGTAGGTGGAGAAACAGTTGGATGGTTGAGGTGGTAGTTAGGCGGAGGAATAGTTGGATGGTTGAGGCAATAGTTAGGTGGAGGGGTAGTTGGGTGGTTGAGGCAGTAGTTAGGTGGAAGAGTAGTTGGGTGGTTGAGGCAGTAGTTAGGTGGAGGCGTAGTTGGGTGGTTGAGGCAGTAGTTAGGTGGAGGCGTAGTTGGGTGGTTGAGGCAGTAGTTAGGTGGAGGCGTAGTTGGATGGTTGAGGCAGTAGTTAGGTCTAGGCGTAGTTGGATGGTTGAGGCAGTAGTTAGTTGGAGGAGTAGTTGGGTGGTTGAGGCAGTAGTTAGGTGGAGGAATAGTTGAATGGTTGAGACAGTAGTTAGGTGGAGGAATAGTTGGATGGTTGAGGCAATAGTTAGTTGGAAGAGTAGTTGGGTGGTTGAGGCAGTAGTTAGTTGGAGGAGTAGTTGGGTGGTTGAGGCAGTAGTTAGTTCGACGACTAGTTGGGTGGTTGAGGCAGTAGTTAGGTGGAGGAGTAGTTGGGTGGGTGATGCAGTAGGTAGGTGGAGAAACAGTTGGATGGTTGAGGTGGTAGTTAGATGGAGGGGTAGTTGGGTGGTTGAGGCAGTAGTTAGATGGAGGGGTAGTTGGGTGGTTGAGGCAGTAGTTAGGCGGAGACGTAGTTGGGTGGTTGAGGCAGTAGTTAGGCGGAGACGTAGTTGGGTGGTTGAGGCAGTAGTTAGGTGGAGGAGTAGTTGGGTGGTTGAGGCAATAGTTAGGTGGAGGAGTAGTTGGGTGGTTGAGGCAGTAGTTAGGTGGAGGAATAGT
Source organism: Scyliorhinus canicula (assembly GCF_902713615.1). Taxonomy (NCBI): domain Eukaryota; kingdom Metazoa; phylum Chordata; class Chondrichthyes; order Carcharhiniformes; family Scyliorhinidae; genus Scyliorhinus; species Scyliorhinus canicula. Next base: position 43,743,800 of record NC_052147.1, on the reverse strand, counting down.
TGGATGGTTGAGGCAATAGTTAGGTGGAGGAGTAGTTGGGTGGTTGAGGCAGTAGTTAGATGGAGGGGTAGCTGGGTGGTTGAGGCAGTAGTTAGTTGGAGGAGTAGTTGGGTGGTCGAGGCAGTAGTTAGGCGGAGGCGTAGTCGGGTGGTCGAGGCAGTAGTTAGGTGGAGACGTAGTTGGGTGGTTGAGGCAATAGTTAGATGGAGGAGTAGTTGGGTGGTTGAGGCAGAAGGTAGATGGAGGGGTAGTTGGGTGGTTGAGGCAGTAGTTAGATGGAGGGGTAGCTGGGTGGTTGAGGCAGTAGTTAGTTGGAGGAGTAGTTGGGTGGGTGATGCAGTAGTTAGGTGGAGACGTAGTTGGGTGGTTGATGCAATAGTTAGGTGGAGGAGTAGTTGGGTGGTTGAGGCAATAGTTAGGTGGAGGAGTAGTTGGGTGGTTGAGGCAATAGTTAGGTGGAGGAGTAGTTGGGTGGTTGAGGTTGTAGTTAGGTGGAGAAATAGTTGGATGGTTGAGGTGGTAGTTAGGTGGAGGAGTAGTTGGGTGGTTGTGGCAGTAGTTAGTTGGAGGAGTAGTTGGGTGGTTAAGGTAGTAGTTAGTTGGAGGATTAGTTGGGTGGTTGAGGTAGTAGTTAGGTAGAGGAGCCGTTGGGTGGTTGATGCACTAGTTAGGTGGAGGAGTAGGTGGGTAACTGAGGCAGTAGTTAGATGGAGGAGTAGTTGGGTGGTTGAGGCAGTAGTTAGATGGAGGAGTAGGTGGGTGGTTGATGTAGTAGCTAGATGGAGGGGTAGTTGGGTGGCTGAGGTAATAGTTAGATGGAGGGGTAGTTGGGTGGTTGAGGTAGTAATTAGATGGGTGGGTAGTTGGGTTGTTGAGGTAGTAGTTAGATGGCGGAGTAGTTGGGTGATTGAGGCAGTAGTTAGGTGGAGGAGTAGTTGGGTGATTGAGGCAGTAGTTAGATGGCGGAGTAGTTGGGTGATTGAGGCAGTAGTTAGGAGGAGGAGTAGTTGGGTGGTTGAGGTTGTAGTTAGGTGGAGGAGTAGTTGGGTGGTTGAGGCAGTAGTTAGGTGGAGGAGTAGTTGGGTGGTTGAGGTAGTAGTTAGGTGGAAGAGTAGTTAGGTGGTTGAGGCAGTAGCTAGGTAGAGGAGTAGTTGGGTGGTTGAGGCAGTAGTTAGGTGGAGGAGTAGTTGGGTGGTTGAGGTAGTAGTTAGGTGGAGGAGTAGTTGGCTGGTTGAGGCAGTAGTTAGGTGGAGGAGTAGTTGGCTGGTTGAGGCAGTAGTTAGGTGGAGGGGTAGTGGGTGGTTGAGGTAGTTTTTACTTGGAGGGTTAGTTGGGTGGTTGAGGTAGTACTTAGGTGGATGAGTAGTTGGGTTGTTGCGGGCATTAACTAGGGTGGTCAGTTTTGCTGGTGTCCAGGTGTTCAACCAGATTTTAATCTAACATTTCCTGGTAAATGATCCGGACAAGTTCACGGAGCTGGCCCAAACCTCTCCATCCATGATGGCAGAGATTGTTGGAGGATCCCTGGGAGCAGGGGAATTACCCATCAGATGTTGAAATTTCCCCGGCAATTCCCAGCTAGGTCTGCGCATCAGCACTTCCACGTGGACCTATTGCACATCTTCAGTCATATTGGGTGGCATGGTGGCACAGTGGTTAGCACTGCTACTTCGCAGCACCGGGGGCCCAGGTTCAATTCCGGCCTCGGGTGACTGACTGTGTGGAGTTTTCACTTGCTCCCCGTGTGTGTGTGGGTTTCCTCCGGGTGCTCCGTTTTCCTCCCAAAGTCCAAAGAGGTGCAGGTTAGGTGGATTGGCCATGCTGATTTACCCTTCAGTGTTCAGTGATCTGCAGGTTATGTTGGGTCACGGGGTTGCAGGGGATAGGGCGGGTGTGGTGATACTGTATCATGTTTATGTTGCAATTCACCAACTGACAATTAGGAGTTTCATGAGTATATAAGTAAATGTTAGAGTCAGGTGACCTCAGACTGACTGGAGATCTGGAAGAGAGAGGTTGCTTGTGCATAGAACATAGAACAGTACAGCACAGTACAGGCCCTTCAGCCCATGATGTTGTGTCGACAATTTATCCTAATCTAAGATCAACCTAAGCTACACCCCATTCAATTTGCACCCCATGTGCTTGTCCAAGAGTCGCTTAAATGTCCCTAATGACTCTGACTCCACCACCTCTATTGGCAGTTCATTCCAACACCCACCTCTCTCTGTGTAAAGAACCTACCTCTTACATCTCCCCTACACCTTCCTCCTACCACCTTAAAATTATGTCCCTTCGTGACAGCCATTTCCACCCTGGCGAAAGGTCTCTGGCTATCCACTCTATCCATGACTCTCATCACCTTGTACACCTCTATCAAGTCACCTCTCTGACATCTTCGCTCCAGTGAGAAAAGCCCTAGCTCCCTCAACCTTTCTTCATAAGACATGCCCTCCAGTCCAGGCAGCATTCTGGTAAATCTCCTCTGTACCCTCTCTAAAGCATCCACATCCTTCCCATAAAGAGGCGACCAGAACTGGACACAATATTCCAAGGGCTCCTGCACTCTGCTTGTTCCTGCTCTCTCCATGTTCCTGCTCTCCCCATAGAACATAGAACATAGAACAGTACAGCACAGAACAGGCCCTTCGGCCCTCGATGTTGTGCCGAGCCATGATCACCCTACTCAAACCCACGTATCCACCCTATACCCGTAACCCAACAACAGCCCCCTTAACCTTACGTTTTAGGACACTACGGGCAATTTAGCATGGCCAATCGACCTAACCCGCACATCTTTGGACTGTGGAGGAAACCGGAGCACCCGGAGGAAACCCACGCACACACGGGGAGGACGTGCAGACTCCGCACAGACAGTGACCCAGCCGGGAATCGAACCTGGGACCCTGGAGCTGTGAAGCATTTATGCTAACCACCATGCTACCGTGCTGCCCCATGTGCTGCCCCATGCTGCTCCATGTTCCCGCTCTCTCCGGCACTTACTCACTCCAGCTCCTGCTCTCTCCAGGCTCCCACTCTCTCCATGTTCCTGCTCTCTCCAGGCTCCTGCTCTCTCCAGGCTCCCGCTCTCTCCAGGTTCCTGCTCTCTCCAGGCTCCTGCTCTCACCAGGCTCCTGTTCTCTCCAGGCTCCTGTTCTCTCCAGGCTCCTGCTCTCTCCAGCTCCTGCTCTCTCCATGTTCCCGTTCTCTCCAGGCTCCTGCTCTCTCCATGTACCCGCTCTCTCCAGCTCCTGCTCTCTCCATGTTCCCGCTCTCTCCAGGCTCCTGCTCTCTCCAGGCTACCGTTCTCGCCAGGCTCCTGCTGTCTCCAGGCTCCTGCTCTCTCCGTGCTCCCGCTCTCTCCATGTTCCCGCTCTCTCCAGGCTCCTGCTCTCTCCAGGATCCTGCTCTCTCCATGTTCCCGCTCTCTCCTTGTTCCTGCTCTCTCCAGGCTCCTGTTCTTTCCAGGCTCCTGCTCTCTCCAGGCTCCTGCTCTCTCAGTGTTCCCGCTCTCTCCATGTTCCCGCTCTCTCCATGTTCCCGTTCTCTCCAGGCTCCTGCTCTCTCCAGGCTCCTGCTCTCTCCATGTTCCTGCTCTCTCCAGGCTCCTGCTCTCTCCAGGCTCCCGCTCTCTCCATGTTCCTGCTCTCTCCAGGCTCCTGCTCTCTCCAGGCTCCTGATCTCTCCAGGCTCCTGCTCTCTCCAGGCTCCTGCTCTCTCCGTGCTCCCGCTCTCTCCATGTTCCCGCTCTCTCCAGGCTCCTGCTCTCTCCAGCTCCTGCTCTCTCCAGGCTCCTGCTCTCTCCAGCTCCTGCTCTCTCCATGTTCCTGCTCTCTCCAGCTCCTGCTCTCTCCAGGCGCCTGCTCTCTCCAGGCTCCTGCTCACTCCAGGCTCCTGCTCTCTCCAGCTCCTGCTCTCTCCATGCTCCCGCTCTCTCCAGGCTACCGCTCTCTCCAGGCTCCTGCTCTCTCCGTGTTCCCGCTCTCTCCAGGCTCCTGGTCTCTCCAGGCTCCTGCACTCTCCAGGCTCCTGCTCTCTCTGTGTTCCCGCTCTCTTCATGTTCTTGCTCTCTCCATCTTCCCGTTCTCTCCAGGCTCCTGCTCTCTCCATGCTCCTGCTCTCTCCATGCTCCCGCTCTCTCCACGTTCCCGCTCTCTCCAGGCTCCTGCTCTCTCCATGCTCCTGCTCTCTCCGTGCTCCCGATCTCTCCATGTTCCCGCTCTCTCCTGGCTCCTGCTCTCTCCGTGCTCCCGCTCTCTCCATGTTCCCGCTCTCTCCAGGCTCCTGCTCTCTCCGGCTCCTGCTCTCTCCATGTTCCTGCTCTCTCCAGGCTCCTGCTCTCTCCATGTTCCCGCTCTCTCCAGGCTCCTGCTCTCTCCATGTTCCCGCACTCTCCAGGCTCCTGCTCTCTTCACGTTCCTGCTCTCTCCAGGCTCCTGCTCTCTCCAGGCTCCTGATCTCTCCAGCTCCTGCTCTCTCCATGTTCCCGCTCTCTCCAGGCTCCTGCTCTCTCCAGGCTCCTGCTCTCTCCAGGCTCCTGCTCTCTCCAGGCTCCTGATCTCTCCAGCTCCTGCTCTCTCCATGTTCCCGCTCGCTCCAGGCTCCTGCTCTCTCCAGGCTCCTGCTCTCTCCATGTTCCTGCTCTCTCCAGGCTCCTGCTCTCTCCATGTTCCCGCTCTCTCCAGGCTCCTGCTCTCTCCATGTTCCCGCACTCTCCAGGCTCCTGCTCTCTTCATGTTCCTGCTCTCTCCAGGCTCCTGCTCTCTCCAGGCTCCTGATCTCTCCAGCTCCTGCTCTCTCCATGTTCCCGCTCTCTCCAGGCTCCTGCTCTCTCCAGGCTCCTGCTCTCTCCAGGCTCCTGCTCTCTCCAGGCTCCTGATCTCTCCAGCTCCTGCTCTCTCCATGTTCCCGTTCTCTCCAGGCTTCTGCTCTCTCCATGTTCCCGCTCGCTCCAGGCTCCTGCTCTCTCCAGGCTCCTGTTCTCTCCAGGCTCCTGCTGTCTCCAGGCTCCTGCTCTCTCCGTGCTCCCGCTCTCTCCATGTTCCCGCTCTCTCCAGGCTCCTGCTCTCTCCATGTTCCCGCTCTCTCCAGGCTCCTGCTCTCTCCAGCTCCTGCTCTCTCCTTGTTCCTGCTCTCTCCAGGCTCCTGTTCTCTCCAGGCTCCTGCTCTCTCCAGGCTCCTGATTTCTCCAGGCTCCTGCTCTCTCCGTGCTCCCGCTCTCTCCATGTTCCCGCTCTCTCCATGTTCCCGTTCTCTCCAGGCTCCTGTTCTCTCCAGGCTCCTGCTCTCTCCATGTTCCCGCTCTCTCCAGGCTCCTGCTCTCTCCAGCTCCTGCTCTCTCCTTGTTCCTGCTCTCTCCAGGCTCCTGTTCTCTCCAGGCTCCTGCTCTCTCCAGGCTCCTGCTCTCTCCAGGCTCCTGCTCTCTCCATGCTCCCGCTCTCTCCATGTTCCCGCTCTCTCCATGTTCCCGTTCTCTCCAGGTTCCTGCTCTCTCCAGGCTCTTACTCTCTCCATGTTCCTGCTCTCTCCATGTTCCCGCTCTCTCCGGCTCTTACTCTCTCCATGCTCCTGCTCTCTCCATGTTCCCGCTCTCTCCGGCTCTTACTCCCTCCATGTTCCTGCTCTCTCCAGGCTCCCGCTCTCTCCATGTTCCTGCTCTCTCCATGTTCCTGCTCTCTCCAGGCTCCCGCTCTCTCCAGACTCCCGCTCTCTCCGGCTCCTGCTCTCTCCATGTTCCCGCTCTCTCCGGCTCTTACTCTCTCCATGCTCCTGCTCTCTCCAGCTCCTGATCTCGCCAGGCTCCTGCTCTCTCCAAACTCCCGCTCTCTCCGGCTCCTGCTCTCTCCAGGCTCCCGCTCTCTCCAGACTCCCGCTCTCTCCATGTTCCTGCTCTCTCTAGGCTCCTGCTCTCTCCAGGCTCCTGCTATCTCCAGTCTCCTGCTCTCTCCAGGCTCCTTCTCTCTCCAGGCTCCTGCTCTCTCCAGGCTCCCGCTCTCTCCAGGCTCCCGCTCTCTCCATGTTCCCGCTCTCTCCAGGCTCCTGCTCTCTCCGGCTCCTGCTCTCTCCATGTTCCTGCTCTCTCCAGGCTCCCGCTCTCTCCAGACTCCCGCTCTCTCCGGCTCCTGCTCTCTCCATGTTCCCGCTCTCTCCGGCTCTTACTCTCTCCATGCTCCTGCTCTCTCCAGCTCCTGATCTCGCCAGGCTCCTGCTCTCTCCAGACTCCCGCTCTCTCCGGCTCCTGTTCTCTCCAGGCTCCCGCTCTCTCCAGACTCCCGCTCTCTCCATGTTCCTGCTCTCTCTAGGCTCCTGCTCTCTCCAGGCTCCTGCTATCTCCAGTCTCCTGCTCTCTCCAGGCTCCTTCTCTCTCCAGGCTCCTGCTCTCTCCAAGCTCCCGCTCTCTCCATGTTCCCGCTCTCTCCATGTTCCCGCTCTCACCAGACTCCCGCTCTCTCCGGCTCCTGCTCTCTCCATGTTCCCGCTCTCTCCGGCTCTTACTCTCTCCATGCTCCTGCTCTCTCCAGCTCCTGATCTCTCCAGGCTCCTGCTCTCTCCAGACTCCCGCTCTCTCCGGCTCCTGATCTCTCCAGGCTCCCGCTCTCTCCAGACTCCCGCTCTCTCCATGTTCCTGCTCTCTCTAGGCTCCTGCTCTCTCCAGGCTCCTGCTATCTCCAGTCTCCTGCTCTCTCCAGGCTCCTTCTCTCTCCAGGCTCCTGCTCTCTCCAGGCTCCCGCTCTCTCCAGGCTCCCGCTCTCTCCATGTTCCCGCTCTCTCCAGGCTCCTGCTCTCTCCGGCTCCTGCTCTCTCAATCTCTCCATATCTCAAGAAGGTGGCGGCTCTCTGCGAACTCTCTCCGACAGACCTTCTTCCTACATTTCTTATAACTGTACTAACCATTTGAAACTTAATTCCAACACTCACACTTTCTTAGATCTTTCTCTGTAATGTTTACTTGCTGGTCTGAAGATCCTCCAACATCCGTGGGCTGGCCTACAGGACCCGACCTGACCCGACTCTGCAGGACTCCCCCAACGACCTGACCCTGGCCTCGAGCTGGAAGTGGATGAGGCCCGACCTGGAGGTCTGAGCCCGACCCTCCGGACCGCCCGAATAAGCTCCGGAATGCCTGACCATGAGACCCGGACGTCCCCACCCAGGGAGACCCGGCCAACGACCGACCCGGAGCGACCCGCCCAGTGCCCTGTCTTACCAGCACATGGAGGAAAGAATGAGGATCCAAGTGGAGGCCCGACCAGACCTTCTCCAAGGCCCGATTCTAGGAGCGCCTGACCAGACCACCAACGCTGGAACCAAACACGTGACCCAGCCCAACTTGACGCAGGAAGATCCTACCTGGAACCCAATTCCAGTCTAAACACCCCAAAACAGCAAGGGTCCACGCGAGGACCCGAACACGCTGAAAAGTGGGCCGTCCTCGCAGAAGCCCGGGGCCTGACAGGATCATGAACATACCCCCACGGCGACCCCAAAATCTCAACCAGCATCCGGGGCCCTGCCAGACGCAACCACTTATTTTCCACAAGGTCAGACTTCTCCTACCGGATCCCGGGATCATCCAAATCAGCCGCCAACCGATGAAGTGATGGAGACGCCACGGTCTGGAGGTGAGACTGAAACAACGCGGCTTGAAGTCTCCTCAACCCAGTATACTCCTGGCAAATGTCCAAGTGATCGAAAACAAGTCAGACAAGTTGAAAGCTAGACTTGCCTCTCAGACGGAAGTAAGAGACTGCTGTGTGCTCTGTTTTACAGAGACATGGCCCACCCCTGCCTTACCGGACTGTGGCTACAACCTGATGGCTTCTCATTACGTCAGATGGACCACATGGCGTCATCGGGCAAAGTGAAGGGTGGAGGGCTTTGCATCCTCATCAACTCTTCCTGGTGCTCAGATGTGGCAACCCTCACGATCTACTGCTCCCCAGACCTGGAATACTTGACCGTGAAAGGCCACCCGTACTGCCTTCCACAGGAGTTCACTCCTGCCGTCATCATGGCAGTCTACATTGCACGCCAGACGGAAGTGAAGAAGGCGATGCTGAATTGTACACCATTATAAATAACAATGAAACAGTTGATTGTGGCCAGGGCCTTCAACTGGACAAACATCAAGAGTGTACTGCCAAAATTCCACCAAAACATCTCCTATCCCACCAGGAGCACTAACATCCTTAACCACTGCTACACAAACAACACGGGCACCTACCAATCTATCCCCTGACCATACTTCGGGAAATTGGACCATTAGATGGTGCTCCTTCTCCCGGCATACAAACAGAAAAGTAAGTGGGAGAATCCGGTTAAGAAGGTTGTGCAATGCTAGTCCTAGGAAACAGAAGAGCTCCTACGTGACTGCTTGGAGACAGTGGACTGGTCCATATTCAAGAACTCAGTGGTCAACCTACCCCGTGATATGCCACCACCGTCACGTCCTTCATCAGTAAGTGTATAGACGATTGCATGCCAAAGAAGGTAATATATACATTCCTGCTCTCTCCAGGCTCCTGATCTCTCCAGGCTCCTGCACTCTCCATGGTCCTGCTCTCTCCAGGCTCCTGCTCTCTCCGGCTCCTGCTCTCTCCATGTTCCCGCTCTCTCCATGCCCCTGCTCTCTCCAGGCTCCTGCTCTCTCCAGGCTCCTGCTCTCTCCATGCTCCTGCTCTCTCCATGTTCCCGTTCTCTCCAGGCTCCTGCTCTCTCCAGCTCCTGCTCTCTCCATGTTTCCACTCTCTCCATGTTCCCGTTCAGGCTCCTGCTCTCTCCATGTTCCCGCTCTCTCCAGGCTCCTGCTCACTCCAGGCTCCTGCTCTCTCCATGTTCCCGCTCTCTCCATGTTCCTGCTCTCTCCATGTTCCTGTTCTCTCCAGGCTCCTGCTCTCTCCAGGCTCCTGCTCTCTCCAGGCTCCTGCTCTCTCCATGTTCCTGCTCTCTCCAGGCTCCTGCTCTCTCCTGCTCCTGCTCTCTCCAGGCTCCTGCTCTCCGGCTCCGGCTCTCTCCAGCTCCTGTTCTCTCCAGGTTCCTGTTCTCTCCAGGCTCCTGCTCTCTCCGGGCTCCTGCTCTCTCCGTGTTCCCGCTCTCTCCATGTTCCCGCTCTCTCCATGTTCCCGCTCTCTCCATGTTCCCGCTCTCTCCAGGCTCCTGGTCTCTCCAGGCTCCTGCCCTCTCCAGGCTCCTGCTCTCTCTGTGTTCCCGTTGTCTTCATGTTCTTGCTCTCTCCATCTTCCCGTTCTCTCCAGGCTCCCGCTTTCTCCAGGCTCCTGCTCTCTCCATGCTCCTGCTCTCTCCGTGCTCCCGATCTCTCCATGTTCCCGCTCTCTCCTGGCTCCTGCTCTCTCCGTGCTCCCGCTCTGTCCATGTTCCCGCTCTCTCCAGGCTCCTGCTCTCTCCGGCTCCTGCTCTCTCCATGTTCCTGCTCTCTCCAGGCTCCTGCTCTCTCCATGTTCCCGCTCTCTCCAGGCTCCTGATCTCGCCAGCTCCTGCTCTCTCCATGTTCCCGTTCTCTCCAGGCTTCTGCTCTCTCCATGTTCCCGTTCTCTCCAGGCTTCTGCTCTCTCCATGTTCCCGCTCGCTCCAGGCTCCTGCTCTCTCCAGGCTCCTGTTCTCTCCAGGCTCCTGCTGTCTCCAGGCTCCTGCTCTCTCCGTGCTCCCGCTCTCTCCATGTTCCCGCTCTCTCCAGGCTCCTGCTCTCTCCAGGCTCCTGCTCTCTCCAGGCTCCTGCTCTCTCCATGCTCCTGCTCTCTCCATGTTCCCGTTCTCTCCAGGCTCCTGCTCTCTCCAGCTCCTGCTCTCTCCATGTTCCCACTCTCTCCATGTTCCCGTTCAGGCTCCTGCTCTCTCCATGTTCCCGCTCTCTCCAGGCTCCTGCTCACTCCAGGCTCCTGCTCTCTCCATGTTCCCGCTCTCTCCATGTTCCTGCTCTCTCCATGTTCCTGTTCTCTCCAGGCTCCTGCTCTCTCCAGGCTCCTGCTCTCTCCAGGCTCCTGCTCTCTCCATGTTCCTGCTCTCTCCAGGCTCCTGCTCTCTCCTGCTCCTGCTCTCTCCAGGCTCCTGCTCTCCGGCTCCTGCTCTCTCCAGCTCCTGTTCTCTCCAGGTTCCTGTTCTCTCCAGGCTCCTGCTCTCTCCGGGCTCCTGCTCTCTCCGTGTTCCCGCTCTCTCCATGTTCCCGCTCTCTCCATGTTCCCGCTCTCTCCATGTTCCCGCTCTCTCCAGGCTCCTGGTCTCTCCAGGCTCCTGCCCTCTCCAGGCTCCTGCTCTCTCTGTGTTCCCGTTGTCTTCATGTTCGTGCTCTCTCCATCTTCCCGTTCTCTCCAGGCTCCCGCTTTCTCCAGGCTCCTGCTCTCTCCATGCTCCTGCTCTCTCCGTGCTCCCGATCTCTCCATGTTCCCGCTCTCTCCTGGCTCCTGCTCTCTCCGTGCTCCCGCTCTCTCCATGTTCCCGCTCTCTCCAGGCTCCTGCTCTCTCCGGCTCCTGCTCTCTCCATGTTCCTGCTCTCTCCAGGCTCCTGCTCTCTCCATGTTCCCGCTCTCTCCAGGCTCCTGATCTCTCCAGCTCCTGCTCTCTCCATGTTCCCGTTCTCTCCAGGCTTCTGCTCTCTCCATGTTCCCGCTCGCTCCAGGCTCCTGCTCTCTCCAGGCTCCTGTTCTCTCCAGGCTCCTGCTGTCTCCAGGCTCCTGCTCTCTCCGTGCTCCCGCTCTCTCCATGTTCCCGCTCTCTCCAGGCTCCTGCTCTCTCCGGCTCCTGCTCTCTCCATGTTCCTGCTCTCTCCAGGCTCCTGCTCTCTCCATGTTCCCGCTCTCTCCAGGCTCCTGCTCTCTCCATGTTCCCGCACTCTCCAGGCTCCTGCTCTCTTCATGTTCCTGCTCTCTCCAGGCTCCTGCTCTCTCCAGGCTCCTGATCTCTCCAGCTCCTGCTCTCTCCATGTTCCCGCTCTCTCCAGGCTCCTGCTCTCTCCAGGCTCCTGCTCTCTCCAGGCTCCTGCTCTCTCCAGGCTCCTGATCTCTCCAGCTCCTGCTCTCTCCATGTTCCCGTTCTCTCCAGGCTTCTGCTCTCTCCATGTTCCCGCTCGCTCCAGGCTCCTGCTCTCTCCAGGCTCCTGTTCTCTCCAGGCTCCTGCTGTCTCCAGGCTCCTGCTCTCTCCGTGCTCCCGCTCTCTCCATGTTCCCGCTCTCTCCAGGCTCCTGCTCTCTCCATGTTCCCGCTCTCTCCAGGCTCCTGCTCTCTCCAGCTCCTGCTCTCTCCTTGTTCCTGCTCTCTCCAGGCTCCTGTTCTCTCCAGGCTCCTGCTCTCTCCAGGCTCCTGATTTCTCCAGGCTCCTGCTCTCTCCGTGCTCCCGCTCTCTCTATGTTCCCGCTCTCTCCATGTTCCCGTTCTCTCCAGGCTCCTGCTCTCTCCAGGCTCCTGCTCTCTCCATGTTACCGCTCTCTCCAGGCTCCTGCTCTCTCCAGCTCCTGCTCTCTCCTTGTTCCTGCTCTCTCCAGGCTCCTGTTCTCTCCAGGCTCCTGCTCTCTCCAGGCTCCTGCTCTCTCCAGGCTCCTGCTCTCTCCATGCTCCCGCTCTCTCCATGTTCCCGCTCTCTCCATGTTCCCGTTCTCTCCAGGCTCCTGCTCTCTCCAGGCTCTTACTCTCTCCATGTTCCTGCTCTCTCCATGTTCCCGCTCTCTCCGGCTCTTACTCTCTCCATGCTCCTGCTCTTTCCATGTTCCCGCTCTCTCCTGCTCTTACTCTCTACATGTTCCTGCTCTCTCCAGGCTCCCGCTCTCTCCATGTTCCTGCTCTCTCCATGTTCCTGCTCTCTCCAGGCTCCCGCTCTCTCCAGACTCCCGCTCTCTCCGGCTCCTGCTCTCTCCATATTCCCGCTCTCTCCGGCTCTTACTCTCTCCATGCTCCTGCTCTCTCCAGCTCCTGATCTCTCCAGGCTCCTGCTCTCTCCAGACTCCCGCTCTCTCCGGCTCCTGATCTCTCCAGGCTCCCGCTCTCTCCAGACTCCCGCTCTCTCCATGTTCCTGCTCTCTCTAGGCTCCTGCTCTCTCCAGGCTCCTGCTATCTCCAGTCTCCTGCTCTCTCCAGGCTCCTTCTCTCTCCAGGCTCCTGCTCTCTCCAGGCTCCCGCTCTCTCCAGGCTCCCGCTCTCTCCATGTTCCCGCTCTCTCCAGGCTCCTGCTCTCTCCGGCTCCTGCTCTCTCAATCTCTCCATATCTCAAGAAGGTGGCGGCTCTCTGCGAACTCTCTCCGACAGACCTTCTTCCTACATTTCTTATAACTGTACTAACCATTTGAAACTTAATTCCAACACTCACACTTTCTTAGATCTTTCTCTGTAATGTTTACTTGCTGGTCTGAAGATCCTCCAACATCCGTGGGCTGGCCTACAGGACCCGACCTGACCCGACTCTGCAGGACTCCCCCAACGACCTGACCCTGGCCTCGAGCTGGAAGTGGATGAGGCCCGACCTGGAGGTCTGAGCCCGACCCTCCGGACCGCCCGAATAAGCTCCGGAATGCCTGACCATGAGACCCGGACGTCCCCACCCAGGGAGACCCGGCCAACGACCGACCCGGAGAGACCCGCCCAGTGCCCTGACTTACCAGCACATGGAGGAAAGAATGAGGATCCAAGTGGAGGCCCGACCAGACCTTCTCCAAGGCCCGATTCTAGGAGCGCCTGACCAGACCACCAACGCTGGAACCAAACACGTGACCCAGCCCAACTTGACGCAGGAAGATCCTACCTGGAACCCAATTCCAGTCTAAATACCCCAAAACAGCAATGGTCCATGCGAGGACCCGAACACGCTGAAAAGTGGGCCATCCTCGCAGAAGCCCGGGGCCTGACAGGATCATGAACATACCCCCACGGCGACCCCAAAATCTCAACCAGCATCCGGGGCCCTGCCAGACGCAACCACTTATTTTCCACAAGGTCAGACTTCTCCTACCGGATCCCGGGATCATCCAAATCAGCCGCCAACCGATGAAGTGATGGAGACGCCACGGTCTGGAGGTGAGACTGAAACAACGCGGCTTGAAGTCTCCTCAACCCAGTATACCCCTGGCAAATGTCCAAGTGATCGAAAACAAGTCAGACAAGTTGAAAGCTAGACTTGCCTCTCAGACGGAAGTAAGAGACTGCTGTGTGCTCTGTTTTACAGAGACATGGCCCACCCCTGCCTTACCGGACTGTGGCTACAACCTGATGGCTTCTCATTACGTCAGATGGACCACATGGCGTCATCGGGCAAAGTGAAGGGTGGAGGGCTTTGCATCCTCATCAACTCTTCCTGGTGCTCAGATGTGGCAACCCTCACGATCTACTGCTCCCCAGACCTGGAATACTTGACCGTGAAAGGCCACCCGTACTGCCTTCCACAGGAGTTCACTCCTGCCGTCATCATGGCAGTCTACATTGCACGCCAGACGGAAGTGAAGAAGGCGATGCTGAATTGTACACCATTATAAATAACAATGAAACAGTTGATTGTGGCCAGGGCCTTCAACTGGACAAACATCAAGAGTGTACTGCCAAAATTCCACCAAAACATCTCCTATCCCACCAGGAGCACTAACATCCTTAACCACTGCTACACAAACAACACGGACACCTACCAATCTATCCCCTGACCATACTTCGGGAAATTGGACCATTAGATGGTGCTCCTTCTCCCGGCATACAAACAGAAAAGTAAGTGGGAGAATCCGGTTAAGAAGGTTGTGCAATGCTAGTCCTAGGAAACAGAAGAGCTCCTACGTGACTGCTTGGAGACAGTGGACTGGTCCATATTCAAGAACTCAGTGGCCAACCTACCCCGTGATATGCCACCACCGTCACGTCCTTCATCAGTAAGTGTATAGACGATTGCATGCCAAAGAAGGTAATATATACATTCCCCAATCGGAAACCATGGTTTAATCAGGAGATTTACTCTCTACTGGGGGCGTTCAAGAAATCAAGGTACGACCTCCACAAAGCCATCAGGGAGGCCAAGAGACAATACAAGACTTAGATAGAGTCACAGACTATTGTCGCAAACTCTCCCCGGTTGTGGCAAGGCTTAAACAACGCTTTGAGCAGGAAACCAACAAATTGTTAACAACTGCCCCAGCAGCCTCAGAGACACCCACACCTACCATCACAGCTTCCGAAGTCAGGTCCGCCATCCTGAAAGTGAACCCTCGGAAAGCAACGGGTCCTGACAGAGTCCCTGGTCAAGAACTACGCAGACAACTGGAAGGTGTGTTTGTGGACATCTTCAATCTCTCCCTACTCCGTTCCGAGGTTCCCACCTGTTTCAAGAAGACCACCATCATACCGGTGCCAAAGAAGAACTAGTTGACGTGCCTCAATGACTACCATCCAGTGGCCTTGACATCTATCATTACGAAGTGCTTTGAGAGATTGGCCCATCAGAGAGTGGCACATCAACTCTATACTCCCAGAATGCTTTGATCCACTGCAATTTACATACCACCACAACCGATCCACGGCAGAAACCATATCCCTGGCCCTACACTCATCCCTGGAGCATCTTGACAACAAAGACTCCTACGTGAGACTCCTATTCATTGACTACAGCTCTGCCTTCAACACCATAATCCCAGCCAAGCTCATATCAAAACTTAAAAAACTAGGACTTGGCTCCTCCCTCTGCAACTGGATCCTCAACTTCTTGACCCACGGACCACAATCAGTAAGAATAAACAACAACACCTCCTCCAAAATAGTCCTCAATACTGAGGACCTACCAGGCTGTGTACTTAGCCCTCTACTATACGGCCTCACACACGACTGTGTCGCAAAAGTTGGCTCCTATTCCATCCACACGTTTGCTGATGACACAATATAGTGGGTTGGATCTCGAACAATGATGAGTCAGAGTACAGGAGGGGGCTAGAGAACCTAGTGGCATGGTATAACAGCAACAATCTCTCCCTCAAATTAAGCAAAATGAAGTAACTGGTCACTGACTTCAGGAAGCCAAATATCATACACACCCCTGTCTGCATCAATTAAACTAAGGTGGAGACGGTTGACAGCTTCAGATTCCTAGGTGTGCACATCACCAATAATCTGTCCTGGTCCAGCCACGTCGACGCTACAACCAAGAAAGCACAACAGCGCTTATACTTCCTCAGGAAACTTAGGAAATTTGGCATGTCCAGATGACTCGTACCAATTTTTACAGTTGCACCATAGAAAGCATCCTATCTGGGTTCATCACAGCCTGATATGGCAACTGCTCAGCCCAAGACGGTAAGAAACTAGACAGTCATGAACACAGCCCTGTCCATCACGCAAACCCACCTCCCATCCATTGACTCTGCCTATACCTTCCACTGCCTTGGGAAAGCGGGCAGCATAATCAAAGACCCCTCCAGCTGGGTTATTCTCTCTTCCAACCTCTTCCATTGAGCAGGAGATACAAAAGTCTGAGAACATGCACAAACAGATTCAAAACCAGCTTCTTCCCCGCCGTTACCAAACTCTTGAATGACCCTCTAATGGACTGAACTGATCTCTCCACACCTCTTCTCTACTGAGTAGTACTACACTACTGTCTCCACCTTAGTCCCATTGATGCTTCACCCGATGCCTCTGTCTATGTATTTACATTGTGTATTTTGCATCTGTCCTCTGTTTTTTCATGTATGGAACGATCAGTTTAGACTGTATGCAGAACAATACTTGTCACTGTACCTCAGAACACCTGACAATAAATCCAATCCAATGCCCGGGCTCGTGCTCTCTCCGATGCTACTCACTCTGTGTTACTGCCAGGACAGACAGACTCTGCAGTGAGTGCAGGCACACTTTCTCACTGATATCTGGTGAGTAAATACCCATTTTATTAAGAACATTCTTTACACGCATTTTATATAGTGGATTTTCTATAGTGTTGTTAGTCTGGGGGTCCATAATTGCAAATCCATATGAAAAAATGTTTAAGAAAAAGTGTAGGTAGCCAATAATATGCTCTAAACCTATCAATTGAGATTATTGTCATGTGATTCCATGTGTCAATCTGCTGCTAAACCAGTGGAGGGCAATGTCGCAACACAGATATTCCATTGCCACTTAAATATGGGCTCTGTTTATGTCAATGATGTCAGATCACAGCAGTCATAACAACAGAAACACAGACATGTTCTCCAAGCCAGATTTATTCTTAGATTTTTCTAACTACTTACCTTCACTGCTTGATATGTCCTGAATAGTTTCTCACTGGAAGCTTCTGCCGTCGCTTTTGATGGTACATATAGGGGTGGCACAGTGGTTAGCACTGCTGCCTCACAGCATCAGGGACCCGGGTTCAATTCTGGCCTCAGGTGACCGGCTGTGTGGAGTTGGAACATTCCCTCCGGGTCTCCGTAGGTTTCCACCGGGTGCTCCGGTTTCCTCCCACAGTCCATATATGTGCAGGTTAGGTGGATTGGTCATGATAATTTGCCCCTTAGGGTAGGCTTGCAGGTATCGGGCGGGAATTGGGCCTAGGTGGGGTGGTCTTTCGAAGGTTTGGTGCCGTCCCGATGGGCCTCCTTCTGCACTGTAGGGACACTATGATTGTTTGATATCTGTCTGTCAGGGTGGCCAATGGTCTCACACTTTCTGGGAAAATCCAGTAATTGGACGTTTTGTTCCGCGTCCCGGGTCATTCCTTCCTGGGATACGTTCCATTCCAGCACCATGCGTTAACCCGTCTTCGTGTTGGTACATGTGGGGCTGGATTCTCCAAGGCGGGATGCTCCAATTATGCCGGCCGGTCAATGGGGTTTAGAAATGAATAGATCGTAGATTTTAATAGGACAACTATTTCCTGTCTCAATGTTTCAAAATGATTTACAAACCGATGTAAGAAAGCTGGAGGCAGGAAGGCAGGGATTTGGGCAGGAATTGAAGGTTTGATTGTTCAGACAGCTTTTGGAGGATTTTAGTTTGAAAGAGGGAGCGGTTCTGGAATGGTGCCCTAAAACGTAGGGCTGAGTCAGAGGAAGGCTGTTACCAGATTTGAGGTAACCCAGAGGGAATTTCACATGGTACAGGTACCAGGAAGGACGCATTTTGAACGGGGAAATGGGAACTGGTTGGGAACTGGTGTTCCAGTACAGACTGCCAGTAGAAACCGCAAGTTCATGGTTCCAGTAAGCAAGTTGGCAGTGCCCTGAATACCAGCGAGATAGCTCGTCCGCACTGGTTATTTTTGCAGTTTATTTGGTGCACTATTGCACATATTTTTATGGTTTAATGCATTTATTTGTCCGATTTATTGCTTTTGCAGACTTGAGTACCAATTAACTCAAATGTCAATGATGTCTCCCTCTTAATTCCAATGTGTATTCTTGAAGCTGGAAATGCTCATTGATAATAAGTGTGATTCTGTAGATTTGCAGTTGAACAAAGCACTCAAACTAAAAGTACGCAAAGGACTTCAGAAAGCCAAAGGGAAATGACGCATTCAAATAAAAATCTAAAGGAGATTACAGGGATAAGGTAAGGTGAGACCTGGAGGATTTATAGACAAGGACATGACTTTTAAATTTAATACTCTAGGTGAAAGGAAACAAATGGAAGCAAATGAGGATGAGGTATAACAGGAGGGAAAGGCTTGGTGACGGGTGTGGTTTGAAATAGAATGCAGGCTCCAGCAATTTTTCACCCTTTTCCACAGGGAGAGTAAGGGCAGTGTTGCCTCTTGCAAACATAGCATTTGTCACTTGTTTGATGTGGCGATGCAGATGGGGCAGATATTCCGTGTTGCAAGGATTCGGTAGCAGGAAAGCTTCACAAAGTGGTAACCTTCTTTTGCATGTAAAGCTGCCCCCTGTTCCCCAAATGATGTCTGCCATTCATTCTGCAGCAGATGGTAACATCTCTGCGGCAGTCTGCCTTGTGAAACAAAAGGGTTAAAAATAAATATCTCCTCTGAAATGTCTGAGTATGTGTGGATGATTCTATAAAGTCGGGACGTGAGGTAATAAAGGTTATGTGTTAGAAGTTGTATGCATCATTGACCCCTCTTAAACTGTTCTTGCTCATCCAAATTGTCCCCTCTCTTTGGAACGCACAATGTATTTTACAAATAAATAAGCTGCAGCAAACAAGCATGTAGAAGGAAGTAGAGGCAGGAGAAGGAAAAATGGCAGACATCCCACCAAAATCAACTTCTACATGGAGCAAAGCATAATTAAAAATACAAAAGAAACAATCTTCTAGCACCTAAAGCTACCATTTGTTTTCATGGGATGTGGACATCACTGGCAAGGCACACATGTGTTGCCTATCCCTAATTACCCTTGAACTGAGTGGCTCGCTGCTTGGCCATTCTAGAGGGCAGCTGTGAGTCAACCATTGTGCTGTGGGTCTGGAGTCACATGTAGGCCAGACCATGAAAGGACAGCAGATTTCCTTTCCCAAAGGGCATTAGTGAACCCGGTGGGATTTTACATCAATCAATGATAGCTTCATGGTCACTGCTGTTGAGGCGAGCTTTATATTCCAGATTTCTTTAATTGAATTTAAACCTCACCATGCTAGCCATGGTGGGATTTGAGCCCATATCCCTGGAGCTTTTACCTTGGGCCTCTAGATTGCTTGTCCAGTGAGAATACCACTACATCACCATCTACCCCCAGCTTCCCATCACAAAGCACATTTGTTCATATAACCCCCACCACCATGCACCAATTTTAAATAGGATGAGGCATAGGCAGTAGGTGAGATCACAAGATTCAAAGTGAGATCTGACTGAAAGACAGGTACTATATTTAAATTAGTTTTTTTTTCGGTCGCACAGTCTCAATTTTGCTTCCCCAAGTTCCACACAGCACGGTAGCATGGTGGTTAGCATCAATGCTTCACAGCTCCAGGGTCCCAGGTTCGATTCCCGGCTGGGTCACTGTCTGTGCGGAGTCTGCACGTCCTCCCCGTGTGTGCGTGGGTTTTCTCCGGGTGCTCCGGTTTCCTCCCAGAGTCCAAAGATGTGCGGGTTAGGTGGATTGGCCAGGCTAAATTGCCCTTAGTGTCCTAAAAAATAAGGTTAATGGGGGTTGTTGGGTTACTGGTATGGGGTGGATACGTGGGCTTGAGTAGGGTGATCATTGCTCGGCACAACATCGAGGGCCGAAGGCCTGTTCTGTGCTGTACTGTTCTACAAAAAGGTGGCAGACAGCAAATCAAGTGCACGGACATTCCAGCTCCGCCCATTCAACTCAAATGGAACCCTATGCCACTGATGAGCCCTCTCAGTGTTGGCTCCAATGTGGATTAATAATATGTTATTCTTGTGCAGAAGTTAAATACAAAATGGACTTTCCCTAATAACTAAAACATTACAAATGTCTGTCAAAGAGGCTAAGTACTGAGTTTGTCAGCACGACTGTAAGTTTTATTGCTTCTGATTACTTCACTTGTTATAAAATGCGTGGGTCAAAATGAAACATTGCAATATTCTAACACTTTCACAGATCAGTAAGTGTCATTCATGCAGCTGCCTTTTACCAGCTGTAGCCACAACACATTCCCTTCCCCAAAATAAAGTTGGTGAGAAATTAATAAAGATTTTCGGAAGCACATAGTGGCCCAATTAGTGTTTCTGTAACAATCTTCATTCGCCCCCATCAGTGTGACATTATGTATAATGTGTAGCACATAAAGGGTTAATGTAATATTCTCTCCAACCACTAGATGGAGCAGGAGAGTAGAACTATAAAAAGCCTCTCAGACTTCTGGGAGAGTGTAATGGGGGAGTGTAGAGAAGGAGCAGAGCAGAGAACAATTTCAGATAGTGTTCATGAGATAGGTGTTAGTATGGTGTAGATTGTAGTTATAGTTCTAATATGCTTTAGGAATAGTGATTGAACTGTATAATAAGTGGTGTAATAAATTTTAGCTTTGTTTATTTGACTTAACTTCTTGTACACTACAAATCCATCCTGAGTATTAGCAACATTAAGGACACCACAATCAGATCTTCAGATTTTACAACAGTTCAATAAGTATCCCCACAGGCTGAAAGTACAGACACTCATATTGGTGATTCCTTCGCATCACTGTACTATGCCAGAGATGTGAGCACATAACCTGGGCTGGCACAGCAGTGCAACACTGAGGGAGTGCTGCACTGTCGGTGGTGCCGTCTTTCAAATGAGACATCACCACCTGTCCTCTCAGATGAACGTACAATTTGTCACCGCACTATTTTGAGGACAAATTGGGGAATCTTTCTGGTGCCCTGTTTAATATATGTTCCTCAATCAACATCTCAAAAACAGAAGGTCCGGCCAGAGTCACATTGCTGCGTGAGGGAGCTTGCTATGTACAAATCAGCTGCAGAATTTCCTATCTTATAATACTCTTTTAAAAAAATCTTCATTGACTGGAAAGTCTTTGGAGAATCCTGAAGTTATAAGAAATGTTATTGAAATGCATTTGTTTTGCTCATGTCCTTAAGCATTTAATATGAACTCAGTTCAGGAATTGTAAAAGCAACTCGATTGTAACTGCAAAGTCCTGTCAATTTACTAGGTGGCAATAAAACTCCCTGCCTAAAAACTATGGAGAGAAAGTGCGGTCGTGGTCAGGAAATGCCGCGCATTTCTGACCAGCCGGAAGGGCGGGTTTCCGTGTCAAATCGTCTGCTTTCCAGCTCATTAAATATGCACGAACAGGAAGCAGATCAGAAGAGGGCAGCACAGTGGTTAGCACTGCTGCCTCACAGCGCCAGGGACCTTGGCTCACTGTCTGTGTGGAGTCTGCACCTTCTCGCCGTGTCTTCGTGGGTTTCCTCCGGGTGCTCAGGTTTCCTCCCACAGTCCAAAAATGTGCAGGTTAGGTGGACTGGCCACGAGAAAATTACCCCTAAGTGTCCAGGGATGTGTAGCTAAGGTGGGGTTACTGGGCTAGGATGGTGGAGTGAGCCTAGGTAGGATGCTGTTTTGGAGGGTCAGTGTAGACTTGATCGACCAAATGACCTTCCTCTGCACTGTAGGGATTTTATTTTATGGTTCTATTTCGTGGTGGGGCGGGCTGCTATATGTCCACCCCGCCGTGACCTAATTGAATCAAATTCGCGGGTGCCATTTTAAAACGCACCCATACACACCCTTCACTGTCTACAGGACTGGTCGAGATAGTGATGTCTCCCAAAGAGAAGAAGTGGAGTGCCCCCAAGTTCAGCAACAATGCACTGACATGACTGCTGGACTCCGTAGAGACACAACGGGATGTCCCAGATGCCGGTGATGGGAGAAAGAAGTCCATCAGCCTAAAGCCAAGGTGGACGGTGCAGTCAGAACCAATGCAGCACAGAAGAGGTCCAGCATCAAGTACAGAAAAAAGATGAATGATCTTATCCTCACAGCCAGAATAAGTCAGCCTTCGCCTCATTCTCAACTCTCAAAAGCCAATCAGGTATTTGCAGGATTACATTCCACGGGGATCTCCCACGCTGCCAGAAGAAGGGACATCATCACTCATTCACTCACACACTTTGACATCTTCTCACATCCTGTGCAGCTTGTGTCCTCAGCCCGTACACAGGCCCACTCAGCACCCACGGAAGGTGGGCATCATTTTCATCTGCCTTGGCATCTGTCCTACTCACAATATTTATGCACGCCCACAACAAAAGGGAGATATTTCAGACTGGAGAGGGTTTGCCTGAGCTCAGGCCCATCACTCAATTGAAGAGCATGTGACAGAGCTGGCCAGCGAGGACCGGGACTGTGCCTCTGTTGACGGTGAGACTGGTGTCTCCAAGCAAGTAAGGAACCATCACCAGCTCATCATTCACCCAACAAAACTGAGAGTGCTTAGAAATGTTGGATACCATAAGGTATTGCAGCTGGCCTGGGAGGAATGTGGAGATTACCTCACCCCATTATTCCACAGGTCGCACCATTAGTTTAAAAGTTTAATTCTTCACCAAAATGGCCAATTATTTACTTTTGCTACTGTTCAGACACAGAATAGAAGATACTTTAACCAGGCTTCTTTCAATAAACTCAGAATGATTGATTTATTATAATGCAAATCATTTTTTAAAACAAGTTGCAAAAACTTGTTAACACACAATTTGTAATCTGAATGTTTAACTATCTATCCTTTTTTTAAAATAATTTTTATTCAAAATTTTTCACGTATTTTCAACAACAAACAAACCCCCCTTACAAAAATAAGAGAAACAACAAAAAAAACGCATAAATAAACAGATTACAGCTATATCACACATTCCCCCAGACTACATGCCCCCCATTAAACAAAAAATGTAAACACAAAATACCCCCCCCCCCCCCACCCCTCCCTGGGCTGCTGCTGCTGCTGACCATCTCCTAACGCTCCGCTAGAAAGTCTAGGAACGGTTGCCACCGCCTGAAGAACCCTTGCACGGATCCTCTTAAGGCAGGGGTGGGCAAACTTTTCCGTGCAAGGGCCACATTCAGAAATTCACAATTTTAAAGGGCCGCATAGTATATTAAGTAAAATAATTAATATTTAAAATAGCCAAAATAAAAGGTTTTTAAAGAAAAAAAAGCAATTAATTTTTATTAATTAATATTTTAAAGTAGAAACTTCACATGAAACACATGTTGTGCCGAGCAATGATCACCCTACTCAAGTCAACGTATCCACCCTATACCAGTAACCCAACAGCCCCCCCATTAACCTTAAAATAAAAAAAAATAATAAATAAAAAATTAAAATTAAAAAACATTTTTTTATTTTTTTTATTTTTTATGACTTGATCTTGGTGGGCCGCATAAAAACCTTTGGCGGGCCGCATGCGGCCCGCGGGCCATAGTTTGCCCACCCCTGTCTTAAGGCAAATTTAATAAACCCTGCCATGTCACTGATCCAGGCCTCCACACTTGGGGGCCTCGCCTCCTTCCACTGCAACAGAATCCTCCGCCGGGCTACCAGGGACGCAAAGGCCAGAATACCGGCCTCTTTCGACTCCTGCACTCCCGGTTCGTCCGATACCCCAAATATTGCGAGCCCCCAGCTCGGCTTAACCCGGGTATTCACCACCTTCGACACCGTCCTCGCAACGCCCCTCCAGAACTCATCCAGCGCTGGGCACGCCGAGAACATGTGGGCGTGGTTTCCCGAACACCTCACACACCTGTCCTCTACCCCAAAAAACCAACTCAGCTTTGCCCCAGTCATGTGCGCCCTGTGCAGAACCTTAAATTGTATCAGGCTAAGCCTGGCGCAAGAGGAGGAAGAATTTACCCTACCCAGGGCGTCCGCCCACGTACCCTCGTCTATCTCCTCCCCAAGCTCCTCCTCCCATTTACCTTTTAGCTCCTCCACCGAGGCCTCCTCCTCCTGCATCTTCTGGTAGATCGCTGAGACCTTGCCCTCTCCAACCCATGCCCCCGAGAGCACCCTATCCTGGATCCTGCGTGCTGGCAACAGCGGGAATGCCCTCACCTGCCGTCTTATGAACGCCCTTACCTGCATGTACCTGAAGGCATTTCTAGGGGGGAGCCTGAATTTATTCCTCCAACGCCCCAAGGCTCACGAACGTCTCGTCTATAAACAGGACCCCCATCCTTCTGATACCTGCCCTGTGCCAACTCAGGAACCCCCATCCATTCTCCCCAGGACAAACCGATGGTTCTCTCGGATCGGGGACCACACCAAAGCCTCTACCTCTCCCCTGTGGCGTCTCCATTGCCCCCAAATTTTGAGGGACGCCACCACCACTGGACTCGTGGTGTACCTTATCGGCGGGAGTGGCAGCGGTGCCGTCACCAGCGCTCTCAGGCACGTGCCCACACAGGACGCCATCTCCAGCCTCTTCCACGCCGCCCCCTCCCCCTCCATTACCCACTTGCGTATCATCGCCACGTTAACAGCCCAGTAGTCCCCGCATAGATTAGGCAATGCCAGCCCCCCCCCCCCCCCCCCCCCCCCCCCCCCCCCCTGCTCCGCTCCAGAATCACCCTTCTCACCCTCGGGGTCTTCTTCGTCCATACAAACCCCAGAATGCTCCTGCTGACCCGCTTAAAAAAGGCCTTAGGGATCAGGATGGGGAGGCACTGGAATATAAAAAGGAACCTCGGAAGCACCGTCATCTTCACCGACTGCAACCTACCCGCCAGTGACAGCGGCAGCATATCCCACCTTTTAAACTCCTCCTCCATTTGCTCCACCAGCCTCGTCAAGTTTATTTATAAATGTTTTTTTTATTGGGTTTTTGATAGCCTCGTCAAGTTGAGCTTGTGTAGGGCCCCCCAGCTCCTGGCCACCTGGATCCCCAGGTACCCAAAACTCCTTTCCGCCCTTTTCAGTGGAAGCTCATCTATCCCCTTTCCCTGGCCACCTGGGTGTACCACGAACAGCTCGCTCTTCCCCATGTTGAGCTTATACCCGGAGAAGTCCCCAAACTCCCTGAGGATCCACATCACGTCTGGCATCCCCCCCACCGGATCCGCCATATACAATAACAGATCGTCGGCATACGGCGATACCCGGTGTTCCTCCCACCCCCACCCCGCACCAATCCCCTCCAGTTCCGGGACTCCCTCAAAGCCATCGCCAAAGGCTCAATTGCCAATGCAAATAGCAGGAGGGATAGGGGGCACCCCTGCCTCGTCCCCTGGTACAGCCGAAAGTAATCCGACCTCCTCCGATTCGTGGCCACACTCGCCACCAGGGCTTCGTATAGTAACCTAACCCAACTGATGAACCCCTCCCCGAACCCGAACCTCCTCAATACCTCCCAGAGGTACCCCCACTCCACCCTATCAAAGGCCTTCTCCGCATCCATAGCGGCCACTATCTCCGCCTCCCCCTCCGCTGCCGGCATCATGATTATTTTTAGGAGCCTCCGCACGTTGGTGTTTAGCTGCCTTCCTTTCACGAAATCCGTCTGGTCCTCGTGGATGACCCCTGGGACACAGTCCTCAATTCTAGTAGCCAACACCTTCGCTAACAGTTTCGCATCCACATTGAGGAGCGAGATTGGCCTATACGACCCACACTGTAAGAGGTACTTGTCCCGCTTCAAGATCAGCGGGATCAGCGCCCTAGACAACGCCCTAGAGTGGGCCAATGCTGGATCCAATACCGTATTGAAGTCCCCCCCCATTATCAAGCTCACTGCCTCCAGGTCAGGGATCCGGCCCAACATGTGCCACATAAATCCGGCATCATCCCAGTTCGGGGCATACACATTCACCAAGATCACCCGCACCCCCTGTAGCTTACCACTCACCATCACGCATCTACCTCCATTGTCTGCCACAATGCTCAGCGCCTCAAAGGACACCCGCTTCCCCACCAAAATCGCCACCCCTCGATTCTTTGCGTTCCTACCCCAAATGGAAGACCTGCCCTACCCACCCCTTTCTCAGCCTAACCTGGTCTGCCACCCTCAGGTGCGTCTCCTGGAGCGTGACCACATCTGCCTTCAGTCCCTTCAGGTGCGCAAACACACGGGCCCTCTTGACCAGCCCGTTCAGGCCTCTCACATTCCAAGTTATCAGCCGGATCAGGGGGCTACCCGCTTCCCCCCCTCCCCTGCCGATTAGCCATCACCCTTTCTATGCCAGCCACGTGCCCGCCCCGACTCGCTCTACAGACTCCAGCTCCTCCTTGGCCATTACAGCAGCGACCCAGTTCCCCCCTCCACCCCCGCTTCCCCCCCCCCCCAGCTAGGTCCCCCCCCCAAGCTGCGTTGCTCCCCCCATAACACTCCAGTATATCAGCTGACTCCTGCTGACCTGGCTGCTCCCGCCACTCCATCGACCCCCCAGTGTGAGAATCTCCCCTCCCCCCCCCCGTCCATCAGCGGGCGCTCCTCTCCGGCACCACCCTTCCCCCCCGACCCCCGCCCCCTTCCTCCCCTAGCGTGGGAAAAAGCCCGCGCTTCACACCAAGCCAGCCCCGCCCCCTCTGGCGCAGCTCCCTTTCACGGCCTAATCCCAGCTCCCCCACCTCGGGCCTCCCCTCTCCCTTTCCCCTCAATGGGGCCCACTCTTCCAACCACCGACGCCCACACTCTCACCAAACCCCCACTACAAACCAAAAAAAAGAGAAAAAGCAGTACCAAACAGAACAGAACATCCCCCCCAAAACACAACAATCACATCAATCCCCTCGCAACATACCCTCGCCACCGACCCTCAATCCGAGTCCAACTTTTCGGCCTGGATAAAGGTCCACGCCTCCTCCGGCGTCTCGAAGTAGTGGTGGCAGTCCTTGAAGGTGACCCACAGTCGCGCTGGCTGCAAGATTCCAAATTTCACCCTCTTCCGATGCAGCGCCGCCTTAGCCCGATTGTACCCAACCCTCTTCTTGGCCACCTCCGCGTTCCAGTCCTGGTATATCCGGACCTCTGCATTCTCCCACCTGCTGCTCCGCTCTTTCTTTGCCCACCTTAGGACACACTCCCTGCCCATGAAGCGGTGGATCCGCACCAGCACCGCCCGCGGCGGCTCGTTGGGCTTGGGCCTCCTCGCCAGGACCCGATAGGCCCCCTCCAACTCCAGGGATCCTGGGAAGGCCCCCGCATCCATCAGCGTGTTCAGCATCGTGACCACTTATGCTCTGACATCCGACCCCGCCACCCCCTCCGGGAGACCCAGGATCCGCATGTTCTTCCTCCTCGACCGATTCTCCATGTCCTCTAACTTCGCCTGCCATTTCTTATGCAGCGCCTCGTGCGCCTCTACCTTCACCGCCAGGCCCAAGATCTCATCCTCGTTCTCCGAGGCCTTTTGCCGCACCTCCCGGATCGCCGCCCCTTGGGCCTTCTGGGTCTCGAGCAGCTTGTCAATCGAAGCCTTCAATGGCTCCAACAGCTCTGCCTTCAGCTCCATGAAGCAGCCCTGGAGAAACTCCTGCTGCTCCTGAGACCATTGCGCCCACACTGCCTGGTCTCCACCAGCCGCCATCTTGGTTTTCCTCCCTCGCACTTTTCGCTGCTCCAAATCTACTTTCTTCACCGCTCCACTCCTGGTCCAATCCATACAGTGCCGGCGAAATATTGCTGTCACCTTCCCACACTGGGAATCGCCGAACAAATGCCGTTGGGGGCCCTAAAAAAGCCCAAAAGTCAGTTTCTGGCGGGAGCTGCCGAACGTGCGACTTAGCTCCACATAGCCTGTGGTGATATGATCTGCATACTCGTCTGCCATTGGGTCAGAACGTCGGCTTACCATTGGCCCTGGTCGGTCATGTGCCTCTCGACCGATTGGCCGAGAGGCTGAGTTAACCACGCCTCTATTAACGAGGTATAAATGCTCAGACGCCTGACGATCGTCCCTTTCCACTGTAGACGATCGCAGAGCTGTGTTCTAGTCAATTAAAGCCAGACTTTGGTAAATCACTCGCCTCGCGTACAATTGATGGCACATCAAAGCCGCAACCGGAAGTCCAACTATCTATCCTTTTTAAGGTATCTCAGATACACACACACACAAAGAACAAGCAGATAGTGTCTCTGCAGGGATGGGCAGTTGAGGAAAAAACTTTATTTAAAAATGGATGAAGTTCACAGGGTTTCAACACTGTTGATCTGAAGCCCCCTATGTGAAGACCGATCACTAGTCCCAGCAGATTGCTGGAGGTTCTCACTAAGGGAGCTTCAGCGTGGAGGAAAATGTAATCCGATCAATCATTAAGGCAAGGAGAATGTGAGGTGGGCAGCTTTGCACTTTATCGATTCATTCTCAGTTCAAAACAACTAGTGCAGAACTTAAGGCTTACCTCCAACAACTTATTTCCAGTTAAGTCACTAGCCTTTAAACCAGTGTTTCCATCAGTTAACGTAATTGCTGTGCAAACAAGCACACAGAACTTCCCCCTCAAGAGCCTTGTTCGAATGTTAGCTGAAGTCATGTGATTTTGGAGAAAAGGTAAGTTTGACAGTCCAAGGTGAACCTTTGACCTTTCAAAAAAAACAGGTCAGCTTCCCAATGTCCAGCAATGCAATGTCCTTCCATATTTTGAAAGGAAGTATTATCCTCGAAGATAAGGTTCTAACAGCAGAAAATCACTAATTACCTCTTCTTGCTTTGGTAAGCATCAGCAGGAAATGGAGAAGGCCAACTGGCAGCCAGCCCTTCAGCCCAGCCAACTATGGATAAGGATCCCGAGAACCCTCGAAGTAGAGGCGTCACAGCATTCACCCTCACCCTCCACCAGCTCTGACACACACACCTTGGTGTGACCTAGTTGCAAAGCAGGCTCGGGATCATAGTTTAGTGAGCACAACACAGATTCTGGTCCACAGCAGGTGGAGGTAGGGACATCCAAGGTCTCTGACTCTTGGACGACTGCTGGACGCTAGGATTCTGCTGAGTCTGAGTCAGGTGATGAGTCTCTGCACTTGGCCCAACACAGATGTTGAAGCTGCAACGACAGACCCAGGAATATCAGGCAGAGTTGTCAGATGTGGTCAACAAATTGCAACAGATAATGGAGGCGCCCATCTGTGTTCAGTCTAAGGTCGTAGTGCTGACATACCATTGCACCAAGGTCTATACTAGTCGAATGGTGACAGTCATGGAGGCTTTGGTCCAAAACATAGGGCCTGATATGCGGCAGGATACAAAGTGGGACTCATCTGTGGCCAGGTGAGAGGGGGATGGGGCACCTCAAACCCAGATGAACCAGCAGCCTTAGGCACCCAAAGGGACCAGGACCAGCAGTTGGACCTCGGGGCCATTCACCCTGGTAACTCCAGGAGTGTCTAGTTGATCCAATCCCCTCTGCCTGTGACCACCATCAGCTCCAGCTCCAGAGGCTGAGAAGGATGCACCTGCCCCACAGCAGGAGATCCAAAGCAGCCTGGTCAGCCCTCCAGGTCTCAGGACTCCAGAGACATCAAAGACAACAGAGCGTAGCAGTCAGCAGTCTACTTCCACTTCTGTTATAGATGTTGGGGATGCACCAGATGTCATTGTAGGTTGGAAAATGTATTTAAAAAAAAATAAATTTAGAGTACCCAATTCATTTTTCCAATTAAGCGGAAATTTAGCGTGACCAATCCACCTGCCCTGCACACCTTTTTTGGGTTGTGGGGGTGAAACCCACTCAAACACGGGGAGAATGTGCAAACTCCACACGGAAAGTGGCCCAGAGCCAGGATCGTACCTGGGACCTCGGCGCTGTGAGGCTGCAGTGCTAACCATTGCGCCACCTTGCTGCCCAGGGTTGGAAAAATTAAGAAATTCTAGGAGCGTCAAGGTTGCTTGAGCATCCACAATCTGTATGAAGTTTGCACAAATGTGAATAGATTTTGATTCATTCTATTTCTAATATCATGTGCGCCTTTTCTATCTGATGAAAACTTAATGGCCACTTAGTGTCACAGATTCCACACACCCGCCTTCCTCAAAAAACATCCCATCATGTGCCTCAGCTCTATGATGTGTGGGATCATCTCATAACAATCTCTGTGTCCAGTCTCTGTTTTGTACCAACATGAGTGAATTGTTAGTCTCTATAACCTGGTCAAGGCATGTCTGAAAGGTGCATCAGAGGTACACCTAATATAATAATAATCTTTATTATTGTCATAAGTAGGCTTGCATTAACACTGCAATGAAGTTACTGTTAAAAGTCCCTGGTAGCAACATCCCGACGCCTGTTTGGGTACACAGAGGGAGAATTCAGAATGTCCAATTCACTAACAACATGTCTTTTGGGACTTGTGGGAGGAAACCGGGGCACCCGGAGGAAACCCACGCAGATACGGGGAGTACACGAAGACTCCGTACAGACAGAGACCCAAGCCGTGAATCAAACCTGGGTCCCCGGCTCTGTGAAGCAACAGTGCCCCCCCCCCCCCCCCCCCCCCCCCCCCCCCCCCCCCCCCCCAAGATCTCATCCTCGTTCTCCGAGGCCTTTTGCCGCACCTCCCGGATCGCCGCCCCTTGGGCCTTCTGGGCCTCGAGCAGCTTGTCAATCGAAGCCTTCAATGGCTCCAACAGCTCTGCCTTCAGCTCCGTGAAGCAGCCCTGGAGAAACTCCTGCTGCTCCTGCGACCATTGCGCCCACGCTGCATGGGTACCCACAGACAGGGTGGGGGGGGGGGGGGGGAGAGAACTTGGAGAGTGCTGGTTATCGTGGGATACTAAGTGGGTTCAGGCTGGGGGTTCAGGCACTCAGGGGTTTGGGGGGCGATCAACTTTATTAAACCCTGGTAATGGTGAAGAGTCAAGTTTAGAAATATTTCACAAAGCAACACAATGGGTCAGTTTCTATTTTAATTATGTTCCAGGCAGACTGGGTATTTTAAACATCCAGGACTCAGTTAGATTATATCGCAACTAAAGAACTAAAGGGAAGGCCCTTTAGTTAGGCTGGAAAGCAGTCATGATTAAATGGCAAAAGGGATGATGGTACATGGCAAATGGAGCTGAAATTGGGACAAATCTAGGGGAAAAAAGACAACTCTGCTGGAGACGAAAAGGAAAAAAAAAATTGTTGGGTCCAGGTGTCTGTAAATTGACTAATTGAAAGACGAATGCTGTTCCTTAAATTTCTTTGGAGCTTCAGTAGAACAATATGGGGGGCTGAAGACTGAAAGATCAGAGTGAGAATGAGATGAAGAAATGAAAGTGCTGTCATAACCCCCACAAGGCCCACAAGGAAACTATAATCGATCTCTCCCGTGGGGCTCGTGGAGTACAAGCTTCCCAAGTAGGGGGTGGAGGCTCGTTAAACAGAGTATAACAGCCGGCCCGAGCAGGGACCGGCATGTTGCTTGTCCCAACGGGCACTGTGATTAGGGTTAGGGTAGGTAATTACAGCCGTGGGCACCTTATTGTTAAAAGTAAATAAATATTTTCCTTCCTATCGCTGGTTTTGTTGGTCATTAAAATTGTCGAGCAACATTGTGAGAGTTCAGGGCAGGAGGAGAAGCAGTGAGTGCATAAAAGCAGGAAATGGGATGGACATAGTCAAGTGCCCTGTCGACCATGTTTGAGGGAATTTCCAGCTGAAAAAAGAGGAAGAACTAGTGTGGAAAATGGCATCATCAGAAAGAGAAGCACAGAAATTGGAAGAATGAAATAGAGCTCTTCCAGGGAGTGGTGCGGGAGGAAATATAATCAGGGCTGTGGGAGTAGGTGGGCATATAATGGACATTGGTTGACAGTCTAACCCTAGAATTGGAGATAGAGAAGTTAAGAGTAAGCGATTAGCTGGAGATAAATGGAAATTAGAAGAACAGTTGATGAAATTTTGCAGTTTGGGTAAGAGTAGGAAGCAGTGCTGTTCAAGTTAACAAGAGATGACGATCGCCACTGTATTCTCCATGCAGAATGCAGGTCAAAAACTCCAATTTAAGAGACCCCTCTCTTGCACCTGAATAATGTAGAAAATATGATAGAAAAATTGGATCAAGAGATGGGAGGCGGTGGTAGAGTAGCATTGTCACTGGACCAGTAAGCCAGAGACCCAGAGTAATGCTCTGGGGACCCAGGTTCAAAGCTCATCACTGCAGGTGGTGAAATTTGAAATCAATAAAAATCTGGAATTAAAAGTCTAATGATGACCTTGAACTCATTGTCGATTGTCATAAAAACCCATCTGGTTCACGAAAATCCTTTTGGGAAGGAAACCTGCTATCCTTACCTGGTCTGGCTTACATGTGATTCCAGACCCATAGCAATGTGGTTGACTCTTCCTCAAGGGCAATTAGGGATGGCACAGCCTGCAATGCCCACGTCCTATGAATTAATGAAACAAAATGTAGGGGTGCCCTTGGTGTCTTTCTAAAACAGGTATTAGGCTTCTTAGATGCCTTCCTGTTATGCCTATGTGCATATTGCACAAACTTGAATTGTGTGTGTGTGTGTTGGGTGTGTATTTCCATTCATCTAATGCCAGTGACATTGATATGCCTTTACTTTTTTGTTACACTGGTGAATGCAATAGCCTTTTTTCCAACAAAATCATACTTATAACCATGAGGCTGACATTAGGTGGTGTCGACAGAGTGAGGGAACGTTTATTTTAAAATTTAGAGTACCCAATTATGTTTTCCCAATTACGGAGCGATTTAGCATGACCAATCCACTAGCCTGCACATCTTTGGGTTGTGGGGGCGAGATACACGCAGACACAGGGAGAATGTGCAAACTCCACACAGGCAGTGACCCGGGGCCAGGATCGAACCCGAGTCCTCAGCGAGAGTGAGGGAATGTTTTTTTAAATAAATTTAGAGTACCCAATTATTTTTATTGCCAATTAAGGGGTAATTTAGCATGGCCAATCCACCTAACCTACACATCTTTTGGGTTGTGGGGGTGGGACCCATGCAGACACGGGGAGAATGTGCAAACCCAACATGGACAGTCACCCAGGGCCGGGATTCGAACCCGGGTCCTCAGCGCCCTAGGCTGCAGTGTGCCACGTGCTGCCCTAGAATGAGGGACTGTTAACCAGGACATTGAAGTAACACCTCTGCTTTACATTGAAGAATGGTTTGGAAATATTAATAGCTGCAGGAGTCACCAGACCAGGCGGAAGTGAACTCAATTCAATATATGATCCAAAGGACGCCATCTCCAACAGTGCAACACTTCTCCAAAACTCCACCAAAATGTCAGTCTGGATTTTGAGCTTAAATATGGCTATGGACCTGAACCCTTCTGATATAGATGTAAATGAGCTATCATCTGAGTCACATTGACCTTAATTGTGATACACTATTTGAGCCCAAGTTGAGTGTTAATTATACTTATGAGGTAAACCTGAGAAAGTATATTCACATGATGACAATAAGGAATTGTCCTCTCAACTTTCTTGTTGTAAATATTTTACTGTAGTTTTGCACTGACCTCACTGGCTTAACTACCTGGCAGGATGTAGCTTACTTGGCAGTTAATTAAGAGCAAAATGTTTGCCAAGTTAAATTAAGCCCAAAACTGCTCCTTTCCGAAGCCCGTCTCAGTACCAGAATTATTTAAGGAAAGCAGGAACAAAGCATTCCTCAACACCAGTGATTATCGACTGAATATGTAAAACTGATTTACTTCAGATAAAAACCCAGACCATCAATGCAATGCAGCGAAACATAGCAGTCCATTATTAGCAAAATGTCTCAATTGTCTTAATCGTCTCTAAAAATGGGAAAGTAGGAAAGAACATTGAAATTTTAGGTCTTATGTGATTATACAGGGTTGGTAAAGTATTAAGTGCTCTAATTACAGACAAAAATGCCCTCTTTGTTAGTGATCATTATGAGCCTTTTTTTTATTGAAGGCCAGGCAGAAAATATCCAGTTTATCTGAGCATTCATACATTTACCAACTGTGGAGGCAATGGCTTTGGGAAACAGGCTTTAAAAATTATTCATCTTGTCAAGTCACAAATTCATACACAGGAAACAGTCATTCAAAAACACTCCAACTTTAACATATAGGCCAGGATCTTGTTGGGTCAAAGAGCGTCTCGGACACCGGTCGGAGAACTGCCAGTGAACCCCATTAGTTCTGTTGGGGGAGGCCTGGTGGAATCAAATGCCCTTCAGCAACTTAACTGGTCACCATCAGGCCCTACCCAACGATTGAGGACCCAGCTGAGATCTTCCTGCCAGTCAGGGGTCAACAACCCCTCACACTGACAGCACCACCATGAGCGATGACTGCTGGCACCTGTCTGAGACCAAGGATCACCGAGGGACGCCAGACCAAATGTGTGAAGACAGGATGTGGATCACAGGGTAGGGGCCAAGAGAAGGGGGCGGGGGGGGTTGAAGACAAGGGCAGGAGGGTAGTTTCAGTGGCCACCCGGTTGATCAGATCCAGAATGCCGTTTTACAAGGGACCCCCATTTACTGCTGGGAAGCTGCTGCCAGTCCTGACACACAGAGATTACTGGGTGAGAAAGCTGTGCAACCCCAGTTAATCCCTGAGCTACAACTAAATTGAAATGGGAACAGGATAATGGCTCATTAATGAGTCAAACCGACATCTAGCCATCAGTGGCCAGGAATCCTGCGGGATTGCGAGAATGGAAAGTGGGATGAAAGAGCATGTTTGAGAGGTGCAGGAGGTGGAGGAAAGAGAGTGTGCTAAGGGTAGGGAGAAGAGAGTGCGAGGAGACAAAAGAGAGTCAATGCAGGGGTGAGGGAAGAGCATGTGTGCGAGGGGTGGGAGAAAGAGTGTGTGAGGGAGAAGAGAAAGCGTGTGCTGGGATGGAGGGAAAGAGAGTGTGCGTGTGAGGGGTGAAGGGAAGAGAGTGCATGTGAGGGGTGGGGGAAAGAGTCAGTGTGTGCGAGGGGTGGGGGGAAAGAGTCAGTGTGTGCGAGGGATGGGGGAAAGAGTCAGTGTGTGCGAGGGGTGGGGGAAAGAGTCAGTGTGTGCGAGGGGTGGGGGAAAGAGTCAGTGTGTGCGAGGGATGGGGGAAAGAGTCAGTGTGTACAAGGGGTGGGGGCAAAAGTCAGTGTGTGCGAGGGGTTGGGGAAAGAGTCAGTGTGTGAGGGGCGGGGGAAAAATCAGTGTGTGTGAGGGGTGGGGGAAAGAGTCAGTGTGTGCGAGGGATGGGGGAAAGAGTCAGTGTGTGCGAGGGGTGGGGGAGTCAGTGTGTGCGAGGGATGGGGGAAAGAGTCAGTGTGTGTGAGGGGTGGGGGAAGAGTCAGTGTGTGTGAGGGGTGGGGGAAACAGTCAGTGTGTGTGAGGGGTGGGGGAAAGTGTCAGTGTGTGCGAGGGGTGGGGGAAAGAGTCAGTGTGTGCGAGGGGTGGGGGAAAGAGTCAGTGTGTGCGAGGGGTGGGGGAAAGTGTCAGTGTGTGTGAGGGGTGGGGGAGTCAGTGTGTGCGAGGTTGTGGGGGAAAGTGTCAGTGTGTGTGAGGGGTGGGGGAAAGAGTCAGTGTGTGTGAGGGGTGGGGGAAAGAGTCAGTGTGTGTGAGGGGTGGGGGAAAGAGTCAGTGTGTGCGAGGGGTGGGGGAAAGAGTTAGTGTGTGCGAGGGGTGGGGGAAAGAGTCAGTGTGTGCGAGGGGTGGGGGAAAGAGTCAGTGTGTGTGAGGGGTGGGGAACGAGGGAATTTGTAAGGGATGGGCTTCAGCCTTCAGATCTCAGGGTGGGGTGGCCCCGAAATTCAAGCTGGGTACCGGACCCCATGACCTCTAAATCTGCCTCTGCCTCGTCGTAACACCTCCAACAACCACAACAATCTTCCTTTGTGCGAGCTATGGTCTCAGCTATTGACCTCAGTTTAACGTGGGCTGTTGGTTTCACACTTGTTTAAAAGTTGCCTTAATGTCAAGGGCAGTCATACTTACCTCACCTCAGGACATCCGCTCATTTAGCACCTTTGCCAGTCCAGCACTGCAAACAACACTGGAGATTATGCTGACATGAAAATAATATTTTTCCATACTTTTCTGGGGTTAGATTTGACTTTTGGCTTTAACTTCTACATGCTGGATATCGAGTAGGGGTTTAATAAAGAGGGTTGAAGGTCTATGCCCCAAAATATAAATAAAGGTTCCGCTTTGAGCTTTTTAAAGATTGTAGCTAGAAATTTGACTGCGCTGAGCAGGTTTACGGCTGCTTCCCAGAGATTTGCTATGTCGCTAGTTACTCTCTGCACAGCTCACATGACAGTGCTGGAGGGGAATGGGTCGAAACAGATGTGTCCCATGTGTGTGCAAGGAGACTTTGAATCAGCATAATTCTGATGTTGCACACTCCAACAGGCCGATGTAATGCCAGGATTCCATAGTCCAGGCCACAAATGTGTGCATCATCCACTAGGGGTAAGTTATCCTGCTGCTAGATGGGTCCTGACACATTAAAGGGATCACCTCACAAGTTAAAGGTGCAGTGTTTTTGAGGAACTTTTCCTTAGGGTGACTGGGTGGGAGCTCTCTGCTGGGATCTTGGAAGTGCTTCTTTAGCCGTTTCAGAATTTGGTGTTGGGGAGATGCTGTAATCAAATGTTAGGCCTGACTCCTAAGTGCCAGGGAGCGGTGCTGTGTGGGTGGTAGAATTGTGGTTCATTGAGTAGAATAGGAGATTGGTACCATGACGGGTATGAGATGTCGGACAGAATTCTCCGGTCATGACTTCCGGTGGCATCCATGGAGTGAGTGGTCGCACATTCGCTGGCTCCCGCTCCAGGTGGATTTTTTCAGTCTTTTCCCTGCCCGAAGGGCAAAGTATTTGAGGGCAAAAGGTGCAGGAGGGCCTGGGGAAGATAATACTCCTCTGGTGTGGCTGGTGGATGGATTCACGGACAAGGAAGAAAGAGCTATTGAAGTAGGAGAGTCTTCGTGGTGTGCCACAGGTAAAGATGGCGACAGACAAGGGGGCTGTGCTGCCCGCCCAGTGGTCGACGGAGCAGTTGGTGGAGTTGAACAATAAGTTCCTACAGAGGAGGAAAGAGGCCCGGGAAGACCTAGCCAAGGTGGTGGAACCACTGATATCTGGGATTGAGCGAGTGGAGCAGAGTCTGGAGTCCCAAGGCCTGACGATCCAGA
This sequence comes from Scyliorhinus canicula, assembly GCF_902713615.1. Lineage (NCBI taxonomy): Eukaryota > Metazoa > Chordata > Chondrichthyes > Carcharhiniformes > Scyliorhinidae > Scyliorhinus > Scyliorhinus canicula. Next base: position 43,707,351 of record NC_052147.1, on the reverse strand, counting down.
ACGTGGAGGAGGTGGTGGGGGAGCACGAGGAGAAGTTGGCCTCATTGGTGGCTGAGATAGGAGTGATGCGGGAGACCCAGAAAAAGCTGAGAGAGAAGGTGGAGGATTTGGAGAACCGCTCCAGAAGACGAAACCTAAGGATCGTCCTGAAGGTATTTAAGGTGTGGAGGTTGTGGTGTATGTGGCAAGGATGCTGGAGGGATTGCTGGGGGAGGGGGCCTTTGATCAGTCCCTGGAGGTGGACTGAATGAACAGGGCGCTGAGGAGGAGACCGCAGTCTGGCGAACCAACCAGGGCGATGATGGTGCAGTTGCACCACTTTCTGGACAAGAAGATCCTTTGATGGGCGAGGTAGACCAGGAACTGTACCTGGGAAGGGAATGAGCTGGGGGTGTACCAGGACCTGGGTGCAGAACTGGCAAAGAGGAGGGCTGGGTTTAACCAGACTAAGGCTACCCTCTTCAAATAGGAGGTGTAAGGTTTGGGGTATTGTACCCGGCCCGCTTGTGGGTGGCTTTCCAGAAGCAAGAGCTTTATTTCGACACGCCAGAGGAGACGATGGAATTTATGAGGGATAATAGACTGGGAGGAGTATGAAGACATTGAACTTTCAAGGTTTTTTGCGTGTTCTTGAAAGTGTTTGGTGTTGGGCTTTTGGGGGCAGGTTTTCACAGGGGAGCAATGATGGTGAGTGTGCCTTTTGTTAATCTTTGGGGACGAATGGTTGGGCTGGTTGGGGGGTGGAGGGAACTGGAGGGAGGAAGGACAGTTGGAGGCCATGGGCGGGGGTCACCACACTAGCTGGGCGGGCAAGTTAATGGGAGGTGGGGGGTTGCCAGGAGGAAGGCGTAAGGGTTGGGGATGGGGTTGGCTCTTTGTTTGAGGGAGGGGCAAGGGTTGTTGACATGGGTGTGGTTGGTGTGACGCAGTTGGGAAGAGACAAATGACAGTAATCCAGGGGTGGGTCTGGAGGTTCGCGTGACGCTGGCCGGGGCTGGCTCAAAAAGGATATGGCAGATCGGCAAGGGAAGGGGATGGGGAGCCCCCTGATCAGGCTGGTCACATCGAACATGAGGGGCTTGAATGGGCTGGTTAAAGGGTCCATATGTTCACGCATCTGAGAAACCTGAAGGCGGATGTGACTTATTTGCAAAGGACACACTTGAAATTGGGGAACAAGACGAGGTTGAGAAAGGGATGGGCGGGGCAGGTGTTTCATTCAGGGCTGGATATGAAGAAAAGGGGGATGGTGGTGTTGGTTAATAATTGGGTTGCGTTCAAGGTGGGAAGTATTGTGGCCGATCCGGGGCGGGAGGGGATATATATGATGGCTAGTGGAAAGTTGGAGCGGATGTCAGTGGTTCTGGTGAGTATCTATGCCCTGAATTGGGATGATGTGGATTTTATGAGGCGGGTGTCAGGGAAGATCTCGGACTTGAACTCGCAGCAGCTTATAATGGGGGGGGGGGGGTATAATATGGTCATAGATCCAAGCTTGGACCGGTTGAGCCCCAATTCATCAAGGGTGTCAGCAGTGGTGAGGGAGCTCAGTGGTGTGGTGATATGCCTGTGCACAGTTTTGTAGATAGTTAATGATGCGATCTCCAACCAGCTGGTGGTGCCAGCCATCCTTCAGATGACCTGAGATACCTGGCAGTTGGTAGTAGGAGACGATAGTCGCAGGTTGAATAGTTCCAGTAGAATTCATATAATAGTCATCATCTGTAAAGTACTCTGATCGTTATCTTACCACATGTGTGTGTCAATAAGGCTCGTTTTAATGAATCAACTGGAGGTTCTGTGTACCTTGTTGCAACGGCCATCACACAGAACACAACAAGTGGGTTTCTGGAGCATATGGGAGGTGGACCCGTGAAGGTTCGAGAGATGGAGGGCGAAGGAGTTTTCATACTTCTCCCATGTGCCGTGGGTGTACTCCCAGATTGATTTTCTTGTGCTGGACGAAAAGTTGCTGGCGGGGGTGGTTGACTCGGGGTATTCGGCGATTGTGGTTTCCAACCATGTGCATGGCCCAGGTGGGGGCCCCAGCGCCCGCAGTAGAGGATGCATGTGGGGTTGTTGGCAGACAAGGAGGTGTGTGAGCAGGTGAGGGCAGCCATTTGGGGCTACATGGAGCTAAACATGCTGCCACACTGCAGGAGGTGCTCAAGGCGGTAGTCAGGGAGGAGTTTATATAAATCCGGGCGCATAGGTGCTGCATAGGGCCCACATGACTGGGTCGAGGATGAGTAGGTTTTTCGGGGGCGAGGACAGGTGTGCTAGGTGCTCGGGGAGCCCAGCAAACCACGCCCATATGTTTTGGGCGTGCCCAGCGTTGGGGGAGTTTTGGAAGGGGTAGCAAGGACGGTGTCGAGGGTGGTGGGATCCAGGGTCGAGCCAGGCTGGGGACTCGCAATTTTTGGGGTGGCAGTGGAGCCGGGAGTGCAGGAGGTGATAGAGGCCGGTGTTCTGGCCTTTGCATCCCTAGTAGCCCGGCGGAGTATCTTACTCCAGTAGAAAGATGCGTGGCCCCCAAGCGTGGAGTCCTGGATCAATGATATGGCGGGGTTCATTAAATTGGAGAGGGTGAAATTTGCCCTGAGGGGATCAGTACAAGGGTTTTTCAGGCGGTGGCAGCCTTTCCTGGACTTCCTGGCTGAACGGTAGGGAAATAGGCCGACAGCAGCAGCAACCCGGGGGGGGGGGGGGGGGGGGGGGGGGGGGGAGAGGGGGGGGGGGGGGGGGGGAGGGAGGGGTCTGGATTGGGGGGAGGAAGAACTGTGTACATGGGTCTGCGGGATGTGGCGGGTGCTATCTCTTTCCCTTTTGTTGTTTGGGTGCTCTTTTGTTTTTCTTTTCCTTTTTCCTTTTGTTTGAAGTTGCTCTTGAAGTTGGGGGGGGGTATTGTTCTTTGGGTGTGACCGCGGTTGTTTGTTAATAGAGTTAAGATGTTTATATTTTGTAAAAATTTCAATAAAAATTATTTAAAAAAAAAAAATCCGGGCGCATTGGGAGAAAACGGAGCAGGAGGCGAGGGCCCGATTGGTGGACAAGGTTTTGAGGGTGGACAGTGTCATGATATGCAGACATGCTGATAATGGTATACAGAGAGGCACAGACAGGCAGCTAATGAACACAGAGAACAGGACATGACCAAAGAGAAGGCAGGACACTCAGGGGTGGTATCTCACTGTAAAGGCCACGAGGCACTCACACTCCGCCTCTTTCCACTGATGAACATCTACAGAGTGATTCAGGGTGTAGTTACAGTATCACACCTCCAGCACATGGCTAAGAGCTAGTCTGGTTCAGTCAGACAGAGTAACCACACATAGGTTAGCAGAGAGTCGAAGTCATAGAGAACTTCAATAAATCAGATTGAACTAACTTCAAGGTCTGGAGTATCTTTTAGTTAAAGTTGCATCCAGTTGCAGCCTGTGTTATCCCAGAGTACATAACATGACAGACAGGAGATACTCGGAGGCGCCAGGGGCAGGGTTGTTGAAGGAGAGGCAGAGACTCCAGATGGAGTTTGGCTAGTCTCAATGAGAAAGACTGTGGGGCAGCTGCGGAGAGCCAGAGGGCAGTGTATGAGTATGGGGAGAAGGTGAGTAGGGTGTTGGCCCATCAGTTGAGAAAGCAAGAGACGGCAAGGGAGAGTTAGGGATGATAAGAGCAAGGTGCTGATGGGCCCGGAGTGGGCGAATGGGGTATTTGAGGCATTTTGTAGAAGGCTGTACAAGTCGGAGCCCCCAGGCGAAGAGGAGGGGATGCAACGATTCTTGGATGGGCGAGAGTTTCCCAAAGTAGAGAAGGGGGTGGTTCAGGGACTGGGGACCCTAATTGAGCTGAGGGAGGTGATGGAGAGTAGGGGACGATGCAGACAGGGAAGGCTGCGGACCGGATAGGTTCCCAGTAGAGTTCTATAAAAATTTTGGGGCACACTAGGGGCCACTTATGGTGAGGGCGTATAATGAAACAAGGGAGAGAGGGAATCTCCCCCCAACATTGTCGCAGGCTTCCTTGATTTTAAAAAAGGGTAAGGATCCGGAGCAGTGCGGCTCGAACCACCCGATATTATTATTGAATGTGGGCGTCAAGTTACTGGTAAAGGTGTTGGCATCGTGAATTTTAGGACTGTGTCCAGGGTTGATAGGTGAAGATCAAACAGGTTTGTGAAGGGGAGGCAGTTGTTGGCGAATGTGAGGAGGTTACTCTATGTAATAATGATGCCTTCGGAGCGGCAGGGGGCAGTGGTGGTAATGGACACGGAGAAGGCGTTTGATTGGGTGGAGTGGCGTATCTGTTGGAGGTGCTGGGGCTGTTCAGGTTGGGGTTTGTAGATTGGGTCCGGTTGTTGATTAAGGCACCAGTTGCGATTGGGCGGACGAACCGAGTTGGGGATACTTCGGGCTACATCAGGGATGAGGCAGGGGTACTCGCTCTCCCCATTACTCATTGCCTTGGAGATAGAGTCGCTGGCAATGGCGCTTAGGGCATCGAGGGACTGGAGGGGGATTGAGCGGGGGGGGGGGCGGTGTCGAGCACAAGGTCTCATTGTTTTTGGACGACCTGCCACTGTATATTTCGCACCCGGTGGATAGCATAGGAGGCAACATGAGGATCCTGGGGGAGTTTGGCCGGTTCTCGGGCTACAGGTTGAATGTGGGAAAAAGTGAGGTGTTCCCGATTGAGACTAGAGGGCAGGAAAGGAGATTAGGGGAGTTGCTGTTTAGGTTGGTGAGGATGAGTTTTAGATATTTTGGTATCCAGGTGGCACGGAGCTGGACGCAGCTGCACAATCTGAACCTGGTTTGGTTGGTGGAGCAGATGAGGGTGGGCTTTAAGAGGTGGGATGTGCTGCCGCTGTCACGGGCAGGGCAGGTGCAGACAGTGAAAATGGTGGTGCTGCCAAGATTTCTGTTTGCATTTCAGAACCTCCCAATCTTCAGCTGGAGTTGCTAAATATGATGAATTACTACTGGGCGACGAATATTACTATGGCTAGGCAATTGAGGACGGATGGAGGCGACATCATGTAGGGGTACAAGTTTAAGGGCGTTGTTGTTGGGGCCTTTACCGTTCTCGCTGGCCAGGTACTCCGTGAGCCCTGTGGTGGTGTCGGCCCAAAGGGTGCGGGGGCAATAGAACATAGAACACTACAGCGCAGTACGGGCCCTTCGGCCCTCGATGTTGCGCCGACCTGTTAAACCATCTGAAGCCTATCTGACCTACACTATTCCATTTTCATCCATATGTCTATCCAGTGACCACTTAAATGCCCTTAAAGTTGGCGAGTCTACTACTGTTGCAGGCACGGCGTTCCACACCCCTACTATCTGAGTAAAGAAACTGCCTCTGACATCTGTCCTATATCTATCACCCCTCAATTTAAAGCTATGTCCCCTCGTGTTGGTCATCACCATCCGAGGAAAAAGACTCTCACTGTCCACCCTATCTAACCCTCTGACTATCTTATATGTCTCTATTAAGTCACCTCTCAGCCTTCTCCTCTCTAACGAAAACAACCTCAAGTCCCTGAGCCTTTCCTCGTAAGACCTTCCCTCCATACCAGGCAACATCCTAGTAAATCTCCTCTGAACCCTTTCCAAAGCTTCCACATCCTTCCTATAATGTGGTGACCAGAACTGCACACAGTACTCCAGGTGCGGCCGCACCAGAGTTATGTACAGCTGCAGCATGACCTTGTGGCTCCGAAACTCAATTCCCCTGCTGATAGGCTAGCACACCATATGCCTTCTTAACAGCCCTATTAACCTGGGTGGCAACTTTCAGGGATTTATGTACCTGGATGCCGAGATCTCTCTGTTCATCTACACTACCAAGAATCTTGCCATTAGCCCAGTACTCTGCATTCCTGTTAATCCTTCCAAAGTGAACCACCTCACACTTTTCCGCATTAAACTCCATCTGCCACCTCTCAGCCCAGCTCTGCAGCTTATCTATGTCCCTCTGTATCCTATAACATCCTTCAGCACTATCCACAACTCCACCGACCTTCGTGTCATCTGCAAATTTACTAACCCATCCTTCTACACCCTCTTCCAGGTCATTTATAAAAATGACAAACAGCAGTGGCCCCAAAACAGATCCTTGCGGTACACCACTAGTAACTGAACTCCAGGATGAATATTTGCCATCAACCACCACCCTCTGTCTTCTTTCAGCTAGCCAATTACTGATCCAAACCGCTAAATCACCTTCAATCCCATACTTCCTTATTTTCTGCAATAGCCTACCGTGGGGAACCTTATCAAACGCCTTACTGAAATCCATATACACCACATCACATTACCCTGATCCACCTGTTTGGTCACCTTCTCAAAAAACTCAATAAGGTTTGTGAGGCATGACCTACCCTTCACAAAACCGTGTTGACTATCGCTAATCAACTTGTTCTTTTCAAGATGATTATAAACCCTATCTCTTATAACCTTTTCCAACATTTTACCCACAACCGAAGTAAGGCTCACAGGTCTATAATTACCAGGGTTGTCTCTACTCCTCTTCTTGAACAAGGGGACAACATTTGCTATCCTCCAGTCTTCCGGCACTATTCCTGTCGACAAAGACGACATAAAGATCAAGGACAAAGGCTCTGCAATCTCCTCCCTGGCTTCCCAGCCAGGCAGCCTCATGGCGGCAGCATCTGGAGCTGGAGGGTGCCTTGGAGTGGGTACCAATTTGTAACAACCATAGGAGGGGGCCGAGATGTTGGCGGAGGCCTTGCGTAGGGTGAACGCATCCTCGTCGTGTGTAAGGCTAAGCCTCATCTCGTTCAAGGTGGGACATAGGGGTCATATGACTCTAGCGAGGATGAGTAGGTTCTTTGAGGGGGTAGAGGGTAAATGTGGGCGGTGCGCAGGGGGACCCGAAAATCACATCCACATGTTCTGGGCGTGTCCAAATTGAGGGGGTTTTGGCAGGGGTTCTTGGATGTGATGTCCCAGGTGTTGGGTGTAGAGATGATCTCGCGTCCAGAGGTGGTGATATTTGGGAGTTGGAAGGCCCCGTGAGTCCAGGGGGTGAGAGAGGCCGATGTTTTGGCTTTTGCCTCCCTGATAGCCAGGAGACAGATTTTGCTCGGGTGGTGGGACTCAGAGCAGCTGAAAACGAGGTATGGGTGAGCAAACTGGTGGAATTCCTGAAGTTGGAGAAGTTTGCCTTGAGGGGGTCGGCAGCTAGGTTTACCCAGAGGGGGAAGTTATTTATTGATTTCTTTGAGGAGGTTTGAGAGGCCAAGGAGGGGGGAGAGGAAATGGAGTAAGGGGGTTAAATGGGGAAGGTGGGATGTGAGGAGGGGTTGGCTTCAGGGGAGCAGGAGGGAGCGGGGGTTGTTTATTGAATTGTTTGGTTATAGTTCTGATTCTTTTTGTATATACGAGAATGTCTTGAATAAAAATATACATTTTAAAGATTTAAAACAAAGAAAAAATACTTCTCTGGTCATTGCGATTCACTTTTCCCCGCCAATGGGCTTGGAGTGCATCCAATGGGAAATCCCATTGACAATCAGTAGGAGGATAGAATCTGACAGGCAAAAACCCCCGGCCGAGAAACACTCGGCTGGGGAACCAAAGAATCCAGCCCGTGTTGTCTTCTATGTGAGGCTCCCTAATTGCCCTTGAATTGAGCGTATTTCAGAGGGCATTTTAAGAGTCAACCATCATTGGGATGGATCTGGAGTCACATGTAGGCCAGACCAGGTAAGGGTGACAGATTCCCCTCCTTAAAGGGCATTAGTGAGCCAGATATGTCTTTACGACAATCGACAATCGTCAACATCAGACTTTTAATTCAGAATTTTATTGAATTCAAATTCTACCATTTACCATGGTGGAATTTAAACTCGGGTCCCCAGGTCTCTGAACTACCAGTCCAGTGGTAATACACTGTGCCACAGCCTCCCCTTGTGGCAATAACCTTGATCGCCCATGTGAGGTGATTGTACTTTTTATAGCACATGTCCTTGGCGCATGTTTCGAGTCATTGACCTTCCTGGCAATGTGTTTCCATCACATCCTCAGGCTGAGGGTTTCTTTCTCACTCAGGGAAATTAAATGTCTCTCCTGGGCTTCACTTCTGCCACCAGAACCTCCAAGGCAGCCTCATTATTCTTGAGAGGGTGCTCCTGTGCGTGCTGCACCATTCTGCTTCCTGCAATCTTCCCAGTTAAGTTACCACACCCTTCACTTCAGCAATGCAGCTTCCCTTTAAGAAGGGAAGGGTGGATGAACCATGTGATTTCTGAACAATATTTTCTGACATTCACTGTGCAGTACATGGGCCACCGTCAGTGTTTAGGAGAGATCAGCGTGGGCGGCACTGAGGTCAATGGTATCAGATGAGTTGGGGGCACCAAATTCAAAAGCCTCTTTACCACAATCTAACCAAGCTTGGTCATTAATCACGACCCCGCACCCAAAAAACTGTGGTTATCCAATTTCTAACCTTGTGTTGCGTCTTATCACATTTGTTTCAGTAGAAGTACTGATGCTGGAATAGTATTAGCAATAGTGAAAGACTATTATATCAGGAAAAAACAAGTAAACATCACTCAATGTTCTGTATTGAGTTTCATACTGTTCTGATTTGGCTTTACTCAATTGTGACATTTGTTTACTGACCTTTGGATGACCTACACATTATGCTGCCGTGTCCTTTTGTTGCCATCTTACTTTCAATTTCATTGGCTGCAGTGAATCCCGCCTCCTTATCTGTATCACTATTGACGATACTTTCAAGTTTATGGAATGCTTATTTGCTGCGATAGGCACCAGTGAGAAAACTGCAAGATCATGCTCCCATTCACTAATTAGGAAGACGTATAAACTCCTCAGTGATCATAGAAAGGTGGGCCACTCATTAAAAGGAAGTGCTCATTGACCAATTAATTTATTACAATAACAAAAGCACTTTCTTGTACTCAACATTATGGCTGCAAGCCTAAATAAACAGGCTCACACTATATTGTGTACATTAATACTAATTGAAACTTGGCCTCCCTCTCCCTGGAAATGGTTCAGCGCAGGGTTACAAGGATGATTCCTAGCTTAAAGAAACCTATCCAATAAGCTTACGGGCCAGTCTATTCATTTTACAGTAACATAGACTTAGAGCAGTCCTGATAGAGACATTCAAAATTGAAAGGGTTGGATTATATGCCTATTAATAAGATAATTTTAGTTTGATTGCATAGTTCACAAGGGCTACACACTTAAACACCGCAAGATAAGGAATAGGTTGGATTCTAGGCGGTTATACCTTTCCAGAGGGGAATGACCCGCTTGAATGAGTTGCCAGATTGTGTAGCGATCATTGACACAAAACTCCTTCAAAAAATGACCCCCCCCCCCCCAACTATTGGTCCGAGGTTGTATCTGTTTTTTTTCTGCTTCCTACTTGGCTGCGGAGGATGGGAAAAGGGCTACAAAATATAGCCCTTACAAACAACTCATGGATTGCAATGTCCAACTACCCTACCCAACTTCAATGTTACATAGGCAGCACACCAACTCTGTGCTGCCTGTACATTATTATGATTTCTTTTTTTTAATAAATTTAGAGTACCCAATTATTTTTTTCCAATTAAGGGGCAATTTAGCGTGGCCAATCCGCCTAGCCTGCACATCTTTGGGTTGTGGGGGTGAAACCCACGCAGACACGGGGAGAATGTGCAAACACGGACAGTGACCCAGGGCCGGGATTCGAACCCAGGTCCTCAGCGCCGTAGGCAGCAATGCTAACCACTGTGCCACCGTGCTGCCCACATTATTATGATTTCTGTGTGCAACCAACATTAACTATCCTGTTCATTGGATGCACATTGTCTCAATATGGGTTCTTTATGTTGCTGTGGTGGTGACTGATTGATGAGACCTTGAGGCTTGTGTGCTTAGGTATAGCACCTTTAAGTATTTACAATTCCAAGTATGGTCTTGCTTGGTGTTGATGCTCCACCATGCGAGCGTACTGCTTACAGATTGTTCTTCTAGACTGTTCTCTTCCTTCAAGTCATTGTCAAAAAGCCAACCAAGCTGACAATGCCGAATTGCATAACCTTTTATTAAAACAATGAAACATACAAAAGTATTAGAATCATCTTCAAGAATTGTATTGCCTTCCATTGTCCATGTGGAGTTTGCACATTCTCCCCGTGTCTGCGTGGGTTTCAACCCCACAATCCAAAGATGTGTAGGCTAGGTGGATTGGCCATGCTAAATTGCCACTTAATTTAAAAAAAAAAGAATTGTATTGCCTTTTAAAATATGGAAGGACACTGCATTACCTGGATACTTAAAGTTGACCTGGAATTTTTTTTTAAAAAAAGCATCTGAGGTTTACCTAAGGGAGGAGGAGATGTTCCTGTTTTGTATTTTGTTTTTGTTTGGTTTGTATGAACCACTTTTGCACTAGGTTAGGAGCCATTCAGCTGTTCTGGGTTTGTTTTGTTCTTGATGGGGGATGGTGGGTTGCTCTTTACTTTGTGTTCAGTGGGGATTAAAAGTTTGCACTGGGAGAATGATTGAGCGGGGGGAAGGAGAATCAGTGGGAGGGTAGGATTCTAGGTGGCATTGGTGAGGGCTACCAGATTAGCTGGGCGGGCTAGCTCACGGAAGCACAGTGGGGGGGGGGGGGGGTGAATAGGTGGTTAGTGTGTTGATGGGGTTTGGGATTATTATTTTGTTATGGTGGGGGGGGGGGTGGAGAGGGGGTAGAAGACTGCTGACGGGGGGTAGCAGCCTACTAACAGGGGAGGTGTTGGAAGGTGACATGGGGGAGTCGATGACAGTGGGCACCCGAGGACGGCCTGCAGGCCACGGGTTGGAGACTGTCCCAGAAAGGGTTATGGTTGATCGGCCGGGGAGGGGGGGGGGGGGGGGGGGGGGGGGGGGCAGGCTGATCACATGAAATGTGAGAAGGCTGAATGGGCCAGTCAAGAAGGCCCATGTGTTCCCACATTTGTAAAGCTTAAAGGCAGACATGGCAATGATACAGGAATCAAACCTGAGGGTGGTGGATCAGACTAGGCTGAGGATGTGCTGGGTAGGGCAGGTATTCCATTCAGGACTAGACTCCAAACCAAAGTGGGGGGGGGGTGGCAATTCTGATTAACAGGCGTTTGAAGTGGGAAGTATAGTTGCGGACCCAGAGAGCAGATATGTTACTGTGAGCGGGAAGCTGGAGGGGATGCTGGTGGTGCTGGTGAACAATTATGCACCAAACTGGGATGACATAGAGTTCAAGAGGCAGGTACTGGGGAAGATCCCTGATCTGGACTCGCATCGGCTGGGGGGACTTTAATACAGTTATGGATCCAAGGCTGGATCGGTCGAGTTTGAGGTCAGGGGAGGAATCGGCAGCTGCGAAGGAGCTAAAGAAGTTTATGGAACATATTTGGGGGGGGGGGGGGGGGGGGGGGGGGGGTGTCCGTGGAGGTTTGGGCAGCCAAGATCGAAAGAATACTCTTTTTTTCCCAATGTACACAAAATGTACTCCCGAATTGACTTTTTTGTTATGGATAGAACGTTTTTGGTGGCGGTGATAGAACTTGAGCCTTGAGTACTCGGCGATAGTAGTGTCAGATCATGCTCCACACTTGGTGGACCTACGGAAGAGTAAGGGGGTGGCAGTGCCTGCACTGGAGGTTAGATGTCGGGCTATTAGCGGAGGAGGAGGTGTGTGTGTGTGTGCGGGTGAGGGAGGCCATTTGGAGGTATGTGGAGATAAACGATAGGGGAGGTTTCAGCAGCTACGGTATGAGAGGTGTTGAAGGCAGTAGTGAGAGGGAGTTTATTTCGATAAGGGCATACAGGAGAAGGCTGAACAGGCGGAGATGGATAGATTAGTGAAGGAGATTCCCCAGGTGGACAGGAGGTAGCTGGAGGCCCCAGAGGCAGGACTGTTGAAAGAGCGGCAGAGGTTGCAGATGGAGTTTGGGTTGCTATCTGCAGGGAAGGCAGTGTGACAGTTGAGAAAGTGGAGAGGGGCGGTGAACGAATACAGGGAGAGGGATGCTAGCACACCAGCTAAGGAAACGGGAAGCGGCGAGGGAGATTGGGAAAGTGAAGGACAGAGGGGGAAATCCGATCTTGGATCCAGTTGGGATGAACGGGGTGTTTAGGGAGTTTTATTGCTGGTTATATGAGGCGGAACCCCCAGCCGGTGTGGAGGTGTTGAGGAGGTTTTTGGAGGGATTGGAGTTTCCAAGGGTGGAAGAAGAGCTGGTAGAGCAGTGTTCTTCAAACCTTTTTTCCGGGGACCCATTTTTACCAACCGGCCAACCTTCGCGACCCACGCCGGCTGACCTTCACGACCCACCATTTTCTCTTACCTTGTTTGCTGCTGACAAAAATGGAGGAAATGGTTTTGGGTCCCTTTTGGCCCTCGTACACACTCCTCCAATGGAACCTGTTGGATGAAGGTGAAGCCTTCCGGTGTCGGAAAGTATGGAGTCTCCATCTGTCCAAAGTTCTGCAATTTTTTCCTGTAAAATTTTATCAAATAAACTCCCCCTGAACTTGTGAAGAAAAAATAAAATGAGTAAAATAAATGAAAAAGATGAATAAACCCCCAACCCCCGAACTTGTAAAAAAAATGAATAAAATAAATGAAAAAGGTGAATAAACCCCCAACCCCCAAACTTGTAAAAAAAAAAGAATAAAATAAATGAAAAAAATAAAAATTAAATGAATAAAATGAATGAATAAATGAATAAAAACCACTACAGAACCTGTAAAACAAAAAGCTGCAAATGTTTAAGGCCCCTAAAGGCCCCTACCAGTGCCCCTAAACTTACAGAGAGCTGTCCTTTGTTTGTTTGTGTGTATGTGTGCATGCGCTGGGGAATTTTAAAAACGATAGCTAGTTGCATCTACAGGTGACAAATTGTGCCTTATCTACAGGTGACAAATTGTGAAATTTGTTTTTTACAAAACAATTAATTTTTAATAATAAATCTGTCATTCTGTGTTTGTTGAAAGATGCCTGGTTAAACCTCTTTTATTCTGGGTCTAGCAGTAGCAAAGGTAAATAATTGGCCATTTTGGTGAGCGAATTAAACATTTACACTAAGGTTGCAACATGTGGAATAGCGAGGTGATATAAACTGTGCACTCCTCCCATCCTGATCATAAGAATGTTTAAGTAATACTTTTCACCTTTTTAATATTCAAAAGAATAGATTTGTGTAAAGGCAGAGGATAATTAAAGGAAAGATATACATGTTTTCCTTCAAAGTCCAAAACTGTGCAGGTTAGGTGGATTGATCATTTTAAATTGCCTCTTAGTGTCCAAAGGTGTGCAGGTTAGGTGGGGCTACGGGGGCAGGATGGGGGAGTGGGACTAGGCAGGGTGCTCTTTCAGAAGGTTAACGCAGACTTTACGGGCCAAATGGCCTTCTTCCGCACTGTAGGGATTGCATGGATTTGATTCTGTGGCATGCAGTAGTATTCACAAAATTGAATACAAACTAGAGAGAGAGAGAGAGATCATGGACGTGATTCTCCATCTGCCACGCCCGTTTTCTGGTGTGGAGTGACCTCGCCGGCAGCAGGATTCTCCGTCCTGGCAGCCGGCCAATGGGGTTTCCCATTGTGGGCACCCCCACGCCGTCGGGAAATCCACGGGAGTGCGCCGCAAGCGAAACGGAGGATCCCGCTGATGGAGAAGCGAATCCCATAAGTCCATCTGCCCAGCAGAAGTGGGGCAATAGTGGAGTTAAAATGGCAGCAATGGACTTATTGCTATTCCTCTATCCCTCACTATTTTTCCTAAGGCTTTGTGCTTGACTTTCCTGAATCAAGCAAGAGTCTCCTTAATCTCTGCACATTATGGTCCGGCTACTAACATACAACACAAATGTAATTTTAACTATCTGCTGGATGGAGTTTCACCATGGATGCTCTGCTCTTTTAAACCTAGTGATGAAGCAGAAGAGGCTCAGAAAGGTAAGTGTTAACAAATATTTTTAGGGGTCAAATGGAACAGAATCATAGAATCATAGAATTTACAGTGCAGAAGGAGGCCATTCGGCCCATCGAGTCTGCGCCGTCTCTTGGAAAGAGCACCCTATTTAAGCCCACACTAAGGGCAATTTAACATGGCCAATCCACCTAACCTGCACGTCTTTGGACTAGAGAGAACCACAAGTCTCTGCAAGAATGCTGAGGTTCACTGCCACCCCATGGTCCCCACTACAGTTCTGCACCTTAGGGATTGTATGGATTCTATTCTGTGGAATATAGTAGTATTCACAATATTGAATACCACAGAATGGTAGCACAGTGGTTAGCACTGTTGCTTCACAGTGCCAGGATCCCAGGTTTGATTTATGGCTTGGGTCACTGTCTGTACGGAGTCTGTACGTTCTCCCTGTGTCTGCGTGGGTTTCCTCCGGGTGCTCTGGTTTCCTCCCACAAGTCCCGAAAGACGTGCTGTTAGTTAATTTGGACATTTTGAATTCTTCCTCTGTGTACCCAAACAGGCGCCAGATTGTGGCGACCAGGGCATTTTCACAGTAACTTCATTGCAGTGTTAATGTAAGCCTACTTGTGACATTAAAGATCACTAAAAAAGAGCATGACTGCAAACTCCCCTCTAGCACTTTGTTACCAAATATTTAAAATGTACCCCACAGAGTGCACCAGTTATATCCATCCATTTGAAGGCACTCTTTTAAAATGTTGCATGTCTTAAAAATAATGGCTTAATTGGGGAATGTTTTTTAAACAGTTCTGTGGAATGGGAGCCACGACCAAACCAAAAATAATAGTAGCCCAAATTAACAGCGTGTGTCTGAAAGTACAGGTGGAGAGATATCTTGCTGCATGTCTATGAATTGGGTCATTTCACCAAGTTGATATGAGGTCACATTATTTCAAAATTAAATAGAATAAACAGTGTATAGGTATTGATTTTTCTGCTGTAGCTATTCCTCGTAATGCAACAGAAACAAATTTGTACCAATCCATTAATCAAAAGGTCAAACATCCCTTGCCAACTAACCAAAGTTGGCGATCTTCGGGTTTTCCGCAGTCAAACTAAAAATACTGATAAAAAAATGGAGAATATAACATTTAATGACCGATTCCTAAGTGTCTTCATCTTTATTCATTACTTCCTCTAACGAGGAATTAAAAGGTAGGTGTCCCTGGTGAGTAAAACTGATAGTTAATGACAAAGCATAAGAATTTTATAGTTATTGTTTCTCGTTATAATGTCCAGTCATCAAATTAAAGCGATAATTATCAGCGGCCTAGTTTTCTGGGACTGCAGAAGTCAAATTCCATTCTTATTGGGATTCCAAGCATTTTACTGGTGTTTTGGGGATCACATTCTGAAATTCCATCCATTCTTCTGTGAAAGTGAATATCAGTGGCCAATACAATTCATTCATTGCTTTCTAACATCCCTCTAGCAGAGAATGCCATCGCGAGTGAACGGCATGCTGCCAAGAAACACATGGCTGAGAGGCCAGAGAATGCCACCTGTAATGTAGAAAGCACTGATGCCAATTTGATCACAACAAACTCTCGCAAACAACATTGTGATAATGACCAGAGAATCTGTTTGGATATTGATTGAAGAATAAATAACGGTGAAGACACCATAAGACATAGGAGCAGAATCAGGCCACTTGGCCCATCGAGTCTGCTCCGCCATTCAATCATAGCTGATATTTTCTCATCCCCATTCTCCTGCCTTCTCCAGCTGAGGGCAATGGAGGCCATCGCCCGTCCTTTTGGAACAACATCAAGGAGTATACCATTGATCTTCTACGAACACCTAGTCTTTCACATTTGCCTCACAGGGCAGAGACTACCTCAGCTTATTCTGTCATCTAGAAAGCATATTCCATCAAAGCTGCAGCACTCCCACAGTATTGCACTCAAATGATAGATTTGGTGGTTGTGCTCAAACTCTGGAAGGGGACTTCAACCCACAACCTTCAGATTCCAGGGAGCCACAGCTGGTATAGCCCCGAACAGGCACCGGAATATGGCGACTAGGGGCTTTTGACAGTAACTTCATTTGAAACCTACTTGTGACAATGAGCGATTTTCATTTCATTTGATTTTTTTTCATGCTTGTTCAAACTTCATTATCCACAAGTCACAGGAACGGTGAGCGGGACTGTGGAGCAAGAGGAAGAAGGAAGGGGTGTAACAGCCAGTAATTTAACTGGAGAGCACAAAGACTAGGGAGACAGTTGTAAGGCCAATGATCACAAGTAAGGGCAAAAACAAATTGTTGTCAATTGGTAAGGGATGAAAAGATGGAAATCACTTTCCAAACTGACCCCACCTGGTTTTTACTGGTATCAGGAAGCCTTGAGCTGAGGCTATGGGTCCTGGCATTTCCATTTGGGTAGCCAATCTATAACCATGAAAGCGCATCAATCTTTACACAAACTGCTAGAATTTGGATCAATAAAAATACTGCCAAGGTAACTGCTCACGTATCTTTGTTATTGCTAACAGGCCATACATAACACCAGCAAATAAAAAATCTATCCATTTATAGAGCAGGATCTAACCAAAAAAAAGAGAGTTAATTCTGGGCGGGATTAAAGGGGTAATTCTTGGGGCTTGTAGCACTGGGATTGACCGCGCTATCTAACGGCACTCTTTTTTTTGGGTCTTGATGAGGCCGCACTCATCACATTTACCAAACGGAGCTCCTCAGTGCAGGAAGAGATCGGGACACCATCTTAAAATAGCACCCCGACCGTGCGACCGCCCCCTCCCCCCCCCCCCCTCCTCCGCGTGCCCCCCGGACCCTACAACACCCCAAATCACCAGCTGGGCGGTCCTTGAGCCCCCTGCACCCCACCTCATACTGGCAGGGCACCTCTGGGCCCAATCCACAGCACAGATAAAATGCTACCTGGCCGCCTTGGCACTCCCATCCTGACACCCTGGCAGTGCCCCTGTCGGACTGCCAGTGCCATCTGGGCACCCTGCCAATGTCAGGGTGACACCCAGGTGAAACAGACAGGTGGCACTACAAGGGTACCAGGGTGCAAGGGTGGCACCCTGCCCAGATTCCAACCACCTACGGGACTCCAATCGGCGATTCTCCGTGCTTGATGGGCCGAATCACTGCCGAGTTCAGCCGAGTCCCGCCGGCGCCATTTGCCTGTGGTCCCAGCCACCGGGACCTTGGCATTCAAGCTGCGGGGGCCGTCCTGGCATGGGGGAGGGGGGATCCGACTCCGGGGGATCTCCATGGTGGCCTGGCCTGCGATCAGGGCCTACCGATCGGCGGGCAGGCTTATCCCGAGGGTGCCTATGTTCCTCCGCGCCGGGCCCCAGTCGGGCTCCGCCATGTTGCCGGGGGCTGGAGCGGAGAAGGCAATCCACGCGCTTGCGCGAACCCGTGCCGGCCGTGGAGCGTGTACGCGAACTCACTCCGGCTGTGCTGGTGCCCATATCGGCAGCTGGAGCTGCATGAGGCTCTCCAGTGCCGTGCTGGCCCCCTGTGTGCCACAGGATTGCTGATCCTAGCGGCCAGATGACGCTGTTGTAAAATGCTTCGGTGTTTACGACGGTGTCAACACTTAGCCCCAGGATCGGAGAATCCCGCCCCTAATCTCTGTAATCAGTGGGGTGCTCCTTTTAAACACCTTCCCAGCACTTGTTCCAGGTCCAGTTGGGATGAGGGCTGTCAAACATCTGGATGGATTTGAGCAGAGGCGGGAAGCCCTCTCCCCACAATCGGGCAGACATCCATCCAGCAAAGTGAACAACCTCGCCCAGGAAGCTGTGGTCGTGATTGTCAGTGGCAGCTGGCTCCGAAACAGGACAGGGTGGCAGTGCTGTAAGAAGATGAATGACCTTCTTTGTGCAGCTAGGGTTAGTCCCCCTCAGCACCCCTTAACACACCCTTGCACCTCCATGGTTATCTCACTACCACCCACTTCATCACAGCACTTGTCATGCGTTGGCCCCGCCATAGTCACCCCAGTAGCTCTGGTGCCCCTCAAATGCCCGCTCCCACTGACCTCCCACACATGTCACACTTCATCCCCATTTGATGTGGCATGACTCCTGCCTACACTTTCTCATCTGTCTCAGCGCAAGACAAACCCAAATACAACAGGCATGAGCAGGCACAGCCAGCGGGAGTGATGACAGAGCTTAAGATCTTAACTCCATTTGAGGAACATGCTGGTGAGGAGCAGAGCTGCTCCTGTGCAGACGGTGAGGTCGGGGCCAAAGGCGCAAGTAAGAACCCTCAACATATCCAGCCATGGTTCACGGCTCCTATCAGTGTTTCCCTGTCCTGCACTAATGCCATCTCCCTTCCATTGCAGGTCAATCAATGGACCAGACCATCCTCACTGACGCCATGGACCCGAGCAAGTCCGAGGCGACCATCTCGGAGACTATTACTGAAGAGGCAACAGACCTATCACTCACACCCTCCACCAATGTAGATAATTGCACCTTGCTGGGATTAAGTAGTAGGTAGGCTTTTGGGTTACTCATTGGTGAGCACTTCACACCTAATGATCCACAGCAGGTGGAGGCAGCGACCTCCCAGGGATCTGGTACTTGGAGGGATGCAGGTGTTCAGTACTCCGCTGGGCCACAGGCCAATGATGTGCCCCTGGGTAAGGTTGTCCCAGAGGTGCTGGAGCTGTGGAGCTGCAAAGGCAGGGCCGTGAACATCAGGAAGAGAAGACACCACCCCTCTTCAGGCTGCAAGGCTGACTGGAGGAATCCCATTCCCTTCTGTCTGACGAGATGGTAGCTCGTAACCATCTCCAATGCAAAGAGTCTAACATTGCGAGAGTTGCGTCCGCAGTGGAGACCTTGGCGCAGGTTGTGCATTCCATGGAGGGAGATGTCTGTGCCATGGTTCAGCTCATGGCCTCCATGGTTGAGGGTGTCCTTGGGGGTGTCTAGCCCATATGACACACCTTTCCATGTGAGCGAAACATCTCCAGCCCCACACACCAAGTAGGGCAGCACTGTAACACCTGTGCTGCACAAAGTTAGGCCCAACAAGCAAAATCCAGCCCCCCCCCAAAGGGATGCCTACCAAAGTCCTCTCAGGCAACATGGTGTGGAAGTCAGCAGGCTGCCTCAACCTCAGCTGTGGATCATGGGGATACACCTAAACATAGAGGGAGAATGAGGAAGAGTGAGAAATGATAGGCATCTAGTGGGCAAGAGTGAACTGAGGCACTATTAGAGAAGAAACCCCATTGCAATAACTTATTAATATTAAAAATCACTTTGACCATCCATAAAGAGCCTGCACATTATCATGTCATGGCGCCATGCTCCGCAAACACTTGTGCAAACTTGGCGCTTCCTCCTTGTGCAGTGAAAGAATAGCAGCTCAATGGGCGCGATTCTCCATTCCCCATGCCGGGTGGGAGAATCGCGGGAGGGCCGGGTGACTCATTTCACACCCCCCCGGCACACCCCGCGATTCTCCCACCCCCCACTCGGAAGAATCGCCGTTCGCCGTTTTTCACGGCGACCGCCGATTCTCCAGCCCGGATGGGCCGAGCGGCCTGCCGTTCGCGACCATTTCACGACGGTGGCAACCACACCTGGTCGCTGCCGTCGTGAACATGGGCGCCAAAGGCCCGTTTGAAGCATGTGGGGGGCGGAGAGGGGAGTGAGCACCACGGCCGTGCTTGGGAGGGGACTGGCCCGTGATCGGTGCCCACCGATCGACGGGCCGGCGTCTCAAAGCGTCTCAAGAGGGGCACTCTTTCCCCTCCGCCGCGCCGCAATATCAAGCCGCCACATCTTGCGGGGCAGCGGAGGGGAAGACGGCCACCGCACATGTGCGGGTTTGAGCCGTCAGTCGTCGTGACGTCAGCCGCGCACGCGCGGGTTGGAGCCGGCCAACTTGCGCGTGCACGGCTGACGTCACATAGGTGCCGCCGTCGCGTCATTCTCGGTACGCTGCCTTGACGCAAACGTCAAGGCCCGGCGGCCGAGAATAACGGAGTGCCGCTCCTAGCCCTCCGGGTGGGGGTGAATACGGTGAGAGGAGCGGCGTCCGAGGCTGTCGTGAAACTCGGCCGAGTTCACACAGCCTTCACGATTTTTCCCGGGAGCGGAGAATTCCACCCAATGTCTCTCTCACCTCGCACACTGAAAATGCAATAAAACTGCACCGCTTCTGGAATGGGTGCCCAGCTCCACTCCCCCCAACCCCCCCTTCCATGGAAGGGCCCTCACCATGCTCAGGCCTCTCATATGTTCTAGCATTCTTTCGCGATGAGGATGCCATCATTGAAAATGAGTGGGTCTGCCAACCTCAGCAGTAGATGGTGAAACACACCGGGACCCTTGACCTCAGAGGGGGCAGTAGCAGCTGAGATGTGTTATTCTGCCTCTATGGGCCCTGAGATCACTGTGTTCAGTTGCAGGTCATGTTCAGCTTTCTGTCAGACAGGAGTCAGACATTTCACAGAGGCGATGCACCATCAATTGAACACGAGACGAGGATGAGATCCAAACGATAGGCTTTAATACACAAGATATGTGCCCGGCAGCAGATGTACAGAAGAAAGGCCGACAGCCGGGCAGTACGGGTTCTTATACCCCGCCTCATAGGCGGAGCTACCTACCTCTCAGCCAATTGGCTGAGAGGTACATGACTTCCCCAGCCAATCGGCAGAGAGGCACATGACTTACCCAGGCCAATGGGCAGCGAGTCTTCTGCACCAATAGCAGCTCGCTTCCAAAGTACCGTAATATCACTAGTCATACTACCACGTGAGGTTAAGCTGAGCATCAATCTGTCCTCCCTACAAATCATCATCAATCTCCTGCAGCATCAGGTCAGTCACTTTACGTCCTGCCCTTAAATGGAGCGACCATGTCGATGACCTCCCGCAGGCTCTACAGCAGTGAGAAGACCCCATTTTGGGAGAGGTCCTCACACTCTAGTTCTGGTTGTCCCCAAACCAAGAGGCTATGCGGTGATCCTGGCCTTGTGTCCCATGTGGACCCTGGCTATTGCCCGATGTCCTTCTTCCTCCTCCTCCACGGTTTGCCCATTGCCACCCTCCTCAACATCCTCCTCATCCAAGGAGATGAGGCACTCCTCCATCTCCTTCGGGTCCAGCTACTCTCCCTACTGTAGTGCCAGTTTGTGCAGAGCACAGCAGACCACTATGAGGCGGGCACCCTCTGGGGACTGTATTGGAGGATCCCCCGACTGGTCCAGGCACCGGAACTGCACCTTGAGCAGTCCATTCACTTGCTCAACCAACGCACACATTGATGCATGAACCTTATGATGTTGAATTTCAGTAGGTGTTGGTAGCCTCCGCACTGTGTCATCAGCCACCTTCTGAGTGGGTAACCTTTGTCCCCGAGGAGCCACCCCTCCAGCCACTGCTCTTCTTCACAGGTGGCTGGGGTCTACGAGTGCTGCAAGATGTAACTGCCATGGATGTTCCCTGAGAAGAACATACTGCATGATGCGTGGCTGGTTTAGCTCACCAGGCTAAATCGCTGGCTTTTAAAGCAGACCAAGCAGGCCAGCAGCACGGTTCAATTCCCGTACCAGCCTCCCCGGACAGGCGCCGGAATGTGGTGACTAGGGGCTTTTCACAGTAACTTCATTGAAGCCTACTCGTGACAATAAGCGATTTTCATTTCATGTGGCCACTGATGAGCTGGACATTGAGGGAGTGGTTTCATGAAAACTTTTGGATAATTGAGAAAGTTGATTGTGCAAAGTGGGCAGCTCCTGTAGTCCCAGTCATGAAGGATCACCTGACTATCAGTATACGTGGCAACTTTAAACCACCATAATCCTTTCCTGGAAGTCCATCAGTACCTACTATTGAAAATTGAGGACCTGTTCGCTGCTCTGGATTGAGGTGAATCATTCACGAAGCCTGACCTATCACAGGGATGTTTATACATGCAGTTGAGTGAGGATTCCAGGAAGTACACAGGCATCAGCACAAACAAAGACCTGCATCAATACAAACTGCTACCATTCAGAATCGCATCCTCACCAGCCTTATTTGAGCAGGATACGGACAAAATACTGCAGGGTCTCCTCGGTATAATCTGCTTCCAAGACGACATGCTTACCAGAAAAAACATCCAACTTGTTTCGAGAACCTAGGCAGGGCCCTGTGGAGACTCGAAAAATATGGCATCCTTTGTAAGAAATCCAAATGTTTGTTCCTGAAGCCTTCAGTGGATTATCTGTGTTCAACATACATGTGTTCAACGAAACTGGCCTCTCAACCTCACCCAGAAAGATGGAGGTAGTGGTGAATGTACCACAGTCCAAAAATGTTAAGGAGCTTTGTTTTGGTTTTTGGGACTTTGAATTACTATGGCAGGTTTATCTTCAGTTTGGCTTCCAGGGCAGCGCCACTGAATAATCTGCTGAAGAAGAACGCAAAATGGGATTTGTAACAAGCCTGTCAGGAAAGGTTCAAGGAACCCAAGTTGGAGCTCACATCTGGCATCTTTCAATGAAAAGTTTTCTATCAGCCTGGTTTGTAATGGACCTGGATATAGTGGTGGAGCTTTCATCTCCCATATATTTCCTGATGGCAATGAAAGACCCATTGCATACGCCTCATGCACCATCTCCAAAGCAGAACAAAATTATGCCCAAGGTGAGAAGGAAGCTCTTGGACTAATCTATGGAATTATGAAATTTCACCACTATTTGTATGGGCGTAAATTCATATTAATTACAGACCACAAGCCTTCGACCGACTTGGTTGCTTAGCCCGAAGTTGCAATCCCTGACAATTGCTGCTGTACACCTACAAAGCTGGACACTGATCTTATCTGCTTACCAGCACAAAATTACACTTTGCTCCACTGGGAATCATGGCAATTGTGGACGCACTTTCCAAACTGGGGCCTCACGGTAGCATGGTGGTTAGCATCAATGCTTCACAGCTCCAGGGTCCCAGGTTCGATTCCCGGCTGGGTCACTGTCTGTGTGGAGTCTGCACGTCCTCCCCGTGTGTGCGTGGGTTTCCTCCGGGTGCTCCGGTTTCCTCCCACAGTCCAAAGATGTGCGGGTTAGGTGGATTGGCCATGCTAAATTGCCCGTAGTGTAAGGTTAATGGGGGGATTGTTGGATATACGGGTATACGGGTTACGTGGGTTTAGGTAGGGTGATCATTGCTTGGCACAACATCGAGGGCCGAAGGGCCTGTTCTGTGCTATACTGTTCTATGTTCTGTTACACCACAGCTCCACAACCCAACGTGAAGTCACTGCTTTCAATGTGAACAAGATAGACCTGTGACCTGTTAAAACGGATCAAATTTTACTTGAAATGCAGACGGATGCTGTGCTCTCAAAAGTTTGCCTGTAAACACAGATAGGTTGGTGTGCACCCCAGAAATGACTACGCAACTAATTCCTTACTAAAAACAAGGATTTAAGCTGACTTTGCAAGGCAATAGTATGTTGCAGGGAATCAGAGTGGCTGTTCCTCCAAAATTCCAACAGTGTTAGAAGAACTTCACCGCTGTCAGATAGGAATTGTCAAAATGAAAGCATTGGCTCACCTACATGTATGGCCACACCTGGATAAAGACTTTGCAAGCATAGTCAATGGCTGCCTACAATGCCAAGAAATCTTCTCCTGCACCTACCCCATTGCATCTGTGGCCTGACCACCAATGGCAGAGACTTCATGTGGACTTTGCTGGAGCACTTCTCGGACACACATTCTTGAAAATAATAATAATAGATTGTGGTGTACGCCCACATAAAATAGTTTCACATTATTCCTATGACGTCTACTACTTCAACAAAGACCATTGATGCTCTCTGGAATATGATCATTGTATTTGAATTGCCACAGCATATTGTGTCTGCAAATGGCACACAGTTCACATCATGTGGATTTCAAACATTCCTGAAAATCAATGGGATCAAACAGATTCTCATCTTGCCTTACCACCCATCATCAAATGGTGAAGCAGAAACCTTTGCTCAGGCATTCAAAATGGCCATATGAAAGAACAGGATGCGAACAGATTGGAAGTTGAAGCCGAGGAACCTTCTGATGATGTGCTGTGGCACGCCACATTCAACAGCAGGCGCATCTATTCTTGAGCTAATGATTGGAAGACAACTGCATACCAGAAATGATTTACTACGTCCAATTGGAAAGGAAAAGTTGGTTCAAAGCAACTTGATCAGTACGGGTCATTCCTGTGGAATCTGGAAGAGACACATCGACTAAATTAGGGAAATCAATCCAAAGAACCACATTTCCAGGAATCTTGGCCGGGATTCTCCCCTACCCGGCGGGGCGGGGGTTCCCAGCGTACCGGAGTGGCGAGAACCACTCTGGCTTTGGGCCTCCCAAAAGGTGCGGAATTCTCCGCACTTTTAGGGGCTAGGCCCGCGCCGGAGTGGTTGGCGCCCCGCCGACCGACGCGAATGGCCTTTGGCACCCCACCAGCCGGCGCGAACGGCTGGCCAAAAGGCATTCGCCGGCCGGCGTGAGTCCGTGCATGCGCCGGAGCGTCAGCGGCCGCTGACGTTACCCCGGCGCATGCGTGGTGGAGGGGGTCGTTTCCGCCTCCGCCATGGTGGAGGCCGTGGCGGCGGCAGAAGAAAAAGAGTGCCCCCACGGCACAGGCCTGCCCGCCGATCGGTGGGCCCCGATCGCGGGCCAGGCCACCATCAGATCGCCCCCGCCCCCCCCAGGACCCCAGGGCCCGCTCCCGCCGCCTGCTCCCGCCGGCACCAGAGGTGCTCTGATTCCTGTCGGCTGGAGAGGCCTGTCAGCGACGGGACTTCGGCCCATTGCGGGCCGGAGAATTACCGCGGGGGGCCCGCTGACCGGCGCGGCACAATTCCCGCCCCCGCCGATTCCCGGATGTCGGAGAATTCCAGCCACGGCGGGAGCGGGATTTACGCCGGCCCTGGTCGATTCTCCGACCCTGCAGGGGGTCGGAGAATTCCGCCCCTGGGTTCACAGTGGAAGACTTCTGGGAAACATCTGCTCCAGTTGGTGAAACCTGACTTGATTCAACTGACAAACCTGTAGCACCTGGAGCTGCACCAGTTGAACTGAACAGAGAGAAATGAACAGCAGAACCTTCCATTTCCAAGTGAACGAATCGAGATACCTGAAGCAACACTCTCCTCTCTGCACCAAAACAATCTGTAAACCGCCTGACCGATTTGGTCTTGGCTAAATGAGGAGGAGGTGTGATGTTTGTGTCTAAAGTTTATGCGTTTTTAAAAGGACATTTTAGTTAAAAAGTGCTATATTAAAAACCTGCCAGTAGGGTGTGCTAAAAACAAAGTCCCGGATGTATCCTAGTGGTCCTCCAGAATCCTCCAAATGCAAGAGGAATTTTCAACATCATCGGCCAGTGTTCTCGACCTTTTCCTGATCAAGTTGCTTTGGCTGAAACACAGTGATATGTTTCAGGATGGCTCAGGAACCACTGGATAGGATGCACAGTTTCCTAAGCGCAGTATTGTATGTCCTGTTGGAAGAGGTCCAGAGGAGAAGGGATGATGTCTTGTACCCTTGGGGGGGCCTTTTGTCCCTCATTCCTGCAGCACCTAGTGTTGCTGTCTGGGCTTCATCGCCTACTCCATTTCTCCTGCAAACCAAGAGGGATTCCTCAGCAATATGCCCATGATCACGCACTTCTTTTCTCCTGGTAACTCTGATCACATTACAGTGAGGTAAAGTAACACAGTATTAATTCTTTTCAGGTGAAGCTCTCAGAGAATTTCCAGCAAATTTGTTGATAAGAGCATTGGTGAAGCATTGGCAGTGGCCCAGAAAGTTTTCCATTGTGTTTCAAAAGTCCTCTTCAAACTTCTAACATCAAGTGATGAGTAAAAGGTGATATACCTTTAAGTAGCACTCAAAATCCTCATTAACCGTTAGTTTAGTCCCGACAAGCTGATCACTGTTCAGAGAATGAGGTCAAGCATTAGCCACCAAATGCCATTTTTAAATTCATTTACGGGATGTGGGAATTGCAGGCTACGCCAAGATTTATTGCACATCCTTAATTGCTCTTCAGAAGGAGGTGGTGAGGTGCCTTCTTGAAACGCTTCAGTACCTGAGCGGCATAGTGGCACATTGGTTAGCATTGCTGCCTCACAGTGCCAGGAACCTGGGTTCAATTCCAGCCTCAGATGACTGTGTGGAGTTTTCACTATCTCCCTGGGTCTGTGTGAGTTTCGCCTGGTTTCCTCCCACAGTCCAAAGATGAGCAGGTTAGGTGGATTGGCCATGCTAAATTGCCCCTTAGTGTCCAAAATATTTTAGGATAGATTACTGGGTTACGGAAATAGGGTGGGGGCCTGACCCCAGGTAGGGTGCTCTTTCAGAGGGTCGGCACAGATTCAATGGGCCGAATGGCCTCCTTCTGCACTGTAGGGATTCTATAATTCGATGATGAAGTCTAGGTAAACCCACAGTGTTGTTAGGGAGGGAATTCCACAATTTAGACAAGTGACAGTGAAAGACCAGTGCTGTATTTTCCAAGTCAGTATGGTGAGTGACTTGGACGGGAACCTCCAGGTGGTGGGGTTCCCAGGTAACTGTTCTTGTCCTTTATAAGGTAGTGGTCGTGGGTTAGGAAGGTGCTGCCTAAGGAACCTTGGTGAGTTCCAGCAGTGCATCTTGTAGATGGTATACATAGCTGCCAATGTTCGTCATTTGTGGAGGGATTAAATGTTTGTGGAAGGGTGGGCAATCAAGCAGGCTGCTTTGTCCTCGATGGTGTCATGTTTCTGGAGTGTTGTTGGAGCTGCACTCACCCAGGTAAGTGGAGAGTATTCTATTACACGCCTGACTTGTGCCTTGTAGATGGTGGACAGGATCTGGGAAGTCAGGAGGTGAGTTACTTGCTGCAGGATTCCTAGCCTCTGACCTACTCTCGTAGCCACAGTATTTATATGTCTAGTCCAGTTCAGTTTCTGGCCAATGATAACCCCCAGGATATTGATAGTGGGGAATCAGTGATGGCAATGCCATTGAATGTTAAGGAGCAATCGTTTGATTCTCTCTTGTTGGAGATGGTCATTGCCCGACATTTGTGTGGCACGAATGATACTTGCAACTTGTCAGCCCAAGCCTGGATATTGTCCAGTGTTGCTGCATTTAGACACTGACTGCTTCAGTCCATGCCCAAAGCGCCTTGCGCTAAACGTGGGCTCAGTTGTTTTTTCAGATTAAGACCACATCTTGGCTACCTCAATGGCTCTTTAGTGCTTAAAATATATGTGTAAAATCACTCCCACCCTTTATCTAACCTTAATTAGGCTTGCACTCTGAATGGGGAAGAGTGGATTACATGAGCATTCTCCCGAATTGCCACATGTGTGGTGGGGCTGGTGAATCACCCAATTTGCCAGTCATTCTCAACCAAATTCCACCTGTAACCAATAGTCAGTTGGATAATCTCGGCCAAGCTTTGTGGTCAATTATCATTGACTACATGATCTCCTGTCTTTTTATGTTGCACTGTATAGCCAGAAGAAAATGCACCCTTTAATAGTTTTCCTATGAGAGCAAATTTAATTTATCTCTATTTAATTTTACAATAAAGGTGCCCCGAAACCTTACATTAATTTCCTACATTTATTTGTTGCGGTCCTTTGTTACCAAAGGCTCTTCAAGCAACATGAGGCAACATTTAGTCTTGTAAAACAGCCAATTTTGTTTTTGGATATACAGAGCTGAAGTGAGACCTCCCAGCAGCATTTCTAGTTTACAGATGGCTTAAATTAGCCTGTTGTTGATCCACATCCGTACTTTCCACACAAATAGATTGTGCCTTTTCATGAACTACTGAAAATAGTCAAAGTATTTCACTCACTGGTTTTCAACTTTTTTTCTTATTATTTGTACCCAGCTTCACTACACAATAGTTGGGTTAAGTGTCAAGCCTGATATCTGCAAAGATACAGTAAACAAGTATCACGTTTCCTGTTTAGGGGGCATGAGATCCAACCACACAGTGTCTGAAAAAAAATAAGAAGTATTTTAAAAGCATGAATTTCTAATAATCATCATGAAAATCACATGAAGAAATGCTTCTTCAAGACAACTGAGCAGTTGCCCATTGTGCTGATATGCCTGTAAGCAATATTGCTTACAATATTGTAAGATGGCTGGTGATGTGACCTCCAAACAGCAGGTGGCGGTACAGACCCACCATGCGGACTTAAGACAGGAGTCATGTGGCAAGGCACTCAGATATAAGTGCGGGCACATCTGGTGATCGGGAGATGATTATAAGATGTACAAGAGGAAAGTCGTGCCTTGGGGTAGCTTCAGAGAAGTACACAGAAATTCCACGATAACCTGTTCTGTAATAGATCATTATCTTACCATGTGTGATTTAATAAAGATCCTGGTTTGGACAAGTCATGAGTCATTTGGTAGATTCCTTGCTGTGAAACACAACACCCATGAGTCAATCACAAAATTGGAGCATTCCAATATGCAAGGTTATCGCGACTGTAGCATAACTTGATGTATTTTTGTATTCCATCCCACTTGCAATAAAGGTCAACATCCTTCACCGTTCTAATGAGAAAAGGCCCAGCACCTCAGAAGATAGTTAGGAGGTGGAGTCTGCATGTGACGAGTCACCAGGTATAGAATGGCCTGCAGCCAGGACTGGGGACAAGGGTAACACAGATTGCAGGAGTGTACCGGCAGGAAGTAAGGTGGTTTAAAGTGCGTCTACTTCAATGCCAGGAGCATCCGGAATAAGGTGGGTGAGCTTGCGGCATGGGTTGGCACCTGGGATTTCGATGTTGTGGCCATTTCGGAGACATGGATAGAGCAGGGAGAGGAATGGTTGTTGCAGGTGCCGGGGTTTAGATATTTCAGTAAGCTCAGGGAAGGTGGTAAGAGAGGGGGAGGGGTGGCATTGTTTGTCACGGACAGTATTACGGTGGCTGAGAGGAAGTTTGATGAGGAATCGACTACTGAGGTAGTATGGGCTGAGGTTAGAAACAGGAAAGGAGAGGTCACCCTGTTGGGAGTTTTCTATAGGCCTCTGAAAAGTTCCAGAGATGTAGAGGAAAGGATTGCAAAGATGATTCTGGATAGGAGCGAAAGTAACAGGGTAGTTGTTATGGGGGACTTTAACTTTCCAAATATTGACTGGAAACACTATAGTTCGAGTACTTTAGATGGGTCCGTTTTTGTCCAATGTGTGCAGGAGGGTTTCCTGACGCAGTATGTAGATAGGCCAGCGAGAGGCGAGGCAGTATTGGATTTGGTACTGGGTAATGAACCAGGGCAGGTGTTAGATTTGGAGGTAGGTGAGCACTTTGGTGATAGTGACCACAATTCGATTACGTTTACTTTAGTGATGGAAAGGGATAGGTATATACCGCAAGGCAAGAGTCATATCTGGGGGAAAGGCAATTATGATGCGAAGAGGCAAGACTTAGGATGCGCGGCTGGAGAGGAAAACTGCAGGGGATGGGCACAATGGAAATGTGGAGCATGTTCAAGGAACAGCTACTGCGTGTCCTTGATAAGTATGTACCTGTCAGACAGGGAGGAAGTCGTTAAGCGAGGGAACCATGGTTTACCAACGCAGTTGAAACACTAATCAAGAGGAAGAAGAAGGCTTATGTAATGATGAGACGTGATGGTTCAGTTAGGGCGCTTGAGAGTTACAAGTTAGTTAGGAAGGATCTAAAGAGAGAGCTAAGAAGAGCCAGGAGGGGAAATGAGAAGTCTTTGGCAGGTAGGATCAAGGATAACCCTAAAGCTTTCTATAGATATGTCAGGAATAAAAGAATGACTAGGGTAAGAGTAGGGCCAGTCAAGGGCAGTAATGGGAAGTTGTGCGTGGAGTCCAAGAAGATGGAAGAGGTGCTAAATGAATATTTTTCGTCAGTATTCACACAGGAAAAAGACAATGTTGTCGAGGAGAATACTGAGATACAGGCTACTAGTCGAGAAGGGCTTGAGGTACATAAGGAGAAGGTGTTAGCGATTCTGGAAAGTGTTAAAATAGATAAGTCCCCTGGGCCAGATGGGATTTATCCTAGGATTCTCTAGGAAGCTAGAGAGGAGATTGCTGAGCCTTTGTCTTTAAGTCATCTTTGTCTTCAGGAATAGTGCTAGAAGACTGGAGGATAGCAAATGTTGTCCCCTTGTTCAAGAAGGGGAGTAGAGACATCCCCGGTAACTATAGACCAGCGAGCCTTACTTCTGTTGTGGGCAAAGTCTTGGAAAGGTTTATAAGATATAGGATGTATAATCATCTGGAAAGGAATAATTTGATTAGAGATAGTCAACATGGTTTTGTGAAGGGTAGGTCGTACCTCACAAACCTTATTGAGTTCTTTGAGAAGGTGACCAAACAGGTGGATGAGGGTAAAGCAGTTGATGTGATGTATAAAATGAAATGAAAATCGCTTATTGTCACGAGTAGGTTTCAAATGAAGTTACTGTGTAAAGCCCCCAGTCGCCACATTCCGGCACCTGTTCGGGGAGGCTGTTACAGGAATCGAACCGTGCTGCTGGCCTGCTTTCAAAGCCAGCGATTTAGCCCTGTGCTAAACAGCCCCTATATGGATTATGGTATATGGATTTCAGTAAAGCGTTTGATAAGGTTCCCCACGGTAGGCTATTGCAGAAAATACGGAGGCATGGGATTCAGGGTGATTTAGCAGTTT
This sequence comes from Scyliorhinus canicula, assembly GCF_902713615.1. Lineage (NCBI taxonomy): Eukaryota > Metazoa > Chordata > Chondrichthyes > Carcharhiniformes > Scyliorhinidae > Scyliorhinus > Scyliorhinus canicula. Next base: position 43,676,668 of record NC_052147.1, on the reverse strand, counting down.
GGATCAGAAATTGGCTAGCTGGAAGAAGACAAAGGGTGGTGGTTGATGGGAAATGTTCAGACTGGTGTCCAGTTACTAGTGGTGTACCACAAGGATCTGTTTTGGGGCCGCTGCTGTTTGTCATTTTTATAAATGACCTGGAGGAGTAGAAGGATGGGTGAGTAAATTTGCAGATGACACTAAAGTCGGTGGAGTTGTGGACAGTGCAGAAGGATGTTACAAGTTACAGAGGGACATAGATAAGCTGCAGAGCTGGGCTGACAGGTGGCAAATGGAGTTTAATGCAGAAAAGTGTGAGGTGATTCATTTTGGAAGGAATAACAGGAAGACAGAGTACTGGGCTAATGGTAAGATTCTTGGTAGTGTGGATGAGCAGAGAGGTCTCGGTGTCCATGTCCATAGATCACTGAAAGTTGCCACCCAGGTTGAGAGGGTTGTTAAGAAGGCATACGGTGTGTTAGCTTTTATTGGTAGAGGAATTGAGTTTCAGAGCCATGAGGTCATGTTGCAGTTGTACAAAACTCTGGTGCGACCGCATTTGGAGTATTGCGTGCAGTTCTGGTCGCCGCATTATAGGAAGGATGTGGAAGCATTGGAAAGGGTACAGAGGAGATTCACAAGGACGTTGCCTGGTATGGAGGGAAGATCTTACGAGGAAAGGCTGAGGGACTTGAGGCTGTTTTCGTTAGAGAGAAGAAGGTTAAGAGGTGACTTAATTGAGCCATACAAGATGATCAGAGGATTAGATAGGGTGGACATTGAGAGCCTTTTTCCTCGGATGGTGATGTCTAGCACGAGGGGACATAGCTTTAAATTGAGGGGAGATAGATATAGGACAGATGTCAAAGGTAGGTTCTTTACTCAGAGAGTAGTAAGGGCGTGGAATGCCCTGCCTGCAACAGTAGTGGACTCGCCAACACTAAACGCATTCAAATGGTCATTGGATAGGCATATGGACGATAAGGGAATAGTGTAGATGGGCTTTAGAGGGGTTTCACAGGTCGGCGCAACATCGAGGGCTGAAGGGCCTGTACTGCGCTGTAATGTTCTATGTTCTATGTTCTAGATGCCACAGCTAACCAGAGGCAGACTCACCTGTGCTCCTGGTTCTCCATTATCTCCAGGTGGTGATGTCTTCACCGGTGACATTTTATTCTGACCAAAGGTTATTACGATGATCACTAACAGAGGGAAGGCAGGATGTGGAAAGTTGTTGAACCATAGAATACCTACAGTGCAGGAGGAGGCTATTCGGCCCATCGGGTCTGCGCCACACCATCTCAATGAAAGAGCACTATACCTAGGCCCATGCACGACCCTATCCCCATAACCCACCAAACCTGCACATCTTTGGGTACCACCAACGGGTAATTTAGCATGGCCAATCCACCTAACCTGCACATCAACATCTTTGGACTGTGGGAGGAAACCGGAGCACCTGGAGGAAACCCACGGAGGCACAAGGACAAAGTGCAAACTCCAGTCACCCAAGGCTGGAAAGTAACCCGGATCCCTGGCGCTGTGAAGAAGAAGTGCTAACCGCTGTGTCACCGTGAATGGTGAATGGTGAATTGGGTTGAACTGGTACTGTAGTTGGACTTGTCGATTATAGACGACTAGGCCAGAACGGGTATTGTTGGTTCCTTAAACCTCAGCTGCTTGCTGTATACCTGGTGGCAACAAGGTTTGTCAATGTATCAGAAATTACATTCTGAAGCCAAATTGCATTGTTATATTCACTTATTATGTAGATAAGCACAGTAGCTAATTTTCAAATACTAAGATCCCACAATTAGCAAATTAGATGAATAACCTGCTCATTCGTTTTTGGCAACATTGGTTGAGGGAGGACTGCAAGCCAAATGTTATGTTAGCCTCTATTGGGAAAGCTGATAGGTTTAAGGAGTGCTTTAATGGGACATAGGTGAGACTACACTTGCAGTACCTAAGGAAGAATATACTTGCCTAAGAGGGTGTGCAATGATCTTTCACTGGATTGATTGCTGAGAAAAAGGGCTGTCCTATCAGTAGATATTGAGTAGAATGGACCAATTATCTACAGTGTTTGAAAGAATAAGAGATGATCTCGGTGAAATATAGAACATTTTTAGTGGGCTTAACAGGTGTTGATCCTGGCCGAAGTCTAAAAATGGGGATCACAATCTCAGGATCATGAGTCGACCATTTTTGACAGCGTGAGTACATTTCTTCATTCAGTGTTGTGAATCTTTGGAATTCTGTACCACAGAGAGCTGTAGATGCTCAGTCATTTTCAAAATTAAGATTGAGTATTTTGGGGGGTACTAAGGGAATCAAGACATATTTGGATAGTGCAGTAAAGTATAGTTGATGTAGACATTCAGCAGTGCCCTGACTGAGTGGAGTAAGTTCAACGGGCTTTATGACCAAATTTGACTCCTATTTCATAAGTTCTTAGGATTGTCCTTTGATAAGTCTTGCTCACATTACAATCGGTCCCCAAGTATCTCTTGTGTACACAGTGTGCAGATTTCACACTGTTCCTGATTCGGAGAGATGGCTATTTCTTATGCATTAGGTACACCCTTTGACAAAAATGCTCACATTTCAATAGATCCCAAGTACCTCTTACGTACATGGTGTACAGATTTCACACTGTTCCTTTTCCCCAGAATAACACTTACTGCCAAATCATAGTAAGTTCAGTGGCTTTATACAAATACATGCCAAACAATGAAGTGCATGTTGGACATGATTCAAGTATACAGTACATCGATACGCTGCTCTCCTTAAAGGGAGATTGTTGTCATGCAACAGTATTTTTTAGGAGACACAGAAGCACCGCATATCATGATATTAGCACACTCTAGCCATGCAATTGTGCATCCCAGTGTACTACCATCGCTGCATCATTTGTAAACAAAATAAATAGGCTGCCAAAAAGAAACAACTTAATTCACACTGTGTCGTCTACATTCTTGATTCACTAGGAAGTCTCATAATTGGCCGCTGGTTTTTAATGATTGTGGCTTATCATGCAGAACATTTAAACATTTAAGAACTTGCATTTAAATTCCCATGAAAATCATGTGCATTTCAGACTTCCACAGATCAAAGGGTAAGAGTGAATTCCAAAAGTTGGCAATACTGACTGCACACTGACTTGTTCTCAAAGTAAATGTGTAACAAGGTGTTGTGACTAAAGAACATGTATAATAAAGCAAACTGTAATCATTAGGCATGTTTCATTTCTTAGACAGAAATTGTTTAACATGGCGAAAATGCTTTTGTTAACAGCTATTTTACTGAACCATACTGTAATACTGAACAATCGGTATGTGAGGTACAATCAAATGGAGCATAAAACATAATTTCCATGATGTCATTTGCATGGTACAGCTGGAAATAGCTCTCTAAGATCCAATGGTCAATATATGGCATGAGAACAAGACTCAGCTTGCCCATTTTAGCATTATTTACCAAAAAGCTAAATTTGTTAGAAGAGATAATGGAAACTGTGGTGATATGCATCACTGTAAATACACAAGGGGTTAATGTAGATACACTACACCTAGCTAGACACTAGAGGGAGCACCAGAGACATCATAACACACAGACAGTCAACCAATAGGTCAGTAAGATAGGACACGACCAATGGGCATTCAGGACACACAGAGGTGACACTACCACAGGAGGGCATCACACCAACCCATATAAAAGGACACAGCACACATGATGTTCCTCTTTCCAGTGGAGACACTTAGTGAGCACACAGGGTTGATTGAAACACATCATACCCACCACATGGATTGTAGCAGACTGGTTAGATAGTCTGAGCAGCTTTAGCAGGATTAACAGGAGAGTCAAATCCAAGTAGGAGAATCGTTAACAGTTTAATAAATGTGTTAATGCTATCTCCAAGTCTGAACCTTCCTTTGTCAGAGTGCACATCAAGGAAGCAGCTTATGCTACGTCAAGAGCATAATAAAACATGGCACCAGTTGAGTGACTGTTTCAATCCATATAGTTACAACTCAGCAAACAGTGACAACCAGCAACGGCACCCAGGCAAGATGATGTTCGAGATTCCGGTTCCACAGCAGCTCAGGTACCACGGCAATCTCAGTGAAAACTGGCGTGAGTTCAGACAGAGATTCAATATCTACCTGGTAGCGTCCGACTTAGATGGCGTGGCGAATGCAGAGCAAATAAAGCTTCTACTTACCATCGTGGGTCCAAGAGCAGCTGAAATCTTCCAGACCTTCAAATACTCAAAGGGGCAAAACACGAGCGACTTCCAGGCAGTCCTGGACAAATTCCAAGAATTCTGCGAGGAACATACAAGAAAAAGCAGTAAAAGAGGCACCAGTACAGACCACGAGGTGAAGGTAGGCTTTCCATTGCAGAAAACGGCAGTTTTGATTGGTGGCCATCTTGGAAAAGGTGCCACATATGCGCAGTTGAGAGAAGGACACAAAGTAAGGGAACAGCAATCTGCGCATGTGCAATCCATTCCTATGCTCTACGTCACAAGCGTCATGACGTCAGAGACCCCGGACCACACCCACTTAAAGGGGAAATGTCCCAAAACAAGAACAACATTTTTTAAAGCCTCAAAACAAGATTCTTTCACCTGGAGCGACAGCACAATGCCTGATCTTCAACCAGTAGGTGAAAGTAACCTCCGCAGAACCCTGCAACAAGCAGCTAGCACCGCTCTAGAAGATGATATGGTCTTGGAAGATGATGACTCAAGACAATGATTTCACCTTGGGAGGTGGCTAACCCAGTACCAAATCCGAACCGCAACTAGAGGTGTTGTACATTGAAGACCCCGACGACGTGTTCTTCAGATTGGGGAATCCTCAGCCCAGCATATATGACATCCCGACTCGTGAGTGCAGGATTATGCTGCAGCCTGACACCAAGAGACAGAGAGCGGTACAAGCCCATAGAGAGTGGCCTACTCCACACAGAGAGTGGTGCATGCACCGCAAAGGGTTCCAGCCTCCACACAGAAAGCGATGAAAGACTCCACAGTGAGACAACTGCATGTTTCCACACAGAAAGTGACTCGAGTGACACAAGCCTCCACAGCGAGCTCGTGGATAGCCTCCACAATAGAAGCAACGCAAGACTCCAGAGAGCAGTCCTTGCATGAACAAGAAGTGATGACAGTCTCCACAGCGAGACCAATGCACAATTCCACACAGGGAATGCTGCAAGACTCCACAGAGGGACTGACACAAGCCTCCGCAGCGAGCTCGTAGATAGCCTCCAGTTAGAAGCAATGCAAGACTCCAGAGCGCAGTCCTTGCATGAACAAGACCATGAGGGTCTAGCAACCTCCTCTGAGCAACCAGCAGCAGACAATGCAGGGCTGCCACGCTCAAGTGAACAACAGAAAGACTATGACAGTCTACCACGCTCAAGTGAACGACAAGAAGACACTGAAGCTGTACCCACTGTATGTGCGACAAGTGATGACGGCATCCCACTTCCGATACCAAATGTGCAACGTGACAGACCTCAGCTAGTGTGTACAGAGGCACTCGACAATCACAGTGCGACTACTGGTGACTCCGGTGACACCACTGAAGTTAAAACTCACCACTATCCTTAGAATTCCCCCTATACCAAAAAGGGTCGATATTCTAAATGGCGAACAGGGATTCTCACTCCCTGACTCCGATGCAGGCTTCAGTGGGTGCTATTCAAGTCAAACTATATTTTCAAGCTATCCCGCGGTATAACCCGTACCTTCACCGAAGAATTTTACCTACTTACCCCTTAGTAGCATCGATGTCCTGGGTCCTGTGTTGCTGAGTAAGTAAAATAGACTAATAACCACTGTTTCAGGTTAATATTTTTTAGTTATTTTATTATTATAATTTTTCTTTTAAAAGCTGCAAACGCTTTCTTCACAGAAAGGTTAAAAAGATCTTGCTTCTGGATCTTTCTGTGTGGTTGAAGGGACCTTCAGACCCAACTTGACAGTCAATCTTCTTTTTAAAATCTGGTCTTCTTTAGATGTATTTGCTGGTGAACTCGGTTGCTGTGTCCTATCCTTCCCATGTACGAGCTGTGAGTGCTGGCTGTCCCCTTTCTTCGGGTTTATATTCTCTTTTGAACAGTTATTAAGTTTAAACGACTTTATTGTAAATGAGCTTATTTCACTTTGATTGTAAAAAGTATCTTTGATCTAAACATTCTAATACAACTAAGTATTCATTTTGGGCATGGCCTCAGCCCTCAGATCTGATTACATTGTCCTTTGTGATGTTCAAAGTTCCTTTGTGTTATTCAAAAAATGCTTTGGTTTCAATAGATTTAATTCCTGTCATTTATATAGTTTAATTTTCCAATTGTGTCCTAGCTCATAACTTTGACTTTGATTCTGACTTTAAACTATGTTTCCCATAGACAGGTTGTCTCCAGTTTTCTTTAATTTACCTGATATTAGCAAAATTTCACACTTAAAATTGACACCAAATTCAACTGAACCTAATCCTTTCCTTTCCAGCTGTTTACTAAGAGAGTTAATTTCAATGAAGGTGTGAAACATTGCTTTTAGCTGTATGCTAAAAATTCACTTAATTCAACTGACACCTTCATCCATGCTTTTCCAGATGCTTACTAAGATAGTTACTTTCAATGAAGGTGTGAGCCATTGTTTTTAGCTTAATACAAGAATCCTGTGTGTTTGATAAGCCTGCTTGAGAGAAAGAATCTGTATTTTATAATCCTGTCCTTGCAGCTGCTATTAACCTTTCATGGGATCTTTCCCCGTATCCTCTCATGTTTCACTCAGACCAGATATTGCCAGACTTCCATGTTTCAAATGACACATTTTTCTGTATTTTCAACAACACCACGTTAATTCAAGCCTCATCCGCTCGAGCCTCTCCACAAGCAAATGAATTCCTGAACATTTTGACTCCGGACATGGAGCATCACGAAACCTCAAAAGATTCAGCTGAACCAGAAAGGGCTCCAGACAGGGAGCATCGACAAGCCAAAGCTGACTCAGGTGAACCAGAAATGACTCCAGACGGGCAGTAACCACAAGCCAAAGCTGATTCAAGTAAGCCGGATATGACTCCAGACGGCGAGCACCGCAAACTCAGTGACGGCACGCTCAAGGAAACAGCAGATGCCACAAAGGACGCTGACACGAGTAACTGTGTGAAGGACTCGTATGATCCACAGAGCTTAGTCCTTGAGCACAGCAAACACGACAATAAAACCAACCAACACAACAACCACCTATGAAAACCATATCAAAGACAATAGCAAGAAGCATACCAGAGGCAACAATGTCAACAGCAAGCACGCCAAAAACAACAACAATGGGACTACGACTGGTACGACATTGAACATAGAACATGGTGCAACTCTGCAAACGTGGGACACTGTTACTGCTCAGCTCAGTACAATGACATACCATGGCAGGACGATGCATCTTACCAATTCACGTTTGCTACACTACCAACAGGCAACCCAGCTTTCAGGACAGATGCCATCAAGAATTGCTACCATGAGCATCGAAAAAAAAGAAACAAACTCCAAATCAGTCAATGAAGTGATTTGAACACTTGAGCACCTCCTGATGACCAAACACCAGGACACTGACGGCGTTCACAAGGGAATGACAAGGTCACCATTGAAACTTCTATACCAGACCATATAAATTCATGAACAATTGGACTCATAACTTATATTTTGTATTGTCTTATCCTCAAAGTCATCACAACTATTATTTGGTCTTGTATACTATTGTATAGTCATCACAGTCATCATAATTTGTACATAGCATCACCTATCTGCCTGTTTTTGTTCAATTTTCTTTAACACTGTACAGAAAATATGTAACACGAAAAAAGGTGGGATGTGGTAGTATGCATCACTGTAAATACACAAGGGGTTAATGTAGATACACTATACCTATCTAGAAACTAGAGGGAGCACCAGAGACATCATAACACACAGACAGTCAACCAATAGGTCAGTAAGATAGGACACAACCAATGGGCATTCAAGACACACATAGAGGCAACACTACCACAGGAGGGCATCATACCAACCCATATAAAAGGGCACAGCACACATGATCTTCCTTTTTCCAGTGGAGACACTTAGTGAGTGCATACAGAGTTGATTGAAACACATCGCACCCCCCACGTGGATGAAAAATGTGAACCTGACAAAGGGGGGGGGGATGCACTGGGGGGGGAGGGGGGGTCAACAGCGCAGGGGGCCACCATGCCAACCCCTCGAACATGTGTACCCATTCCGGAAGCAACCCTTGTCCTTACCTGTCTGCCCCACCGACCACCCATAACTGCCTCTGGCTGTGCGGCTGAAGGCTACTGTTAAAAGGGAACTGGCAATCATGGTTAAGTGAGCACTTCACACAACCCGAGTGGATTCCCATGGGAGGGCGGGCCATGTAGAATATGGGAATCATTGCTAGCTTCCCAATCAGACCGTGATGCCTAGAGACTGTGTCTGAACACTGTGGGAGGCAACATCACAGACACGGCTGCCGAGATACAAACAGCCTGGGTTGGTACGCAGCTCCGGGAACATATCCAGAGCCGGAGGCCTGTGTCAATGCAATGGGGAGGCGACAAGCACCTGGTCCAGATGACAATATGTGCAGGTGTCTGGGGCACAGAGTCTGGGGTCCGGTGAGAGGGACCCACTGCAGCCAGGGGTATGTGGGCAGGGCGTTCCAGGCGTGTGGGAGAGGGGGGTTAATTTAGGAATGGAAGATCCGAGGGTGGGAGCCACCTCTGGTTGTCAGTCTAACACCCTCTCCCAATTCCTTACAGAAATTGAACACTATGGACGATATTTTGGACCCTTCAGAACTTGCCCTAATGGCGCTGCTGCTAGGCCGGGCGGCCAGATGCCAGAAATGATGGCAGCAGCAGCGTCTGCAGATGTTCAAGGAAGCGGCCTATATAATAATATCGCTTATTGTCACAAGTAGGCTTGAATGAAGTTACTGTGAAAAGCTCCTAGTCGCCACACATTCCGGCGCCTGTTTGGGGAGGCCAGTACGGGGACTGAACCCACACTGCTGGCATTGTTCTGCATTGCAAGTCAGCTATTTAGCCCACTGTGCTAAACCAGCCCCATGTGCTGGACCCCGCCCCACAGCCTTAGGGCACAGCTGCCCAACAGACCAGGGATGGACCCAGAGGGGGAGGCTCGCAATGGCCCAGAGTGGACAGGTCCTTTGAACAGATGACGGGCAGCGCCTGGCACATGAGGCTCAGGAGACGGTGTGGCACCTCGCGGACTTGGCACCACATAGAGGAAGAGGACACTCACTCCCGGTGGCTATCAAGATTACTTCTACGCCTCAGGATCCTTCCAGGGCTTGAGCTTGGACGTGTGTGGCACCTCAGTGATCCTCGATGTGGCAGGCCACAGCCACAGGTGCATCCATCACATCCGTCACGGATGTACAGTTTGCCTGGGCGGAAAACTATATAAAGTTTGACAGGGTGCCCACGCAACAAGATTCTTTGCCATCATCAGAATGTCCCAGGTCCAGGGGCTGATAGACTGCACGCATGTCGCCTTGCGGGTCATCTTGTGTGTGACCACCACATGCAGATCATGCATGTGTGTGCACCCTTCCCAGGGAGTGTGCACAATAACCTCATCCTGGGGCAGTCAGTCATCCACGGCACTCCGAGGACCACCCCAGGATGGGTGGCTGGCTCTTGATGAATAAAGGGTACCCGCTGAGGACCTGGCTAATGCGCCAGTACGGCGGCCGGAAACCAAAGCAGAGACTCGATACATCGAGGCCCATGTGGCCAATTGGGCTGTCATTGAGCGGTGCATCAGTCTGCTCAAAATGCTGTTCCTGTGTTTCTATCACTCCGGGGGTGCCCTGCAGGACACCCCCTGGAAGGTTTTTACTTTGTGGTGGTTTGCCGTGTCCTCTACAGCCTGGCACAGCAGCGGGTCGACGAGATGGAGGTTGGGGTAGAGGAACATGTGGCCACCTCCGAGGTGGAGGATGTAAAGGACGAGGATGATGATGCGGTGCTGGACCAGCAGCGGCAGGAGGACGATCCCAGGGAGGAACCGGAGGATCAGCCGGAGGCTACAGGACAGGCGGTAGCGGAGAGGGTCCGGCAAGCCCAATGGGCCAGGAAACCCCTCATATTCACCCACTTCACATGGTCTATCTGTCATCGATACCATACCAAACCCCATTTCCCACCTTCACAGGATATGTGTTACATCACTATAGGGTGCTGGGACTGTGTCGGCATCATAAGCGGGTCAGTGTCGAGGGCAGAGGGGACAATGATAACCCGCAGAGAGCTGAGCGCTGGTGCTGCTCAATCTTTCTCATTGTCTGAACCCTGCCTGTCTGCTGAGTGCTCGCTCACACCCATCACCTGCACGCAGAGGGGGGATGTCTGGGCCAAGGGTTCGGAGGTCAGGCCGCATTGCCGAAGAAAGTGACAGAGGCATCATACTGGTTGTGCGCAAGTGTTTTTAATGTGTCACAGGTGTCATACAATTCCCCACTCTCCCAATTGTGCTGCCCCAGTCTCCCCCTACCTAAAACCCCCAACCGCACTCTCCCGCACCCTCTCCCCTGTCCTCCGGTGCCCTCAGTGATTTTCGATGTGCTTGGCCTTGCTCTATCGCTACGTCTAGGTGTCTCTCCAAGATGCACATTGGTGCTGGAGACAGCCAGCTGTTTACCTCATCCCGTGCCTTTGATGTCCCTGGCGGTTGTCCTCTGGGGGCTCTGGGGCCAGATAGCCCGGCTCATTTGTTGAGGGCACACGCACTGCCGTGTTGCCCTGTCCCATGTGCTAACCTCGAGTCGCGGCCTCATCAGAGGGGTGGAACCCAGTGGAGCTGGTGGCCACCGTCACCATGCCACGGGACGGGTCCTGTTTGGCACCCAGTTTCCCCTCCTTCCGGTCGGTGCCCATAGGCCCTGGGGTTCAGCTTGGGACGGAGGGGCAGCTGGTTCGAGCATCATCTGTCTCTCCCAGCTCTGGCGACGCCCCAATGTCTGAACCAAGGTGTCGATGCTCCTCAGTTATGGGGACATGCTCTGCAGCGCCTCGGCAATGCCCAACTGCGGCTGGGACAAGCTCCGCAGCACCTTGGACATTCCCATCTGAGAGAGAGACATGTCCCGCAGAACCTCATCAAGTTCAGTCTGGTACTAGGCATCACCCCCCAGCAAGTCGGACATTCTGCCGAGGCCCTCAGCCATAGTCGTCATCAACTGCGCGATGCCTTGGACACCTTCAGTCATGGTGCCGACATCGTGCACCAGGCTCTCCATTGCAGTCGCCACCCTAGCAGTGTTGGCCACGGTGCCAAGCATTGCCGACGACATCTCCTGTGCCCAATATCTCTGGGATTTCTCCGATTGGCTGTGGACCTGCTGGAGTGTTGCTAACATCTCCCTCTGAATGTCCTGACTGCACCCGAAGGTCTCCATCTGCTCTGGGTAACCCTGTTCTAGAGGCCCAGCTTCAGGCTGGGACCCAGCTGGATCCTGGTATCCTGGGATCCAGTAGACCTCCAACTGCTGCCTCACCTTGGGGTTCCTGCCTCCACCTGATGTGCATCAGCAGCTGTGTGGTGCTCAAAGATTGTTCCCCACAAACCTGACAAACGTTTCCCACCAAGATGAGAGTATCTGTGCTGCTGGAGGGTGGGGATAACAGCTGTGATGCAACGATCGCGTCTTCCTCAGTGCTCTCCTCTGAGGTGTTCTCATGGGAGGCTGGAGAGGGGGCACCCGTGATGGTCCGGTGCTGTCGGCTGGAGGACCTGTGGGTGAATGGACATGTGGTTAGTAGGAGGGATGAGTCAGTCAAAAAGTCACTAACAACTCACATTTGACATGTCCTCCGGGTGGGACCTGGTGGTTCCTCACCTCTGTGGCACCCACCGGCTTACACGTTTGGACCATCCTGTCCTCGGCCACTCCAATCACCTTCAGTGGCCGTTCCTCAAATGTGATGAGGGTTCTTAAGTCCAGCACCCCGCCCCCAGTCCGGGCCCTCTCCCAACGTTTGTGCGAAAGCTTCTCCTGCAGAGACATAGAGAGGGCATCGTTAGCCAAACACTTGGTTCACAATAGTGTGGTAGTAGTAGGGGGGTGATGTAAAAGAAGAGTTGGTGGGGGTTGAAGGGGGGACGAAGGGAGAGTTATGAGCCGCATGGAGAGTTGTGGGGGGGGATGCACAGGTGGGGGTGGATTGGTGTCCTCTCACTCATTCTGCCCGGTGTATGTCGTTGACCTTTTTGCAGCACTGGAGGCCAGTCCTCCTGGTCACACTCTCAGAGCTTACAGCCACCTCTACCTCATCCCAGGCACCACTGGCTGCCTTGTGGCTCATCCTTCGGGACCCCTGGGGGAACAGGATATCCCTCCTGGCCTGCACTGTGTCTAGGAGCCTGGCCAGGTCTGCATCGCCGAATTTAGGGGTCGGTCTTCTCGGCACCATTGTTGCCAGCTGGCTGGGGTTGGCTGAGCAAGTGCTGCTTAAGTGCTGCTCGACCTTGTTAGCGGGGGGCTGGCAAGCGCGGTCTCAGCGAAACCCATTAGGCCTCGTAGAGTGGACCAATTAATGTTGGATAGCATTGCCGGCCTCGCTGAGCCGAGCGCCGGGAAGCTCGCAGCAGTTCCCGCTCGCTACCACACTTAGAAATCTTTCTGGAGAATTAGTTGTGAACTGGACTAGTGTAATCCACAGTGGTGCGATTCTCCGCTGCCCACGACGGGTCGGAGAATAGCGGGAGGGCCTTCCTGACATTTTTCCAGACCTCCCGCTATTCCCCCCCCCCCCCCCCCCCCCCCCCCCCCCCCACGGCCGCCCCACGACACGAATCGCTGCTCACCGTTTTTTACGGCGAACAGCGATTCTCCCCTGGCCGATGGGCCAAGTTCCCAGGCCTCTACGGCCGTTTTCACGAACGCAAACACACCTGCTCTCACCGTTCGTGAAAACGGCCGCAAAGTGCCGTCCCGGACAACCATGGCACCGATTGGCACGGCCACACCACGGCCGTGCCAAGGGTGGCATGGGCCTGCGATCGGTGGGCTCCGATCGCGGGCAGTGGGTCCGATACCCGCGCACTCTTTGTTCCTCCGCCGCCCCACAGGATCAGTCCGCGGGGCGGCTGAGGGGCATGACGGCCGGCGCATGCGCGGGTTTGACGCATATGCGTGATGGCGTCATCCGCGCATGCGCGGGTTGGAGCCGTCCAACCCGCGCATGCGCGGTTGACGTCATCGTGCGCGTCAGCCGCCGTGACGCTTGGCGCATGGGCTTAGCGACGGTCGCTAAGCCCGCGATGCCGTGCTTCACGGGGCTGCGCTGCTAGCCCCGACCGGGGGGGATAATCGGGTCCCGGGAGGGGGCGCGGAGGCTGCCGTGAAACACGGCCAGTTTCACGGCATCCTTTACGACTCTCCGCATTTGCGGAGAATCACGCCCTGGTATGTATTTACTCTGTCCTCTGTCCTAAATCTCTTACAAACATTATACCAATGATTCCGTGTTCTATACTCCTTAATTTCTATATTGGGGGCAGTTTTCTGGCCGCGTTGTACCCGGGGCCAACCCTGCTATTTTAGGAAAATACTGGGCGAGCTCTCAAACGGGATTGAGCGGGACGCCAAACAGTGCACGATGGTCCAGGGCTGTTCCAGAATACTATTGTGGTTCACACCCTCACTGGGCACGAACCGGATTAGCATATTAAATTTCTAATTTAAACATACGAATCGGAGTTAAGCCGAATTCTTCCGGCTCCTGGAATTCTCCCAACATGAAGCCGGCACGGATCATTACTGATCTCCACAATGAAGATCAGACGTGATGATACCACCTGGGAACTTGGAGGCCATTGTAGCACCCTTGTGGTCAAGGGCATGGCAGGGCAGGAGCTGGCACTATCCCCAGGCATGCTGGCAGTGCCACACTGTTAGGATGCCGGGGGAGGGGCATTCCATGGGGGCAGGGCAGTTGGTGACACCATCGCGGAGCCCTGCTCGCATGGGGGAGCCGGTACCAGCGATTGAGGGTTACCTGGTACCCGTGAATGTTGGGGGCGGGAGCCTTTGATGGCGATTGGGGGGATGGCATTGACGGAGATTGTTGGGGGCGGTCGTCTTTGCCCGCAAGATGTGAAAAGGCTGTTAAAAAGGGCGCCCTGATCTCTGAGGATCCAACCTTGCCGGAGCCTTTGCGTCCAGCTATTCTCATTAATGGAGCAAATCTCCCTCCAGCTCCAAAAAATGACTAAGTGCTGGAAGATTGTGATTGGAATCGTGTTGAAACAGCTGGCATGCTTTGCACCGATTTCCATGCCTGAAATAACACTTAGGGCAGGATTCTCCATTTAGGAGACTAAATTCTCCCACCAGAGTAGAATCGCTCTTGGTCTACACTAGCGCTAAGAGCGATTCACCACCCCCCCCCCCCCCCCAACCCCTTGTCATGCTAATTTATGCATGGTGGAGAGCTCCCAGGATTCTTTTCCAAATCCTGCTATTGGACTGCTATTTTGAGTGTGCACCCAATACCGAGCTCTGGCAGCTGGCCCCCCTCCCCCCACAATGCAATTCCTGCCCCGCACCGCCGACAAGTAGGGGAATCCTCCCCCTCCCACTGCCACTGAAATTACTGTGTCACCCCCGCCCCACACAACACGTAGGTGGGTGACCCACCACCCCAGCCAGACTCTGATCAGAGACCCCCCCATCAGACCCCACATCAGACCCTCCCACAGACCCCATGTCAGACATCCCCTTATCAGAGACCCCCATATCAGAAAACGTCATCAGCAATGCCCCCATATCCAAGGCATCCACATAGAAACATGAATGCCAAAATCACTCTTGTCTTCCACATCACCATGTCTTTCCCAATTGAAAGAATGATTGTGGTAGTCACGTGATGTAAGCACAGGAACGGCTGCATTTTCGCAAGCTCTGATGCTATTCATATTTTAATCTTTTTTTATCCTGATGCACAACCTACAATTATTTTATCCTGATCTGTATAATCTGTTCTGCATTCCTGGAAGATCTTCATTAAAGTTTGGTGATAGCGAGCCGAGTTAAATCAATAAAACCCTTGGCTGATTGAGACGGCCAAAGATGAATAGCAAGCCTCTGCTTTGGCGATTCCATTGGCATTGAGATGATGGCTGCCATTGTGAGTGACGTTGTAGATGAAGGTCTTGGCTCCCTGCCACAGATTATTGGTGCTCGCTTTGATGAGGTGCAAGATATCTGGAAGAGGATGAATGAAGCAGAAAAGATAATCCTGCTATTCGACAGGACAGTTTCCTCAGTGTGTGCTCACCTTCAGGCCTCAGAAATCCTGCTGCATGATATGTCGAACATCTTGGCTGATTCCGGGATATGGGGCCGGAGAAGGAGGCTTAGTGCTGCCGATCTGTCCAGAGGAGCGGGGGATGAATTCCCGGCTGAATTTGAGAATTAGCTGCTGTGGTAGTATGACTAGAGGTACTACGGTACCTGGGAGTGTGAGCTACCATTGGTGGAGAAGGCTCGCTGCTCATTGGCCCAAGTGTTTGCATTCCATTGCTCGGGATGTAAGGTAGCTCCGCCCAATGAGGCGGGGTGTAAGAACCCGTGTTTCCCAGCAGCCAACCTTCTTTCTGTACTCGAGCTGCTGGGGAAACATCTTGTTTATTAAAGCCTTCAATTCGGACTACTCCTTTGTTTCAGTAGTTATTGATCGCGATTCAGCGGTCAAACTTGCACAATCTCGATTTGAAGGTTGGGTATTTTGCGCTCAACATTGTATCTGGTCTTTGAGGCATGGGGTCGGTCAGAGACTAAGACCACCTGTCTAACTTTGGTTTTTCCTCAGTGTTCGATGAGAAGGGTTGGAGACGGGTCTTCACCACCTTCTGGGGCCTAGTTGTCTTTTCACCATAGCTTTGGGATGACGACATGGTGGAGGTTCAGGTTTCGATGGAACTCTGGATAGAGCCTGGTTGTTGCTCAGTGATCCTGCCATGGCTTCAACCTTTCCAAGCTCTGTGGATGGTGATATTATCCTGAAGGTTGTGCAGTATTTGCCTAGTTTTGTTTTTATACATGTGCTCGAATCCTTGCATTTAAAATGAGAGAGTACACTTTATCTTTTTGATACCCTTCACTTTGTTTACAGAGAAGATAAGTAGTGCTGCAGCAGGGTGATGGGTAGATGCTTTGCTGTAGAGGTAGTTGGTATGGCCTTGTAAGTCTTCATTGTGGATGAGGAAAGCTCCCAGTTAGAACCATTAGCATTGTGTTATTCTTCTGTTGTTGTTTTGCGATTTTGGAACTCTTGCTTGTCTCCTATGAAGGAATTATACATTGTAGAAAAATCTGGGTTCCTTTTTTCTCTCTTTTGTGGTTGGCACCTCTGGTGTTGTTGGAGTGGTGGGAAATGAGTAATGGTGTGCACCCAGGCATGGTTGGTTAATCCTCGAATATCCAGTCTTTCTTGGGTTCGTCTTAGAATCTCTTTTTTCGGTTGAGGGTCTGGTTGGGTTGAGGTGTGAAGTACCCTGCTCCAAATGGTCTTGTATAGGGGCTCCCAACTGCCCTCCTTCTTGAAGGTTGGGCTCCCCTGAGGAAACAGTGTTCTGTTTCTTATGAGACTATGCGGTTCTGTCTTTTGTGAAGGTGTACATTGTTAGCCTTTGTTTGATGTTTAGTGGTTAATTCTGGTGTTCCTCTCTTTCTGGGGTTTCCTTTCTTTATCTTGGTAGGTGAAGTGCTGATACAGGCTCTGATTTGTTATATTTAGTTTTAGAGGGTTTCCCATAATGTGTCAGTGCTGGGGAGAGCCGTATCGCCTCCGGAGGCACTCCGTTGATGGGAGTCTTGACGGCTCTTCTTCTCCTTATCGTTGGGGTTTCCTTGGTAGAGGATGGCCGAAGCCTTCCTGTATCAGGGACTAGGGGGGCATAGCGGTGAGTGTTCACTGTCAAGAGATGTCTGGTACTGAGGTCAGTATCCTGCTGTTTCCCTTCGCTTGGGGAACCCTTTCATTGCCTGGAGGCATTGGGAGGCTGAGTTAGGTTTTAAATGTGTAGCTTTGTCTTATGGAGGCCGGCATGCAGCATGGGGCCATTTGCTCATGGCTTTATCCTGGTCTACTGTTATCCTCAGATCCCCTGCTCTGTTTGGTACTTTTTATCCTGGCATAGTCTCTGTGAAGGGAGTTGCCGACCAGAATGATTACAATCTGAATCAACTACAAGAATATTTGCTGGTCTTCCTGAATGAAAAGTGGAATAATGATTACCCTGTACCATAATGGGTTTTTGGGGTTTTGTTGCGTCTTCTGATTATATGTAAAATATCCCCTTAGAACTAATGTCTTTCTTCTGTGTTTCTTTTCTTTATCTTATGGTTAAAGAATCCTTAACTAAAAGTTACAGGCAGGTCTCACATCCAACATAAAGACGTTATAATGTGTCATTGGTGTCAATGATATGATTAGAGTTGGGGATGGTATGTTTTGGTACTCACCCGAGCATGGCACGGAAATCCTATCCTATATTCTTGTATGTACGAGACAGTATGTGTAATTTGTTATATTGAGTTTGAGTGGTGTTACGTATCCTGTCGGGGGTCAGTTAGCTCCTTGGGGGTCCATTAACTCTGTTGGTTGGACAACTAGTTTGTGACACAGAGTGATGCCAACAGTGCGTGTTCAATTCAGCTGAGGTTATTTATGAAGGCCCCGCCTTCTCAATCTTGCCGTCGTCTGAGGTGTGGTGATCCTCAGATTAAATCACCACCTGTCAGCTCTCCCTCTCAAGGGGGAAAGTAGCCTATGGCCACTCAGGACCACGGCGGCTCTGTTTTTCTTATCTGGTCAGGGGTAGGTGAGTTCCATTTCCCCCCCTTCTGAGATATCCTGTTGATGAGTGTCTAGATGATTCTCCTTCTCTCTGCCAATGGGGTTTCTTTGGTGGAGAGTGGTTTGAACTTTCCAATGATTGCAGAGCCTGAACCGTGTCTCTGATACTTGTAGTGGAACATAGAATATACAGTGCAGAAGGAGGCCATTCGGCCCATCGAGTCTGCACCAACCCACTTAAGCCCTCACTTCCACCCTATCCCCGTAACCTATTAACACCTCTTAACCTTTTTTTTGGACACTAAGGGCAATTTATCATGGCCAATCCACCTAACCTGCACATCTTTGGACTGTGGGAGGAAACCGGAGCTCCTGGAGGAAACCCACGCAGACACGGGGAGAACGTTCAGACTCCGCACAGACAGTGACCCAGCGGGGAATCGAACCTGGGACCGAACTAACTGTTCTCCTGTCCTTTTCTGTATTTATGTATGCTGAAACATTTATGCCTGACTGTACCAGTTTTGAGGATTTTGTTGCGTTATTTGTAAAAATGCAAAAACGCCAATAAAAATCTATATATGAAAAAAGAATAATTGTTGTAAGACATTTTTCAACCAAAATGTACCACCTCACACTGACTGCCCTTGAATTGAATCTGCACCTTTTGTCCAGTTCACTATTTTATCAAATCTCTTTGCAGATTCCTTTGATACTCAGAATAATTTATGCTTCCTATTTTAATATTATTTGTAAATTTGAACGCCATCCTTTAATCCTTCATCCCAAATCCTAAGTATAAACACTGAACAAAAGTAATCCAGAACAGAGTGCCGTGTTTTTTTTCAATATTAATGAAAAAATAGTCATAGGAGCACTCACAAATAATTTATCCAAATTTCACACTGCTCCAAGCACTTCTACCCTGCAAATTTGCAAGTGAGAAATGATGAGAGGGTTATTTTTAGCTTAATTGTTAGAGTCATTAATAATGAACTTGTTCACCACTTGTAACTACGCTCATATCAAAAAGTTAATAATTCACTTCAGCTAAAACCTGAGCTGGATTTTCATGGAGGCGGCTGGTTTGTTTCCGGATTACAAGCATGGACAGCGACCAGTTTAGTTCAGTTGGCTGGCAGCTACTTTGTGATAAAGAGTAAAGCCAACAGCACTGGTCCAATTCCCATACTGGCCGTGGGCAGCACGGTAGCACAGTGGCTAGCACTGTGACTTCATAGCGCCAGGGTCCTAGGTTCGATTCCCCGCGGTGACACTGTCTGTGCGGGGTCTGCACGTTCTCGGCGTGTCTGCGTGGGTTTCCTCCGGGTGCTCTGGTTTCCTCTCGCAGTCCAAAGCCGTGCAGGTTAGGTGGATTGGCCATGCTAAATTGCCCTTAGTACCCAAAAAGGTTAGGAGGGGTTATTGGGTAAGGGGGATGGAGTGGAAGTGAGGGCTTAAGCAGGTCGGCGCAGACTCGATGGGCCAAATGGCCTCCTTCTGCACTGTATGTTCTATGTTATTCATGAAGGTGCAACTTCTCAATCTTGCCTCTTGCCTGAGGCGTGGTGATCCTCAGGTTAAATCACCACCAGTCAGCTCTCACCCTGAAGGGAAAAGCAACCTCTGATCATGTGGGACTATGGCGACTTTACTTTTACAACCCTGGGCCTATTGGGAAGTAAACCTCCCAGTATTTGGTGGAGACAAACTGTCAGTTGGATCGTAGATGGGTGTTCCAGTCAATTAGTATTTGAGTGCGGCAAGTGGCAAAAGCGGCCATGGCCTGACCTGCTCCAGCATCCATCACTGTGACTGCCATTTGACAGTCATTTTTAAGATTGGAAAAATAAGAAGTGTAGACCCACATTTCAGAGGGCAGATGGAGACATGTTGGACAATCTTGCGCTCATCTGGCAAATGTGATCGGCAGGCCCAGAAGCAGATGGAAAATGCGCTTCTGGCCACGATCGGACACCAAAGGTGATTTTACGCTCGTTGGCCAATTAATGAGAAATCAGAATGAAAGACGCACTGAGAAAGGCTCAGCATTGCCTGGGATGGAGAGTATGGGAAGAGGGCGGGTGCTATGAAAACAGAGGATACAGGTAGGCGAGCGCTTCCATCAAGTTCTCTGAAGACCGATAGTTGCTGGGGAGCTGCCTTGTGGGGATAAAAAATAGACAGCAAATTGCATAGATGCAGCACATCCCAGCACTGACAGTAACTCCAAATAAACCTCAGTACTCAGACATCTTTTTATTATATTTCATTCCAGACATTTTATCCCATCTCGGACCGAGGTTGTAGTGAAAATGTGAAGGCTGTTTGGCTGATTGGCCTATCCGCCGACTGTAAAAGTGAATAGGCCGGGAAAAATCACTTTCAATTGACTCCTGAATGGGCTTAATTGCTGGTGGGCACTCTTCCGATGGCCGCGTGTGCCCACCAAGTTAAATATCGTTCACGTACGCGATGACGTCAGGTCACACGCCCAACATTTCCCCATGCAAATTCACGCATTGGCGGGTTGGGCATGCGCTTGCTAAAATGATGTGAAATAATAGGATAAAACTTGTAGATGCTTGTAAATATTTTTTCGACTTATCCTATGATGGAAAAGTATGCCATGGTGGGGGCAGCACGGTGGTTAGCACTGCTAAATCACAGAGGCAGGGACCCAGGTTCGATTGCGGCCTTGGGTGACTGTGTAGAGTTTGCACGTTCTCCCCATGTCTGCGTGGGTTTCCTCCGGGTGCTCTGGTTTCCTCCCACAGTCCAAAGATGTGCGGGTTAGGTGGAATAGCCATGATAGAATTGTCCCTTAGTCCTCAAAGATGGTTGGTTAACTGGGGTTACAACATTTTGCGGATAGGGCGGGGGAGTGTGCCCAAGCAGGAGAGTAGGTGCAGACTCAATGGGCCAGGTGGCCTCCTTCTGCACTATGGGGATTCTATGGATTCACTGCCATCACCCCTCCTCCCCCCCTCTCCCCCCTCTCCCCCACCCCCCACCCCGCCTACCTCCTGCACAATCAACACATGAAACAGTTGAATCTGGGTGTCTTTTGATTTAGTCTTTATAGCTGATGTTGCCAAATTTTTACTAAGAATTGAGTTCCTGGTAAAAATTGTTTTGAAACAAAGAAATAGAGCTCTTAGGAGACCTTTGCAAGATGTTGAGAGCAAAGGTGGAGGAGCAGGAAAACAGTTCGAGAAGGAAGAACCCACGGATAATGGGCCTGCCTGAAGGTGTGGAATGAGTGAGTGCCATGAGGTACGTGTTGAGGATGCTGGCGGGACTGGTGGTGGAGGGGGTTCTCGATAAGACCCCTGAAGTGAACAGAGCACACAGGTCTCTGAGGCAGAAGCCTAGAGCTGGGGATCCGCTGTGGATAGTGATCGTGAGACTCCATAAGTTTGTGGAGAAAGAAAAAAAATCTTGCAGTGGGCCAGGAAGAAGTGCAACTGTGAATGGGAGGGGAACAAGGTCTGAATATATCAGGACATTGGAGCTGAGCTGGCAAAACGGTGTGCAGTGTTCAACAAGGTCAAGGCGGTGCTATATCAGCAGCAGATCAGGTTTGAGGTGCTCTACCTGGTGAAATTATGGGTGACGTTTGAAGGTTAGGAATATTACTTTGAGACCCTAGAAGCAGCCGAGGACTTCATCAAGGAGCATAAACTGGAGGAGTACTGAATTGAACAATTCTGGGCGACTGAGGTGCTGGCAATTAGAAATAATTGGGAATATAGGTAGAGTGGGGGTTTTCTTTTCCTCCAAACTGGAGGGGGTTCTGTTTCTGGTTTATAATTTACTGTTGGGTTGACAAAGGGTAGCAGGGGTGAAACATTTATGTGGGGATGGCTGTCGCCACCCCCTCATCCCTCCTGTTTTCTGGGGCTGTGTATATTTTATCTCTTGTTTGTTTGTTCTTGGGGGAAGTGACCTAGAGTTCAGGATGAGTCTTTGTTTGGGAGGGGGAGGGTAAGGTCAGCAGGGAGCCTTCTTCACTGAGCAGTGGAGTTGGGGTGGGGGGTTGGTCAGTGGGAGGAGCCTTTGGGCAGGAGTTGCCATGCTAGCAAGTAATGCTGGTGAACGGAAGCAAGGTGGGAGAGAAGGCCGGGATAGGTGGCCATTGGGGGGGGGGGGGGGGGGGGGGGGGTGAGGACGGAGGGGTGGAGGGGATAGGAAGGGTGACACAACGAGGTGAGGTGGGAGAAGAGACATGGCCAGGGACGGAGAAGGGGGCCATCTTGGATGGTCCTGGTACAGAGTGGAATTAACAGGGCTGGAGCTAAAATGGGAGGATGCCTGATGGTAGAGAGAATGGAGGCATAAGCCTTCTGTAAGGGTGATAACGTGGAACATGTGAGGGCTCAATGGACCAGTTAAAAGATCTTGGGTTTTTGCGCACCTCAGGAGCTTGAAAGCGGAGGTGGTCTTTCTGCAGGAGACACACTTCCTTGTGTAGGACTAGGTTAGCCTATGGAAGGAGTGGGTTGGCCAACTTTTACATTCGGAGTTTGATTCAAAGTCGCGGGGTGTGGCAATTTGAATGAGTAAGAAAACGGGGTTTGTGAGCGCAAAGGAAGTGAGGGACCCGAGTGGGAGATATGTGATTGTGAGCGGGTATGAGAAAAGGGACACCAGTGGTGCTGGTGAATGTGTATGCACTGAATTGGGATGATGTAGGTTTTATGAGGGGGTTGCCGGCAGCAATCATGGACTTGGCCACTTTGCGACAGACAAGATTGGGTATGTTCGTGACCGTGCTTGAGGAGTTGTTCATCGCGAGGGGGGGGGGTGGAAAAGGGGAAAAATTTGTACAAACTTAATAGTCATTTGTTGGGAAGCCTGGATCCCAAATTGTTTATGTGTTGGAACTTTTTATCTACGTTTGTAATAAAATACATTGAAGAAAATTGTTTATTTGACAGGGCCATACGTCTTTAGTCAGATTGTTAGGTCTATGGAGAATTCCTGAAAGTTTGGTGCTTCAGCCAGTAGAGTTCACATCATCTCATTAGGTTTGCATATTTTACTTACTCCATGATTAGCCTGTTGTTGTTAGTATAAGCAAATGAGTTCGCTGCAGCTGCACTTAAAACTCTAGAGAGCTCTCTTGGCCTTTAATGTTGTTTTCTCCTGGTCTCCATTCTGTGCCAGAATTCACTGTTCATTAAAAATATTTTCAACATCTTATTTTGAGAGAAAATATCAAAACTCAGATTAAAACATTCCAACTGTAGTAACATTTCCGTTTATGGCTTAAGTTTTATTGTTGTACATGTTATTATTGTACATATTTAGCATTCAGCAATAGAATGTTTTTGTACTAATTCTCAATAAACCTGATTGGCAACACGAGCAGTGCTTTATTCTTTGATTTTGCATCATAAATGGTAAACATATACTCATTTAACCATGCCTACTAACAGAATATTCATGTTTTTATGAAGAAATAATTTGCAAAAGTCTATCTGTTTATCCTTCAGTAGCTAATAGAACAGCAGCAGAAGCACACATTATTTAGAGAGTTGTTGGGGAGGATTCTCCAGCCTTCCAGCCATGTATTGCTCCCACTGTCAATGGGAATTCACTTTGTAGCCACCCCACACCACCAGGAAACCCACAGGCAGGTGTGCGCTGCTGGTGGGACCAGAGAATCCTGCCATCAGTGAACAGCCAGAGAAAATATGCCTCCCTCCATTTGATTTTTTCTCAAATGCTTGCCTAGCTGTTGCTATGTTCTTAATTTGTAAAGTACAACATTTTTTATGATCCTGGGCCAGACCCCCAGGTGTTTGGTAAGATCCAGTTAGGGAGCAATGACGTTTTTGTTTAAACTTTAAAAAGTTTGTGATTCCCGTCATTTTCTCAGTGAATAAATACACAACATTCCACAGGATTAGAACAAAGATAAATAAACTTTACTATACAAGTCGGAAAGATAAAATAATTCACAATATCTATTCTATATTCTAACATTCAAGGTAAATACAAACATATCTGAATTAACAGATGAATCTGGTCCAACACAGAACATTGCACAAATAAATGGCAGATATGACCAAGACAGAGTCCATGGATTTCTCAACAAGCTGCCTAGACATCAGTAAACTGAGCCGAGCACTACTTCTTCAAAGGGTAAATTACAAAATAAGCAATTAGTTCTTGTGAACTCAAGAAAATGCCAAACTATTATAAAAGATCTCTGTGCATTATTAATGTAATATTTACTATTTGCTTATTTACACTTAAGTCTATCACAAATTTTGCTAATACGTACAAAGAAAACTAATTATTTCCTGCTTTTGTTTCTGTTACTTTGAGGATAAATATTTACTGTTCATTATTTCTAGTGGAAGAAAAAAATGCATTTAATGTAATGCTCTTCATGACTTCAGGTCATCCCATGTTATACTGCATGCAAAAGGGAATGGAAACTAATAAATGCACGTCTGGAAGACAGTTGTCTGAGCTGAACACTTGAAGTGCGAACAAAGTCCTTCACCAAATGCCTCAACAGTCCCCGCAGACCTCAACAACTTTAACTATAAACACAAACCGATAAGCAATTCTATTAACTCAGCAACAGCCAGTAAATGTCATCGGTAAATAACCTGAAAGCAGATCCCTTTAAACAGCATTTACGAGTCCGTCTTTCCTGTTGCTGAACACCTGTTCAGCTATGCAAGGTTAAAGGAGGGCATAAGCTGAATGGAGTGTTAAGGTTGAAAATGGCACCGCTAACATTAAATCAGTGTTAGATTCTGACTGGGCCCACAATCTACCTGCTCTGCATACATTTTTTGCATGTTCCCAGCAGCCATTCTAACTAGACTAAAATGGCATCTGGAGAATCCTGCACTGACATCTTTATGCATGGCATAGAAACCATTTTAGACCTGAAAATACAGGTGCTATGTAACCAAATGTGTGATGATATGCATTAGCAATCATGTATGTGGTGATAGACAAGACCTCCAACCAGCAGGTGGCAGTAGAGAACAAGCACGTGACACTGTTACCTCAGGGAGTCTAGGGATGGTCTTTGTAGTGGATAGTCACAATATGTAGTGGCTCTTAGGTTATTTATAATATTTAGTAGTTTTTCATAATATTCTTAAGGTTATCTAACCCAAGTAATTGTTGAACAATAAAACTTTAACTAGTCATGAACTAGACGGTCTCTAGTTCATTTATTCCGACCGGCCAAGCACCAGAACGTAACAACATATTTATGCCCTGTCTTTATGCCAAGGTGCAATAAGAATCACTTCTAATACTACTTGTGGTCTCCAGGTGACTTACAATACTGTGTTTCAAATACTCACACATCCTTGGACAGTAGACTGGAGTATGTATTTTTGTTGTTCAGTGATATATTCCTGTATTATATCCATCTTTATTTGGTTTTATTTGTTTATCTGAAAAAGTGTAGCTTTTAGACATTATGTTTGAATTAGTTTTTAAAAACTTTATTTATCCCAATAAGTGGTGAAGGGGTTAAAACTCTTCTGTATCGATCTGTATTACACACAAGCTGTTTCACTGTAGTTGTCATGCACAGGAAGAATGTCCAAGGACACATCTCACTGGTGATGGGGCCCAGAAAAGATAAGCCAGAGTTATTTATCAAATATGACAGAACCTTGGCATACAAATTAGCAAGAAAAAACAATAGACCTGATGATTGGGAAAAGTTTAAAATTTAGCAAAGGCAGACCAAGGGATTGATTAAGAGGGGGAAAATATAATTTGAAAGTAAACTAGCGGGGATTGATTGTAAAAGTTTCTATCGGTATGTAAAGAGAAAATGATTAATAAAAACTAATGTAGGCCCTTTACAGTCCGAAACAGGGGAATTCATAACAAGGAATAAAGAAATGGCTGAGGAACTAAATTCGTACTTTGCTTCTGCCGTCACAAAGGAAGACAGGAATAATGTACCGGAAGTTCTGAGAAACACAAGTTTTAGTGAGGAGCTGAAGGGAATTAGTTTAGTAGAGAAATGGTTTTGGGGAAATTAATGGGATTGAAGGTTGACAAATCTCCAGGGCCTGATTGTGATGAATGTTATCAGTAGCTGATATAATGGTACCTTACCTTTAATGCATTGGCCCTTTAAGACCGGGCTTGGAACCCTGGGGACTCCGCCTCTGGCTTCGCCCCCAGGAAATGGTATATAAGATAAGGCTCACTCAGGCTACATGTGATGAGCACACTTCTCGGCTGCTGTACAGTTCTCAGATGATTAAAGCCTTTGAATCATCTATCTTCTCTCCTGTGTCGTGATTGAGGGTATCTCACTGATAATTTTTAACCCAGAGTACTTAAAGAAGTGGCCCTAGAAATAGTAGATATATTGGTGGTCATTTTCCAAAATACTTTGGACTCTGGAATGGTTCCTGCAGATTGGAGGATAGCAAATGTAACCCAACTATTCAAACAGAGAGGTCGAGAGAAAACAGGGACTATAGACCAGTGAGTCTAACATCGGTAGTAGAGACGTTGCTGGAGTCCATTATCAAGGATTTCATAGCACAGCATTTGGAAAGCAGTGGTGTAATCCGACAAAACCAGCATGGATTTACGAAAGAAAAATCATGCTTGACAAATCTATTAGAATTCTTTGAAGATGTAACGAGTAGAGTTGACCAGGGAGAACCGGTGGATGTGGTTTATTTAGACTTTCAGAAGGCTCACATGGCAGATTAATATATAAAGTTAAAGTGCATGGGATTATGGGTAGTGACTTGAGATGGACAAAAAACTAGTTAGCAGACAGGAAGCAAAAAGTTGGAATAAATATGTATTTTTCTGATTGGCAGGTAGTGACTTGTGTGGTACCGCACTGATCTGTTCTACGACCCCAACTGCTCACATCATATATTAACAATTTGGATGAGGGAACTAAATGTATTATCTACAAATTTGCAGATGATACAAAGTTGGGTGGCAGGGTGAGCTGTGAGGAGGATGCAGAGATGCTTCAGCGGGATTTGGACAGGCTGAGTGAGTGGGCACATGTATGGCAAATGCAGGATAATGTGAATAAATGGGAGGTTAGCCACCTTGTTAGCAAAAATAGGAAGTCAGATTATTATTTGAATGGGAGTAAATTGAGAGAGGTGGATACTCAGTGAGATCTTGGTGTCCTCATGCATCAGTCGTTGAAAGTAAGCGCGCAGGTACAGTGGGCAGTAAAGAAGGCAAATGGTATGGGGGAGGCTAAATCGATTAGGATTATATTCGCTGGAGTTATGACGAGTGAGAGGGGATCACATAGTAACTCAAAAAATTCTGAGAGGATTAGACAGGATAGATTCAGAAAGAATGTTCCCGATAGTGTGGGAGTCCAGAATTGTGGGTCATAGTTTGAGGATAAGAGGGAAACCTTTTAAGACTGAGGAGAGGAGAAATTTCTTCACCCAGAGAGAGATGAATCTGTGGAATTTGCTACCACAGAAAGTAATTGAGGCCAAAACGTTGTATAATTGTGCCAGAGGACTGGAGGGTAGCAAATGTGGTCCCTTTGTTCAAGAAGGGGAGTAGAGATAACCCCGGTAACTATAGGCCGGTGAGCCTCACGTATGTTGTGGGTAAAGTCTTGGAGAGGATTATAAGAGATACGATTTATAATCATCTAGATAGGAATAATATGATTAGGGATAGTCAGCATGGTTTTGTGAAGGGTAGGTCATGCCTCACAAACCTTATCGAGTTCTTTGAGAAGGTGACTGAACAGGTAGACGAGGGTAGAGCAGTTGATGTGGTGTATATGGATTTCAGTAAAGCGTTTGATAAGGTTCCCCACGGTCGGCTATTGCAGAAAATACGGAGGCTGGGGATTGAGGGTGATTTAGAGATGTGGATCAGAAATTGGCTAGTTGAAAGAAGACAGAGGGTGGTGGTTGATGGCAAATGTTCAGAATGGAGTTCAGTTACGAGTGGCGTGCCACAAGGATCTGTTCTGGGGCCGTTGCTGTTTGTCATTTTTATAAATGACCTAGAGGAGGGTACAGAAGGTTGGGTGAGTAAATTTGCAGACGACACTAAAGTCGGTGGAGTTGTAGACAGTGTGGAAGGATGTTGCAGGTTACAGAAGGACATAGATAAGCTGCAGAGCTGGGCTGAGAGGTGGCAAATGGAGTTTAATGTAGAGAAGTGTGAGGTGATTCACTTTGGAAAGAAAAACAGGAATGCGGAATATTTGGCTAATGGTAAAATTCTTGGCAGTGTGGATGAGCAGAGGGATCTCGGTGTCCATGTACATAGATCCCTGAAAGTTGCCACCCAGGTTGATAGGGTTGTGAAGAAGGCCTATGGTGTGTTGGCCTTTATTGGTAGAGGGATTGAGTTCCGGAGCCATGAGGTCATGTTGCAGCTGTACAAAACTCTGGTACGGCCGCATTTGGAATATTGCGTACAGTTCTGGTCGCCTCATTATAGGAAGGACGTGGAAGCTTTGGAACGGGTGCAGAGGAGATTTACCAGGATGTTGCCTGGTATGGAGGGAAAATCTTATGAGGAAAGGCTGATGGACTTGAGGTTGTTCTCGTTAGAGAGAAGAAGGTTAAGAGGTGACTTAATAGAGGTATACAAAATGATCAGAGGGTTAGATAGGGTGGACAGTGAGAGCCTTCTCCCGCGGATGGAGGTGGCTAGCATGAGGGGACATAGCCTTAAATTGAGGGGTAATAGATATAGGACAGACGTCAGAGGTAGGTTTTTTACGCAGAGTGGTGAGGCCGTGGAATGCCCTACCTGCAACAGTAGTGAACTCGCCAACATTGAGGGCATTTAAAAGTTTATTGGATAAGCATA
Organism: Scyliorhinus canicula; assembly: GCF_902713615.1. NCBI lineage: Eukaryota > Metazoa > Chordata > Chondrichthyes > Carcharhiniformes > Scyliorhinidae > Scyliorhinus > Scyliorhinus canicula. The sequence goes on along the minus strand of NC_052147.1, from coordinate 43,647,953 downwards.
TGGATGATAATGGCATAGTGTAGGTTAGATGGCCTTTAGTTTTTGACATCCCATGTCAGTGCAACATCGTGGGCCGAAGGGCCTGTACTGCGCTGTATCGTTCTATGTTCTATGTTCTAATTTCAAGAAGGAATTAGACATAGCTCTTGAAGCTAAAGGGATAAAGGGATATAGGGGGAAGGCGGGATCAGGGTATCAGCCATGATCATCATGATGGCAGAGCAGGCTCGAAAGGTTGAATGGCCTCTTCCTCCTTCTATTTTCTATGTTTCTATGACAGGGGAACAGTGTGGGATCTTTTCAGTGGTGCCAGCCTGTCGGGAGGGGGAAAGTAGCTATCCAGAATTGTTATTAAAGCAGGCCATTTACCATAGGAAACAACATTCTACTTAGACAGGGCAGGTGATTGATATCCACATTCGTGATAATGGGGAGCGGTGATAAATATTAGGGGGCACATATACATGCCTTTGTACTGATTGGATAGTTTAATTAAGCATGCGGACCTTTGATGTAATTGGCTAGTTATTCTCATATACTATGAATGATGTAACCTTAATTAATCGTCTAGATTGGATAAGTCAAGATAACTAATACCAAACGATTGGTACATGCTAATTTCTTGTAATCGAATCTCAAATTATATCTGCCTGTACCATTCTTAAATCTGTGGTCCCTGGCATCCCAACTTGGAATGCCACGAGCCCCGCTATAGCATTGTAATACAGGCCTGCAAGAGCCTTTGTCTGGTTTCTTGTGAGTGGGAGAGTGAAGTACACGAAAAGTAGAATAGCTGTACTTTTCCGCCACAACAGTCTTCTCAATCGTCTCTTTATTCCATGGATCACAGCTATATTTTCTGGATTTGCCCTCTGATTAAATTTGTCATCTTATTCACTGCTGTGAGCTTCATCTCTTTCTTTTAATTTGTTTACTTTTGTATCCCTTTTCTTATCACAAGTTCATAGAAATATAGCTCACTGTTTAAATTTCTAGTTTTATTTGGAATATGGATTTAGTACTTTTTCAGAAAATATGAATAGTATACTGCATTGAATCAAGAAACATTGCGCTGAATGTTACAGGGGGCTGGGCAACATATTGCCTGCTCCCCTGGAAAGGTTCTCACATGTTAGCTGACCACATTTAACAAGGTTGCCTCGCAACAGCAACACTTTGTGGGTTGTCTAAACAACATGGGGGTGGCACTCAATGGGAGCAACTTCCACCTTCTGGAGCTGGGAAGCAACTGTGCTAACCTGTGCTACCGTGTTGCCCACGTGGAATTCCTCTCAGTGGAGGCGGAAAACCGCGGAGGCCACGGAGAATACCAGGTCAGGCCCGCTAATGATATGCCAACGGTATTTACTGCACATGTGGAGTGGAACACATTGACGCTGCTGTCGAGGCACCGGAGAGTTGTGATTTGGCGTGAAACTGGCGCCCACCACGATTTTGGTGTCAAAACCGATTCTCCCCCAATTGCGTTTCCCAATTCCGGAGTCAGCCAACAGAGAATCCCGCCAAGGGATTTTAAAAAGGCTTTCCAAAAGAATTCCACCAAAGTTCATGCACAAGCTGGCATTAACGCACGTAAACATATCTATAACCTTCTGCAAGTTTGATTTCTGACGTTACATTGAAATAAATCTTAATGTGAAGCCTATTAATTCTCTGGGCAATAGGACAAAATTATCACTGTTATTTCATCATAAATTGGCTGTGTCTCTTTTAAACCTTCTGACAATTGATTATGAACTCTTAATTTATTGCTGGGGTTTAGAATGTACTTACGGTACCAGCAGTAAACTTTGTATGCTTACTCAACACATGCATGAAAATGTTCCAAATCCTAGAATATGATGCATTCTAAACAAGAGAGAAGTAAATCATGAAAATATAACAAGTAATAATGTTGACTTCCAAAAAAATTGAAAGGAACATTCAACAGCCTGCCCAAGTACCCTCTGATGTAAGTTCATCATGAAAGGAACAGACTGCTCAAGGAAAGATGCCAACTCAGTAAATATTAGTCAAATATAGTAGAGATGGGCCGAATGCCCTCCTTCTGTGCTGTAGGAATTCTATGATTCTTTGGGATGACTTGCCCTTGCCATGTAATTTACTGAAGAATATAACAGCATATTTTTTCTTTTAATACTATTACTATACTAATGGAATTTACTATTTCAAATATAACTGGAGGAAAATAAATAAACTCAGTCATGATGCAACAGTACATGAAGACATTTTTTTTGTTTCATTTCAGTCTGTGCTTCATTTCTGTCTGTGGGTACACATGCTTTTCTTATTAATAATGGGTTGTCGACATTCCAGCACTCAGGCACAGAAACATTGCTTATGCCTGAAATGTCTTCATTCTTTAAAAAATTAAAATAAAATAATATTGACTTTGTATCTGTAGATGGCACTCTTGCTTCAAACCTGTAGCTTTCCTATTTTGTGTGGACAACTGCAAGTCTTGAGATGCGGGAATATTCATATGGTGGATGTCTTTCAAAATCTGCGATACTCTAATTAAGATTCACCAAGTTGCAGGTGTATAATGATCTGTCGCATATAAGATTGGTCAGAAGTCTTCCTTTGACTGGATCCACTGAGAAGATGACAGTGACGTATAGAGTAAGCAATGCAGAGTCGGGTTATTCAAGTATTTTGACTGTCTGCTGCATAAATGTATAACCTAGAGCCACATACAGGGGATAATTTGAACTTAACTCACCAGGTGGGAGGCACACACTGGATCAGGTGGAACACTGATTTTAAACTTCGCCCAATGGGATTAATTTTAACCTACTTAACCTATTCCATCAATCAGGAGACTGATAGGATTGGATAGAATGTTGGTTTCACACCCTGACCGAATTTACTCTCCAAAAAAGCAGTAACCACTGGCCTCTCACCCACCGACTTTGGTTAAAATTCCCCCCATAACATCCAGATCAATGTTCCTATTATATTTTGTAAATATGGCACTAACATAACTTTGTGTTCTGATTTAGGAATTGCCCATGAATGAGCAATACCTCTAAGAATGGGCCTTTCAAAATTCTAAACCAATTAAATTTAAACAGGATAAGCTGGTCAAAAGCTTGGTCAAATGGGGACCAAGTTGTGTGAGCTTCAACCATTGGGTTCCCAAAGTTTGAAAACACTTGGCCTATGCCATCTATTTAAAGTGCGCTTTTTTTTTTCAGGGTGCACAAACCGCCGGTCATGTTTATAAGGCATGGAAATTGTTCCAATCTGTGGAGTTCATCCCCAGCATTCAAGTGAACTTTAGGGTTCCAGCTATGAAGCCGATGGTGTCCAGTGTATTCTCTGGAACATTTCAGTATCATTTTGCTAGTATGTGGTACCATGGGCCACAAATGAAATAACTATTAATGTCCATTAGCACAGAAGGAGCACACACTCACTTGGCAGCCCTTTTCTAGAAGCAGATCAAATGTCTGTGTTCTGACATTCAATTGGCCAAGAAGCCAATCCTTGCATCTGCCTTTCTGAAAACAGTAAACAATTTACTAATATGATCAAACATCCTGGAATATGAAAGCTAATAAGAAACAAGCACAGCATAAGAGTAATAGGATCAAAGGACTTATGACCAGAACTATGCCATTCGGCCCTTTGAGCCTGTTCCTTCATTCAATCAGATCATGGGTTATCTGGTTTCGGTCTCAATTCCAATTTCTTGTTTGCTATCCGCCCCCCCCCCCCCCCCCCCACACCATCACCACCTCCCTCCATGCCGCATAACCCTTAACTTCATTGTCTATCAAAAATCTATCAAACTCAACCTTCAATAACCCAGATTCTACTACTTTGTGGGGAAGAGAATTTCACAGATTAACGACCCCCTGAGAGAAAAAAACCCTCCTCATCTCTATCTTATAAGGACAGGATAATACAGTGGTTAGCTCTGCTGCCTCACAGTTCCAGATTCAGGTTCGACACCGACCTTGGGTGACTGTCTCTGTGGAGTTTGCATGTTCTTCCTGTGTCTGTGTGGGGTTCTTCCGGGTGCTCCGGTTTCCTTCCACAGTTCAAAGATGTGCAGGTTAGGTGGATTGGTCATGCTAAATTTCTCTTAGCATCTAGGGATGTGCAGGTTAGGTTATAGCAATAGGGCAGGGTGGACAGGGAATTGGACCTGGGGAGAGCACTCTTTCGGAGGGTCGGTGTAGACTCAATGGGCCGAATGGATTTCTTCTGCACTGTAGGGATTATATGATTCTTCACCACTTATTCTTATTCTTCAACTGTGTCTCCTAGTTCTGTCTTCCCCACAAGAGGAAACATTCTCCAAATTTCCACTCTATCAAATCCCCTCAGGACCTCAAATGTTTCAATAAGATCACCTCTCATTCTTCTAACCTCCAATAGGTATAGGCCAAACCTAATCAACCTTCCTTTGTAAGATAAGCCCTTCATTTGGGAAATGATTTGAGTGAACCTTCTCTGTGCTGCTTCCAACACAATTGTATCCTTTTCCAAATAAGCAGACTACAACTGTACACAGTAATCCAGATGCGGGGCTGGATTCTCTGCCGGTAGTGGAGTTACCGATGAGGTGGAGAATCTGATGCCCACCCACCCACCCCTCCCCCGCTGGCATCAGGATCAAGATTTGTGCCCCATGGCCTCAGAAGGATCAAAATGGATCATTGACACATTAGCATTCGCTTACCGGGCCGGGCACCATATTCTCCGGGCCCGCGTGGTTCTCCGGTCCTCTGGGTCAGACATCATGTGATGAGAATTACTACTGGTTCTGACAAATGTGGATCTGACGTTGTGGACCTCGTGGCGGGCAAGGGAGTAACTCTTTAAGGGATTTGCACCCAAAGTCCATTGGAGGTCTACCCTCCCCCCCACAATGCAAGACCTGCCCACGCCACCCACCTTACCACTCCCACAGAGTCCTTTTAAATAAAGAGACCCACAGAGACCCCCTAACTAATGAGACTCCCCATGAAGATCCCCGAAATAAAGAGGTCCCCAGAAACCCCCCAGAAGAGAAACCCCTGTAAGGAAGCCACCCCAGAAGAGAGACCCATCTGGAAGCCTCTCAGAAGAGAGACCCTGTTGGAAGCCCCCAGAAGAAATACCCCTGTCTGGAAGCCCCCAGAAGAGAGTCCCCTGTCTGGAAGCTAGACAGAGGCAGTGCAAACGATTACTGCTTTAACATTCACCTGGACAATACGCCTATTGGCTCAGGCACAGGAAGCAGCATCTGTCAATTCCTGGAGAGAGAAATCCAGTCAGCTGAGTATAAACCCCCCTCAGATCTTTGATCTACAAACCATTCATTAATTTCGCTCTGACATTGTCTGTGATTATTAGACATTATTAGTCTGTGATTGACACCTTCCACACCCCCGAGCTGTCAGCATTGTTGCGTTCATCTCCCTTCACAGTTCAAGTGGTTAACTTTGAAATGTTTAGCTGAGAAATTAACCCTAATGTTTACAAACATCAATCTTTGACAGCTCCTGAACCACTTCATTTTTCAAAAAATGTTTTATTTTTTAAATTTAGAGTACTTAATTATGTTTTTTCAACGAAGGGGCAATTTAGTGTGGCCAATCCACCAACATGCACATCTTTTGGTTGTGAGCGTGAAACCTATGCAGACACGGGGAGAATGTGCAAACTCCACACAGCCAATGACCTGCGGCCAGGAATCGAACCCGGGTCCTGAGTGGCGTAGGCTACAGTGCGAACCACTGCACCACCGTGCTGCCCTTCCTGGAGCACTTCAAACAGAGTTAAGAGCTGTTAGTTTCAAGCTGCCCACTTCAAAGCCACTCAACCATGAAGGGAGATGATTGGAAAGCACTGGCCTAAGGAAATTTGGAGGACCATGACCAATGCCGCTACTGTCTCTGTAGCCATTTCTTTGAAGATCCTAGGATGCAGACCATTTGATCCTGAGAGTTTGTCAGCCTTCAAGTCTTTCCCAGCATCTTTGCCATTCTGATTGTTTTAAGCCCTTCTCTCCCTGTCACATCTTCATTTCAAAGTATCTTTGGGAAACTGTTTAAGTATTCTTCAGGAAGGCAGGCACAAAATACTTCACTTCCCCAGACTTACTCTCCGGAGGATGAGCACTAGTTTTGGCTACTCTTTTTCGATATAAATACTTGTAAAAACTCTTACAATCTGGTTTTATGACCAGCAAGCTTTCTCTTGTATTGTACTTTCTCCCAATTCATTTTTCTTAGTCATTCTTCGTTCTTAAAATGTGTCCAATCTTCTGACATCTCATTAATTTTTCCAGATTTGTGCAGTGTTTCTTTTGATTTGCTCCCACTTTTAATTTCCTTGTTTAACTTGAGATGATGGGACCATCATCTAAAATCTTTCTTTCTCATTGGCATAGATTTTGCTGCAAGTCCATAAGACCATAAGACATAGGAGCTGAATTAGGCCATTTGGCCCATCAAGTGTGCTCCGCCATTCAATCATGGCTCATATTCTTCTCATCCCCATTCTCCTGCCTTCTCCCTATAACCCCTGATCTCCTTATTGATCAAAAACCTATTTATGTCTATCTTAAAGATACTCAGTGATTTGGGTCCACAGCCTTCTGCTGCAAAGAGTTCCACAGATTCACCACCCTATGGCTCAAGAAATTCCTCCTCATCTCTGTTTCTCTGTTTTAAAGGATCGTCCCTTTAGTCTGAGATTGTGTCCTCTGCTTATCTTTTCCTACAAGTGGAAGCATCATTTCCACTCTATCCAGGCCTTGCAGTATCCTGTAAGTTTTAATAAGATCCCCCCTCATCCTTCTAAACTCCAACGAGTACAGACCCAGAGTCCTCGACCATTCCTCATATGACAAACTCTTCAATCCAGGGATCATTCTTGTGAACCTCCTCTGGACACTTTCCAAGGCCAGCACATCCTTCCTTAGATATGGGGCCCAAAACTGCTCACAATACTCGAAATGGGGTCTGACCAGAGTCTTATGTAGCCTCAGAAGTACATCCCTGGTCTTGTATTCTAGCCCTCTCGACATGAATGCTAACATTGCATTTGCCTTCCTAACTGCTGACTCCACGTTAACCTTAAGAGAATCGTGAACAAGGACTCCCAAGTCCCGTTGTGCTTCTGATTTGCTAAGCATCTTCCCATTTAGAAAATAGTTTATGCCTCTATTTCTCCTTCCAAAGTGCATAACCTCACACTTTTCCATATTGTATTCCATCTGCCACTTTGCCACTTGCCTAGCCTGTCCAAGTCCTTCTGCAGCCCAACTGCATCCTCAATACTATCTGTCCCTCTACAGGTCTTTGTATCATCTGCAAACTTACAACAGTGCCTTCAGTTCCTTCTTCCAGATCATTAATGTGTATTGTGAAAAGTTGTGGTCGCAGCACCAACTCTTGAGGCACACCACTAGTCACTGGCTGCTATCCTGAAAAAGACCCCTTTATCCCCACTCTCTGCCTTCTGCCAGTCAGCCAATCCTCTATCCATGCCAGGATCTTACCCTTAACACCATGGGCTCTTAATTTATTTAAGTCAAAGGCCTTCTGAAAATTTAAATAAATCAAGTCCACTAGTTCTCCTTTGCCTAACTTCCTTGCTACTTTCTCAAAGAACTCCAACAGATTTGTCAGACATGACTTCCCTTGACGAAGCTGTGCTGACTCAGTCCTATTTTATCATGCACTTCCAAGTACTCCGCAATCGCATCTTTAATAATGGACTCTAAATCTTACCAATAATCAAAGTAAGGCTAACCGGCCTATAATTTCCAGTCTTCTGCCTCCCTCCCTTCTTAAACAGAGGTGTTACAATAGCCACTTTCCAGTCCTCTGGGACCCTTCCTGCCTACAGATTCCTGAAAGATCACCACCAATGCCTCCACAATCTCCTGAGCTATCTCTTTTAGACCCTGGGGTGTAGTCCATCTGGTCCAGGTGGTTTATCCACCTTCAGACCTTTCAGTTTCCCCAGAACCTTCTCCTTAGTAATGATCACTGCACTCACCGCTGCCCCCTGGTTCTCCTGGAGCTCTGGCATCCCACTGGTGTTTTCCATTGTGAAGACTGATGCAAAGTAACTATTCAGTTTGTCCGTCATTTCTTTGTTTCCTATTATTACTTCTCCAGCTACATTTTCCAGTGGTCCAATGTCTATTTTTGCCTCTCTCTTAACTTTTATATATTGAAAAAACTCTTCCTATCTTCCTTTATATTACTAGCTAGCTTGCACTCATACTTCATCTTCTTCCCCCTTATTGCTTTTTTAGTTGTTCTCTGCTCGCTTTTAAAGGGTTCCCAATCCTCTGGCTTCCCACTAATCCTCGCTACTTTGTATGCTTTTTCTTTAGTCTGTAAGCTGACCTTGACTTCCCTCGTCAGCCATGGATGTCTTGTCCTCCCCTTAGCATGTTTCCTCCTCCTTGGGATGAATTTCTGTTGTGCCTTGTGAATAACCCCAAAAAACTCCTGCCACTGCTGTTCCCCTGTCTTCCCTGCTAGGCTCCTTTTCCAAACAACTCTGGCCAGCTCCTCCCTCATGTCTTTGTAGTTACTTTTATTTAATTGTAATACTGTTACATCTGATTGCAGCTTCTCCCTCTCAAACTGCAGGGTAAATTCTATCATATTGTTGTCACTGCTCCTTAAGGGTTCCTTCACTTTAAGTTCACTAATCAAGTCTGCCTCATTACACATCACCAAATCCAGAATTGCCTGTTCTCTAGTAGGCTCTGTCACAAGCTGCTCCAAAAAGCATCTCTTAGACATTCCACAAATTCCTTTTCTTGGGATCCACTACCAACCTGATTTTCCCAGTCCTCCTGCGTATTGAAGTCCCCGATGATTATTGTAATATTGCCTTTTTTGTACATGCCTTTTCAATCTCCTGATTTAGCCCCAAATCCTGACTACTGCTAGGAGGCCTGTGCATAACTCCCATCAGGGCCTTTTTACCTTTGCGATTCCTCAACTCTACCCACAGAGATTCTATGCCTTCTGATCTTATATCGCTCCTTGCTATCGATTTAACTTAATTCCTTACGAACAATGCAACCCTGCCCCCTTTGCCCATCTGCCTGTCCTTTCGATAGGCTACATATCCTTGGATATTTAGATCCCAGCCCTGATCCCCTTGCAGCCCCGTCTCTGTGATGCCTACATCGTACCTGCCAATTTCAATGGCGCAACTAGCTCATTTACCTTGTTCTGTATTCTGCACCCATTTAGGTACAACACCCTCAATCCTGCATTGACCAACTCCCTGTTCCCACTTGTCACCTTTTTTGCTCAGCCTGAGGGTGATGTTGTTCTTTTATTTTGGTTCTCTATTTCCCCTTCAGTTATTACGCCTTCTAAGCTCACATTCTGGTCATTACAAATCTCCTTAAATGTCTGCCACTGATCTCTACTATCCTACCTTTTAACCTATTTCCCACGTTCATTTTGGCTAATTCTGCCTTAATACCCTTATAATTACCTTTATTTAGGTTAAAACACTAGTCTCAGATCCACACTTCTCCCCTTCAAACTGAAAGTGAAATTCTATCATGTCATGATTGCTGTTGCCTAGAAGCTCCTTTATCATGAGATTATTGATTATCCTGTTTCATTGTACATTACCAGGTCTGTGGTCAGCTCTAAAAGGTACTGCCCTAAAGAAATAGTCCAAAATACTCTAACAAACTCATTTTCCAGAGCAGTCATTTTCAAACCCAGGGTCACAACCCACGGGTGGATAGTGGGCAGGTGTCAGGAGGGTCATGTAGCCATGAGTAGCAGCATTCCCGATCATGGAGCCATGTGTTGTGGCATTCCCAATCGTGGGACGTAGTGCCCAACAGTACAAAATCCCGACCTTGACTGGCTTTCAGAATGCCGGCCATTCTGCGCCTCCATGCCGCCTCAGCATTGCAAAGGCCCAGAACCCAGCAGGGCAGAACGGCTCCTACTGATGCAGCATGCTGACACAGGAGCAGATTTTTTTTTAATCCGCTGGGGTTTTCCTGTCTGGAGCGGTGGCATAACCCAGGTCCCTGGCGCTGTGAAGCAACAGTGCTCACCACTGTGCTACATGGGGTTTCACGAAGTTCAGGAGGCGTGGGTCGCAAAGTTCGGCCGGCGTGGGATGTGAATGTCAGCCGACATGGCTTGAGCAGGTCAATCGGTGTGAGCCACGAAGGTTGGCTGCCGTGGGTCTCGAAGGATGGCTGGTTGGTGAAAATGGATCCCGGGCAAAAAAGTTTGAAAAAACACTGTGCTACAGGGCCTTTGAAAATCTGATTCGTCAAATCTCCGTGCAACTTGAAGTGATTCATGATTACTGCAGCATCTTTCGTACATGACATATTTATTTATTCCTGTAGACTCTACAGTGTAAATATTGTTTTGAAACTACTCCTACAAATGACCTCTTACCTTTACTATTTTGTACCGCTCCTCAAACTGATCCTAATTGTCATTCATTGACTTATTTAAGGAGCATTAAGGTGCCAGCAGAGGGGGATAGGGGAGTGTAATGTTCTTGTCGGATGGCCTGATTTATATAACAAGAACACTTGTAGCTAAAGCTATAAACAATTTATTAACATTAACTGTGGGTAAACTTTGAGTTGTATCTTGTAGGTGAATGGTAGCGTACCAAAAGTTGTGAACATCTCGCTAAATTTGCTGATAATGTTCTCAGAATTCTTGGAGTGTTGATCCAATCCTTTGTGGATGCTATATACCAACTGCATGAGACTTAATTATTCACAGGACTGATCACATAATAATGAATCCAAGCCCTCAGATACAATACAGAATGGGACAGAATAAACTGTGTTCTTCACCACCACACTCAGGTCACAAGCACCATAACATTTAATACTTGAACCATTATAATCTCACAGAGATATTTTGTTATTTCTTCTAATTGGCTGAATTTTTAGATTTTTTTTACATCAGTCATTCTGATTAAATTGGCTTTGGCACCAGTGTCTAACTTCAATTGATCACTGTACCATTCACTTCAAGTGATAGCAGCCATTTGCCCTCATAAACGCATTTATTTTAAATGGAGTATCAGTTTGCATTTTTTTAAGTGCTGGAGAATTTGATTTTGATTTGATTTATTGTGACATGTACCGAAGTACAGTGAAAAGTATTTTCCTGCAGCCGAGGGAACATACACAGTACGTACATAGTAAACAAAAGAATAATCAACGGAGAACATTGACAAAAAAATATTCTTTTCTGTTATTACTCCACCAAAACGATGATGTTTCATCACTGGAGACTGTGTCTTCTACTGTGCTGACTGATCTGGGGTTGAGCTTAGAGTTACAATTTTGAGCAAAGTGATTCTTTTCTTTGCATCTGGAACAAAACTTGCCAACCGTTGGACACTGCCTTAATTTGTGCCTTTGACCATATCTTTAACACAGAAATACTTGGTCCTGTTTGTTGGTGTGTGAGGAACTGCAGGAACTTTCCTGCCTTTTTTTGGAAGTTTCCTGCCTTTTTGGGAAAAGGGCGGCAACCGGAGTGTTTCCTCCAAGAAAACGCTACCATTATTGAGAAACACTTTAGAATACTGTGCTGCTAGCTCCGGAGCCTGATAAATCTGAACTGTTTATTCCAAAGACAGTTCCGATTCCCTCAGCAACCGTTCCCTTAGCTTAATTTCATTCACAGCAAACACAACCTGGTCCCGAATCATGGAATATTCCACCACAGAAAAATTACAGGATTTAGCTTTTAACTTTAAGTCAGTGAGAAAATCATTTATGTACTTGTCTTGTCTGTAAATGTGCTCTAAAATAATAATAATAATCTTTATTGTCACAAGTAGGCTTGCATTAACACTGCAATTATGTTACTGTGATAAGTCCCAAGTCGCCACATTCCGGCACCTGTTCGGGTACACAGAGGGAGAATTCAGAATGTCCAATTCACCAAACAGCACGTCTTTCAGGACTTGTGGGAGGAAACCAGAGCACTCGGAGGAAACCCACGCAGACACAGGGCAAACGTGCTGACTCCACACAGACACTGACCCAAGCCGTGAATCTAACCTGGAACCCTGGTGCGGTGAAGCAACAGTGCTAACCACTATGCTACCGTGCCACCCAAAGCATAGCATACATAAATTTCATTATTTCTGGGGGTGCAATGTGCATCAAGTCTTTGAATTACTTTGTTAAAATTTTTACTATCCTCATCGTTTGCAAATGTAAATATATTAAGCACAGCAATTGCTTCAGGCCCTGCCGTTGTTAGAGCATCGCTACCTTACTCCAATCTTATTGATCTCCTAAATTTACTGCAGTAAGAAACAGATTAAATTGCTGTTTAAACACACGCCAGTTGCTGTCCACATTACCATGAAATCTGAGACTAATTGGTGGCTTCAACGACTCCATGTTGTTAATTCTGGCAGTCTGCAAAATCTTCAAATCTCTGTGGACCTCGTGGCAGGCTGATAGTTTTTTCTCAGTTTAACACCATTCATCCCTGGTACCATGTAATGTTTTTGTTACATGGCCTGATTTATATTAAAAGAACACTTGTAACTAAAGCGAGAAATGATTTATTAACATTAACTGTGGGTAAACTAAATAGAGGACAACAGATGAATAACAGTATGATTATGCACAAGCAACCTCTCACTTCCGGCTCTCCAATCCGTCTGCGGTCACTTGACTCTAACATTCACTCATATACTAATGAGACTGCTAGTGGTCAGTCAGTGAATCACAAATGGTACAGCAACTTCAGGGAAGAGGAAATTGTGCAGTCATCTGATTTATGCGGCTCTTGCAAAAATGGTGGCTTGCTGTTTGGTTCTCTTTTGAAATGCATTGAACAGAGTGAAGGTGCTGTGCTGGATTCCCGGCTTGGATCACTGTCTGTTTGGAGTCTGCATGTTCTTCATATGTCTGCGTGGGTTTCCTCCGGGTGCTCCAGTTTTCTCCCACAAGTCCTGAAAGACGTGCGTGTTAGGTGAATTGGACATTTTGAATTCTCCCTCAGTGTACCCGAACAGGCGCTGGAATGTGTCGACTCAGGGATTTTCACAGTAACTTCATTGCAGTGTTAATGTAAGCCTACTTAAGATTATTATTATTGCTGTGCAGTAAATATCCACAAGATGCCCCACAGAAAGTTGAGTCTTGTCCATTTCATTTAAGTAACCTTTTTACAGTATGTTAAGTGTTTATCACCACCAATTAAATTCTCTGACAATAGAAATTCATGAATTGTCTTGAGAACATTAGATTTAGAAGTTTAGAGGAGATGTGAGGGGAAACCTTTTCACCCAGGTGGTGATAGGAGTCTGAAACTCACTACCTGAAAGGCTGGTGAAGGCAGAGATCCACACAACATGTAAGAAGTATTTAGATCTGCGTTTGCGATGCCAAAGCATACAAGTGTTATGACGCAGGGTTTAGAAAACTCCAAAGAATATCATGGAGTTCACCTGACCAACAAGTGTTTAATGATTTTGGTTACAATGCGCACAAAAGCCTGCCTTTCAGGTGTTATTCAACAGAGTTTTTGGGCACATTTAATCAAAAAAACAAGATTTATTCTAAGAATTTAGTTAACATTTTTATAAACACACACAGTAACAATTATTATCAACTACAAACATAAAGACTCCACACAGCTACAGTAATCTATGTATACCCTTAATGAATTCCCCCTTAACTGTTCCAATTCAATAACACAATTCCATAAACCAAAAACCCCTTTTTACCAAAACAGCAGGTAACTATAATCATTGGGTTTCTTCCTTGGAATAACTCTTTAAAATCGAAAATAGAGAGACAGGCCAAAATACTTATCTGTCTGAGTCTACAGCAGCCAGATGTGAAAACGAAAGTAAAAATTCACAGAGCCACAAACCAGGCTCCAAAACTCAAGGCGAAAGTAAAAACTCATAGAGCCACAGCCCAGCTCCACCCACACAATTACATCACTGAATCCATGTGATAAGACAAAACATTTTCTTAAAGGGACACTCCCATGACACAAGGCAATGGGACTAGTGCTGGAAAATGGAATTAGAATACTTAGGTGGTTGTTTTTTATTCGGCGCTGACACAATGGGCCGAAGGACCTTTTCTGTGCTGCAGACCTCGATGATCTGTAACATATTACAGGGGCTGGTTTAGCACACTGGGCTAAATATCTGGCTTTTAAAGCAGACCAAGGCAGGCCAACAGCACAGTTCAATTCCCGCCTCCCCGAACAGGCGCCGGAATGTGGTGACTAGGGGCTTTTCACAGTAACTTCATTGAAGCCTACTTGTGACAATAAGCGATTTTCATTTCATTTTTTATTTCATTGAAGAGCGAGAATAGGGCTACCGAAATCTGCTGCATTATGAAATACTGTACACAGCCCTGTCAGCATCACAGGGGCCGAGGTGGAGATGGTTAATAGCTTAAAATTCCTAGGGGTGAACATCACCAAAAATCTGTCCTAGTCCACCCACGTCGACACTACCACCAAGAAAGCACAACAGCGCCCATACTTCCTCAGAAAACTAAGGAAGTTCGGCATTTCCACATGAACTCTTACCAACTTTTACAGATGTACCACAGAAAGCATCCTATATGGCTGCTTGGTATGGCAACTGCTCGGCCCAAGACCGCACGAAACTTCAGAGAACGTGAACACAGCCCAGTCCATCACACGAACCTGCCTCCCATCCATTGACTCCATTTACACCTCCCGCTGCCTTGGGAAAGTGGGCAGCATAATCAAAGACCCCTCCCACCCAGCTTACTCACTCTTCCAACTTCTTTCATCGGGCAAGAGATACAAAAGTCTGAGAACACACAAACAGATTCAAAAACAGCTTCTTCCCCACTGTTACCAGACTCCTAAATGACCCTCTTCTGGACTGACCTGATTAATACTACACTCCTGTATGCTTCACCTGATGCCAGTGATTATGTATTTACATTGTGTACCTTGTGTTGCTCTATTATGTATTTTTTTTCTTTTATTTTCATGCACTTAATGATCTGTTTGAGCTGCTCGCAGAAAAATATTTTACACTGTACCTTGGTACACATGACAATGAACAAGTCCAAATACATTTTGGTTTTTTTATGCAAGTGCCTTGTTTTCATGTCTTTGTTTTCAAACAGAACTGCTCTTTATTCTGCTATTAACACATACTCTGGACACTGCTTTGTTTATTTACCACAACAATTACCACTCCCATTGTCAAACCCACCACATATCTACCTTCCTTCAGTTCCAAAGAAATAATTCTCCTCAATACATGAGCCTGTTTCTATCTCCACAACTGCTGCCAGACATGTTGGGCTGGATTCTCCGATTGCCGATGCTGAAATCGTGATCGGCGATCGGCCGGAGAATCCCCGTTCCCGACCAAATTGGAGGCAGTGCACTTTCGTGATGCTCCACCCCCTCCACCGCTCCACGTATCGACGGTCTCAGGAAATTGCCAGAGGCCTGTCCCCCGATGCTCCGCCCCTGATCAGCCGAGATCCCAACGGCATCAGTCGCATGTGGTCCCGTCAGGAACCTGGCGTGGTCTCAGTCCAGAGAATTCAGTCCAGCGCTGCCACAGTCGGGGGACGGCCGATCCACGGGCAGGGTGGAACTTTATTAGGGGGTGGCTGCACTGTGGAGGGGGTGATCCGGGACGCACGAGCCGACCGAAGGGGGGGGAACCATTTGGTGGGCCAGGTCCGCGAGAAGCCGGCGCCATGTAGCACGGCACGACCTCTGCAGGCCGCCGCTGTGCGCATGTGTGGCCACAGATCTGACAATTCTCCGGGCCATATCGGCAGCTGGAGCCGGGTGGTCTCCTTTGCTGGCATGCTACCCACAGCAAAACAGGGAATCAGTGGCTGTTTTACGCCATTTTGTCTGTCATAAGTTCCCATGCTGGCGTGGGGACATAGCTCCAGAATCGGGGAAACAAGCCCGTTGAGTTTGTCCAGCATGTTTTATTTTTATGACAGAAATCATGGGCTTTATTTTCACTCCCCTCTCCTCTCCACGCCACCTCTCCCTCCAACCATGAAAAGCAGTGCTACTGAGTGGTTACCGGTTTTCTAGGTTGGATTTTCTTGTCTCGATGCAAGAAAACCATGTCCATTTGACAGAAATGGAGGTGAGTGAGTCCCACTTGTAGTGGTCCCACACCCATTATTGTCACTACCTATTTTGATCAGTGCAGAGTAAAGGTGTGGATCATAATCCCTACGTAGCACTCCCACCCTTTGATTGTCAACTCACACACCTGTTTTCCTGCTCTTCAGCTTGAACAAATCACTGAGCTCTTTCAACAACTTCGAAGATTTTCACTTATTCCGCTCTGGAATTTATATATATAGCTGTAAAATTGAGTTATGAATGCTTAGATGAGTTGCCAATCTCCACTAATGAATCCAGCTCAGCAGGGTTTGTTGATACTGCTGTCAAAGGGAGAATGAGATTATTTATCTTGATGTTTTATGACACTGAAGAGGATTGTGTCTTTTGAAGTGTTTTATGAAAGAATGTTACTTTTATAGAATTTACAGTGAAAAGGAGGTCATTGGGCCCACCAAGTCTGCACCGGCCCTTGGAAAGAGCACCCTACCTAAGCCCATATCTCCCCACCCTATCCCCACACCTTCACCCTATCCCCGTAACCCCACCTAACAATTTTTGGACACCAAGGGAATTTAGCATGGCCAATCCACCTAACTTGCACATTTTTGGACTGTGGAAGGAAACCAGAGCACCCGGAGGAAACCCACACACACACAGGGAGAACATGCAGACTCCGTACAGACAGTGACCCAAGCCAGGAATCGAACCTGGAACCCTAGAGCTGTGAAGCAATTGTGCCAACCACTGTGCAACTGTGCTGCCCAATCTTGACAATTTCATGAGCATCTCAAAGAATTCCCAATGAGGGCTCAAGAGTTCTGTACGTTGTGGATATTGGATGAGTGGGCAGGAGGTAGTGAGGAAGTATGGGGCTGGGTAACTGGGCATGGAGAGATGATGAGGTATGGTATTGGTGAGTGTACATAGGGTTGATGGGATGCAGGAGTTGGGTAGGGTGCATGGGCGGTGCGGAATTATGTGGGTGGTTGAGTAGACATGGGAGGAGAATTGGGTTGGGCAAGTTAGCGTGGCAAGTGAGGGCATATGGGGTGATGGACTGTGTGTGGATAAGTGAGCATTGGGGGGTGAAAGGATGCGGGGTGAGTAATTAGTGAAAGAGGCAGACCTTGTAACCCGGCTGCCTGGGCATCTGCCTGGCACTTTTTCAGTATCTGCTCTGCTTTAGGAGGCAATGACCCTGACACCAGCCCATCCCTGACTCTGAGAGAGGAAAATATGATGGGTGGGCATGATGACTCAGAACGCATGTTTTTGAAAATTGTCCAACTCCTGATTCCCGTCTCAAAGGGGGAAATCTGGCCTCCTGTCTGTCCCAGCCCAGGAGATTTTCCTGTATGAGGTGGGCAGCTGATCTAATTATGAACACCCACTTAAGGCAATTAAAGTAATATAAACTATAATTTTCCAGTTGGCCTCCACATTCCTGCAGGCAGCTTAGTCCAATATGTCTGCCTGGATGTGTTCTTCCAGCAGTAGGCAAGGAATGTAATGCTCCACACAGGCCTGCCTGCCTGAGTGCAGTATCAGCTGCAGACTTCTGTGTGGAGGTGATATGCCCTCTAATCCTTCATTTCACTGTCTCACAAACTCACAAATGAACCAAAGGCCAGTAATTTCACTTGTGAAAAGTGCCCAGTCTACCTTAAATTATCATGAACAAACAACATATGTTTTGTAAAAAATTGAACGACAATTCCAACCTGTAACTATGCAGTGGTTACATGTTCTACCATACAATTGAGCAACATTGGTTGGAATCTTACCAGAATTTGGCAAAGTGTCAGACTTGGACTGGAAACTGGCTTGCTGTTCTCCAGTTGCACAGACCGGTTTTCTCTACAGATCTTGAGCCTCTTTAAAGAAAAAGAAAAGACTGGTAGTGGTTCACGCCACCACTCTAGCAGGGTGGGGCCTGATAGAGCCAGCAACTAATTCCACAGAGATCAGGGTTGCGCCCCAATCAGCATTGAAACTTAACAGCCCCCAGCTCCCATCATGAAGGTATCAGGGGTTCTACCCCTGCCCACCCCCGACAATCATCGCCGATATTCCCATCCCACTTCACCCCGACATCATTGCCGGCATTCTCCCCATCACCACCAACGTATCGCTGGCACTTTCCCCCCCCCCCGCAGTGTCTACTCTTGCACCCCCCCCCCCCCCCGCCTCCACCACACATAAATGAACCCCCCCCCCCTCCATGGGGTTCCCACTCGGGCATACCACCAGTACTGGCCCCGAGCCCAGGTTGAGCCAACCTGTATCAGGGCAGTGTCAGGGGCAGATCCAATCCTCCTGGGCGCTATACTTAGCTCTGTGTCCCCAGTGGGATCCCCTTGTTGACTGCTCCTCGTTTGGCCAAACCAGTTTTAACCCTCACCAAATTGATTATGAATATTTTGCGAGGGGGGATCCGACCCCGTTAATAATAATTTATTTAATTAAAATCTATTTCAACGTGGTTTCCGCCCTTTAGGGGCATGAACCTCATGGCATCGCCGGCAAGGGATGGGAAAAATCAGGAAATGCGATCCCTCTGGAGAGAATTGCTTTTTCCAATTCTCTATGATTTTGTGCACACATCACTGATCCCATGCTCAAAATCGCCGCCATTGTGTATATATTTCAGTACGAGTGCAAGGCCAGCTCCGGAGACCGTGGGCTGGATTCTCCGATTCTGAGGCTATGTCCCCATGCCGGCATGGGAACGGTGGCATTTTACGACTGAAAATCCGGCGTAAAACGGCCACCGATTCTCCGTTTGGTTGGGGCTAGCATGCAGGACAGACCCAACCTGAAAAATAATATCCCCCCTTTAGCTGGCTTGTGAACCATGGATCACCCCCCAACAATGACCCCAGCCCCTGGCAAAGTCCCCCATGCCCTTGGATCGACCCTCCCCCAACTGTGCCAGCGCTGGACTGAATCCACAGCCAATGGGAACTCGGCTGGTCGGGGATGGAGCATCAGGGGGGTGGGCCTCAGGCAACGTCCTGAGGTGGTCAATATGGCGCACGGCACACACTGCTTTGGAGGGGGCGGAGCATCGCGAAAGTGGTGCCGCCCCCGATTTGGTCGGAATCGGGTATTCACCGGCCGATCGCCGAATGCGTCGACAACCGAAGAATCCATGCCCCTTAAGTCCCAACAATTAGCTGATTGAATCAAACAGAATGTTTTTTGGTTCTTCCAAGTAGGCAGGGTACAGGCTGCACACAACCAGCCCCCACTTCCAAAACCCCAAATAAAATCTCCACTGTTAGCTGTGCGATTGGGCAACACCTGCTGAACAATCCTGAAGATGTTAACAGTTACACTAACAACCAAACAATCAAGTTCTGTATGTGGCTCATTTATGCTTGCTAGAAGTGGCATACGTTCATACACAGGTACCCATCCTTTAGGTGGAAAAAGGAATATCTTCAAGCCTTGCACCGTTTTTGAATTACCCAGAAGCTTGGGAAGCCAATAGTTCCTTATTGCTTTCCCAATTGCAATGCCTTGGCCAATCAGAGTTGACCAAAAAATAATCAGGTACCATTTTTCCTGCAGTATATATTGTTGTGACTGTTTGAAATTTGGCATTCTTGTATTTGTTTTTAGGAGTGCAAGATAAAGGTTTTGGCAATGTGTCTCTCTTTCCAAAGATGTGCAGGTCAATTGGCCATGATAAATATTGTAGAAAGAGGCAAAGACTCCAGGCTGACAGGGTACAACTCACTTCATTCCACACTAGTCACAACAATCACTCCTCTCCAGTCCCCTCAGGTTCTCCTTCTCCGAACTGCTTCCAGGTCAGGGTTTAGGTTCTGTGGGGAGCTCCTCCAATTGGGAGGAAGCTCCGCCCTCTAGTTACTTGAGTAGCTCATACTCTAAGGTACGTACAGGCTGTGTTTTTCTGAGATCCAACTGCTTCTGGCTGTAACTTTGCTTCTGGACCTGGTGTGTTATTCTGTATGCTGGCTGCATTCTCCGGACTTTGAATCTGGACTTGAGCAAGGGAGAATGGTGCTACAACCAGTTGGATAGAGGTTAAGCGGGGCCTGTTGCTGCTGCCAGATGCTTGCAGGGGAGAGCGAGGAGAGAGCTTGCAGTTGCCATGCCTGGGACTCATACTTTTTACTGACTGGCTTTTGGTTTATTGGCTGGGAGTGGAGCACGGGGTGGATTTTGGCTGGCCTGTTGCCAGGCTGAAAGTGGAGGAGAACAGAATCAGTTTTACAGTTTTATACTGGATGCTGTCTGGAGACCGGATGCTGGAACTGTGAGAGCAGAAGGGCGCTGGTCCAATAGACTATGTGTACTGTTTTTACTGACATTTGTTTTGTTTTATTGTTGAGGGATTTAAAGGTTATTGTTGTAATTTTGTTGTTTTTTAAAATTGTGCTTAATGGGTGGGTGCTCACCAGTTGCGGCCCTCCTGCTTCTGTGCCCTCGGGGTCCCTCCTGGTGCGAGTGAGGGGGGTGTGTTCTCACTCTCTCTCTTTCATTCTCTCTCTCTCTCCTATCTCTTTCTCTCTCTTTCTCTCTCTCTTTCTCTCTCTCATTCTCTATCTCCTCTCTCTCTCTCTCTCTCTCCTCTCTCCTTCTCTCTCTCTCTCCTTCTCTCTCACTCCTCACTCTCTCTCTCCTTCTAGTGAAGAGATTGCCAGGGAAGAGATTGCTGAGTCTTTGGCTTTGATTTTTATGTCACCATTGGCTACAGGAATAGTGCCAGAGGACTGAAGCATTTGGAGTATTGCGTACAGTTCTGGTCGCCTCATTATAGGAAGGACGTGGAAGCTTTGGAACGGGTGCAGAGGAGATTTACCAGGATGTTGCCTGGTATGGAGGGAAAATCTTATGAGGAAAGGCTGATGGACTTGAGGTTGTTCTCGTTAGAGAGAAGAAGGTTAAGAGGTGACTTAATAGAGGCATACAAAATGATCAGAGGGTTAGATAGGGTGGACAGTGAGAGCCTTCTCCCGCGGATGGAGGTGGCTAGCACGAGGGGACATAGCCTTAAATTGAGGGATAATAGATATAGGACAGAGGTCAGAGGTAGGTTTTTTAAGCAAAGAGTGGTGAGGCCGTGGAATGCCCTACCTGCAACAGTAGTGAACTCGCCAACATTGAGGGCATTTAAAAGTTTATTGGATAAGCATATGGATGATAATGGCATAGTGTCGGTTAGATGGCCTTTAATTTTTGACTTCCCATGTCGGTGCAACATTGTGGGCCGAAGGGCCTGTACTGCGCTGTATCGTTCTATGTTCTATGTTCTATGTTCTCTCTCTCTCCTCTTTCTCTCTCCCCTTCTCACTCTCTCTCTCTCCTTCTCACTCTCTCCTTAACCGTGCACTGCTGGTCCTTTTCCGGTGGACTGTGCTGCTTGCTGATGCCTCTCCACCAACGTGGGATTGTTGATGGGGGCGGGGGAGTTGAAGGTGGGGGGGGGGGGGGGGGGCATGCGGTGGCTTGAGTGTTGGCAGCTTTGCTTTCTTTGTTGGGTTTCTTGTGGTTGCTCTGTATTTTGACTTTTCTTTTGGTAAAGGGATCTCTTTCTTCTCTCTCTGGCCGGGATTCTCTAAAAACGCGGCTAAGTGTTGACACAAGCTTAAACCGGAGTGTTTCACGCTGGTGTCAATGGGCCTCTTGGCCCAGCGATTCTGTAGTCCACAGGAGGACAGCATGGCGTCGGAGTGTTCTGCGCTGCTCCAGTTGCCGTGCACATCAATTGCTCGCCGAGGGTCCGCGCCTGCAACATGGAGGAGTCACACAGTGGGCCGGGGCGGAAGAAGATAGGCCCTCCCCAGATCGCACACGCCTGCCGATCAGGCCCCCGACCTGGCTGTCGTGGAGCCTCCCCAGAGACTGACTCCCCCCGCCCCTGACCAGGACAGCCACCGCAGCCGCGACGCCGAGCTCCCGCCGTGGAACCATACATGAACCACGCCTGCAGGAACTCGACTGGTCGACCGCGGAGAATTGCCGCGGGTCATCTTTCAACGACCCCTTACCGGCGCCGTGTCGACTGCGCGTGCAACTGTTGACGATTTTCTGGTCGTCGGAGAATCCTTTCCTGATCGCGGGTCTGAGGTCCCATTCTCCGCCCCTGTGCCGAGCACCATTTCTGAGCGGAGGCTTGGAGAATTCTGGCCTCTCTCTCTCTCTCTCTCACACTCTCTTCTGCCATGCCCCGTATCGGTGTGTCATTTTCTGGTGGTCTGCGCTGCTCATTTGGGCACCTTTCCACCGATTTGGGGCTACCGTTGGGGAGGGGGCGGGGGTGCGAAGTAGCAGTATGCTCGCTTTGTAACTGGTAGTTTGTTTGAAGGAACTATTTTCGATTGAATTGTGTCTCCTCTTGGGGGGGAGGTGTGTTTTCTCTCTCACTCTCGCACCTGCCAGCCAGTCTATTCTTGAATTGTCAATAAACGTAAAATATTTGGAGGAGGGGAAGCGGGTGCTATACAAGTTCTGTCGCTGTAGGGTGTCATTAAACCACCCCCTCCCCTTGAAATTCCGGAGAAATGTTCATATGCTCAGACGAAGGGTTTTGTGGCCTTTTGGATTGTGGGCGGAGTGCCAGGGCTGGTATAGCCGGGCCCGGGAGGCGTGTATTGTACCGGGAAAGGCCGCTTCCGCAATGAACGTCGTAGCTGACATGGCCTAGCTGGTAAGGTCGCTGGTAAAATCGGTGCCAGCGTATCATCGCCGGGCGGTCCAATGACCCTATCGGAATCCGTTTACGCCGTCTCTAGCCAGGTCCATGGTGCCACGGGCCCCCGGCATCTTGATGTTCAACAGGAGGCAGACCGGGCGGGAGGAGTCCAGGGCGGGTGGGTCCCGGGCGGGTGGGTCCCATGTTCTTCTCTGGGCTCGGGGCTCCTCCTTGGCCATATGGGGGATGGAGTCCGGCTCCTGCGTGGGGCCTCCAGGCTGTGTGCCTGTGGTTCATCAGATGAAGTTAGTGATTCCAAACAAAACTGTTGGACCTTAACCTGGTGTTGTAAGATTTATTACTGTGCCCACCCCTGACCAACGCTGGCATCTCCACATCATGCTTAAATAATAACACGACAGCACTTAGAAAATAATTATGTGAAGCACTTTAGTACGTTTCTCTGAATCACCCCTCACCCCATGGTTTCCCCTCTTCATCTGTTCCTGGATGAGCTCCTGGCACTCTCAATGTTGCACACAGCAGCTGCTGGGCCACAAATAAAAAAGACGTTGAACAACAGGGGACCCAATGCTTACAGAGCAAGAATGTGAAATGTAATAACATTTCTAATGTCATGTAATACAGGTGTCACATGATTGGACATTACATCGTCAGGTGTCATATGTTCAGAACATCACAGAATCAAACCTCTCAAGAATATTTGCAACCAAAGTTGACAGCCCAAGTTTGGAAATTAAAGTTTAATGATGTTACCATAGTGAAATATGACTTTGTTTTTATATAGTTAGGCCATCTTATAATCTAAAAATGATTAGGTTGTCTTGTGAAGTCGCTCCCTTGTATCGAGCTGGTATTTAGATAGTGACTCCAATAATGCAGAAATAAGGACAATCAATGCAGCTGCCCACAGATGGTCTTCTGCTTGAGCCATGCAGCATGACCCCAATTGAGCTGAGAAATGTTTAGGTTTTGATTTTGGCAGTGAGCTTAATTGGCAGTTTCACATTCATCTTTTATTTGCTAGCTACGCTTGCCAATGACAATTAGAACTGCTTATACTTCCAAACTCAGGAATACAGCCATAGTTTTGGCTTGTTTTGAACCAGCCTCTCACACTTCAATAACAAGTCAAACACTTGAAGGGCAAGAAAGGGGGCAGCACGGTAGCATGGTGGTTAGCATAAATGCTTCACAGCTCCAGGGTCCCAGGTTCGATTCCCGGCTGGGTCACTGTCTGTGTGGAGTCTGCACGTCCTCCCCGTGTGTGCGTGGGTTTCCTCCGGGTGCTCCGGTTTCCTCCCACAGTCCAAAGATGTGCAGGTTAGGTGGATTGGCCATGCTAAATTGCCCGTAGGGTCCTAAAAAGTAAAGTTAAGGGGGGGTTGTTGGGTTACGGGTATAGGGTGGATACGTGGGTTTGAGTAGGGTGATCATTGCTCGGCACAACATCGAGGGCCGAAGGGCCTGTTCTGTGCTGTACTGTTCTATGTTCTATGTTCTAAATGTTTTAGACGGATTTGAGTGGATTGATGGACATAGGCCTTTTGTTGAAACCTGAAGGTTAAGTATTAGATTTCTGTTCAAAAATAGAAAAATATAAATCATCAGGTACTTAGAATCTGCATTGTGTCCAAATTATGGCTGTATATTATTGATCTTATTGTTTTTTAATAAACATTTTATTGAGGTATTTTTGATATAGTAACAACAACCAAATAAACAATATACATGAAACCATAAACATAGTGCAAAAGCCATTTACCTCTCGTACAGGTCCCACCCTTATTGACCCCCTACTCTAATCTAAACTACTCCCCCCCCCCCCCCCCCCCCCACCCACCCCCCTCCCCCACCCCCGTCTGCTGACGATTAATTTCCCGCAACAAAGTCGACGAACGGTTGCCACCTCCGGGTGAACCCTAACAGTGACCCTCTCTAGGTGAACTTGATTTTCTCCAGACAGAGAAAGCTAGCCATGCCCGATAGCCAGGTCTCCGTCTTCGGGGGTTTCGCGTCCCTCCAAGCTAATAATATCCGTCTCCGTGCTACCAGGGAAGCAAAGGCCAGAACGTCTACCTCTTTCTCCTCCTGGGTTCCCGGGTCTTCTGACACCCTGAAAATCGCCACCTCTGGACTCAGCGCCACCCTTGTTTTTAATACCGTGGACATGACGTCCGCAAACCCCTGCCAAAATCCCCTAAGCTTTGGCCATGTCCAAAACATGTGGACATGGTTCGCCGGTCCTCCCACACATTTTGCGCACCTGTCCTCTACCCCAAAGAATCTGATCATCCGGGCCACTGTCATGTGAGCCCGGTGAACAACCTTAAATTGTATCAGGCTGAACCTTGCACATATTGTGGATGCGTTGACTCTAATCAATGGGTCTGCCCATAGACCATCCTCTATCTCAACTCCCAGCTCCTCCTCCCACTTGCACTTCAGCTCCTTGGTCTGCGTCTCCTCCGACCCCATAAGCTCCTTATAAATGCCCGAGACGCTCCCTTCTCCTACCCACCCTCTGGAAACTACCCTGCCCTGAATCCCCCGTGGCGGTAGGAGAGGGAAGGTTGACACCTGTTTACAAAGGAAGTCCCGCACCTGCAGATACCTGAATTCATTTCCACTCGCCTACCCAAACATTTCCTCCAACGCCATCATACTCGGGAAGCTCCCCTCTATGAACATATCCCCCATCCTCTCAATCCCTGCTCTCCGCCATGACTGGAACCCCCCCGTCCATACTCCCCTGGGCAAACCGGTAATTATCACATTGGGGCCCAGACCGATGCTCCCACTGCTCCCACATGCCGCTTCCACTGGCCCCAAACTCTCAGAGCCGCCATCACCACTGGATTGGTGGGCAACCATGCCGGTGGGAACAGCAGAGGCGCAGTTACCAATGCCCCCAAACTGGTGCCCTTACATGAAGCCGCCTCCATGTGCACCCATGCTGACCCTTCCCCCACCACCCACTTCCTGATCATGGCTAGATTAGCTGCCCAGTAATAGTTGCTAAAATTTGGCAGTGCCAGCCCGACCTCTCCCCGACTCCGCTCAAGCATTACCTTCCTTACCTGCGGGGTCTTGCCCACCCAGACGAAGCCCATGATCATTCTGTTGACCCGCTTAAAAAAGGACCGCTGAATAAAGATGGGGAGACACTGAAATACAAATAGGAATCTTGGGAGGACTGTCATCTCCACCGTTTTCACCCTCCCAGCCAGAGACAACGGAAGCGCGTCACATCTCCAAAAATCGTCCTTCATTTGGTCCACCAGTCGGGCCAGATTTAATTCATGCAGCCGGTCCCATTCCCGTGCCACTTGGATGTCGAGATACCTAAAGCTTCCCTCTACTAACCTAAACATCAGCTCTCCCAGTCGCCTCTCCTGTATCCTCGCCTGGACCACAAACATCTCACTCTTTCCCATATTAAGTTTATACCCCGAAAACCGGCCAAATTCCCCTAGAGTCCTCATGATTTCTTCCATCCCCTCTATTGGGTCCGAAACATACAGAAGCAGGTCATCCGCATAGAGCAAAGCCCTGTGCTCTTTCACCCCACCCCCCCCCCCCCCCCCCCCCCCCCCCCCCCTCCACCAACACCATGGACCAGTCCTCTCCAGCCCCTCGAGGCTCTCAGAGCAATTGCCAACGGTTCTACAGCCAGCGCAAACAACAGTGGGGAGAGGGGGCATCCCTGTCTCGTCCCCCAGTGCAATCTAAAATAGCCCGATGTTGTCCTATTCATCCGTACACTTGCCACAGGAGCCTGATACAATAACCTGACCCAGTCAATAAAGCCCCACCCGAATCCAAGCCGTCCCAGTATCTCCCACAGATAGTCCAATTCTACCTGATCAAAAGCCTTTTCTGCATCCATTGCGATCACTATCTCCACCTCCCTACCTTCCGGGGGCATCATGATCACATTTAACAGCCTTCTTTCATTGGCCACCAACTTCCTGCCCTCAACAAACCCTGTCTGGTCCTCCCCAATAATGTCCGGAACACAATTCTCAATCCTGGGGGACAAGATTTTGGCCACCAACTTGGCATCTACATTCAACAGGGAGATTGGCCTGTAGGACCCACAAAGCTCCGGCTTGTTCCGCTTAAGAATCAGCAAAATCATTGCCTGTGACATTGTTGGGGCCAACACCCCTCTTTCCCTTGCCTCATTGAATATCCTCAACAACACCGGCCCAAATATCCCCGAGAATGTGTTATAAAACTCCAATGGGTACCCGTCTGGACCTGGGGCCTTACCCGCCTGCATGGCCTTCAAGCCCTCCACTATCTCTTCGAGCCCGATTGGGGCCCCCAGCCCTTCTATCCTCTCCCCATCCATCTTTAGGAAATTCAGCCCCTCCAAGAAGTGCCTCATCCCCTCCAGCCCCATAAGGGGTTCCGACCTGTACAGACTGCTGTCGAAGTCCCTAAATGCCTTATTCACCCCTACTGAATCACCAACTAGGTTCCCATCTCCGTCCTTTACTTTGCCTATCTCCCTAGCTGCCTCCCTCTTCCTCAGCTGCTGTGCAAACATTCTGCTGGCCTTATCTCCATGTTCATAGATCGCCCCCCTCGCCTTTCTCAGCTGCTCCACCCTGTGGTCAGCAAGATAAACTCCACCTGTAACCTCCGCCATTCCCTTAAAATCCCTGCCTCTGGGGTCTCCGCATACCTCCTATCAATCTGTAGTATCTCCTTTACCAGTCGGTACATCTCTACTCTGTCCACCTTCTCCCTATGGACCCGGATCAAGATCAGCTCCCCCCGATCACCGCCTTCAGTGCTTCCCACACCACCGCTGCTGAAATTTCCCCGTGTCATTGACCTGCAGGTAGCTCTGAATACATTTCCTCAGCCGCTCGCACACCCCTTCATGCGCCAAAAGTCCCACATCCAACCTCCAGTGCGGGCGCTGGTTATTGTCTTTACTAACCTGCAGGTCAACCCAGTGCAGAGCATGGTCTGAGATTGTAATCGCCAAGTTCCCCGTGTCCACCACCCCAACCAGCAAGGCCCTGCTCAAAATAATGAAATAAATCTGGGAATACACATTATGCACGTGTGAGTAGAAGGAGAACTCCTTCACCCTCGGCTGCACAAATCTCCATGGCTCCACCCCCCCATCAGCTCCATGAACCCTTTTAGTTCCTTTGCCATTGCTGGCACCCTGCCCGTTCTCGAGATTGACCGGTGCAGGCCAGGGTCCATAACTGTGTTGAAGTTCCCTCCCATGACCAACCTGTGCGAGTCCAGGTCCGGTATCTTCCCCAGCATCCTCTTTATAAACTCCACAGCATCCCAATTTGGCGCATACAGATTTACTAATACCACCTGCAACCCCTCTAGCTTCCCACTGACCATAATGTACCGACCTCCCACGTCCGCGACTATTCTACCCGCCTCAAACACCACCCACTTATTGATCAGGATCGCGACCCCTCTAGTCTTTGAATCTAGTCCCGACTGAAAGACCTGACTAGCCCAGCCTTTCCTCAGTCTAACCTGGTCCGTTACTCTAAGGTGCATCTTCTGCAACATTACCACATTTTGACCGGCCCATTTAACCCTTGAACACTCCAGGTGATCAGTCTAGTTGAGGGCCCCCCCCCCCTCTGCCGTTCAGCCATCCCCCTTTTTAGGCCCGCCTCCAGCCCATGCTCCACGCTTCCATCGGTCCATCCCCAGGCAGCCCTCGCCCCCAACCTCCTCTCTGACCCTCTGTCCAAGTCCCTGCCCCCCAGTAACAACACCCTGTAACCCAACCCCATTACTAAACCAACATATGCACACACCCCACTGCGTTTCCGAAAGCTAGCTCACCCAGCTAGCTTGGTGGCCCCCACCCCCGGCACAAGATATTCTCCCACCTATTGTTTCTCCCTCTCATACAAACAAACCCCAACATCAAACAATCCCCGCACAATTACCCAACAGCAAAACACCAAGATCAAATCAAGCACACCTCCATCCCCCAACAGTGCAAATGAAAACCTTAACTCACTTAACTCTACTGCTGGTTCCAAATCAATGCAAACAGCATCACAAACATCTTCCATGAAACACAAAATGAGAAACGTTTTACAAAAACAGAGAAACAAAAAGAAAACCAAAAATAGGAACGTTGCAGCCAAGTTCAAAAGTTCTCAATCCATCACCAGCCCTTTCTTTTTCACAAAGTCCAACGCGTCCTCAGGCGACTCGAAGTAGAAGTGCTGATCCTCATGCGTGACCCAGAGACGGGCTGGGTATAACAGTCCAAACTTCACCTTTTTCTTAAAAAGGATTGACCTGATCTGGTTGAAGCCTGCTCTCTTCCTGGCCACCTCTACACTCTGGTCCTGGTAAACCCGCAGGATTCTATTGACCCATTTACAGCTCCGTGTCTGCTTGGCCCACTGTAGAATGCGCTCCTTATCCGAGAACCTGTGGAATCTCACCACCATTGCCCTCAGGGGGGGTCTCCCATTCGCGGTTTCCTCGCGAGTGCTCTGTGAGCCCTATCCACCTGCAAGAGTGGGAGAATGCCCCATCCTCCAGCAGCTTCTCAAACATGTGTGCGATGTATGCCCCAGCGTCCTTTCCGTCGGACCCCTCCGGGAGCCCGGCGATTCTCAGGTTCTGCCGGCAGGACCTATTTTCTAGGTCCTCCACCTTCTCTGGGAGGTTCTTCTGCTAGTCCCTCAGCATCCCCACCTCCAGCCCCACCACAGTCTGATGTTCCTCCTGCTCAGCCAGCGCCTTCTCCACCTTCTGGACCACCCGATCCTAGCCGTCCAATCTATGCTCCAACCGCTCAATCGACTCTTTATCGGGCCCAAGCAGTCCCGTTTCTGCGTAACAAAGCCATCCTGAATGACTTGCATCAGCTGCTCCATAGACTTTCTGGGTCGACAAGCCAGCGGTCCGAACCTCCGCCATGCTGATGTCTGTTGCAGCTACAGCCCAAACCTTCTCTATCTTTTTGTTTCTGCCCTGACGAACACTTCTAGTCCTCCTCTCCATGCACCGAAGTGGGAATTCAGTAAACAATTGCCACTAACATCCGTTTTACAATTAAGTCCGGTAGAAAAACGGGGGAAAGGTCCAAAAGTCCAACCAGAGCGGGAGCCACCAAATGTGCGACTTACTCCTCCATAGCTGCCGCCAGAAGTTGATTATTGATCTTATTAAAGTACATCCAGTTTCTTGTTTATCAAAAATAATGGTACAATTCAATGACACAAACATGATTGTCGTAAGTTCATTTTAGTGCAGTAATTTGTTATTTGGGGGTGGCTCTCGTTAATTGTATGGCAATTTGGCTTAAGTGGTGATAATTGGTTTCTTGCCACGCTCCGGCGAGATCCCAATTTTTCTTACGGGAGCAGGGCGGTTGCATCACAAACTATCTGCCGCATGGCGCGGTTCTCGTTTTTGGCCTCGCCCACTATTCACCAGTCTTGTTTCACTCCAGCGAGAGCGTAACAAGGATGGAGAATCGCACCCTCAGTATCAACTGCCACCTGATCACGTGTACAAGATATTTGTAACATCCTTGCCATTCTAATGTTATAATAATATTTGAAGAATGGACAGCACCTCAGTTAAATTCCAGGCAGACTTCTATAATGGTTAGATTGTAGTTCAACACTGCATTTTAATTGACAGCTGTGCATGTTGGTTTGGCAAATAGTTTGTGCAGTTGGTAGAATAAAAACAGTACTTGACTTCAAAGGGGAACTCACATCTGCCTTTTAGTAAATATACATGACTTTGATCCTTTTGGGTGTAAGTCAGTTGAACCCAGTTTGACTTACCAACTAAGTAGAACATCTAATCATTGGATGGAGGAGGGGTGATTGATTCCTCCAGGCCAAAACAAATGGAGCATTGCACTGGTCTGATCAGAACATATTATATACTGAAGCTGATTTTTACAGTTAAAAATGCATTTGTGTTTTCTCTTGAACTCTGTAAATGTTATAAAATATTTATAAATGCTAGGAATTATTCTTAGCATTACAACCTTTATGTCCAGAATACACATTATTGTAATTTTCTGTTAAAAATGTAAATGCAAGATGTGCCCAGAAGAACACAGCCCGTAATATTCCAATCTCCCCAACTTGCCAAAAAATATATTTTCACATTATCACAGAGCAGCACCTTATTTGTGAAAGCTGTAACCATATGGACCCACATCCATAAATTTTTGTGATTCCTCCAACTCATCAGTGATGTTATGACCAACTCCAGGTGAGGTTCCTCAAAGTTGTTGATCCAGGTGAGACCCCTCCACCTGTCACCTTCTGGCTGGGATACCCCCCAAATTGGTACAAACCTAGTTGAGGAGGGATGAACTTGCTCGCTGTCTTCATTCAACTCCCCTCTGGTGGTCGCAATACGATTTAATCTAAAAAGGTTCCCTTTTGCGGTTACCTTTTCCCCAGACCAACTAAAAAGAGCCAAAATAAAATAAGCATATTTAACCAGGATTTCTTGAGTTACAGATAGACTCTATTTATTAATTACTAAAGGCAAGAAAATGGTAGAATGCATGTAAGCATTCATACAGATTAGAAGGGAGGATTGAGTTTAATGAAAGTAAATATTTAAGAAAAGGTATACAGAGCAATCCTGAACTTGTGAAGATAAGTGATTGAGCATTGCTTCCATTGTGATTTGAGAATCCAGTAGAATTGACTTCAGTAGGTGAATAAATAGTTCTGAAGTTTCAGGAGAATTGACTTTAGCAGGCGAATAGTAGGTTTGGCAATTCCAGTGTTCTGTAGTTTGGCGAATAATCTTCCCAGTTCTCTTTTCAGCTGTGGTCTTTTGCTGACTTGGCTGACCTCCTCAGTCAGAGAGAGAGACATTCTTACAAAATAGTTATTTGCAAGGGCACTGTGAGTGTGCTTGCTGGTTTCTACTTCTTTGTCAAAACTTCCAACACTTGTTTCAACAGATCACATCCACCACAGACAACCTGGGGCAGATTTCATCTGACTTTTAACCCATGCTTTGCATATTGCAAGTGGGAAGGTGAATCCACAAAATCTATCCGGGCTTTATACAGGAGATCTCTTGATGCAATGTTCATTATGGCCCATTGTCTCTACAGGAAATGGCAGGATGATTTCATCAGTCTGTTCATCTAAATACTAACCCCAAGATATTCCACACAGTAAAATAATTTGTGATTGTATTATTGTGGTAAAATGACACAAGATTGGATGGCAGAGCGACTTGAGATGGCCAAGTGTTCATTCAAACATAACAGAATGAAGCTATTTAAGGACAATAAGATTCAGAAGGAACAACAAATGTCTACCAGTTGGAAGACTGTGGTAGACTGGAAAATACAACTGACAACCTGATTCATCAAGCATAAATATAGATTGAAAACCCCGCGAGAAAAAATCTGTTTTAGATGAGGGAGATTTTCAGTACATTTTAACACATAAATCTAGCTGGAGAAGCAAAGTTCAATAATTGCTACCGCAAGAGGTATTTCCAGGCAGTACATCAGAGATAACAGTTGTTAACATTTTGGATGTGACCCAGAAATGGACAAGATAAAAAGAAGAGGAAAAACATATAGGTAGGAAATTGTTCCCTGAAAAAGTTCCTGAAGCAATTTTATCAAACATTTGCTTTGCTATTGACTACTTTGGTTCTGCGTTAATAGCTTCACTTCCAAAAACCAAGTCACAGAATAGTATGATACAATTGTTACAGATTTTAAGTTCAAGGAAGAGTATCCTGGACACCCCCACCCCGGGGGATGACCGGACCCCCACCCTGCCCCACATGCCTGCACCCATGCCAGCTGTAATGGCCGGGTGCCCTGGCCACTGATGCCCAACACCTGGCCTACATGCGCCGGACTGTCTAACAATGTTGTTGTTTGCGTGTGCCACCAGTCCTGCGTCCCCTCACTGCGCCCAAGCAGAGGGCACTGGACATGGTTGGCGGCCTGGAGGAGAGGGAAGTCGGCGATGGGCGTGGAAGTGAGACCACGCTTAATTGCGGATCCCGGTGACACCACCCCCCCCCCCCCCCCCCCCCCCCACCACCCCCCGGCCGCCAACAGAGACAACAGAGGGGATGACGGCTGGTGCCCAGCACCTGTGAATGCAGGTGGAGGAGTCCATCTGTGTGCAGGAGCTGGGTGTGGTGCCGGTCATGCGTGCCACCCAGACCGAAACCGCATGGGTAACGTGCGCGGTGGAGGCAATCGGGGCAACGCTGTCGGATATAGGTCAGAATGTGCAAGCGTCTCGGGCATTCTGTGCAGGCGGGCGTCGAGGCCAAGGACAAGGCTACCCTCTCACAGAGCCACCTGGAAATTGCAGCAGCGTTCCTCAGCGTGGCCCAGTCACAGCAGGCCATTGCTGAGAACATTGCCGAGGTGCATGCCGGTGTGGCACAGACACAGTGGGAGGTGACCCAGACCCTGAAGGACATGGTCCACACCATCAGGGGTGTGGTCCACAACATTAGGGACACGGCCCACACCCTGAAGGACGTGGCCTACACCCTGAGGGACGTGGCCCACACCCTGAGGGATGCAGCCTACACCCTGAGGGACACGGCTTACACCCTGAGGGACGTGGCCTACACCCTGAGGGACGCGGCCTACACCCTGAGGGACGCGGCCTACACCCTGAGGGACGCAGTCTACATCCTGAGGGACGTGATCTACATCCTGAGGGACGCGGTCTACACCCTGAGGGACGCGGCCCAGACCCTGAGGGACGCGGCCCAGACCCTGAGGGACGCGGCCCAGACCCTGAGGGACGCGGCCCAGACCCTGAGGGACGCGGCCCAGACCCTGAGCGACGCGGCCCACACCCTGAAGGACGCGGTCTACACCCTGAGGGATGCGGCCCACACCCTGAGGGATGCGGCCTACATCCTGAGGGACGCGGCCCACACCCTGAGGGACGCAGTCTACATCCTGAGGGATGTGGCCCACACCCTGAGGGATGCGGCCTACATCCTGAGGGACGTGGCCCACACCCTGAGGGACGCGGCCTACACCCTGAGGGACGCGGTCTACACCCTGAGGGACACGGCCCACTCACTGGCTGATGTGGCACAGGCCCTCAGGGTGGTGGCACAGTCGCATAGTGATGGGGTGCAGTCCCATATGGTGATGTGTCCCTGTGCTCCATGGCTGTGAACATGCAGACCCTTGTTGAGATCAGAGCGGGCCTCCAGGACTGGCAGCTCCAGGTGTCAGGGGATGGCTTGCACCTCCATCCCATGGAGTATCTCGTGGGCCATCGGGCACCCCGAGGGAGAAGGAGGTGCTGGGGTCCGTGCTAGTGGCTCCCGCAGGGGAGGTGCAGGAACAGCGCAACATCTCAGACTCTCCCCCCCCCCCCCCTTCCCCTGGTGCATCTGGTGGGAAGCGTGCAGAATATGGGGGCACAAGGCTACCTGGGACGCCCGAGTAGCTGCCGGGCCCATCCAGGCCGGGCCGCCCCAGGAGACGTGCGCCAACGGGGACACTCGTCGCAGGGCAGGAATCACAGCAGCCTGCCTCTACCCTTGCTGTGCCATCTGGGGAACCACCTGGGCACAGTGTTAGGGCCTGTAAGGCCAGAAAGTTAGACACCAGTTAAGTTGGCACGGGTGCAGGGCACAGTTTAGTTATAGGGGCCAGGGCACAGACTGTATATACCTCTTCACATTAAACACCTGTTAACACCGTTGAAACCTGCCTCTGTACTCTGTCGGGAGTGAGGGTGCGGCGGTCAGTTCTGGATAGTGGAACAAAGAACAAAGAAAAGTACAGCACAGGAACAGGCCCTCCAAGCCTGCGCCGACCATGCTGCCCGTCTAAACTAAAATCTTCTATACTTCCGGAGTCCGTATCCCTCTATTCCCATCCCATTCATGTAGTTGCCAGGGTGCCCCTTAAACGTCACTATCGTCCCTGCTTCCACCACCTCCTCCAACAGCGAGTTTCAGGGAACCCACTACCCTCTGTGTAAAAACACTTGCCTCGTACATCTCCTCTAAAACTTGCCCCTCACACTTTAAACCCATGCCCCCTAGTAATTGACCCCACTACCCTGGGAAAAGTATCTCACTACTCCCTGTCTATGCCCCTCATAATTTTGTAGACCTCTATCAGGTCGCCCCTCAACCTCCATCGTTCCAGTGAGAACAAACTGAGTTTATTCAACCGCTCCTTATAGCTAATGCCCTCCATACCAGGCAACATCCTGGTAAATCTCTTCTGCACCGTCTCTAACGCCTCCACATCCTTCTGGTAGTGTGGCGACCAGAATTGAACACTATACTCCAAGTGTGGCCTAACTAAGGTCCTATATAGCTGCAACATGACTTGACAACTTTTAAACTCAATGCCCCGGCCAATGAAGGCAAGCATGCTGTATGCCTTGTTGACTACCCTCTCCATCTGTGTTGCCCCTTTCAGTGGAGATGGGGGATGAGTGAAGGCCCAGTGAGTGAACCGTGTTATCCCTCAGCCCCACCCATCCCCTGCACCTCCTCCCCAGGGATTCAACGGGACCGTGTGATGGACTGGCCAGCTCACATGCAGGGATCACCTCAGTAGATGATGCTACTGTGGGCATGAGTCAGACATTGTCAAACGATGTGGAGCTGGAGCTCATCACAGAGCGGGCTGTCATCATCCTCCATCCCATGGACCAGACCCGCTGTCACTGGCAACCCAGTGCTCCCAGCTCGTAGGACCGTAGGCATGTATTACGGAGGGGGGGTGTGCATGCGGGTGGTTTGGTGGTTTGGGAGGTGAGGTTGTTTGGTGGTGTAGGAGGTGAGGGGGTGTGGCATGGTGGTGTCCGTGCCCCTGGCCAGTGACCCCCCTTGCCCCTAATCGGTGAACCGTGTCACGTCGAGTGTGTTCCGGCTGACCCTGGGGGTATCGTTGTGCGGCCTCCTGTGCCTTCTCAGGCCCCATGTCCCACTCATTTTCTCTATCCCCGTCATCCTCCTCATCTGACGAGGCCTGCCCTTTCTCCTCATCCTCCTCCAGCTCATCGCTCCTGTGCTGTGCGATGTTGTGGAGGACGCAGCAGACCACCACGATGCGGCCGACCCTCCTGGCCTCGTACTGGAGGGCCCCTCCAGAGCAGTCCAGGATCCTGAAGCGCACCTTCAGGACACCGAAGAACCTCTCGACCACACCCCTGGTCGCTGTATGGGCATCATTGTAGCGGGTCTCCACGTCAGTCTGTGGCCCCCGCATTGGCGTTGTCAGCCACGACCATAAGAGTAACCCCTGTCGCCCAGCAGCCAACCCAGCCCGGAGGGTGCACCTCGAAAATGTGGGGATCACCGAGTGCGGCAGTATGAAGGAGTCAAGCACACTGCCCGGGTATCAGGTGCAGATGTGCATAATGCGTTTCTGATGATCGCAGACCACCTGTATTTTCATCGAATGATACCCCTTCCTGTTCGTGAACAGCGGCCTGTTATCCTCGGGTGGCCGTAGGGCGACATGCATCCCATCGATGACCCCCTGGACCCGGGACAACCCAGCGATGGCAGCGAACCCCGCTGTCCGGGAATCATGGTGGGTACGGTCCACGGGGTAGTCAATGTACTGCTCTGCCTGGGCATACAGGGCGTCTATGATGGCACAGATGCACCTGTGTGCTGATGCCTGGGAGATGCCGGACAGGTCCCCACTCGGCGACAGGAAGGACCCCATCGCGTAAAGGTTCAGCGCAACCGTCACCATGACAGCCACTGGGAGCGGGTGTCCTCCCCCATTCCCAAGCAGTCCAGGTGTGCCATCATCTGGTAGATGTGTCGCACTGTCTCCATGGTCAACCGCAGTCTTCTTCTGCATGCCCCGTCCGGAAGGTCCTCAAACGTCAAGCGGCGCCAGTGCACGCATGGCCTCATCCAGCACCTCCTTGGCACCTCCTCCTCCTCTACTTGCTCCTCCTCGTCCTGTTGGGCGGTCGGCCCTCCAGCCCGAGCAACTGCCACCTGTCCCTCTGCAGCCTGCTGCTCTGCTGTAGCCTCCGCCTCCTCACTGAGCGGCCCCCGCTCATGCTGCCACAGGACTTCATGCAGGGCAGCGGCCAGCATCGCAGGTTGATGACCAAAAGCCATTATTTTCTGCAGGGAGTGAAAAGCAAACATGTTAGCATTGTGCATACAGCCGTGCCCAACCAGGTGCCATGGGCTCCACGGTGGCCCCGGTTGGCACCACGGGCCTCAACCACGCATGTTCTCCGCCCTCCCCACCCCGGCCCAGCCGATGCCCCCAGTCCTGGCACACACCCCTGCTGCCAGGGCCACCGTTGGCTGGCACTACCCTCACTGGTGACTGCCATCGGTGTAGCCCTGGGTGGTTGCCCAGTGGGTGGTTGCCAGTTGGTTGGGGTGGTCAGGAGAGGTTGCACATCCATATGGCTATTGTCACTGCATGCACACAGGGGCGGGGGTGGGCGGCCAGCAAGATGGCCACCGTTATGGCAGTCTGTGCCTGGGCACCACCCTGTCCTGTTGGGGGGCTTCCTGGCTGCTCGGCCTGATGCCCCCCCCCCCTTCTCCTTAGCTCCCCCGGCCCTGGCAGAGCTCCCTCCCCGCCGCAGCCAGCAAAGCCGGTATCCAAGCCGGAAGCCCGCAGTCACCAAACGCCATTTCCTACCTCCTCTCTCTGCCCCCGCAGCTAGCACAGCAGGTTCACCATTTTTTATAGCAAATTAGAAACACGCCGTTAGAAATCGGCCTATCCGCGGCACTGAATAGCGGAGGCCCCGGAGAATCGGTCTTCAGGCCCGTTAATGATATGCCGACTGTACTTTCAGGCAGCACGGGGTGGGTGGGGGGAGGGGGACGTGATTACATCGTTTTTGGGGAGCCGGAGAATCCCGATTTGGCGTCAAACCGCCGTCTAGCTCGATTTCGGTGTCGGAAGTTATTCTCCACCCAATCACGTTTTGTGATTTCAGTGTTGGCTAACGGAGAATCCAGCCCCAGAAGTATTCAGAACTAGCAGATCATGGCAACATTCAGCATGCAAGAACAGCAGTTCCATTTGAAGCCCAATGCTCCAGCTAACACCATTTCTTAAACTTGCAAAGCTGAACAGTTGTTAAATAGCAGGGAAGATCTTTGCCAATGCTATTGAAAGGGTTCATCACCTACGTACAGGTGAGCTTTTGGTTGGTTTGTGCTGTGTTATAGCACCAATGGAGCTCCCGGAATCAGGCCCGTATGACCTCTCCTTAATATGAATTTCCCCCTTGAAGGTGTTGGGGCTTCTCATTAACAAGGAGAGCTCAAGGTGTATAAAAACCCCGGCCTGTTTGAAGGAGACCCTTAGGGGAGTGAAGGAGTTTTGGAATTGTAATGTAAAAAATCTTGTTTGTTAATTTCTACTATCATTTATGCGTTCTGCTTACCATGAATTCAAAACTGGCAACGAGGATTAAGTGGCGATGAGGATTCAACTGCACGCCTGGTCCACCTCGTCTAGGCCTCGGGAGGTCCCACTACTAACTGCCAAAATTCAGCACACAGAAAAGCTGGAACTTTTTAATGCAGGTGCAGATGATTGGGGGCAATACATACAACACACAAGATATTTTTTTCGAACAAATGTGATTACCAGTGATGAGCGACAAACTGTGATATTACTAAGGGCTTGTGGAGGGCCTACCTAGAATGTAATAAAGAGCCTGACTCATCTGGATTCCCAGATACCTGGTCATTCGCCATCTTGGTGGCCCTAGTGGGGAAGCATTTCGACCCAAAACCACAGCTTTACGAGTGGAATTTCTGGTTCCACTCACTTTGGTGAGTGACTTTCTGGTCCCACCCTTGGCAAACTGGCTGAGACTTCTGATCGACATTGAATGTGACACTCCAGGACGGCTTAGTGTGTGAACTCTGTGACGCAATGGAAATTATTAGCTGTGCCGAACAAGGAGTCCTGGAACTCCAGGGACTGGAAGTGCTCAGTCTGGTATGATAGAGTGAGTGCCAATCACACTCAACTAGAACTGAGGAAGCAGGCCCCTGACAGTAGGACAACGAATGGTGGAACATAGGTCACTGTAACAGAGGCTGGGAATGCCGCCAGACGTTCTCCCCCGACCATGAGGAACAAGAATACGACTACCAACCAGCGGAGGCTGCAACAGGCCACAGAGACCAGGGGAACAGGAGGCCCTGTGAGGATCTACTCACCCGCTGACCTGCCTGGCACGGCCACCCCCCCCCCCCCCCCCCCCCCCCATATAACAAGGCGTATTATGTGAAAGACAAAGACAGCACTTAGCATCAGTTGCTCTGCAACATGAGTGGCACCCATCGGATCTCCCTGCAAATTAATGGACACCCAATCTGCATGGAACTCGATACTGGGGCGGCACTGTCGGTAGTCAGTCACTGTATGTTCGACCACATTCAGTCTGGCCTTCAATCGTTGACCCTGTTGGACACCAATCAAGGCTTGCCGCTTATACAGGGGAACCACTGGCAATAGCAGGACTTCAACTGTTCTAGTCGAGTATCGGCAACAATGTGCAAATCTTCCACTGGTGGTGGTACACTGGAATGGTCTGAGCTTGTTGGGGATTGACTGGTTACGCTATCTGCGGTTAGACTGGCAGCGGGTGTGCCGCATGTACCCACATGGACCTGAAGAGGCGCTGGCAAGGTTTCCATCGGTGTTCCAGGATGGCTAGGGCACCATAAAATGGGCTGTGGCTCAAATAAGCATGGGCTTGATGGCTCACCCACACTACATCTGCGCCCGACTTGTTCCATACGTCTTTCGACCCAAAGTGGACGCTGAGTTGGATCAGATGGAGAATTTGGGCACCATTTGCCTGGTGCAATTCTCCAAATGAGCAGTGTCAGTCACCCCAGTCATGAAACTGGATGGGTCAGTACTTTTATATGGTGACTATAAGACGACAGTTAATTGTGTTCCCCGACTGGACCGTTATCCGGTCCCTCGGATCGAGGATCTTTACGCGAAGCTCAGCGGAAGTCGCACGTTTATGAAACTCGACATGAGTTACGCTTACGTCCAGTTGGTGCTGGCCCCTAAGTCCAGACGTTTCATAACCGTGAACACGCACATAGGGGTCTATATGAAAATATCTGCCTGCCCTTTGGGGTTTCCTCTGCAGATGCAATATTCCAGAGCATAATGGAGAACATCCTGTGAGGCCTACCTCACGTTGCGGTCGATCTAGGCGATGTCCTGATCGCAGGCCCATCCAACTAGGAGCACCTACAAAACCTGGCAAAGGTGCTGAGACTTTTTGAGGAAGCTGGAGTCCGTGTCCAGGGGAGAAATGTGTCTTTAGCACACCAAAGTATTGTGCCTCAGCTACCACATAGACTGCAATGGCTTGCATCTGATGAAAGAAAAGGTTCAAGAAATTCGACAGGCTGATGGCCCAATCGAACTCCGATCATTCCTGGGCCTGGGAAATTACTATGGCAAGTTCTTCCCAAACCTGGCACCCAATTTAGCCCCCCTCCACGCTCAGTTAAAGAAGGGGCAACACTAGGAGCAGGCTCGAGAACAGCAGACGGGTTTCGCCAACGTGAAACAGCAGCTCTCCTCATCAAGACTGCTAACCCACGTCAACCCATCTCGACCACTCCTGTTAACCTGCGACACGTCTCCGTACGGCATTGGGGCCGTGTTGACCTACACCATGGACAACGGATCTGAACGTCCCATTGCCTCAAGAACCTTGGCCAATGCAGAGAAGTGATATGCTCAGATCAAGTTGGAGGATTTGATCATCGTGTTGGGGGTCACGAAATTTCATCAATATGTCTACTGGCATTGCTTCACTGTTCTCACAGACCACAAGCCACTCCTACTGCTCTTCAAGGAAAATTGAACGCATCATCCCCCCCATTGCTCCCGCCCGCATCATGGCATCTTACCGGGCATGGCATCCTGCATCCACAGGTAGACCCAGACTGACCCTCAGCGATCCCGAGTCTGCCACATGGTGCAGTATGGGGCTCAGCACACGGCTTTACCACAGGACCTGAAGGCTTACACGACAAAGAAGGCAGCATGTTCCTTTGGGGGACATGAGCGTGTGTAAAATTTCCCCGGTATGTCCTGTATA
Organism: Scyliorhinus canicula; assembly: GCF_902713615.1. NCBI lineage: Eukaryota > Metazoa > Chordata > Chondrichthyes > Carcharhiniformes > Scyliorhinidae > Scyliorhinus > Scyliorhinus canicula. The sequence goes on along the minus strand of NC_052147.1, from coordinate 43,607,010 downwards.
CAAAAAAACAAGACAAATCCAACACAGCCAATTATCGCCCCATCGGTCTACTCTCGATTATCAGTGAAAGGGGTCATCAACAGTGCTACCAAACAGCACTTACTCAGCAATAACCTGTTCACTGATGCTCAGTCTGGGTTCCTCCAGGATCACTCACTGCTGACTTTATTACAGCCTTGGTTAAAACGTGGTCAAAAGAGCTGAACTCCAGAGGTGAGGTGGGAGTGACTACTTGACATCAAGGAAGAATTTGACTGAGTATGGCATCAACGAGGGCTAGAAAAACGGGAGTCATAGAACATAGAACAGTACAGCACAGAACAGGCCCTTCGGCCCTCGATGTTGTGCCGAGCAATGATCACCCTACTCAAACCCACGTATTCACCCTATACCCGTAACCCAACAACCCCCCCTTAACCTTACTTTTTTTTAGAACACTACGGGCAATTTAGCATGGCCAATCCACCTAACCCGCACATCTTTGGACTGTGGGAGGAAACCGGAGCACCCGGAGGAAACCCACGCACACACGGGGAGGATGTGCAGACTCCACACAGACAGTGACCCAGCCGGGAATCAGGGAGAAACTCTCCGCTGGTTGGAATCATATCTCAAACAAAGGAAGATGTTTGTATTGTTGAAGGTTAGTAATGTCAGCTCCAGGATATCACTGCAGGAGTTCCTCAGGGTAATGTTCTAACCCCAACTGTTTTCAACTGCTTCATCAATGACCTTCTTTCCATCATAAGGTCAGAAATGGGGATGTTTGCTGATGATTGCACAATGTTCTGCACCCTTCATGACTCCTCAGATATTGAAGCAGTCCATGTTCAAATGCAGCAAGACCTGGACACTATTCAGGCTCAGGCTGGCAAGTGGCAAGTAACATTCGAGCCACACAAGTGTCGGATAATGACCACCTCAAATAAAAGAGAATCTAACTATCACCCCTTGACATTCAATGGCATTACCACCAATGATTCCCCAATATTAACATCCTGGTGGTTACCATTGACAAGACTGCACCCTCCAGAAGGTGGCACATGTACTGTCTTGTCTTTGTTGTAGTTCACCCATGCCAGGTGTCTCCTCGCATGCATTATCCTTCCTCTTTGCTACTCTTTAAGATATGCTCAGTGTCAATATCTGAGCTGGTGCCTGCCATAAAGAAATGTATTTGTGTTGCTGTGTCTTCATCATCGCCTCTTTTAGTGTTTCTGTACTGCCTCGCCCGACTCCACTTCCTGGGTATCTGAATGGAAACGACACAAGGGTAGAGAAAGGCGGGAGGGGAACTTAGTTATAGGTGCAAACTTATACCACCTGCAGCTTGTAAATCAAAAAGAGTGTTGGATGAAGGAGAATTGGGATGTGAAAAGAAGAATTACGCATGAGGATACCGTTGTCTTCAATGGTTTCAGCACCTTTTCTAGCCATGGCCTCAGCAATGCATTTTCCAATAATGGCCAGTTTATCTTCAGCTCATTTAAATCTGTTTATTCCATGTCACCATTTTAAGACCATATGGATTCCATAGATGCTGTGACAAAGAAAGGGACACTGTTGCACCTGTGAGCCTTTTTGTGCTTGCTGTTACTGGAGGAACTAAGTAAGCTTGATAATAACTATTGTAAAATATATGTTGTGTTATTCCCTTGTTCCTTTCCTGTTTAATAAACTGATTTGTGAATCAATTCTCGCATTGTGTTATCCCACCAAAGACAGGGAGAATAAATCAAGCTGCTTCGCTCAATCGCTGGCCATGCTATAAATTTAAATGTCTGAAAATCTGGAACAGTGGAACATTCTCTGAGACTTGAGAATCAGAGGCATCAAAACCACGATCCAATCAGTAACAAATCTTGCAATTATAACAATATACACTTGAGGTTTTATTAAAATTAGTTGGGGGAGGGGTTTCTTAAACTATTGGAATGACTCAGCCAGAATATGAGCATAACTATGTGGATGAGTTCCCGAAGATAGATAGCATGGATGTTAGGAGAATTTAATTGGGAGGTAAGATGGATGTTAAACAGAGCCATCTGATAAAGACTACTTGAAGTTCTAGATCTCATCTACATCCCAGTATGCCGGCTGACTACCCAACATACTGCTCCATTTCCCTGGTCAGTCATTCTTGGTGCACGGCAGATCCTGAAGGAATTCATGCTTCCAAGAGGCCCACTGCACAACTACAAAACTCCAGTGATGGTTGAATGGGGCCACTGTCGGGTACAGCACCAGAATTTCCTCTCCGTCTCAATCACTACCTCATTTTGGCAGAAACTTGAAGAAAAGGCTGTGCACTTGCCTGCACTATAGCAGTATACGTAACACTACTAATATTGCCTGAGAACCTACAAACACTGCTATTAAACTGGAATTGTGTCTATCAGGAACCTCCATTGTTGACCCCATCAGACATCTCATTGTCAAGGTGGGGTCCTCATGTTGAATATGATTGATAAAATGTTTGAATGGTGCCTCTGTGGACAGCACTCACTTGGAGTCAGCAAAATGTGGCATTCAGTGTACAGTTCAGACGGAGTACAGACTGGAAATAAATTAAAATTTGCAACCCACTTACCCCAACCAAATGCAAACACTACTTACCTCCTTTCCAGTGGTCATCCCAGTAAGATTGTTACTTTTTAAACAAAACTAAAAAATAGAAATGCTTTTTATAAGGTCCAGACCATGATCCTGATCCAGAATCCCAGGTGGGGCCCCCACATGCGCTCTAGGTTGACATACCACTGCTGATGCTACTCAGGGTCCCATCATGTATGAGAGTACATGAGGAAACGTTTACCTGTGCTCCACTTTTTCCTATGGAATAGCATTTTTATCATCCATTATCAACAAGTTAAAAATTAGCACTTCATGGTAAACATTTGCTTTTCATCTGTTTTCTTCATTTTACTTCAAGTTCATTCATCCCTTGGTGTCACATGTTGTCTTAAAAATCACAAATAAGCATGCAGGATCAGGACATGTCCTTAATGACTTCTGGTGGCATATCCCCTGAAACCTTGACCTGAATTTTCAATGCTTTGTGCAGGTTAGCCCCTCAGCATGAACCACACCACATCCACAGTGGGTGTTTGAGTTTAATGAGTCAAGCGCGATTCATACTTGTACTAAACGTTAAATTGTTATCAGTAAATTTTTAAAATATGCATTTTGCAGACATATTAGGCCTCACTGACACGGAGTAAGATCAGACCCATAAATTCAATTGTTAGTTCATGAGGATACATAAAACAGGCCAAGACAAACTAAATACGAAGTGATTGTTAGTGCTGCTCAGTCACATGGTCTGATTCAGCGACCCCGTTGCGGTCGGCATAGATCCGGACGCAATGGGTGAATTGCACAAGAGCCCCAAACTGGACTCCGCCCAGCGAGATCTGGATATTTCCCTCGCTGGAAAAGATCCAGAGCGCACATTGAAATAAGCCTAAAGGCTCATTTAAATACCCAGACACCATTTCACCCAGCCCTCCCAGACTTCACCAGGGCACTCTTTCGTACTGGTCCTTACAAACTTGGACCAGGCGTAACGGCACCTCGGGGGCTCTTGCAGGGCATTAGAGACCCCCGGATGATCGGTAACAGGGCAGGGTGGTGTTCTGGCACTCCCAGGCACCTGGGCACATTGGCACTGCCAGCCTGGCACCCTGAATGCCACATGAGCACCCTGCCAGTGCACCCTGGCACAGTTACATTTGGACACGTGGCCTGTTTAAAACTATTATGCAGATCATGTTTTGTAAAGCACAGTTACATTTGTATGTAAATGTTAACACTTCAAAAGGAAGAGGGATGTGGTGATATGCTTGCGCAGTTTTGTATATAGTTATTAATGCGACCTCCAACCAGCTGGTGGCGCTAGAGATCTACCATGTGACTCGGGATATCCAGCAGTTGGTAGTAAGTCATACTAGAGGGCATTCACACTAGAAGTAGCTCCAGGAGAATTCACTGAATTCATTTATTTTGTTACTGTTTGTATCACTGTTCGTTAGTTATTTTTCCACATGTTCACCTTGTTAATGAAACCATCTTACCAGTCAAAGAACTAGATGTTCTGTGTGCATCTGTACTACGGTCACAACACAGAACATAACACACATCAAAATATTTTTCCAGAATCAGTACTCATCAAAGTGCATAGATCAGACCACAGGGAGATATTGGAATCCCGAGATGCCAGAGACCCACGGAACATGGTAAAAAATAGACCAGAGCAACAAAATCAAGTTCAGTATAAAAGACCAGGAAAAACTTCAGAGAACATTTCAGTGATGTTAGGCACAAACTGAAGTTAAGTTGACCTGGAAAGTAGGCTGAGGCACAGCAACAGAACAGGAAAAACAAATGCCAGGAACTGCTGGCTGGTGCAGGGGGCCTCCCAAGATTAGAGAGGCTGTATTTGGTCATAGGGAGTCATAGAATCATACAGCACAGAAAAGACCCTTTGGCCTATCGCGTCTGCACCTGCCAAAAACAACTACCTAACTATTCTAATCCCACTTTCCAGGCTTTTGCCCACAGCCTTTTATGCCCTGGGATCACAAGGCACATCTGTTGTGAGGGTCTCACCCTCCACCACCCTTTCAGGCAGGAAACTCCAAACTCCCACCACCCTCTGGGTAAAAAGTCTCTTCTTCACATCCCCTCTAGACCTCCTGTCCCTTACCTTAAATCTATGCCCCCTGGTAATTTATCCCTCCACCAAGGTAAAATTCTTGTTCCGACTCTGCTCTATCTATGCCCCTCATAAATTTATACATCTCAATCATGTTCTCCCTCAGATTCCTCTGTTCCAAGGAAAACAATCCAAGTCTATCCAATCTCTGTTCATAATTAACACTCTCCAGCCCAGGCAACATCCTGGTAAATCTCCTCTGTACCCTCTCCAGCGCTATCACATGCCTCCTGTACAATACTCTAACTTTGGCCTAAACAATGTTTTATACAGTTCCAGCATAACCTCCCTGCCGTTAAGCTCTATGCCTTGGCTAATAAAGGCAAGTATACTATATGCCTTCTTAACCACTATATCCACCTACTCTGCTACCTTATTGGACTGGTGTACATGCACGGCAAGATCCCTTTGATCCTCGGTGCTTCCCAGGGTCCTGCCATTTATTATGTATTCCCTTGCCTTGTTAGTCCTGCCTAATGCATCACCTCACACTTATCCAGATTGAATTCCATTTGCCACTGACCAGCCCAATGAATGGGGATAAAAAAATATCAGCCATAATTGAATGGTGGAGTAGACTCAATGGTCCGAGTGGCCTAATTCTGTTCCTATGTTTTATCGTCTTATGATCTTATTTGACCAGCCCATCTACATCCTCCCGTAATCGAAGGCTATCGTCCTCACTATTTACCACCCTACCAATTTTCATATCATTCACGAATTTACTGATCAACCCTCCTACATTCATATGTAAACCATCCATATAAACCGCAAACAGCAAGGACCCCAACACTGAACCCTGTGGGACTCCACTGGACACAGGTTTCCAGTCAAAAAAACATCCCTCGACCATCAACCTCTGCTTCCTGCCACTCACCTAATTTTGGATCCAGTTTGCCAAATTTCCTTGGATCCCATGGCTCTTATCCTTCAGTATCAGTCTCCCATGTGGGGCCTTATCAAAAACCTTGATGAACTCCAAGTAGACTACGTCAAATCCATTTCCCTCATCTACACACCCAGTGACCTCCTCGAAAAATTCAATCAAGTTGATCAGACGTGACCACCCCTTAACCCCTTAGGCACAGTGACTGAGGGGAGCTCAGTGAATAGACCCAGTAATACTAAAAGGAATAAAACTGGAGATGTTAAGATTCAAAACAGAGGTAAAAAAAGCCAACATAAGTATACTTTACCTGAATGCTCGTAGTATTCAAAATAAAGTAAATGAGTTGATGGCACAAATCATCGTGAATGACTATGATTTAGTGGCCATTACTGAAACATGGTTAAAGGATGGTCACGACTGGGAGTTAAATATCCAAGGGTATCAAACTATTCGGAAGGACAGAGTGGATGGTAAGGGAGGTGGTGTTGCTCTGTTATTTAAGGATGACATCCAGGAAATAGTAAGGGATGACATCGGTGCTATGGAGGATAAGGTTGAATCCATTTGGGTGGAAATCAGGGAATAGTAAGGCGAAAAAGTCACTGATAGGAGTAGTGAATCGCCACCAAATAGTAACGTTATGGTGGGGCAGGCAATAAACAAAGAAATAACTGATGCATGTTGAAATGGTACAGCAGTTATCATGGGGGATTTAAATCAACATGTCGATTGGTTTAACCAGGTCGGTAAAGGCAACCTTAAGGAGGAGTTTATAGAATGTATCCACGATAGTTTCCTAGAACAGTATGTAATGGAACCTACGAGGGAACAAGCTGTCCTAGATCTTGTCCTGTGTAATGAGACAGGATTGATTCATGATCTCATAGTTAGGGACCCTCTCGGAAGGAGCGATCACAATATGGTGGAATTTAAAATACAGATGGAGGGTGAGAAAGTAAAATCAAATACTAATGTTTTGTGTTTAAACAAAGGAGATTACAATGGGATGAGAGAAGAACTAGCTAAGGTAGACTGGGAGCAAAGACTTTATGGTGGAACAGTTGAGGAACAGTGGAGAACATTCCAAGCGATTTTTCACAGTGCTCAGCAAAGGTTTATATACCAACAAAAAGGAAGGACAGTAGAAAGAGGGAAAATCGACCGTGGATATCTAAGGAAATAAGGGAGAGTATCAAATTGAAGGAAAAAGCATATAAAGTGGCAAAGACTGGTGGGAGACTAGAGGACTGGGAAACCTTTAGGGGGCAACAGAAAGCGACTGAAAAAGCTATAAAGAAGAGTAAGATAGAGTATGAGAGTAAACTTGCTCAGAATATAAAAACAGACAGTAAAAGTTTTTACAAATATATAAAACAAAAAAGAGTGGCTAAGGTAAATATTGGTCCTTTAGAGGATGAGAAGGGAGTTTTAATAATGGGAGATGAGGAAATGGCTGAGGAACTGAACAGGTTTTTTGGGTCGGTCTTCACAGTGGAAGACACAAATAACATGCCAGCGACTGATAGAAATGAGGCTATGACAGGTGAGGACCTTGAGAGGATTGTTATCACTAAGGAGGTAGTAATGGGCACACTAATGGGGCTAAAGGTAGACAAGTCTCCTGGCCCTGATGGAATGCATCCCAGAGTGCTAAAAGAGATGGCTAGGGAAATTGCAGATGCACTAATGATGATTTACCAAAATTCACTAGACTCTGGGGTGGTCCCGGTGGATTAGAAATTAGCAAACGTGACACCACTGTTAAAAAAAGAGGTAGGCAGAGAGCAGGAAATTATAGGCCAGTGAGTTTAACTTCGGTAGTAGGGAAGATGCTGAAATCTATCATCAAGGAAGAAATAGCGAGGCATCTGGATAGAAATTGTCCCATTGGGCAGACACAGCATGGGTTCATAAAGGGCAGGTCATGCCTAACTAATTTAGTGGAATTTTTTGAGGACATTACCAGTGCAGTAGATAACGGGGAGCCAATAGATGTGGTATACCTGGATTTCCAGAAAACCTTTGACAAGGTGCCACACAAAAGGTTGCTGCATAAGATAAAGATGCATGGCATTAAGGGTAAAGTAGTAGCATGGATAGAGGATTGGTTAATTAATAGAAAGCAAAGAGTGGGGATTAATGGGTGTTTCTCTGGTTGGCAATCAGTAGCTAGTGGTGTCCCTCAGGGATCCGTGTTGGGCCCACAATTGTTCACAATTTACATAGATGATTTGGAGTTGGGGACCAAGGGCAATGTGTCCAAGTTTGCAGATGACACTAAGATGAGTGGTAAAGCGAAAAGTGCAGAGGATACTGGAAGTCTGGAGAGGGATTTGAATAGGTTAAGTGAATGGGCTAGGGTCTGGCAGATGGAATACAATGTTGACAAATGTGAGTTTATCCATTTTGGTAGGAATAACAGCAAACGGGATTATTATTTAAACGATAAAATATTAAAACATGCCACTGTGCAGAGAGACCTGGGTGTGCTAGTGCATGAGTCATAGAAAGTTGAAGCCTACTCATGACAATAAGCGATTTTCATTTCATTTCATTTCAAGAAGATAGCATGTGCGTTCTCCAACCGGAAACCATGGTTTAGCCGGGAGATGCATTCCCAACCAGGTCTGAGGCATTCAAGACAGGCGACCCTGACCTATACAAGAAATCTAGGTACGACCTTCGCAAAGCCATCAGGGATGCCAAGAGACAATATCAGGTTAAGCTAGAGTCACAGACTAACGACACGGACTCTCATCGGTTGTTGCAAGGCTTAAAAACAACATAACGGGCTACAAAGCAAAGCCGAGTAGAATCTCCGGCAACAGCGCACCCCTCCCCGATGAACTCAATGCATTCTATGCTCGTTTCGAGCAGCAAGCGAACAAACCGTTGTCAACTGCCCAAACAGCCTCGGATCCTCATACCTACCGTCACAGCCGCAGAAGTCAGATCGGCCTTCTTGAAAGTGAGCTCACGGAAAGCAATGGGTCCTGATGGAGTCCCTGGGCGTGCACTCAGATCCTGCACGGATCAATTGGCGGATGTGTTCATTGACATTTCCAACCTCTCCCTACCCGTTCCGAGGTTCCCACCTGCTTAAAGAAGACCACCATCATACCAGTGCCAAAGAAGAACCAGGCAATGTGCCTCAATGACTACTGCCTGGTGGCCTTGACATCTATCAATATGAAGTGTTTTGTGAGGTTGGTCATGACACACACCAACTCCATACTCCCAGAATGCGTTGATCCACTACAATTCACATACCACTACAATCGGCCCACAGGAGGCTCTATTTCCCTGGCCCTACACTCATTGCTGGAGCATCTCGACACTAAGGACACCAACATCAGACTCCTATTCATTAACTTCAGCTTTGCCTTCAACACCATAATCCCAGTCAAGCTCATATCCAAACTCCAAAACCTAGGACTTGGCTCCTCCCTCTGCAACTGGATCCTCAACATCCTGACCCATAGACCACAATCAGTAAGGATAAACAACAACACCTCCTGCACAATGATCCTCAATACAGGGGCCCAGCATGGCTGCGTAATTAGCCCCCTACTGTACTCCCTATACACACACGACTATGTGGCAAAATGCGAGTGTGGAGATCGTTCCCAGCTTCAAATTCCTAGGTGCACACATCACCAACAATCTGTTCTGGTCCACCTACATCGACGCTACGAGCAAGAAAGCACAACAGCACCTATACTTCCTCAGGAAACTAAGGAAATCCGGCATGTCCACATTGTCTCTTACCAATTTTTACAAAAGCAACATAGACCGCATCCTATCTGGCTGTGGCACAGCTTGGTATGGCAACTGCTCAACCCAAGAAAAAGGGGCAGCACGGTAGCATAGTGGTTAGCATCGATGCTTCACAGCTCCAGGGTCCCAGGTTCGATTCCCGGCTGGGTCACTGTCTGTGCGGAGTCTGCACGTCCTCCCTGTGTGTGCGTGGGTTTCCTCCGGGTGCTCCGGTTTCCTCCCACAGTCCAAAGATGTGCGGGTTAGGTGGATTGGCCATGATAAATTGCCCGTAGTGTCCTAAAAAGTAAGGTTAAGGGGGAGTTGTTGGGTTACGGGTATAGGGTGGATACGTGAGTTTGAGTAGGGTGATCATTGCTCGGCACAACATCGAGGGCCGAAGGGCCTGTTCTGTGCTGTACTGTTCTAAACTATAGAGATCTGTGAATACCGCCCAATCCATCATGCGAACCCGCCTCCCATCCATTGCCTCTATCTACACTTCCCGCTGCCTTGGGGAAGTGGACAGTATAATCAAAGTCCGCCCCCTCCCCACCCGGGATTATTCTATCTTCCAACCTCCATCTTCGGGCAGTGCAAGGGTGCCCAGGTGATATTGATAGGCTGACAGGTGTCCTTCCAGGTAGCCAGACAGGCAATGCCCAGGTGGCATCATGCCTATGCCGCGGATTGGGCCCAGGGATGTCCTGCCCTATAAGGTGGGGTGCGGGGGGGACTTGATGAGCCCATTATTGGTGAGTTGGGGAATTGGGGGGGTCGGGAGGCTGCGGTGGGGACTCTAGAGGTCAGTCCACCGTATAAAAATGGCAGAGCTCGATAGTGCAGGAAATGGGACTGAGTGTGGCCTCAGCAAGGAATGCCGGGTGGTGGTTTTTCCCATCACATTTTCGGGGTAACTCTGACACCTCAGAATCTATGGTCCATAATATTATATAAAGTACTTGGATACTCAGCATTGAATTTCATTGGGCATAAATTTGAGTAATGTTTAGAAATATTGCTCCACCAAATGTCAAGTTTAAAATACTGCGCTAGCTTCTTCTCTGTTGAAATCAGTTCACACACATCAGTGTTAACATTTTGATTCCAATATGACTCTGCATTGGAAGAAGAGCCATATTAGACTAGAAAGTTTAACTCTGTTTATCTCTCCACAGATGCTGCCAGGCCTGCTTAATTTCCCAGCCCTTTGTTTTTATTCCAGATCTCCAGCATTCGCGGTAGCTTGTTTTTATTCAAACATTAGTACTAGGGAGGCTTGAAATACATTTCTCCCATGGCACATCAGAACAAATCTATTTTAACTCATTTTTTGTTATGGGTGGTTCGGTGGCACGGTGGTTAGCACTGCAGCCTCACAGCGTCAGCGACGCGGGGTCGATTCTGACCTTGGATGACTGTGTGCGTGCAGTTTGCACATTCTCCCAGTGTCTGCGTGGGTTTCCTCCCACAGTCCAAAGATGTGCAGGGTAGGTGGATTTGCCATGCTAAATTGCAGCTAAGCACCCAAAGGTTAGGTGGGGTTATGGGGATAGGGCTGGGGATTGGGCCTAGGTGGGTGCACTTTCGGAGTGTCAGTGGATGGGCTGGATGGCCTCCATCTGCAATGTAGGGATTTTAGGATGTTTAAATATATTTGCTCAAAACATTGGAAACTCTTTCAAAAATGTGTTCACTCTGAATCGTTATCAATGACAATGAAATGTTTCTTTTCTAAAACTGGTGCTGGTATAAATACTTTTGTGAAAAACATACTTTTGTTATTTGTACAATTCTTATTTCTCAATAATAATATGCCCCTGGTGTTGAAATGACATTTGTTTAAGTGTCAAAGTCCCTTTTTTTACAATTACATGAATCATAAAGATGTCAGACTTGGAAACAGCTATTAAAAATACAAATCTGGTCCTGTTCTAGTCTGCAGTGTATTTAATAAATACTTGTGTCATAAACCATCAAGTACTCATTGTCCCTGGCATCTTCATGAGGGGAAATCTTTATTCCATTACTTTTTGAGACTGGAAGAAAAATCAGTTTCCAAAACACAATCATAGTTCAGATTAAAAACAAACTGCAGTGTTACTGATCAAAATACAAGCAGCTTGAGAGAAGAAGTGGCAAGTTAAAAGATTGTGGAACAAAGTGAATACTATCATCCATTATTCCAAGACTATTTGTATAAGAGTATTTCTTTTTGTATCAATTGCTTGTGAAAATCTAATCTGATGAAATTTTACTTATGATTTAATGCATTGGCACCAAGAATAAGAGGAGTGACTTTGAATTTGTGATTTTTATTGTGCGGTTTCCTGTGTTTTGGGTTTTGCTCATTTAAAACTAAAAATGAAACACACATGCTAAAGTGTGTTCATAGCTGTCAGAAATGCTAAATTATTAAGTATTGTAGAAAAATTGTTATTTTGAGTTCTGAAAAAGAGAAAGCACATTGGAATACTTATTTTTTTACAAATATTTTTATTGAAGTATTTGTAAAATTTTATAACAAAAACAGAAAAAGAACAATAAACATTGAACATTAACATGGAGCAAAAATAGATATTTCCCCAAATGGCTCTGTCTTCACAGGCCACCTAAAATAACATAAAAACAATACTTCCCCCCCCCCCCCCCCCCCCCCGGAAAGCTACTACTGCCGACATTTTAAATTTCCCCAAGAAAGTCGACGAACGACTGCCACCTCCGGGAGAACCCTGACATTGATCCTCTTAAGGCAAACTTTATTTTCTCAAGGCTGAGAAACCCAGCCATTTCACTAACCTAAGTCTCTACACTCGGGGGTTTTGAGTCCCTCCACATTGAAAGGATCGTCTCCGGGCTACCAGGGAGGCAAAGTCCAGAATGTCGGTCTCTTTCACTCCCTGAACTCCCGGATCTTCTGACACCCCAAAGGTCGCCACCTCTGGACTCGGCACCACCTAGCACCTTCGACATTGCCTTGGAAAACCACTGCCAGAGCCCACCAAGCTTCGGGCATGTCCAAAACATATGGACATGGTTTGCTGGGCTTCCCGCACATCTCGCACATCTGTCTTCTACCCCAAAAAACTTGCTCATCCTCGCTGCTGTCGTGTGTGCCCAGTGGACCACCTTAAATTGGATTAAACTGAGCCTAGCACATGATGAGGAGGAATTGACCCTACTTAGGGCTTCCACGCACAGACCCGGCTCTAACTCTCCTCCTAGCTCCTCCTCCCATTTGCCCTTAAGTTCCTCCACCGGGATTTCCACCATCTCCTTTAGATCCTGGCAGATATCCAACACCTTCCCCTCCTCCACCCAGGTACCGGAAACTACTTGATGCACTATCAATTACCACAAAGATGAGAGTCATGGAATAATCGAGGCTTTATTAAGCAAAGATGTTGTGCCTCCTGTAGCTGCTACCAGAATGGCTGCAGCACCGGCGAGCACACACATTTATACGCCACCTACTGGGCGGGGCCAGCAGGCAGAGATTTACCCATGTACCTCGAGTATATGTGTCTTACCATAATACCTATAATACTGCGAGTGGTGACGACCACATTCACCCCCTGTTTAAAAAAAAGAGTCTAGCGGAGGTGGTGGAAAAAAAATTACAAGTTCATTCTGTCAGGGGCCATGATCCTCCGCTGTGATCGCCTCAGTCCTGGTGGTGAGTGGGCGCTGACTTGGTCACCTGTGACTCCGGGAGCATGTTGTTCTCGTCTTCATCACTCCTGAGTGGTACCAGTGGGAGGATGGATCCTCCTGGGGCAGGGGCTGCGATGAGGTTCGCTTGGGGGAGGGTGAGTGGCGCAGGGGTGAATGAGGCAACTGGAGGGGGGTGGGGGGGTGTCGGGTCGGGGGCCGTGGGTGGGGATTCAGCGGGTGCCAGGTCCCAGAGGGAGACTGTGTCCTTGCCCCCATCGGGGTGTGCCACATAGGCGTACTGCGGGTTCATGTGTAGGAGGTGGACCCTTTCAACCAAAGGGTCCGACTTATGGGTCCGCACATGCTTGCGAAGCAGGACGGGTCCAGGAACTGTCAGCCATGTTGGGAGCGAGACACCGGAAGTGGACTTCCTGGGGAAGGCAAAGAGACGTTCATGGGGGGTTTCGTTAGTCGCGGTGCAGAGGAGCGATAGGGTGGAGAGGAGCGCGTCGGAGAAGACCTCATGCCAGCGGGAGACCGGGAGATTTTTAGATCACAGGGCCAGCAGGACGGTCATCCAGACTGTCCTGTTCTCCCTCTCCACCTGCCCGTTACCCCGGGGGTTGGAGCTGGTCGTCCTGCTCGAGACGATGCCGTTGCTGAGCAGGAACTGATGCAGCTCATTACTCATAAAGGAGGATCCCCAATCGCTGTGGACGTTGGTGGGGAAACCGAACAGAGTGAAGATACTGTGGAGGGCTTTAATGACCGTGGCAGACGTCATATCGGGGCATGGGATGGCAAAAGGGAACCAGGAATACTCATCAACCACATTCAGAAAGTACGTGTTGCGGTTGGTGGAGGGGAGGGGCCCTTTGCAGTCCATGCTGAGGCGTTCAAAGGGGAGGGAGGCCTTCACCAGGTGTGCTCGATCTGGCCGGTAGAAGTGCTGCTTGCACTCGACGCAGATCTGGCAGTCTCTGGTGACAGTCCTGACCTCCTCAGTGGAGTAGGGCAGGTTGCGGGGCTTGGTGAAATGGATGAACCGGGTGACCCCCGGGTGGTAGAGGCCATCGTGGAGAGCCCGGAGTCGGTCCACTTGTGCACTAGCACATGTACCGCGGGATACGGCGTCAGGGGGCTCATTGAGCTTCCGGGGTGATACAAAATCTCGTAATTATAGGTGAAGAGCTCGATCCTCCACCTCAAGATCTTATCATTTTTGATATTGCCCCACTGTCTCTTACTGAACATGAAGGCAACCAACCGTTGGTCAGTGAGGAGAGTGAATCTCCTGCCGGCCAGGTAATGCCTCCAATGCCGCACAGCTTCCACAATGGCTTGGGCCTCCTAATAACAGAGGAGTGCCGAATTTCAGAGGCATGGAGGGTACGGGAAAAGAAGGCCAAGGGCCTGTCTGTCTGGTTGAGGGTGGCAGCCAGAACTACGTCCAATGCATCGCTCACGACCTGGAAGGGGAGGGACTCGTCGACTGTGTGCATTGTGGCCTTGGCGATGTCTGCCTTGATGCGGATGAAGGCCTGGCGGGCCTCAGCCATCAGGGGAAAAACTGTAGACTGAATGAGTGGGTGGGCCTTGTCCGCATAGTTAAGGACCCACTGTGGATAGTAGGTGAAAAACCCCAGGCATCGTTTCAGGGCCTTGGGGCAGTGGGGGAGGGGGTGGGGGTTCCATGAGGGGGTACATGCAGTCGGGGTCGGGCCCTAGAACTTCATTTTCCATGACATAGCCAAGGATGGCTAAGCGATTGGTGCGGAACACGTATTTTTCCTTATTGTACATGAGATTAAGGAGCTTGGCGTCGTGGTCCTGCTATCGTGGCCGCAGATGGTGACGTTGTTTAGATACGGGAAGGTGGCCCGCAGTCTGTACCGGTCCACCATTCGGTCCATCTCACGTTGGAAGACCGAAACCCCATTAGTGATGCCGAAGGGAACCCGAAGGAAGTGATAGAGGCGGCCATCTGCTTCGAACAAAGTATATTGGCGGCCCTCCGGGCGGATGGGGAGCTGGTGGTAGGCGGACTTCAGGTCCATTGTGGAAATGACCCGATAATGTACAATCTGATTGACCATGTCAGATATGCGTGGGAGAGGGTACGCGTCGAGTTGAGTGTACCGATTGATGGTCTGACTGTAGTTAATGGCCATCCTGTGTTTCTCCCCAGTCTTTACTACCACCACTTGGGCTCTCCAGGGGCTGTTGCTGGCCTCAATGATGCCCTCCCGCAGAAGCCATTGGACCTCCGACCTGATGAAGGCCCTGTCCTGGCACTGTACCATCTGCTCCTGGTGGCGACGGGTTTGCAATCCGGGGTGAGGTTCGCAAACAAGGAAGGTGGATCGACCTTAAGGGTCGTGAGGCTGCATTCGGAGAGGGGGGTAAGGCTCTGCCGAAATTGAAGGTTAAGCTTTGGAGGTGGCACTGGAAGTCCAGGCCGAGTAACAGGGTAGCGCAGAGGTGGGGGAGGACGTAGAGCCAGAAGTAGCTAAACTCTATGCCTTGAACGGTGAGGGTCGCGATGCAGTACCACCGGATTTCCACGGAATGGGATCCGGAGGCCAGGGAGATTTTCTGGGTAATGGAGTGTACCGCGAGGGAGCAGCGACTTACCGTTGTGGGGTGGATGAAACTCTCCGTGCTCCCGGAGTCAAAAAGGCAGGGCATCTTGTGCCCATTGATTTTAGCCATTGTGGTTGCGGTCGCGAGGTTGCAGGCCGCGACTGGTCCAGGGTGATCGAGGCGATCTGCAGCAGATGCTGGGAGGCCCCGGGGCTGGTCAGCGGTGGTGGAGATAGCGGCAGGCGATGAACGGGCAGACGAGCTTCCAGACAAGCAGGGGTCCTGAGGCGCCATCCAAAATAGCGGCGCCCATGGGGCGTACATGGCAGGACGGCATTTAAGATGGCAGCATCGGGACTCGACTTCCGGTCGGCGAGCGAAGCGGTCGCAGGGAGAGGGGCTCCCGCAAGCGGCAGAGAGCAGGGAAGGGACCCCCCCGGGCAGGCCGGTCGGCGGAGGAGCATCGGCAGCGGTGGCGGCAGCGGGGCTCGGAGGCAGCGGCGGCGGCAGCGGGGCTCGGTGGCAGCGGCGGCGACAGCGGGTCTCGGCGGCAGCGGCGGCGGCAGCGGGGCTCGGCGGCAGTGGCGGCGGCAGCGGGGCTCGGCGGCAACGGCGGCGGCAGCGGGGCTCGGCGGCAACGGCGGCGGCAGCGGGGCTTGGCGGCAGCGGCGGCGACAGCGGGTCTCGGCGGCAGCGGCGGCGACAGCGGGGCTTGGCGGCAGCGGCGGCGACAGCGGGGCTTGGCGGCAGCGGCGGCGACAGCGGCGGCGACAGCGGGGCTTGGCGGCAGCGGGTCTCGGCGGCAGCGGCGGCGACAGCGGCGGCGACAGCGGGGCTTGGCGGCAGCGACAGCGGGGCTTGGCGACAGCGGGGCTTGGCGGCAGCAGCGGGGCTTGACAGCAGCGGCGGCAGAGAGGCTCGGCAGCGGCAGGTCCAACCCGGTCCAAACCCCCCCCCCCAACGCAGGCCAGGAGTGGTGCGGCAGCGGCAGGCCCTCTTTCCCCCCCCTCCCCCCAAACGCAGGCCAGGAGCGGTGCGGGACCGAAGGGGGGGCCAAGCCGGAGGCAGCGACCAGGAGGCCGCGGGGTGCGAAGTGCGGCAGCGGGGACCCCCCCCAACCGGCAGCGGGGACCACCCCCCCAAACCGGCAGCGACCACCACGTGGCAAGAACAAAGGGACTGGGCAAAAGCCTCTCTCTCTCTCCTGGGTGAGTGAGGAGAAAGGAAGGGGGAGATAAAACAAAAAAAAAAAAGACTTATATTTCTGTTTTTAAAAAAAAACCCAAAAGAAAACTGGTAAAGAGAAAGGGGGGAATATATACTATTTTCTCTCTTTATACACTCGCTCTCAGCAAAAGTAAGCCCATCGGAGAGGAGTTGCATAAAAGCGGGGAGGAGGAGAGAAAATAATTAAGAAATAAATAAATAAAATATAGGGGTAAAGGAAAGAAGGGGGGGGGGAAATAAATTTTTTAAAAAAATAATAATAATAAATAAAATAAAAATAGGGTGCGGAAAAGGGGGGGAAAGAAAAACAAGGGGAGAAGAAAAGATGAAAGGGAAGAGGGAGAAAAA
Source organism: Scyliorhinus canicula (assembly GCF_902713615.1). Classification (NCBI taxonomy): domain Eukaryota; kingdom Metazoa; phylum Chordata; class Chondrichthyes; order Carcharhiniformes; family Scyliorhinidae; genus Scyliorhinus; species Scyliorhinus canicula. The sequence goes on along the minus strand of NC_052147.1, from coordinate 43,589,839 downwards.
AATGACAGAAGGGCGCCAAGAGAAAGGGGGCACCAGAAGTGGACGGGGCAAAGGGCAAGTTAGCTCGGGTGAACGAATCAGCACACGAAGCGGCGGGAAGGATGTATCGCCGCATCAAAAAGAGCTGGACAGACAGATACCCTCTCCCCTGGGGTTAGAGGGGGGCGTGAACTGGAAGGCAGCCTTGGCCGAGGTGGTGAGGGAGCAGCTGCAGGCAATCAAGGCAGAGTTGAAAGCGGACGGAGAGGCCGCAGTACAGACAGCAGTGGCCAGGGCCATGTCAGGGGTGCAGCAGGCTCTGACCAGATTGGAGGAGAAAGTGGATGCCCAAGGGGAGAAACTGGCAGCCCATGAGGCAACCATTAAAGAGCTGGAGAAAGCAGCGACCGACATGAGCGACCGGGTCACGGCCCTGGAGAGGGAAGTGGCGAGACTGGGTGCAGCACAGGGGAGCCTGAAGGGCAGGGTAGACGACCAGGAAAACAGCTCGCGAAGGCAAAATGTTAAGATAGTGGGCCTGCCAGAGGGGGTCGAGGGCAGAAACCCCACAACATTCGTGGCTGCGTTGCTGGGCTCCTTAGTGGGGGGGGGACACCTTTCCCACCCCACCGGAAATGGACAGAGCTCATCGGTCACTGTGCCCGAAGCCCAAGGAAGGGGAACAACCGAGAGCAGTCATAGCCAAACTGCACCGGTACCGGGATAGGGAGACAATCCTGCGCTGGGCCAAGGAAAATAGAGCCTGCAAATGGAAAGGGCACGCCATCCGAGTCTACGAGGATCTTGGAGCGGACATAACTAAGAGACGGGCTGAGTTCAACAGAGCGAAAGCAGCCCTCTACAAGAGCAAAGTGCGTTTTGGTATGCTGTACCCAGCAAAACTCTGGGTCACATACCAAAACAAGGAATATTTCTTTACAGCCCCCGCTGAGGCGAATAGGTTCGTCGAGGAGCACGGGCTGGAAAAACGCCATGGGAGGTAGGGACGAGGGGCCCATGGCAAGGAGAAACGACATGCTGACGGGGGGGTGGGGAGGGGCGAGGCAAAGCCAGCCCCCTCCCCCCCGGCAGGAACACCCAGAACAAAAAACAACCCACTGCCCAAGGGACCGCTCCAGGTGGGAGGCCAGGCCCCAACACGAGGGAACGGGAGTATTGGAGAAGGGAGAGGAGAAGCGGGACAGCAACCTCCGAGAGGGGAGCCACTGTGCTAGCAGGAAAGCTAGCGACGGGGGCACGCAACAAAGCAGGGCCGCAGCGCACCCCCAACAGGGGGGAAGGCGCCAGGCAGGGGAGGGGGGGGATCACCCATCAAAGTTGGGAGAGCAAATGGGGACAGGAATAGGGGATGGAGGGGCAAAGGAGGGGTATACAGGGGAGGGGGGAAAAGGGAGAGAGCGGGGGGGGGGGGGCACTCGGGGTGCGAGAGACCAGGGAGGGGAAACGCAGGGACAAAGGGACAAAAGAGGCCAGAAAAGGACCAGGGCCACAAAGTGCCACAAACAAGGGCTTGAAACAGGGAACCGCTGCAAGCACCCACCCAGTACGGTCTGTGAGCAAAGGGGCCCCCCGGAGTGCAGGGGACTATCCGCGTGGCGGACACACAGTGGACGGCCATGGCGGGTGCCCCCGGGACAAGGGGAAACCCCGGAGCGCAGAGACCCGACCGCATGGGGAGAGCAGTGATAGTGGCCATCCTGGACGGCCCCCTAACAAAGGGAAACCCCGGAGGGCAGGGGCTCGTCCACCAGACAAATATGGTTAATCCCACAGGAACGAGGGGGCAGAAGCCCCCCACCAGGATAGTCACCTGGAACGTAAGGGGACTTAACGGCCCAGTGAAGAGATCTAGAGTCCTCACCCACCTCAGAAATATGAGGGCCGACATAGTCTTCCTCCAAGAGACGCACCTGAGGGAGCAGGACCAACTGCGGGTAAGAAAGGGCTGGGTGGGACAAACCTATCATTCCTGTTACGGGACAAGGGCCAGGGGGGTGGCGATCCTGATTGGCAAGAGGACAATGTTTAGGGCGACAAAGACGGTTACAGACCCAGGGGGGCGGTATGTCATGGTCAGCGGGGCCCTGGATGGGGCGCCGGTAGTTCTAGTCAATGTGTACGCGCCCAACTGGGACGACACGAGCTTCATCCAAAAAACCATGGCAGAAATCCCGGACATAGCGACGCACCGACTAATCATGGGGGGGGACTTCAACTGTGTACAGGATCCAAAGACGGACAGATCAAACCCCAGAACGGGGAAAACCTCAAACATGGCAAGGGAACTCAGTCACTATATGGAGCAGATGGGAGCAGTGGACCCCTGGAGATTCGCCCACCCGGGGGAGAAAGAATTCTCTTTCTTCTCCCCAGTACACAATGTGTACACCAGAATTGACTTCTTTGTGGTGGGGAAAACGGTGCTTCCAGGGATAGACAAGGTGGAATACTCCGCAATTGTGATATCAGACCACGCCCCACACTACATGGACGTGCGGCTGGAGACGGGAAGGGCCCAGCGCCCCACATGGAGGCTGGACGGTGCCTTACTAGCTGACAAGGCCTTCAGCGAAAGGATAGCGCGGGCCATAGCGGAATACACGGAGAACAACCAAAACGGGTATGTCTCATCCTCCACGTTCTGGGAAGCGCTTAAGGCCGTTCTAAGAGGGGAAATCATTGCCTACAAAGCGCAAAGAGATAGGGAGGAAAGGGTGGCTAGGCAGAAGCTGGTCGACTCCATACTGGAGGTAGACCGTAAATACTCCGAAGCCCCGACCGTAGAGCTCCTGGCGGAGAGAAAAGAATTACAAAGGAACTTTGACCTGCTCTCCACCAGGAAAGCAGTACGCCAACTCCGCCAGGCACGCCTGTACGAACACGGAGACAAAGCCAGCCGCCTGTTGGCACACCAGCTGAGAAAGCAGGCAGCCAGCAGGGAAATTGCGCAAATCAGAGGTACCAGAGGCACGTGGGAAACAGAACCAGAGAGGATTAACGAAATCTTCAAGGCCTTCTACCAAGAGCTGTACACCTCGGAGCCCCCAACGGGGAAGGCTGGGATGAACCGGTTTCTTGATGGACTGGACATACCAGTCGTGGGAGAGGACAGAAAACGGGATCTGGAAGCACCACTAGCACTGGGAGAGATCATGGAGAGCATTAGCTCCATGCAGACAGGGAAGGCGCCGGGACCGGACGGATTCCCGGCGGACTTCTACAAAAAATTCGCGACAGCGCTGGCCCCGCACCTGCGGGAGATGTTCACAGACTCGCTAGCTAGGGGCACACTGCCACCCACGTTAGCACAGGCCTCAATCTCGCTGATACCTAAGAAAGACAAAGACCCAACAGAATGTGGGTCATACAGACCCATATCTCTGCTGAACGCAGACGCCAAAATACTGGCCAAAATCCTAGCCAAAAGGCTAGAAGACTGTGTACCTGAGGTGGTCACAGAGGACCAGACGGGCTTCGTCAAAGGTAGACAGCTTACCGCGAACATCAGGCGCCTGCTGAACGTGATAATGACCCCCTCCGGGGAGAGAACACAAGAGGTGATCGTCTCCCTGGACGCAGAAAAGGCCTTCGACAGAGTCGAATGGAAATACCTCATAGAGGTACTGGAGCGGTTCGGGCTTGGAACAGGGTTCACCGCTTGGGTAAAGCTCCTATACAACGCTCCCATGGCGAGTGTACGGACCAACAATACCAACTCCCAATACTTCCAGCTGCACAGAGGCACCAGACAAGGATGCCCACTGTCCCCGCTGCTGTTCGCACTAGCAATCGAACCGCTAGCAATCGCGCTCATGGCAGCAAAAAATTGGAGGGGGATCCGAAGGGGAGGTAGAGAGCACAGAGTCTCACTCTATGCGGATGATCTGCTCCTCTATATCTCGGACCCACAAAGCAGCATGGACGGAATCATAGCGCTCCTGAAAGGGTTTGGAGCCTTCTCGGGCTACAAACTCAACATGAGCAAAAGTGAGATCTTCCCAGTACACCCGCAAGGGGGGGGGGGTGCAGCACTAAAGGGGCTGCCGTTCAAACAAGCCCGAAATAAATTCCGCTACCTGGGGATCCAAATAGCCCATGACTGGAAAGGGATCCACAAATGGAACCTCACCAGCCTGACGGAGGAAGTTAAAAAGGACCTGCAAAGATGGAACACACTCCCGCTCTCCCTCGCGGGGAGAGTCCAGACGATCAAAATTAACGTACTGCCCAGGTTCCTTTTCCTGTTTAGATCCATTCCGATCTACATCCCCAAGGCCTTTTTCAAAGCGCTGGACAAACATATCATGGCGTTCGTATGGGGGGGTAAAAATGCTAGGATCCCAAAGAAGGTCATACAAAAAACAAAATCCAGGGGGGGGCTAGCCCTCCCGAATCTACAATTCTACCACTGGGCGGCAACAGCCGAGCGAGTAAGGGGATGGATCCAGGAGCCAGAAGCCGAGTGGGTGCGTGCGGAGGAGGCCTCCTGCATGGGAACCTCCCTCCGGGCCCTCGCCACGGCAGCACTCCCATCCCCACCCAAAAAACACTCCACCAGCCCAGTGGTGACAGCCACCCTCCAATCCTGGAACCAACTGCGGCAGCAATTTGGCCTGTACAAAATGTCGGACAAGGCTCCCATCTGCAACAACCATAGGTTCAAACCAGCACTGACCGACGCCACCTTCAAAAGGTGGAGGCAGGACGGGGGGACACTGACAGTCAGGGACCTATACACGGACGACAGGATCGCAACACTGGACGAACTGACAGAGAAATTTCAGCTAGCTGGGGGGAACGAGCTACGGTACCTGCAGCTCAAAAACTTCCTACGAAAGGAGACAAGGACGTACCCACAACCGCCACGACAGACACTACTGGAAGACCTACTGGACGCAAGTATCCTAGAGAAAGGGAACTGTAGTGACATGTATGACCGACTGGTAGATAGGGACGACACCGTACTGGACGCAACAAGAAGGAAATGGGAGGACGACCTGGGGATGGAGATAGGGTGGGGACTCTGGAGCGAAGCACTGCATCGGGTCAACTCCACCTCCACGTGCGCAAGGCTCAGCCTGACGCAACTAAAAGTGGTACATAGAGCCCACTTAACGAGAAACCATGGGCGTGATTCTCCCAAAACGGGAGAAATCGTAAAGCTGGCGTAAAACCCGGGCGGGTTTTACGGCAGCGCGCCCCTTCCCGACCGGGGACCGATTCTGGTCCCCGGTCGGGGCTAGCAGGCCAACGCCGTAGGCTCCGGCAAGACGGGCTTAACGAAAATCGTTAAGCCCGCTTGCCGGAGTTAGCGCCGGCTGACGCGTCATATGACGTCAGCCGCGCATGCGCAGTTTGGAAGACTCCAACCCGCGCATGCGCGGGTGACGTCATCGCGTTTTTGCGCGAAACCCGCGCATGCGCGGGCCGGGTTGCCCCTCAGCCGCCCCGCGAATGGATACTGCGGGGCGGCGGAAGGACAAGTAGTGCGCGGGCATCGGGCCCGCTGCCCGCGATCGGTGCCCACCGATCGCGGGCCCATGGCACCCTTGGCACGGCCGTGGTACGGCCGTGCCAATCGGTGCCATGGTTATTAATAGCGAGTTTGTGACGCCGTTTTTACGAACGGCAAGACCAGGTGTGTTTGCCGTTCGTAAAAACGGCGGAAAGGGCTGGGACTTCGGCCCATCTAACAGCTGAGAATCGCTGCCGGCCGTAAAAAAACGGCGGCAGCAATTCGGGTCGGGACCTCGGCGGGGAGGTGGGAGAATAGTGGGAGGGCGGCAAAAATGTCGGGAAGGCCCTCCCGCTATTCTCCCACCCGTCGTGGGGGGCGGAGAATTTCGCCCCGTATGAGTAGGTTCTTCCCGGAGGTGGAGGACAAATGTGAGCGGTGCCAAAGAGGCCCGGCCAACCACGCCCACATGTTCTGGTCTTGCCCCAGACTTGTGGAGTACTGGACAGCCTTCTTCGAGGCTATGTCCAAAGTGGTGGGGGTGAGGGTGGAGCCATGCCCGATAGTGGCGGTCTTCGGGGTTTCAGACCAGCCAGATCTATTCCTGGGGAGGAGGGCGGACGCCCTTGCCTTTGCCTCCCTGATTGCCCGCCGTAGAATCCTGTTTGGCTGGCGGTCAGCAGCACCACCCAGAGCTGCAGACTGGCTGTCCGACCTCTCGGAATCTCTCCAAATGGAGAAAATCAAATTCGCCATCCGAGGGTCGGACGACGGCTTCCACAGAACGTGGGAGCCATTCATGCAACTGTTCCGGGACCTGTTTGTGGCCAACGTACATGAGGAAGAATAGTCGGGTGGCCAAGAACCAGGGGAAAATGGACGGGAATCGGGGGAAGGTAGCCGGGGGGGGGGGGGGGGGGGGGGGGGGCTACGGGCTCGGTATGGGGGTTTGATGGCAAGCCAAGGCCCAAAACCAAACTATAAATAAATGCCTATAAACATGTGCCTCGGCCATATTGGGGAATGGAAAATATGTATGCTGGCTAAAGGGGGCGGCCACAATTATTGTTATGAAGATGCTTACCTGTAAATATTCATGTTAAATTTTTGTGTTTTCCTTTTTTTTCTCTCTCTCTAATAACTTGTAATTTGTCATATATAAAATATGAAAACTCAATAAAAAAACATTTATATAAAAAAAGATGGCAGCATCCATGGGCTGCACGTGGCTAGCGAGGAGGAAAATGGCGGCACCCCTGGGTCGCATGTGGCGTGTGTAGGAATGCTGGGCCTAGAAACAGCGGCGACCGACCGGGCCTGGCACACAGAAACAAAGTGTCCCTTCTTTCCGCATCTGTTGCAGACTACTGGGATGGCTCCTTGGTGACAAGAGATATCTCCTCAGCTTGTGGCTGATGACTCCAGGGCGGCGTCCACAGGCCGCTGTGGAGACCAAGTACACTGAGGCTCACAGTGGGAAAAGATCAGCCATCGAATGATGCATCTGCCCATTAAAATTGAGGTTCCACTTCCTTTACAGGTTTGGTGGAGCCCTTCAATACAACCCCTAGAGGGTCTACTGCATTGTTATAGATAGATTGTTGATTAATAAGGGGATAATGGGGTTATGGGGAGAAGGCAGCAGAATGGGGATGAAAAACTATCAGCCATGAATGAATGGCAGAGCAGACTCGATAGGCTGAGTGGCCTAATTATGCTCCTATATCTTATTGTTGTGGTCTGCTGTGCCCTTCACACCTGGCTTTACAGCAAGGTGAGGAACTTTCTGACGATGACCTTGAGGAGCGGCACGTGTCCTTCAATGAGGAGGTCGTGCCTGGGAATGCCAAGGTATAGCCCAGTGAGGAGCCCAAGAATGGAGGATAGGCAGGGGCGAGTGCGTGCATGGGCAAGAGCGCTAGAAACACCTCATTGCCTCCCGTTTCATGGAAGAAGGCTAGATCGCTGGACTGCAGCGTGACCCTCCCCCAAGTCACCAAGACCCTCCTACAACCAGAGGATGAAGCTTGCCGAGATTAGGGTGCTGGAGCTGGGGAAAGCTTGAGTGCCTGTTAACCCTTCAATGCAGCAGGGGAATGATGACTCGCAGTGAGGAAAGGCCTGTGATTCTCCTCAGAGATACTGCTTATGTCTGACTCCTGTCAGTTTGTTGCCGACATCCCAGGCTCATGTCCAAATGAGGTTCAGCCCTACCTTCCTTATAGATCTGCGTGTGTCCCCAGGATGTTGCCTAAGGTGCCCCTTGTGGCCATCCTCTGGAGGGTCCTGGCATACTTTCGGGTAGCAATGGTGCTGTTGCCTCACCCTGTTCTGCCCGCTGTGCCTAAAGTTACATTGTTCTCAGGCAGGTGGATTGAGATTGTAAGTCACTCCCAGGGTCTCCCTGGGCTGTGCTCCAACGGATTCTCCACCCTCACGAGGCCCTGGGTTACTCCATGGGACAGAGGAGAAGCTGGAGTGAGCTCCAGAGGCCTCACCATCATCTGGCGCTGCCAGTCCTGGAGGCCCGCCATTGCACCACAGTGTTGAAGCCCTCAGCCATGGTCCTCAGGAACAGAGCCATGCTTCAGACATCTCCCTCCGTGAATCTGACTTCAAGCCCCAGGCTTTCCACTTGCAGTGTTGGCTTTTGTGTCACGCATTGCCAGCACTATTGGATTGGATTGGATTTTGTTTATTGTCACGTGTATCAAGGTACAGTGAAAAGTATTTTTCTGCGAGTAGCTCAACAGATCATTAAGTACATGAAAGGAAAAGGAAATAAAAGAAAATACATAACAGGACAACACAAGGTGCACAATGTAACTACATAAACACGGGCATCGGGTGAAGCATACAGGAGTGTAATGTTAATGAGGTCAGTTTATAAAAGGGTCGTTAAGGACTCTGGTAACAGTGGGGAAGAAGCGGTTTTTGAGTCTGTTTGTGCGTGTTCTCAGACTTTTGATGGAAAGCGTTGGAAGAGTGAGTGAGCCGGGTGGGAGGGGTCTTTGATTATGCTGCCCGCTTTCCCCAGGCAGCGGGAGGTGTAGATGGAGTCAATGGATGGGAGGCAGGTTTGTGTGATGGACTGAGCTGTGTTCACGACTCTCTGAAGTTTCTTGTAGTCTTGGGCCGAGCAGTTGCCATACCAGACTGTGATGCAGCCAGATAGGATGCTTTCTATGGTGCATCTGTAAAGGTTCCTGCAACAGAAGGCTTTGGAACATTTCCATTTGGCCTTGGAGTGTCACTGACAACTTCTCCTCATCTGCCTTTACATCTCAAGCAGCTGATGAACGAATGTGTCCAGAGGCACGGCACCTGACTGGGATACAGCTGAGTTCTGGGATCCAGCAGAACTCCGACTGTCTGATTACTGGGACGCTCCTGTTGTGTTATGGACTGTGGGATAACACCGACTGCAACTGGATGCAGCTTTAAGCAAAAGATACTCCAGACCTTGAAGTTAGTTCAATCTGATTTATTGAACCAGTAGCACAGTTCGCACAGTTCTCTACGAGTTCAACTCTCTGCTAACCTAAGTATGGTTAGTCTGACTGATTGAACCAGACTAGCTCTTAGCCATGTGCTGGAGGTGTGATACTGTAACTACACCCTGAATCACTCTGTAGATGTTCATCAGTGGAAAGAGGAGGAGTGTGAGTGCCTTTTATAGTGAGATACCACCCAGGAGTGTCCTGCCTGCTCATTGGTCATGTCCTGTTCTCTGTGTTCATTAGCTGCCTGTCTGTATATTATTATCTGCATGTCTGCATATCATGATATCTCCCCCTTTTTTTTTGTTGGCATATGGAAACGTACATACATGTGGTGGCATATATTAACATATTTACAAGCAGTGGCATATGTGAACATATTTATATGTGAAGTCAGCTATCTAATGTGAGGAAACAGAAAATAGCAAACAAAACAAATGATCATAAGACCAGTCTCTGGGGCTTGCGTCTGATCCTTGTCGACCGCCGGGGAGGTGGTGGGAACAACGGTGCCTTGACAGGCGGGATGGAAGCCTGACTGGTGGCCTTGTAGTTCGAGGTATCAGGAGGTGGTAAAATAATGGACGAAAACAAAGAAGAAAACGGTTGCGGGCAGGCAACTTTGCGCAGTGCCCGTCTGTTTCATTGCACAACAGAACCATCAGACATACGTACAACATACGAGCGGGGCGCAGCCTGTCGAATAACGACAGATGGAGCAGACCAGCCATCATCTGGTATCTTGATCCTGACAGTGTCTGCCGGGGATAACATGGCAAATCGTGCGTGAGCATCATAGCCCTGCTTTTGCTGGTTTCAGAGCTGCTGCAGCACTGGGAGTTGATCCAGGTTGGGCAAGTGTATGGCTGAAGTGTCGTCCGTAGGTCCATGTTCATCAGGAGTTGAGCCACCGACATGCCAGTGGACAGTGGGGTCGTCCTGTACGCAAGCAACGTGAGGTAGATGTCAGAAGCGGAATCCGCGGCCTTGCAGATGAGCTGTTTCACAATGTGCATCCCTTTTTCAACCTTCCCATTGGACTGTGGATAGTGTGGGCTGGAAGTGACATGTTTGAAATGGTATGACTTGGCAAACATAGACCACTCGTGGCTGTTAAAGCACGGGCCATTGTCACTCATGACAGTGAGTGGGATACCATGCCTGGAGAACGTCTCCTTACAGGCCTTGATGACAGTCCGAGATCTGAAGTCTGAGAGCTTCACGACTTCAGGGTAATTGGAGAAATAGTAAATAATCAACACGTAGTCATGACCATTCGCACGAAAGAGGGCAATGCCAACATTGGACCACGGGGTGGTCTCGATTTCATGCTGCTGGAGCGTCTCCTTGCTCTGCGCTGGCTGGAAGCGTTGACAGGTTGCATAGTTGAGGACCATGTTCAAGATGTCCTGGCTAATACCGGGCCAGTAGACAGCCAGCCTTGCTCTGCGTCTGCACTTCTCGCTTCCCAGGTGTCACTCATGGATTTGGCGGAGCACCAAGCTCTGGAGACTGAGTGGAATGACAATCCGGTCCAGCTTGAGGAGGATACCATCAATCACAGCCAGGTCGTCCTTTACATTGTAAAATTGAGGGCACTGCCCTTTCTGCCAGCCATTGGCGAGGTGGTGCATGACACGCTGCAAGAGGGGATCTTTGGCTGTCTCCTCGCGGATACGAACCACCTTCTCATCAGACGCCAGGAGGGTGCTAGCACACAGCTGCACCTGTGATTCAATCTGCCGGATGATTTCCAGCGGTTCACTAGGCAATGTGATGGAGTGGGACAATGCATCAGCGATGATGAGCTCCTTGCAAGGTATGTACACTAAGTTAAAGTCGTACCTTCTGAGTTTGAGGAGGATGCACTGCAACTGAGGCGTCATGTCATTCAGGTCCTTGTGGATAATGTGGCCCAGACGCCTATGATCCGTCTCAACAGTGAATGTCGGCAGGCCGTAGACATAGTCGTGAAACTTGAGAATGCCAGTAAGAAGACCCAGGCATTCCTTCTCTATTTGCGCATACCTTGTTTCAGTGGGCGTCATGGCACTCGATGCATAGGCTACCGGTGCCCAGAATGAAGTGTCATCGCGTTGAAGCAGCACTGCACCGATGCCATCCTGGCTCACATCTGTCAAGATCTTCATCTCCCTGTGAGAGGAGGTTGGCAGAAGCACCTGTGTCCAGCTTACACTGGATGGAGCAGTGGTTGACCTGCATCACCGCACGCCATTCGTCCGCAGAATCCACAGTGAGGATGGATTGAGTTTGTGATGAGTTGGGTGTGGCATATTCACATTTGATAATGATGCCCACACACTAGGCGGAGTCCAGGCATTCTTCCTCTGGGTCCGTTGTGCTGCCAGGATCAGAATCCTGTAATCATTGTTGCACACTCTGAACGCGCCATCGTCTGAATTGGGAGCGCTGGCCCCTTATTGGTGGTGCAGACCTGCACAAGGCTGCATAGTGTCCAGGCTTCCCACAGTTTAAACACCGCCTGCCTCTTGCAGGGCACTGTTTCTTTAAGTGGGCATTGCCCCAGTTTGAGCACGTCATGACGTCGGCGTCCTGATGCTCCATGCGTCGTCGCACATGCGCAGTGCGGGTGTCGGCCGCTTCATTATCCCACGCGTGGGGCCCCGGGAAACGCGCGCAAAATGGCAGCTTTCATCAATGCTGAGGAGCTGCATCCGGGAGATGGCCTGCACACTCTCTGCCTTGTGGGAGGCAAGTTTCTCATTTTCAGCCGATTTGTACTGGGTATAGCGATTTGGTCTCTGATCATGGAGTCAGCAATATCACCAAAGTTGCAGGACAGCGCTAGCAGGCGTAGGTTAGTTAAGAAGGAGTTGAAAGATTCATCTTTACCTTGTAGATGCTGTTTGAATATGTAGCATTCAAAGATTTCATTGGTGTCCACTTCACAGTGACAGTCAAACGTGTCTAGGATGGTCTGAAATTTTGTCTTGTCAGTGAAGTGAAAAGAGTTGAACAGTTTGATGGCTTGATCTCCATGGGGCAGCACAGTAGCACAAGTGGATAGCACTGTGGCTTCACAGCGCCAGGGTCCCAGGTTTGATTCCCTGCTGGGTCACTGTCTGTGAGGAGTCTGTACATTCTCCCTGTGTCTGCGTGGGTTTCCTCCTGCGGTTTCCTCCCACAGTCCAAAGACGTGCAGGTTAGGTGGATTGGCCATGATAAATTGCCCTTAGTGTCCAAAATGGTTAGGAGGGGTTACAAGGGTAGGGTGGAAGTGAGGGCTTAAGTGGGTCGGTGCAGACTCAATGGGCCGAATGGCCTCCTTCTGCACTGTATGTTCTATGTTCTATCACCCACTGTTGAGAGAAGTGCGATCTTCCTTGCATCAGACGCACCCATGAGGTCTGAAACTTCGATGTACAGCAGAAACGTTTGTTGGCACTGAGATTGCCGGGGGTCCTGAGCTGGTGAGGAGCCTGAATCTTCTCCATGGTGCCGGGATACATTTGCTGACCGTCACGGAACAGACTGACTAGATTAAGCAGTGCCCTGGTAGCATGATGTGGTATGTACTGTGGGATAACACAGGCTGCAACTGGATGCAGCTTTAACCAAAAGATACTCCTGACCTTGGAAGTTAGTTCAGTCTGATTTATTGAACCAGTAGCACAGTTAGCACAGTTCTCTATGACTTCGACTCTCTGCTAACCTATGTGTGGTTACTCTGTCTGACTGAACCAGACTAGCTCTTAGCCACGTGCTGGAGGTGTGATACTGTAAATACACCCTGACTCTGTAGATGTTCATCAGTGAAAAGAGGCGTATTGTGAATGCCTCGTGCCTTTTATAGTGAGATACCACCCCCGAGTGTCCTGCCTGCTCATTGGTCACATCCTGTTCTCTGTGTTAATTAGCTGCCTGTCTGTGCATGTCTGTATATCATTATCTGCATGTCTGCATATCATGACATATTCCAGGACCCAGGTATCTTAGAAAGAATTGTCCTTCTTTCTGGTTACAGAACAAGAAGGAAACAGCAACTGCATTCTCCAGGCATTTGCAGCCACAAGCAGGAGCAAGCTGCAAACACAACCTGCAAATATTTTAGTTTATTGACAGTATCAAAATACAAAAGACCATACAATGAGAACATCAATCACTTAACACCCATGAAAATATCAAAATACAAACGATAATAATAATAAGAAAAATCTTTATTATCACAAGTAGGCTTACGTTAACACTGCAATAAAGTTACTGTGAAAAGCCCCTAGTCAGACTCAGCACAGACAGTGACCCAACCCAGGAATCGAATCTGGGAACCTGGCGCTGTGATGCCATAGTGCTAACCACTATGCTACCGGGCTGCCAATGCAATGAGAACACCAATCACTTAATACCCATAACAATATCAAAATACCAAAGACAATACAATGAGAATACCAATCACTTGGCACCCAGAACACATTAACCCCCCCCCCATCTACATCAGCGGAAAGGATGATACACCCAACCCACAAGAAAAGGCCGCTCCAACATGGATCCCAGCAGAGGAGAAAAAGTAAACTATTCCACCCCTCCCCAGAGGGGCACAGTTGAGTCCAGAACAAGTCTGGCACATTATAACAAAACCAAATATAGAGCAAACACAGAAGGAGAACACAAATCAGGCAGCAAGGCAACAAAGACACTATCAATACACCGAGGATGAACACCAAAACAAAGCACAAATGAACAACGCCATCAGCTGCTGAGGCAGTGCACGCACCTCCGGCCCCAGCATCAGACCGACATTGGCGGGAGGGTTGTAAGAAGCGACTCAAACCAAAGGGACATCAGCATGGGTCCAGTGGAAGGAAAGACAACACCCCACCCCCTCACCAGCACTAGTAGCGTGCACTGAAAGAAAACACAAAGCAGGCAAGAATATAATGAGGACACCAAAGACAAAATCGAGACTAAAAGCAAAAAGAATACAATACCGCCAGCCGCTGAGTCAGTGTGTCCCCTTTCCTGGCCCCAACGGTGGGCCCACATCAGTGGAAAGGCAGCCAAAGCATGTACAGGAAAGTGTGTGTGTGAACAGCAGTGCATGCATATCAGTAAGATGTGCATGCATAAAGAATATATGCATGAATAACTGCATGTACATGCCTGTTAGAGTACATGTGTGTGAGAACAGGCAGCACAGACCACCAGAAACGTCATACTGACCCGGGGCACAGAGGAGGATGGAGAAAGCACACCCCACCCCTTCTCCAGCACTGGTAATTTGCCAAGGGACCAGGCCATTGAAGGGAGAGGGGTTGTAACAGACAAGCACACTGCTGCCAGACTAAAAAAAAAGCAACATGGGTCTATATATTGTTCAGTTGGAATGTGGCGAGGGAGGATTTTGGCGGGCCTACAACTGGGATAAGGATGTAGGAGGACCTGCTCGAGCAGTCTGTGGATATTTTAAAATGTCTATTTTGTTGCTTTGACTGTGTGTTCTATTCTGGACTTGTGGGTCACCTGTTAATGCCCCCTGTGTTCCTATGGCTTGGTCCTCGGACAGGCTGTTGATGGAAGATCTGACGTCAATGCTGCAGGAGAGGAGGGACGACAGCCCGGCTTGACTGTGCAGCCCAGAGGTTGCATCAGGACACTTTAATGGACTACCAGTGACTTTTTATGTTCAGTAACCATCTGCTGCTCCCATTATGGGAGCTGTGCAGATCACTGGTGTTCCTGGTTTTCCTTTTGTTCTGCATTTCGTCTATGTTTGTGGCGGGGGGGGGAGGGGATTATTTGATGGATCCTAGGTAACTGCAATTTTTTTTTTGGGTATCTTTTTTAAGGAGCACCCCGATTATTCACTACTCTCGTCTTTGTAGTAATTGATACTGCATCAATTTATTGAGCAAAGATTTTAAAATGATGGAACTTTGCATCAAGCCTGATTGCCTACAGCTGAGCCCTCAAGCAGCCAACGCGACGTCCTCTTTTGACCACTGGCTAGCCTGCTTCGAAAGCTACCTCCGAACATCCACTGAGGAACACTCGGACGCACAGAAGCTCCAGGTCCTTTATTTATGGGTGAGCCCTGACATTTTCCTCTCATCCGGGTGTGCCCATGTACTCTGAAGCAATGGAGCTCCTGAAAGGACATTACGTTTGGCCAGTCAACAAACTATATGCCAGGCACCTCCTGTCCACGAGACAGCAACTTCCCGGTGAGTCCCAAGATGATTTCTGGCATGCCCTGCACATCCTGGGAGGAACTGTGACTGCCAGGCAGTTTCAGCAGTCCAGCATACAGAACTTTTAAGCCTTCATTACGGGCATGGGGTCGGTGTACGTCCGGCAGCACCTATTGGAAGGGGGTACACTTGATCTTGCGGGAACCAGGCAGCTCACCAATTCGTTAGCAGTGGCTACCCGCAACGTCCAATCGTACGCCCCCGACTGCACGGCACCCTCATGGGCATCGTGGGCCCCACCAGCTACCAACCCAGACTGCCTTAATCTCACGTACAATAAGGAGAAATGCATATTCCGCACCAACCGCTTAGCCATCCTTGGCTATGTCGTGGAAAATGGAGTTCTAGGACCCGACCCCGACCGCATGCGCTCCCTCATGGAACTCCCCCTCCCCCACTGCCCCAAGGCCCTGAAACGATGCCTGGGGTTTTTCTCCTACTATGTCAAGGCAGACATCACCAAGACCACGATGCACACGGTCGATGAGTCCCTCCCCTTTCAGGTCGAGAGCGATGCATCGGACGTAGCTCTGGCTGCCACCCTCAACCAAGCGGGCAAGCCCGTAGCATTCTTTTCCCGCACACTCCATGCCTCCGAAATTCGGCACTCTGCCCAAGCCATTGTGGAAGCTGTGTGGCATTGGAGGCATTACCAAGCCAGCAGGAGATTCACTCTCCTCACTGACTAACGGTCGGTAGCCTTCATGTTTAACAACATGCAGCGGGGCAAGAACAAAAACGATAAGATCTTGAGGTGGAGGATCGAGCTCTCCACCTATAATTACGAGATTTTATATTGCCCCGGGAAGCTCAACGAGCCCCCCCCGATGCCCTATCCCGAAGTACATGTGCCAGAGCACAAGTGGACCAACTCCTGGCTCTACACGATGGCCTCTGTCACCCGGTTCTTCCACTTCATCAAGGCCCACAATCTGCCCTACTCCATCGAGGAGGTCAGGGCCATCACCAGAGACTGCCAGGACTGCGCGGAGTGCAAACCGCACTTCTACCGGCCAGACCGTGCGCGCCTGGTGAAGGCCTCTGATGCACGATCAATTGCACAAGTACGAGAGTTGAATAGAACTGAGGCTTTATTACACTAAGATGTGTGGCCTCCTACAACAGCTGGCCAAATGGCTGCTGTATGGGAGCACACATATTTATACTCCGTCTACTGGGCGGAGCCAACAGGCAGGGACTACTCCAGTACCTGTAGTACAGGGCCTTACCATACACACCCTAATATATACAGCAGGGTTACTACCACAGTCTCCCGCCCCTTTGAGCGCCTCAGCATGGACTTCATGCCCCTCCCCTCCACCAACCAAAACACGTACTTTCTGAACGCGGTCGATGAGTACTCCCAGTTCCCTTTCGCCATCCCATGCCCCGATATGACTTCTGCCACGGTCATTAAAGCCCTCCACAGTACCTTCGCCCTGTTCGGTTTCCCCACTTACGTCTACAGCGATCGGGAATCCTCCTTTATGAGCAATGAGCTGCGACAGTTCCTGCTCAGTAAGGGCATTGTCTCGAGCAGGACGACCAGCTCCAACCTTCAGGGAAACGGGCAGGTGGAGAGGGAGAACGGGCTGGTCTGGAAGGCCGTCCTGCTGGCCCTGCAGTCGAAAACTCACCTGGTCTCCCGCTGGCAGGATGTCCTCCCCGATGCGTTCCACTCCACCCGATCGCTCCTCTGCACCGCGACTAACAAAATCCCCCATGAACGTCTCTTTGCCTTCCCCAGGAAGTCCATCTTCGGGGTCTCGCTCCCAACATGGCTGACAGTTCCTGGACCCATCCTCTTTCGCACACATGTGCGGACCCATAAGTCGGACACGTTGGTCGAAAGAGTCCTGCACGCGAACCCGCAGTACGCGTACGTGACGCACCCCGAGGGGGGACACAGACTCCCTCCCCTGGCACCAGCTGGATCCCCACCCACGGACCCCCACCCGACACCTCCCCTCCGGTTGCCCCTGCAACCGTCACCATCCCCCCAGCGCACCTCACCGCAGCCCCCGCCCCAGGAGGATCCGTCCTCCCATTGGTTCCACTCAGGAGCAACGAAGATGAGCACAACACGCTCCCGGAGTCACAGGTGACAAAGTCAGTGTCCGCATCACCACCAGGACTGAGGCGATCACAGCGGAGGATCAAGGCCCCCGACAGACTGAACTTGTAAAATTTTTCCACCACACCCGCCGGACTCTTTTTTAAACAGGGTGTGAATGTGGTAGTCACCACTAACTATATTAGATGTGGTACGGTAAGACTCATGTACTAGAGGTACATGGGTAAATCCCTGCCTTGCTGGCTCCGCTCAGTAGGCGGCGTATAAATGTGTGTGCTCGCTGGTGCTGCTCCCATTCTGGTAGCAGCTACAGGAAGCAACACACCTTTGCTCAATAAAGCCTCGATTATTCACTACTCTCGTCTTTGCAGTAATTGATAGTGCATCAGGCTGTGAGAGCATAGGTTCCTTACAGGGATTGGTTGTAATATGCCGCAACGGTACGTTACCCCCACTGATTGGGTTTATTCCCCACTCATTGGGTTTATTCCCCATTGATTGGGCTTATGTCTTAATCATATACAACCTATTGTGTTTTTGGTGATATCGGTTACAGAGTAACTGAACTCGTGTTGTTTTACACATATACTTTAATTTAGTTCCACGACATCTGCTGCTGACCACAGCAGTTGTACACATTAATACCATCTACTCCTACAATAATAACAATCTACTCCTACACCTTTTAGCAATAGCCGTCAGCCACATGGCCAGAGGCCTCTGCATTTGGCGCGGGTAATAGGTGGTCGGTGGGGCAGACGGGCAGGGACAAGAGTTGCTCCCAGAATGGCTTACACATGATCCAGGGGTTGGCAAGGTGATGCCGTGAGCAGTTGCCCCCGGTTAGCCCCCAGCGCGCCCCCCCCCCCCCCCCCCCACCATCCCATGGAGGCCCAGTCCCCCCCCACTGAGCACAGTGACATCAAGCCCAACGCTCTTTGCTTGTGAACAAAGATGGCTACTTCGCTCCTCGGCTCCACACAGAAACCCTTCCGCCAGGTTCACGTTTTTCAAAAGGAGTACTGATCGGCATCAGTGTGGCCACTTGCTGGGGAAGCTGCTGAATGACAGGAGGCCATTGGATATGAGGTGGATCACATTAATTGTATGGAAATAGGGCTTAAGTGATGATAATTATTTTTTCATCAGCCTACGGCAGAGATCCCGATTTCACCTACAGGAGCAGGCTGGTTGCACATAAACGGTTTGGTGCGTGGCGTGGTTTGCGTTTTTGGCCTCTAACGCTATTCACTGGTCTCATTTTGCTTGAGCGAGACTGTAACAAGGCAGGAAATCGCGCCCGCTATCTGGGATCCAAAGATGCCGGCAAACCAAGCCTCACAGAAATTAGGGTATCTTTTTTAAGGAGCACCCCGATTTCAGAATGGGAGTGCAAGTGCATGGACTGCTGGCATTGGGGCATCGGGACCCTCCCAAATAGTCTCCCTTCAGGCTAGCCGGCTTCAGGCCCCCAATCATCAGCACCAGCACCCCCCAGGTGAGCGATACTCTGCCTTGGGTCTGCCAAATGCCCCCACTTCATGCCCCCAAACTCCGCAGTTCATGGCCATGCTCACATCATGTCCACACCCCATTTCAGGCCCCACTGCTTGGCAGGGCCAATCTGGCACCTTGTCAGAGCCAGCCTGACACCTTGGAAGTGTCAAAATGGCACTGTAGCAATGACAACCTGACTGCGACCACCCGGGGACTCCAATAGCCTCCGAGCCCTCCGGCGTGGTTATTACGCCTGGTCTCCGGTGGTTAAGACCATTAGTGATTCCCGCCACCCTCAGCTGTGACGGCGGTGAGGGAAGAATACCTGGAGTCGGGAGACTCTAGCTTGAAATGGTCTGAGCATATTTGAAGGCTAATTTAAATATGCTCATCTGGTTCACACCCAGGAGGGTGCCGTGGGCCAGGAGCATCGCAGTCCATTCAGTGCCCGGCGCAAATCCCATTTATAGGCTCTCCCGCTATTCTCCCGGAAAAGTGGATGTGCACCCAGGCGCAATGCGGGCAGAGAATCGCCCCTAGCATCTGTGTCCAGCTGAGCAGAGCTTGAAGTGGCCTGTGTCCACAAACAGGAACTCTGTCCCTGTCTCTAACTCTTACTCACCATGTGCCACCCTATCTATATAAGAGGCTGAACCCACCAAAGTGTGTGTTTCTGCGCTGGTGGGTGGCGTGCAGGAGTCACATGATGGTGCATGAGGGGCTATCTTAAATAGTCAAAGGATTATTTAGCAAAGGATTATATAGCAACTGACAACATTAATTCTCTGGGTGGGATTCTCCGGTCCGCCAGCCATATGTTTCTCGACTGCATGCTCTTCACTGGCGGTGGGATTCTATCTTCCCGCTGATTGTCAATTGGATTTGCCATTGAAACCACACCAGTCCAACGCGAATCCCATTGGCGGGGCTGCGCTGCTGGCGGGAAAAGTGAATTCCGGCCTCTATGTAATAACTAGCAAATTTCAATCTGTTATTAATGGAAAGTGCCACAGGGAAGGAAAGAGAGATAATCTGAAGACAAATCAACCAAGACCAATACATAAATTTCCAATTAGTAACCCAGCGGCATTGACAGGTTGCCTGCCCGATCTCTCACATGTAGAATCTTATTTAGTCTGTGGCCTGAACATAAAGTATTTTATTTAGAGGGATCAGTTCTGAGGAAGGATAACCCTTGACATGTTAAATGTTATTTCTCTTTCAACTTTGTGCATTTGCAAGATTTGTGATTGCAGTTTTTTTTTTCAATCACTGAAAGCACAAAATACACAAGAGCTGTTGCTGACTACTTCTGGCAAGAAATTAGGGTCTCCTAATAGAAGCATTTTCATGCATTCAAAACTTCTGTTTAAACATGATCTAACTTAATGTGGATTATAATGATTAAATTAGAATATTTTAGAAAAATTACACTGGTTTTAAGAAAGGGTAGACAGCTAGCAAAGAGTTAAAGATCTTAGAGCGTGCAAGGGTTAAAAATTATACAAAGACTAAATCATATGATGGACGGGGCAAAATCTTTTCTGTTGTGCCAGGGGTTGGAGACCGAAAGGTTAGTCACTTGTTGTTTATTACAAGGTAAATTGCATTTATTTAATAAAGCCATGACCTTTGCACAAAAATGATGGTTTGTGTAACGTGTAGATTCTGGTAGATATCTTACTCTACAGTCACTTCTCTCAGAAGCTGTGGGCTGGATTTTAACTTTGCTCACCCGCAGGAAGAGTAAGATGTGGGTTTACCCAGAAGTGCCTGAAACGTGGCTGAACGGTTCCATGCCCTGAAGTCAGCGTGATTGACCCGGGGGATGGGGGGCGGGTTGGGGGGTGGGGTGATGGGACTGAAGTCAACTTGTAGAGTGGTGTTGATCCACAGCTGGGGTTGTGCAATCCCAAGATGGAGGCACAGTCCTAAGGCTCTTGGAAGGTGGAAGGGAATAGTCAGATTCTGAGGTCAATTGTGAAGGGGATGGAGGGGAATCTGAGGCCTAGGAGGAGGAAGGTCAGAAGCCTTGGTGTAAGGTTTGTGATCTCAAATGGAACGACACAGTGGAAATCCAAAGGATGGGAAGGGGTTCCCAACAACGGAATTGAGAGGGGAGGGTGAGGTGCAAAATGCACTTATTAGCTCTTTCAGGGGGATCATAACTGATGGAGATCTTGGATCCTAATTTCTGGTTCTTCTGGGACCTCCATGCTTGGGAATTTATCTGGTACAACCTGGATGAAGAGCTTCCACGACTTTGAAATGGGTGGCACGGAGGCACAGTGGTTAGCACTACTGCTTCACAGCACCAGAGACCTGGGTTCAAATCCGGCCTGGGGTGACTGTCTTTATGGAGTTTGCATGTTTTCCCGTCTACATGGGTCCGGGTGCTCCAATTTCCTCCCACATTCTAAAGATGCTAAATTGCCCCTTAATATCCAAAGATTTAACTTTGCTCACCCAAGGAAGAGTAAGATGTGGGTTTATCCAGAAGTCGGGGTTCCCATGCATACTGTGCACATTTGTAGTCCACATTAAGTTAGATCATGTTTAAACATAAATTTTGAATGCATGAAAATGCTATTAAGAAACAATCTAATTTCATGCCAGAAATAGTCACAAACAGCTCTTGTGCAGTTTACGTTGGGATAGGGTGGGGGAGTGGGCCTAGATAGGATGCTCTTTTGTAAGGTCAGTGAAGACTGGACGGACCAAATGACCTCCTTCTATACTGTAGGGATTCTATGATAGATCTGTGATCTGTACCCATACAGTCAGCTAAACCTGGCGAGGCAAACTTCAGCAGTAGAGGAGAAGACAAGAAAGAGGGCCAATCATCATTAAGTGAGTCAGTCCACTGAAAGGATTCATGTGAAAGCTAGCAGCTAGCACAGTTGGGCAAGTGGTGTCTCCAGCTGCAGGCTGACCTTGCTGAATGAGATAATAAGCCATTTGCCGTACAATAAATTGTCAGGGAAAGCAAGCAGATAGTTATCTCACTTTATTTTCCCACTCGTTAGCACTTAGAAGAAGCACCAGGATCATGTGTTACAAATCCTCATTATATTGGACTGGGGGGGCAGAACCAGGGAAAGTAACACAAGACTACACGAGGAGCATATTTTTGTCATCAAAACATTTGGTGCATTTTGCACTTAAACTTAATGTGGGTGCTTTCTTTGTGTTTGGCCTTTATCGCTTAGCATATGACCTGACATGCATTCATGGTGAGTGAGGTATGCCATAACTATTCATTGGGAACTTGATTCAGGTAGGCTTGTGCAGAGGAGCTTGCAAATTTTGAGTAAATTTGTTCTCAAGTAACCATTGGCAGAGTTCCCAGACATATTGCTGTTCAAGTGGAGCTGGAAAGTCTGCAGGCTCTGCCTCAATGTTTCCATTCTCTTTGGCTTCTGCATGACCCACTCCTGTCCCTACTGTATGCTTTTTCTTCAGACAGAAATATTGTGCAGTATGTAGCAAACTACTGTAAGTCAGGACATTCCCTGGATCCATCTCCACAGTGGAATCTTTGTTTGAGAAAACTAATACTGTGATCCTGGCAGGCATGTAGCTATTCTATGAGTCCAAATTGAAGTTATCAGTTCTAGAAAGTGCCCGTTCATTCTTTGGGGTGAAACTGCCTTGCCGTGGGCTGGTGCATGAGGAACAAGACATGGCAGTTTTCAGTGTACTTGGCATTGACCTGCATGGCACAGTTCTGATGGTCAAATATAACCTGTATGTTTATATAACAGAAATTTTTTCTGTTCTTAACCATGATGCTATACTGAAGTGTCAGTTTAGATTATGTGCTAATTGGTGACAGGGGCTTTTATGAAGAATCGGTGGCGTGATTCTCCGCTGCCCAGGCCGTGTGGGAGAATCGTGGAGGGCCACTCTGGCACCCCCCGCGATTCTCCCACCCCCCCAAAATAGCGTGTCGCGTTCCCCGCTCGGAGAACGGCGTTTTTCACGGCGACCCGCGATTCTCCAGCCCGGATGGGCTGAGCGGCCTTCCGTTCCTGACCTGTTCACACTGGCGGCAACCACACCTGGTCGCCGCCGGCGTGAACATAGCGCGAAAGGTAAGTTTGGGGCCTGTGGGGGGCGGAGAGGGGATCGAGCACCACGGCCGTGCTTGGGAGGGGATTGGCCCGCGATCGGTGCCCACCGATTGTCGGGCCGGCATCTCCAAGAGACGCACTCTTTCCCCTCCGCCTCCCCGCAAGATCAAGCCACCATGTCTTGCAGGGCAGCAGAAGGGCAGACGGCAACCGCGCATGCACGGCTGATGTCACGTAGGCGCCGGCGGCCGCATCATTATCGGCGCACCGCCTTGACGCTAGGGCCCGGCGGCCGAGTTACTCGAAACGCCGCTCCTAGCCCCCCCCCCGGGGGGGGGGGGGGGGGGGAGGAGGGGGGGGGGGAATAGGGGGCGAGGAGCGGCCTCCAACGCCGTCGTGAAACACTCCGGGTTTCATGACGGCGTCGGCCATTGCGGAGAATTCCGCCCCGGACCTTTTGGAATCCTGCTCATCTGCTGCTATTGCTCAGTTTATTGGTCGTGAACTGCAGACTGACTGATGCCATCTGTGACACCCTGACAGGAGTCACTGAAGAAAATTCCATGGCAATCGCACTTTCACTACCTCAGACATAACTGTGCCAAGCATATAAGAGGTTGGGAAGCCCTGCTGTGAAATAAAATACATTTCTGTAATTCCCTTCCTGCAAAAATCTAAGTGGAGAAAATACAATTCCTCTAATCTTTACATCAAATGGTGGTATGGTCCTGAGGTAGACATGGGTCCGGTGAATCCTCCTCAAATCCTCTCTCTTCAGTCTCTATGGCCACTTAGAACAAACCCCTATTCATCCTTTCTCTCCTTAAGAGACAGTAAAATTCCTCATGGAATTCCATCCTAACCAAAGGATTCTGTCCTCTATACCTTGTGAACTAAATTAAACCGAAACAAATAGATTTGAGCCGAAGAAAGAGAACAAATTAAAGATTCAATCCAACCAAACTTTGAGAACTAATGAAAAATGCAAAAAACACAAGAAGGGCCCAAAATGAAATAAGCAATTGGGTGACAAGCCAATTTCACCCATGATATATCTTTGTTGACGCAAAGAGAAAAGGTATGGAGGTGTCCACATTCTGGATTCTTGTAAAACACAGTGAGAGGTTTATTAAGGATGTTGCTCATACAATCAAAATGGTTATCTGCCCAAAGCCCACACAAAAATGGTACTGATGGCACCACACATCATTTGACACTAAACCAGCAGGAATGCATTCTGATACATAACATTCCTCCCCCTTTGCTTCATTAGTGAAACAACAACAATTAACATTTATACAACAGATCCACTGTGCAATATTTGTAAACAGATATACAATTCAATAAGACCGCCACTGTGGTGGACGTCTATTCCTTTTTGGTAAAATTCAGTGTTCTTGAACCTGGCTACTTGAGACCTTGAAGTGTACTTCTTGAGTAGTTCATCATCAATCTCTGTAATTATTGAAAAGTCCTCCGAAACAGAATCTGAACTCATCACTGTATCTGTTCCAAAGTATTACTCTCTCGATTTTCCAAGGGTAGAACTTCTTGAGCAGTTTCTACAAACTCATTTTGTGCAGTAAGTAGCAATCAGCATGATGTCGCCAAACTCTTTCATCATACATCTGTATTTTTGTGAGGGCCACAAAGAATCCAGCACGAGTTGAAGGATAGAAAGAAATAACATTTATTTACAATAACATATATATATATATATATAATATTATATATATATGTATGTGTGTGTATATATATGCACACAACAGCAGCAGCAACTCCTTTGCTGTTCCTCTCATCTCTAGCTGGTTCCAAACTGGCCAGCTCTATTTATGCAGGGAATCTGCGAATGATTTCTCCGCCCCCCTCATTGGGGAAGCTCATACTCCCAAACGATTGTGGGATGTCATTAGTCCCCAGACAATGGTAAGCAGACAGGTTATAACATCCCTCCCCCCACAAAGTCCAAGGAATCCACCAAAGACCCTGGCGAAGGAGGGCGTCAAACTCGTTTTGCCGCAGGTCGGACACCATTTGTACGAGGCGCTGGATCAGGCGGCGTATAGTGAGATGGAGAACGTCGCTTCCGTGATGAATGGCATAATGGTTGTACATCCACGGCCCCTGTGCCCGAGGATTCCATCTCTGAGGCATCCTGTGTCTCCATTTCGGAGTCAGAGTCCACTGCCTCCGTCATCTCGGCATCTCTATGATGCATGATCAATTACACAAAGACGAGAGTTGAATGCAATCGAGGCTTTAATACACTAGGATGTGTGGCCTCCTACAGCAGCTGGTGAAATGGCTGCTGTACGGGGAGCACACATATTTATACTCCGCCTACTGGGTGGAGCCAGCAGGCAGGGAACTACCCCTGTAGCTGTAGCACAGGGCCTTACCACAAATCACCTAATATATACATCAATATACTACCACATTCACCCCCTGTTAAAATTGAATCCAGCGGGGGTGGTGGAGAACTATATACAAGTACATGTTTTAAAATACAGAGAAAAAAAAAATTGAGTCCAGCAGGGTGGAGGAGAATTATACAGAAGGATGATGTTTCAAGAGAACCGATCATGTTACAGGTTCAGTCGGTCTGGAGCCTTGATCTGCCACTGGAAGCACCGCAGTGGTGGCGGCGATTCCGGTGTCGGTCTGGTCTTCGGTGACTCCGGGAGCGTGCCGAAATCCTCGTCATACTAGGGCGTGGGCAAGGGGGAGGACGGATTGCCCTGGGGCGTGAGTTGCGGCTGGGTGCGCCGGGGAAGAGGAGGGTGGCGTTGGGCCGGAGGGGTGTGTGTGTGTGGAACCTGCTGGTGCCAGGTCCCTGAGGGAGACAGTATCTTGGCGGCCGTCAGGGTACATTACGTAGGCGTACTGTGGGTTGGTGTGGAATAGCTGTACCCTTTCAACCAATGGGTCCGCCTTGTGGAATCGTACGTGCTAACAGAGGAGTACGGGTCCTGGAACTGCAAGCCAAGTTGGGAGCGACACCCCGGAGGTGCACATCCTGGGGAAGGCAAAGAGACGTTCATGGGGTGTGTGATTAGTCGCAGTGCATAGCAGCGACCGAATGGAGTGCAGTGCGTCGGGGAGGACTTCCTGCCAGCGGGAGGCCGGGAGATTTCGGACCACAGGACCAGCTGCATGGCCCTCCAGACCATCCCATTCTCCCTCTCTACCTGCCCGTTTTCCCGGGGTTTATAGCTGGTGTTCCTGCTCGAGGCGATACCCTTGTTGAGCAGGAACTGACGCAGCTCATTGCTCACGAATGAGGATCCCTTGTCGCTGTGGAAGTAGGTGGGAAAGCCGAACAGAGCAAAGATTGTGTTGAGGGCCTTGATGACGGTGGCCGACGCATATCAGGGCATGGGGTGGCGAAGGGGAATAGGGAGTATCATCGACCACACTGAGGAAGTACGTGTTACGGGCGGTGGAGGAGAGGGGCATTTGAAGTCCACGCTGAGGCATACAAAGGGGCGGGAGGCCTTCACCAGGCACGCACGGTCTGGCTGGTAGAAGTGCGGTTTGCACTCCGCACAGACCTGGCAGTCTCTGGTGATTGCCCTGACTTCCTCGACGGAGTAGGGCAGATTGCAGGCCTTGATGAACTAGTACAAATGTGTGAGTCCCGGGTGACAAAGATTGTCGTGCAGAGTCCGGAGTCGGTCCACCTGTGCGCTGGCACATGTACCTCGGGTTAGGGCATCGGGGGCTGGTTGAGCTTACCAGGGCAATACAAAATCTCGTAGTTGTAGGTGGCGAGCTCAATCCTCCACCTCAAGATCTTATCGTTTTTGATCTTGCCCCGCTGTATGTTGTTAAACATGAAAGCTACCGACCGTTGGTCAGTGAGGAGAGTGAATCTCCTGCCGGCCAGGTAATGCCTCCAAAGCCGCACAACTTCAACGATGGCTTGGGCCTCTTTTTTGACAGAGGAGTGCCGAATTTCGGAGGCATGAAGGGTTCGTGAAAAGAATGCCACGGGCCTGCCTGCCTGGTTGAGTGTGGCGGCTAGAGCGACGTCTGATGCATCGCTCTCCACTTGAAATGCTAACGTCTCGTTGACTGCGTGCATCACTGCCTTGGCGATGTCGGCCTTAATATGGTTGAAGGCCTGGTGAGCCTCGGCCGTTAGGGGAAAAAGAGTGGATTGGATGAGTAGGTGGGCCTTGTCCGCATAATTTGGGACCCACTGGGCGTAGTAAGAAAAGAACCCCAGGCAACGTTTGAGGGCCCTGGGGCAGTGGGGAAGGGGGAGTTCCATGAGGGGGCGCATACAGTCGGGGTCGGGCCCCAGAACTCCGTTCTGGACCACATAGCCGAGGATGGCTAAGCAGTTTGTGCTGAATACGCACTTCTCCTTGTTATAAGTGAGGTTTAGGAGAGTGGCGGTGTGGAGAAATTGGCAAGGTTGGCGTCATGGTCCCGCTGATCATGGCCACAAATGGTGACACTGTCAAGGTACGGGAAGGTGGACCGCAGCCTGTACCGGTCGACAATTTGGTCCATTTCCCGTTGGAAAACCGAGACCCCATTGGTGACGCCGAAGGGAACCCTGAGAAAGTGGTAGAGGCGGCCATCTGCCACGAAGGCAGTGTATGGGCGGTCCGCCTTACGGATGGGGAGCTGGTGGTAGGCGGATTTTAGGTCCCCAGTTGAGAAGACCTGGTACTGTGCAATCTGATTGACCATATCAGATATGAGTGGGAGGGTGTACGCATCGAGCTGCGTGTACCTATTGATGGTCTGGCTGTAGTTCACGACCATTCTGTGTTTCTCCCCAGTTTTCACCACGACCACTTGGGCTCTCCCAGGGCTGTTGCTGGCCTCGATGATGCCTTCCCGAAGCAGTCGCTGGACTTCGGACCTGATGAAGGTCCTGTCCTGGGCGCTATGCCGTCTGCTCCTGGTGGCAACGGGTTTGCAATCTGGGGTTAAGTTTGCAAATAGGGAAGGTCGGTCGACCTTTAGGGTCGCGACGCCACACCACAGTAAGGGGTGGTAGGGGCCCGTCGAATTTCAATGTTAGGCTCTGGAGATGGCACTGGAAGTCCAGGCCGAGTAGTAAGGCAGCGCAGAGGTTGGGGAGGATGTAGAGGCAGTGCCGGTAAACTCCACACCTTGGACAGTGAGAGTGGCTATGCAGTACCCCCGGATCGCCACAGAGTGGGACCCGGAGGCCAGGGTGATTCTCTGATTGGCGGGGTGTAGCGCCTTACTGTATTGGGATGAATGAAGCTCTCAGTGCTCCCTGAGTCCTGCAGACAGGAGATCCCGTGCCCATCGATTTTCACGTTTGTAGAGGCGTTTGGTAGGTTGTGTGGGCGAGACTGGTCAATCGTGACCGAGGCGAGACGCGGCTGGTCGTCGATGGTGGCAGACGATGGGGTGCCCAGGGAGCATGGGTCCTGGTATGATGGCGGCGCCCACAGGCCGCACGTGCTGTGGGGGAGACAAGATGGCGGCGCTTGATGCTCCTGGGGAGGACAAGATGGCGGCGCCCACGGGCCGCACGTGGTGGGGGATTGAACAAGATGGCAGCTAACACGGAGGATTAGAGCACATGGTCCGAGGAGGGGAAGATGGCGGCGCCCACTGGCCGCGCGTGGTCTGCGGATAGGAAGATGGCGGCGCCCACTGGCCATACGATGGGGGGGTCGGAACAATAGCGGTGACTGAGCGGACCTGGCACACCGCAGCGAAGTACCCCTTCTTGCCGCAGGCCTTACAAAGGGCGCTCCGGGCCTGGCAGCGTTGTCGGGGGTGTTATGGCTGCCCACAGAAGTAACATCTGGGGCCCCCGGGGTCGTTTGGCGGGCGCGTGGCGCAGGCGTGGGGTTGGCTGAGTGGGTTCCCTGATGTGGCGGCCGTCTGCGGAGTCCAAGATGCGGAAGTGGGGGCCGCGCAGCCTGCGGGGGGGGGGAAGGCCTGGATGTTGCGCGAGGCGATCGTCAGTGAGAGCGCAAGCTTTCTGCTTGCTGCGAGGTTGAGCGTGGCCCCTTCTAAAAGGCACTTGCGGATGTAATCTGACCCTATCCCGTAACAAAAGCATCCCTCATAAGCAAGTTCAAGTGTTCCATGGCCGTGACGGCCTGACAGTCACAGTCTCTGACTCGGAAGATTAGAGCACGTCAGAAATCTTCTACTGACTCACTAGGGAGTTGACTACGAGTTAAGAGGATGTGTCTGGCGTAAAGTGTGTTAGTCCGCTGAGTGTACTTTTCTTTCAGTAGCGCCATGGCGTCGTTGTAGGTCAGCGCGGCCTGAATAAGCAAAAAGACGTTGGAGCTCAGCCGCGTATAGAGGATCTGAATCTTCTGAGCTTCCGGAATAGGGTCTGGTGCAGATCTGATGTAAGCTTCGAAACAAGCTAGCCAAAGTTCAAAGTCCTTTTTGGCGTTGCCTGATTGCAGATGTAGCTGCAGGCGATCCGGCTTGATGTGGAGGTCAATCTTCTGAGAACTTTAGTGTACTAAATTGATGCATGATCAATTACACAAAGACAAGAGTTGAATGCAATCGAGGCTTTAATACACTAAGATGTGGGCCTCTACAGCAGCTGGCAAAATGGCTGCTGTACAGGGAGCACACATATTTATACTCCGCCTACTGGGCGGAGCCAGCAGGCAGGGAACTACCACCGTACCTGTAGTACAGGGTCTTACCACACATCACCTCATATATACATCAGTGGTATCTATCAGTGCCACACTCTATCTCCACGCGGTTCTGCAATGACCTGCGCAGGCTTTGAGTGCGGCACCAGAGGAACATTGTGAGGAATACTTTCCACTGTGTCTGGTCTCTGTGGCTGTAGAAATGAGCTTCGGGGGTAGGGAATCTTTGGAAGGGATTGTCTTCTGGACCGAACGTGGTCTACATGCTTGCGCTGGAGACGACCCTGGGCTTGCACCTGGTAAGAGATAGGGCCTGTTTGGCGAAAGATTACGCCAGGGATCCACTGGGCACCACCAGCAAAATTCCGAACGAACACTGGGTCACCGGGCACAAACTGCCGAATCGGCCGATGCCAAGAAAAACCATGTCCCTGCCGTTCTTGTATGAGGCGTACTTTTGCGTCAATGTCCGGGTAAACCATGCTAAGGCGGGTGCAACGTCTCCGGCCCATTAGGAGTTCCGCGGGAGCTACCCCAGTCACCGCACATGGGGTGGTCCTATATGAAAACAAAAAATGAGCCAGTCTCGTGTCCATCGACCTGGAAGACTGCTTCTGTAGGCATCGTTTGAATGCCTGCACTGCGCGCTCCGCAAACCCATTTGTAGCCGAGTGGTATGCGGTGCTGCGGATATAGCGTATGCCGTTCATCTTCATGAACCTCGCAAACTCCTCACTTGTGAACGGAGTGCCGTTGTCCATGTCCAACACCTCGGGGAGGCCATGCGTACTGAAGACAAATGCATCTTCTCGATTGTTGCACAGGACGTTGCGCCTCTCATCTTATGCACCTCTAACCATTTAGACTGGGCATCGCTTAGTAGAAGGAACATGGATCCTTGAAAAGGGCCGGCGAAATCTGCATGAAAGGGCGCTCAGGGCCGCCCTGGCCATTCCCAGTGATGTAGGGGCGCGGCCGGCAGAAGCTTCTGATGCTCCTGGCAAATGGAGCACTTTTGGGCCATCTTCTCAATGTCAGTGTCGAGGCCTGGCCACCAGACATAACTCTGGGCCAACATTTTCATTTTGGTCACACCCGGATGCCCATTGTGCAAGTCCCTTAGTATCACCTCCTGTCCTTTTTCCGGGACAATCACACGCGTCCCCCACAAGATGATGCTGTCTTCCACGCTTAATTCTGACAGCTTGGAGGAAAATTCCCGCAACTTGCCTGGGAGCTGTCTATGCTGCCCACCATACAGGACTATATGCCAAACCATTGACAGGACTGGCTCCATCTGGGTCCACTCACAGATCTGTGATGCCGTGACGGGCAAGGTGTCCATAAAATTTAGGGTTGCAACCACCTCACCGGTTGTGGGGGTCGACATGGGGCCGGTCGATAAAGGCAATCGGCTCAGTGCGTTGGCATTTGCTATCTGGGTTCCTGGTTTGTGCTCCAGAGAATACTCGTAGGCAGCGAGCAACAAAGCCCAGCGCTGGATGTGTGTAAGCAATCGGCGGTATCGCTTATCCTCTCGGAAAAGTGCCAGCAGAGGCTTATGATCAGTCACGATAGTGAAGTGGTGGCCATACACGTATTGGTGGAAACGTTTCATCGCAAAGCCAGGCCCTCCTTCTCGATCTGCAGGTACTTCTTTTCCGCTGAAGTCAATGTGCTCGAAGCGAAAGCTATCGGTCGCTCGGCCCCGTTCTCCATCTTGTGGGGCAGGATGGCCCCAATACCATACGGGGATGCATCACATGTGACGAGCAAAGGCTTTCCAGGATCATAGTGGGTTAGTAACCCAGACGACGACAATTGTTGTTTTACCTTCCGGAAAGCAGTTTCTTGTGGCTAGCCCCAAACCCAGGTGTGATTCTTCTTTAGCAGAAGGTGCAACGAGGCCAACGTAGTTGCCAGATTGGGGAGGAACTTCCCGTAATAGTTTACGAGGCCGAGAAAAGAACGAAGATGCGAAGTGTCAGTCGGGGCGGGGGCCTGTTGAATTGCACACACCTTCTCTGTGACGGGGTGCAAACCTTCGCGGTCTACCCGATAACTCAGGTAGACTACTTCCTTCACCTGAAAGACGCATTTTTTTGCGACGTAAACGGACTCCAGCCTACACAAAGCGTCTAAGGACAGCCTACAAATTTTCCAAATGTTCCTGCTCCGATGTCCCTGTAATCAAAACGTCGTCCAAGTAGACAGTGAATCGTGGTAAACATCTCAAAATGCCCTCCATGATTCGTTGTAAAACAGCGCAGGCAGAGGATATCCCAAAAGGCAACCGTGTATATTCATACAGGCCCCGGTGTGTATTAATCGTTACATATACATAGAACATGCAGTGCAGAAGGAGGCCATTCAGCCCATCGAGTCTACACCGACCCACTTAAGCCCTCACTTCCACCCTATGCCCGTAACCCAATAACCCCACCTAACCTTTTTTGGTCACTAAGGGCATTTTTTATCATGGCCAATCCACCTAACTTGCACGTCTTTGGACCGTGGGAGGAATCCGGAGCACCCGGAGGCCGGGAGGCAGGGTCCAGCTCCAACTGTAGATAGGCGTGACTCATATCTAATTTCATAAACGAGAGTCCGCCTGCAAACTTCGCGTAGAGATCCTCTATGTGAGGCATTGGGTATCAGTCGAGCCGGGAAGCCATATTCACTGTAAATTTATAGTCGCCGCACAAGCGAACTGTGGCATCTGGCTTCATTACAGGTACAATTGGTGCTGCCCAGTCAGCGAAACGGACGGTCATGATAAAACCCAAAGTCTCCAAACAAGTGAGCTCCCCTTCTACCTTCTCGAGCAAGGCGTAAGGCACCGGGCGCACCCAGAAATAGCGCGGCGTGGCTCCTGGTTCGACTTGGATACAGGCTACAGCCCCTTTTATTTTCCCCAAACCGGGCTGGAATACATCTGGGTATTGTCCCAGCACCTCAGTCAACCCTCCAGAAACTGTTTGGAGGATGTGCTGCCACTGCAGCCGCAAATGGCGCAACCAGTCCCAACCTAACAGGCTGGGCCCATGGCCGTGCACCCCTATAAGGGGGAAACGCCCCTCCTGGCATCCATAAACAACAGAGATCATCGTAGTTCCTGCAATGTCCAATGGTTCCCCCGTGTAAGTGGCCAACCTGGCCTGTGTGTCAGTTAATGTAAGGGTCTGTATACCCTGCTTGATGCGGTCGAATGTCTTCTGGGCGATCACGGAGACTGCTGCGCGAGTGTCTAACTCCATCTCAAGTGGGTGACCATTGACCCGTACTTTCACTTAATGGGAGCTGCCACACAATGCAGCTGCAGGCAGTCGTCCTCCATCTCCACGTCCTCAGGAGTAGTCGCTGCAGGTTCATCCACATGGAAGGTACGGCCCCTGGGAACGACGGGCCTCTGGCGCCCCCAGGACCGGCGTCCGCGACGGGGCCGGCGCCTACAAGTCTGACACGGACATGGCTCCTCATCCATTGGTTCTGGAGAAGGCTCCCTTCGAGGAGGAATGTCCGATGGCCACTGGCGTCAATCCGGACGTTGCCTCGCCCAAGGTACCACAGGGGTGCAGGGGGACGCTTTCGGACGGAAGGGTTTGCGCCCCAAGGCATGCACCTCCATTCCCTATAGCTCCTGCACACCTCGTTCTGCGCTCTCTCAGAACAATACTATTTGAATGGCCTGCTGAAAAGTCAGTGATGGCTCAGCTAACAACTTTCTCTGGGTGGCCGCATTGTTAATACCACAAACCAAACGTTCGCATAAAATTTCTGACAAGGTCTCACCATAGTCACAGTACTCCGCCATCCTGCGTAGCCTGGATAGAAACTCGGCAAGGGATTCTCCTGGGGTCCTCTCAGCGGTACTAAACCAGTAACGCTGGACTATTGTGGACGCGGTTGTGTTAAAATGTTGCCCCACTAAGTTCACAAGTTCATTAAACATTTTGGTGTCTGGCGCAGCTGGGAATGTAAGGCTCCTAATCACCCCAAATATATGCGGGCCGCAGGCGGTGAGCAATATGACCACCTGCCGCTCGTTTTCGGTGATGTTGTTTGCCCGGAAATAGTAACGCATCCGTTGTGCGTACTGGTTCCAGCTTTCCAATGCAGCGTCAAATACATCCAAACGTCCATACAGAGGCATTGTGAAATAGAAAACAACTTCCAACCTGTATCCAACAAAAATCCAGGGAGGTGGCTTCAGCAACGTAGACAGCTATTCACTTTAACCCTCGTCGCCAGTTTTGTGAGGGCCACGAAGAATCCAGCACGAGTTGAAGGATAGGAAGAAATAACATTTATTTACAATAACATATATATACAGCAGCAGCAGCAACTCCTTTGCTGCTCCTCTCCTCTCTAGCTGGTTCCAAACTTGCCAGCTTTATTTATGCAGGGAGTCTACTAATGATTTCTTCGCCCCCCTCATTGGGAAAGTTCATACTCCCAAAGGATAGTGGGATTGCCATTAGTCCCCAGCCAATGGTAAGCATGCAGGTTATAACATGTATGGTGTATGATGTTAGACCAGCTCTTTTTCCGAGGAATGTTTGGGTTCTAACCCGATAGCCCAGAAGAGCTGTGGTAATTAGTTGTTTGCATTGTTTGCATTTGCATTTTCGCATTCTTCTGACCAGTGCCATGCCTGTTTGGCACACAGCATAATGTGTTAAGGCTTCAGTCTCAGGTTGAGGCTTGTAAAAGCTTCAGGGTAGTTTCCAAATTCCCCAAGTATTCCTTTTCACTCAGGCTGGTATTGCTCTGCTGGGCTATCAGGTTAAAACTCAAAAATTCCTCGGAAAAAGTGCAGAAAGGGCCGAAGTACTGGGACCTGCAAGGGAGCCACCTAAAGTGCATCCAGCTGTTACATACCACTGCACCGGAAGTCCTTCAGGTTCATGCTTGACTTGTAACAGCAATGGTGACAAAGCACCAGCATTTGCATGCTGCTCTGACTTTTGATATTGGACATTTTATGTATGCGCCGGCAATATAAATGACCACCTTTGCAATCTACAAGCTGCCAAAGAAGGTATACCTTGATACAGCCCAAAGATTGTAGTCAAGGGTCAATGATCGGACAAAAGAGTAAAATGATGCTCATAAAGCTAATGGTGGAACGTTCTTGCACCGAAAATTATGCTCAAAGCTTCTTTTTCTAGCTGAACATAATTTATTTCTGTGCTAGTAAGAGTGCATGAAGAAAACGTTCTTGGTTGTCCGTCTCCTGAAAGCATAATGTGCAAGTTGCCTGCACCAACTCCATAGGGTGAGGCATCGTAAGCAAGTTGCAACTTCATTTTGGGATTATAATGAACCAAAAGCTCTGACAACTGTAATATTTCTTTCACTTCATTGTTTGCATTTTCACGTTCTTCTGACCAGTGCCATGCCTGTTTGGCACACAGCATAATGTGTTAAGGCTTCAATCTCAGGTTGAGGCTTGTGAAAGCTTCAGGGTAGTTTCCAAATTCCCCAAGTATTCCTTTTCACTCAGGCTGGTAATTAGTATGCCATCTAAATAACATTGCAGTCCATTCAATCCACTTAGAATTTGATCCATGGATATTTGAAAAAGAGCAGCTGCAGATGTTATTTTGAAAGGAACTCTTCTGTAACAAAACAGACCTTTGTGCTTCATGATGATATCTCATTGGGTTAAGGAAAATCCCAAGGCTTTTTACACGTACATAAAAAGCAAGTGAGTAGCCAGGGAGAGGATTGTCCCAGTGAAAGACAGGGGAGGGAATCTATCTGTGGGGCCAGAGGAAATGAGCAAGGTACTAAATGAATACTTTGGATCAGTATTCTCCAAAGAGAAGGAATTAGTGGATGTTCAGTCTGGAGAAGGGTTAGTAGATAGCCTGGGTCACATTGAGATCCAAAAAGATGAGGTGTTGGGCTTCTTGAAAAATATTAAAGTGGATAAGTCCCCAGGCCTTGATGGGATCTACCCCAGAATACTGAAGGAGGCTAGAGAGGAAATTGCTGCGGCCTTGACAGAAATCTTTGGATCCTCACTGTCTTCAGGTAATGTCCCGGAGGACTGGAGATTAGCCAATATTGTTCCTTTGTTTAAGAAGAGTAGCAAGGATAATCCAGGGAACTACAGGCCAGTGAGCCTTACGTCAGTGGTAGGGAAATTACTGGAGAGTATTCTTTGAGACAGGATCTACTCCCATTTGGAAGCAAGGGGTCGTATTAGCGAGAGGCAGCACGGTTTTGTGAAAGGGAGGTCGTGTCTCACTAACTTGATAAGAGTTTTTCAAGGCGGTCACAAAGATCATTGATGCAGGTAGGGCAGTGGATGTTGTCCCAATAGACTTCTGTAAGGCCTTTGACAAAGTCCCTCATGGCAGACTGGTACAAAAGGTGAAGTCACACGGGATCAGAGGCAAGCTGGCAAGATGGATACAGAACTGGCTAGGTCATAGAAGGCAGACAGTAGCAATGGAAGGGTGCTTTTCTGATTGGAGGGCTGTGACTAGTGGTGTTCCGCAGGGATCAGTGCTGGGACCTTTGCTGTTCATAGTATATATATCAATGATTTGGATGAAAATGTAACTGGTCTGATTAGTAAGTTTGCAGATGACACAAAGGTAGGTGGAATTGCGGATAGCGATGAGGACTGTCAGAGGATACAGCAGGATTTAGATCATTTGGAGACTTGGGCGGCGAGCTGGCAGATGGAGTTTAATCCGGACAAATGTGAGGTAGTGCATTTTGGAAGGTCAAATACAGAAGGGAATATACAGTGAATGGTAGAACCCTCAAGAGTATTGATAGTCAGAGAGATCTAGGTTTACAGGTCCACAGGTCACTGAAAGGGGCAACAAAGGTGGAGAAGGTAGTCAAGAAGGCATACGGCATGCTTGCCTTCATTGGCCGGGGCATTGAGTATAAAAGTTGGCAAGTCATGTTGCAGCTGTATAGAACCTTAGTTAGGCCACACTTGGGATATAGTGTTCAATTATGGTCGCCACACTACCAGAAGGATGTGGAGGCTTTAGAGAGGGTGCAGAAGAGATTTACCAGGATGTTGCCTGATATGGAGGGTATTAGCTATGAGGCGAGGTTGAATAAACTTGGTTTGTTCTCACTGGATCAAAGGAGTTTGAGGGGTGACCTGATAGATGTCTACAAAATTATGAGGGGCATAGACAGAGTGGATAGTTAGAGACTTTTTCCCAGGGCAGAGGGGTCAATTACTAGGGGGCATAGGTATAAGGTACGAGGGGCAAGGTTTAGAGGAGATGTACGAGGAAAATCTTTTACACTGAGGGAAGTGGATGCCTGGAACTCGCTGCCGGAGGAGGTGAGGGAAGCAGAGACGATAATGACGTTTTAAGGGGCATCTTGGCAAATACATGAGTAGGATGGGAATAGAGGGATACGGACGCTGGAAGCGTAGAAGATTTTAGTTTAGACGGGCAGCATGGTTGGCGCAGGCTTGGAGGGCCAAAGGGCCTGTTCGTGTGCTGTACTTTTCTTTGTTCTTATTCTCTGTCATGGCTGAGATTCGGCAGCCACATTCATCTTCAGATATGCCGTGAAAGATCAATTGTACTGAATTTCTGCCCCCCACCCCAGAAAGTCCAGCAAAGAAGTCTTTAATCAGCAGCAGTGGATAATGATCCATGCACAATACTGGGTTAATAGTAGTTTTTAAATCTCCACAAATTCTCACTGAGCAATCCTGTTTTGATTCAGGAACTATTGGTGTTGCCTAGTCACTTGTAGCAACAGGTTCAATGACTCCTGTTCATGCATTGTGAGATGCACCTTATCCTTCAGCTACATCTGATTAGTAAGCGGCAAAACTCAGAATCCTTGAAATATTTCAGGAAATTTCTTTCTGGATTGCATCCACTGATGTACTTTGCCCGGTTACAGCAAAGTCTCCACTGCAGACTCATTTTACTAATTCAAGTGCTTCACATGCTTCCACTCCCAGTAATAAGTCATGCTCACCCTCTACAATGGAAAACTTCACATTATGTACCTTATTCTTTAAAAGACAGTGTCCTCTAGTTCTCATACTCCCAGTGTGTTAATTATTTTGCCGTTGTTACCCTTCAAAAGTACCGTTGTAATTAAAACGTGCAGATAAATTTAAATTTCTTGCAAATCCAATAAATTTACAAGATTGGCTCTCGCTCCTGTGTTGAGTTTAACATTAATTAATGTTTTATTAATCATCAGAAGAACTGTCCAGTTATCTCTTTAAACACTTGTATTTGCTTTGCTACTACAACAAATTTGCTGTGGAGCCTGTTTAACTTGCATGCCGTTACAATGCTTATCTTCACTAGATATCGTGGGCTGGATTCTCCGGGCAGGATGCTCTGTTTTGCCGGCACCCATTTCCCCAATGGTGTGGGCTGCCCCACAATGGAAAACCCCATTGACCAGCCGGCGTAACAGAGAAACCCGCTGGTGGGGTGAAATAGAAATGTGACGAGGCGGGGTAGAGAATCCAGACCCATATCTACGAAAAATGTGTCTTTGAGATTTATCTCATCAATCACATTGATTGATTTTGATATTTCTGATTTTTTTTTAATTTGAGAAATTTGTTTTACAAAGTGATTCTTGCCTTTGTATTTCGAACAGACTTTTCCAAATGCTGGACATTGCCTTTGCAAATGCTTGTTGCCGCATCGCTTGCACAAAATGGTGGTTTCTGTTACTCTTTTAAAATGATGTGGAGATGCCGGCGTTGGACTGGGGTGAGCACAGTAAGAAGTCTTACAACACCAGGTTAAAATCCAACAGGTTTGTTTCAAACACGAGCTTTTGGAGCACTGCTCCTCCCTCAGGTGAATGGAGAGGTATGTTCCAGAAATAGTCATATTTGTCTATATAAATGTTTCTGGAACATACCTCTCCATTCACCTGAGGAAGGAGCAGTGCTCCGAAACACGTGTTTGAAACAAACCTGTTGGACTTTAACCTGGTGTTGTAAGGCTTCTTACTGTCTTTTAAAATGGCCACCGATGCTGGGGCTTAATTTTGCCTTCGGATTTGTTACAACACCAGGCGTTACAACGGCGTGGGCTGAATCTCTGAGCTTCACGCCAACATTCTTTAGGTTTAAAGTGCTAATCTGTTGTGCAGCCAGCTCACTGGCATGGCAAATTTTAATGCCATCATCGAGCTGGAGTTCATTCTCCCTCAACAATCTCTCCCGAACGTCGTCATTGCTAATCTCAAACACGATTTGACCACGGATCATTGACACTTGCCAAGTTGCAAAATGATATGTCTGCGCCTTTAACCTCAAGTCTGTTAAAAAGCTGTTGAACGATTCACCAGCCTGCTGTGTACACGTGCTCAAAACATACCGCTTTAACGTTCCGGGTTTTTTTTTGGTGCGCAGTCTGATCAAATTTTTCCATAACTTCATCAAAGTTATTTTTATCCGCTTTGTTATTGAATGCAAAGCTGTTAAAGATTTCTATCGCCTGTGGACCTGTTACAGTGAGAAGCAACGCTATTCCCCGTTTATCAGGCTGTGCCTGAAGACCTAGAGCTGCTTTGGAGAATGTGAATTGTTGTTTAAAAGCACGCCAATTCGCATCTCCCTTACCAGTGAGTCAGAGCTGGTGTGGTGTCTTCAGGCCTTCCATCATGGACTTTGATGCCTAGTAGTGTGTTGAGTGATATCTGTCAGTACTCTACATGGTTCGCATAGATCTTTTTCTCTTCTTTCTTCTTTGCTATCTTTTGTTTTTATAAATTTAGAGTACCCAATTCATTTTTTCCAATTAAGGGGCAATTTAGCGTGGCCAATCCACCTACCCTGAACATCTTTGGGTTATGGGGGGGCGAAACCCAATCAAAACGGGGAGAATGTGCAAACTCCACCCAGAACCGGATCGAACCTGGGACCACAGCACCATGAGGCTGCAGGGCTAACCCACTGCGCCACGTGGTGCCCTTCTTTGTTATCTTTAACTTTTTGAATTTTCAAAACCAATCCTGGTATCTTGTTAGATCTTCAAAGCCATACCTGGTACCATGTTATCTTCTGGTGCTTGGCCAGTCAGAATGAGTGCACTAGAGGACGTCTAGTTCATGACTAGTTAAATGATTTATCGTAAAATAAATACATGGGTTAGATAACCATAAGAAGATAACCAAAATCTACTAACTATCATAAATTAACAGAGAACTACTACAAATGTGATTATTTGCCATGATGACAATCTCCAGATCCCTGAGGTAACAGTGTCACGTGGTTGTTCTCTATTGCCACCTGTTGGTTAGAGGTCGTATTTATTACTATATACATGATTGCTTATGCATATCATCACACTACCGAGCTGAGAAATGGTGCGACCTTTAGGTCCTCCCGTGTCAGATATGCTATGAGAAATAATTGTAATCTTTCCTCATACAAATTCCATGTCTTATAATCCTCATCAAATGTAACCATGCTAGCCGATTTTCCCATCATTTTTTGATCCCGACTCCTTTGGATTTACACTTCAACCAACGTCCTCATATTCGACTTTTTATGGAAAGTATGGCATAAACAATCCCTTTCACAAGCAACTAGGAATTCCTTTCCACTTTGACTTACCGTAGTTCAACATTTCCCCCCGGGTAATAATATGATAAGCGCTTATTGTCACAAGTAGGCTTCAATGAAGTTATTGTGAAAAGCCCCTAGTCACCGCATTCCGGCACCTGTTCAAGAGGCCAGTACGGGAATTGAACCCATGCTGCTGGCCTTGTTCTGCATTACAAGCCAGCTGTTTAGCCCACTGTGCTAAACCAGCCTCTAGATAGTAATGGCCCGGGCAGAGTCAGCAGACTCCTAATTTCCCGTTTCCTGCAGCCTGTTTAGCTTCACCGCGTGTGCAGTCCCTGCAGTTCAGTCCCCACTCAGTTCAGTGCAAGCAGGTATTCCCTATTTGCCAGTCTCCTTATTCACAGGATTTTTTATTAAACATTCAGCATCAGCGGCAGTACTTCAACCGATGTTTGTGTTTATCTGTGCAAATTCAGTTCTGAGAATAATCCATTGCTCCCGATGCCATCTCTATTGTTCAGTCATCAAAAAAACATTTTTTCAGTGACTTTTCCTGCCTTAAACCTCATTGCCAGTTTTCTATTCTGTTACATTTCTTTGTTGCCACAAAGAGGAAACTGGACTAAGAGCAAATTGGCTGCAAGCCAAATTTCACACCAGCTTTCTGTATCCTCAGCATCCAATATGCCTAATTGTGCCATCAGTGCACAAGAATAAAATGTCTATCACATAAGCAGCTTTGGACATCTGAAATCAATTATTTTTTAAGTGTAGTTACCTAGGGAAATGCAGCAACCATTTTGTCCACTGCAAGATCCCAGAAGGGGTAAATAAATAAATGATCATTAAGCTTTCTGGTGGTGTTGGTTAAGGAAGAAATATTAGCCAAGACACTTTC
Organism: Scyliorhinus canicula; assembly: GCF_902713615.1. Taxonomy (NCBI): domain Eukaryota; kingdom Metazoa; phylum Chordata; class Chondrichthyes; order Carcharhiniformes; family Scyliorhinidae; genus Scyliorhinus; species Scyliorhinus canicula. Next base: position 43,548,943 of record NC_052147.1, on the reverse strand, counting down.
AATAATGAACTTTTACTGCCACCCAAACCACCACAAAAGACAGAACTATTGTGTTAAATGCTGAAAGACAGCACCTCCCACAAATCAATGCAACACTGTCAGCATTGCACTGTGTCAGTCCTGAGACTGGGACATGTTTCGACTACTTACCGTTTCAACTCATCATCTTGCTCTCATGCTCACATTTCTGTCCTTGGTCTGTTACAATGTTCCAGTGAAGCCCAATGCAAGCTGGCAGAACAGCACCTCATTTTCCGATTAGGCACTTGACAGCTTGTGGACTCGACATTGAGTTCAACAACTTCAAACCATGAACTCTGCCAACCCTGCTGAATTTTCCAGAATTTTCAGTCTTTATTGCAAATTTCCCTGTTTTTTATTGCAATGGCTGATATGTCACTGCCCAGTGAACAAGAATTTTAAGGCTGTGCAGAGACTATGGGCTCAATTCTCCAGCCTTGTTACACTTTCGCTCCAGCGAAACGAGGTCAGTGAATAGCGGGAGAGGCAGAAATCGAGAATTTCACCGGGCGCAGGTGTTGGTGGTGTTGGTTAAGGAAGAAATATTAGCCAAGACACTTTGGGAGGAGGTGTTAAATGGGGAAATGGAGGATCCCATGGTAGGAGCCATTGCTGTTTGTCAATCTAGCACCCACTCCAAATTCCTTCCAGATATTGAATGCTATCTCAGGGACATTGGACACAGAATTTGTCCGAGTGGTGCTGCTGCTAGGCCGGGCGGCCAGACGCTGGAGATGGTGGCAACAGCAGCATCTGCAGATGCTCAAGGCAGCAGCCCATGTGCTGGAACCTGCCCCTAACCCTGAGGCCCCGGCTACCCCTCAGGCCAGGATGTGACCCAGAGGGGGAGGTCCGCGACGGCCCAGGGTGCACAGGCATCACTGGTCGTTTGAACAGATGTTAGACATCACGTGTTGCAGGAGGCTCTGTTTCAATAAGGAGGTGGTGCAACACCTGTGCCATGTCCTCACAGACGTGGTACTACATGGAGGAGGAGGACACCTGCTCCTGGTGGCCATCAAGATCACCGGAGCTCTGAACATTTATGCCTCAGGATTCTTCCAGGGCTTATATGGGGACCTACCTGTGTGGTATCTGACAGGCCACAGCCCACAGGTACATCCGACAGGTCAATGATGCCCTGTATGCCTGGGCAGTAAACTATATCATCTTTGATGTGGACCAAGCCCAGCAAGATGCTCCGGAAGCAGGTTTCTCCACCATCACCAGGATCACCCACCATGACCGGGATAATGCACGTGTGTGTCCGCTTCCTGGAGAGTGTGTACGACAGCTACATCCTGGGGCAGTCGGTCATCCCCGACCTCTCTGAGGAGCACCCTAGGATCAGCGGCTGACTCTTGGGGGATAAGGGGTACCCACTGAGGACCTGGCTAATGACGCCACTATGGATACCAGTGACGGAAGCGGTGACCCGGTACAACAAGGCCCATGCGGTCACCCGGGCTGTGATTGAGTGCTGCATCGGACTCCTCAAGAGTACACCACCCAGAGGGGCACCTGCTTTGTGGTGGTCTACTGTGCCCCCCACAACCTCACATAGCAGCGTGGCGACGTGCTGGAGGTTGGTGATGAGGAACATGTGGCCACCTCCGGGGAAGAGAAGGGAGAATGAGGATGATGAGGTGGTGGAGGACCAGCCAGAGGCTGCAGGACAGGCGGCAGCAGTGAGAGTGTGGCAAGCCCGGAGGACCAGGGAGGCCCTCACACATGTCCGATTCATTTAGGATGTGGCCTGGTCCGTCACCCTACCTCTCAGGGTATGTATCACATCACTCCAGGGTGCTGGGACTGCTGAGGGCAGGGGGATAATGATAACCCGCAGAGAGCTGAACACCAGTATTCCACAATCTATGCCATTGTCGGACCACTGCCTGTCTGCTGAGTGCTCGCTCACACCCATCACCTGCATGCGGTGTGCAAGGGGGGGGGGGGGGGGGGGGGGGGGAATATGTGCCTGGAGAGATGGGCCAAGTTTGGAGGTCGGCCCTCATTGTGGAAGCAAGTGACAGAGTCATCATACTAGTTGTGCACAAAGGTGTTTATAATGTGTAATACAATTCCCAACTCTCCTGGTGGTGCCACCCCCCACTCCTCACCCCCTACATACCTCCGCCATCCCTCCGTCCCCCCTCCCCCAATGCCCTCAATGATCCTTGATGTGCTTGGCCTTCTAAGCGTTACCACTATATCTAGGTGTCTCCCAGGATGCACATCAGAGGTGGTGGCAGCCAGCTGCTTACCTCGTTGCTGGTCTTCAATGCCTTTGGCGGACGTCCTCTGCTCTGGGGCCAGAGGGCCCCTGTGCACTTGTCAACGGCACATGCACATCCGTGCCACCTTGTCCCATTTGCTGGTTGCAAGACACGGCCTCATCAGAGGGGTGGAACTCAGGGGAGTTGATGAGCACTCCATGGGACAGGTCCAGGTTGGCACTCAGTGCCCTCTCCTCCCATAGGGCCCTGGGATTCATCTTGGGATGGAGGGGCAGCTGGTTCGAGCCCCGGCTGCCCCCGCATCATCTGGCTCTGCCAGCCCTGGTGGTTCCTCATGGTCCACACTATGGTGTCAACGCCCTCAGTGATGTTCATTAGTTACGGGGACATGCTTTGCAGTGCCTCGGCAATGCCCACCTGTGACTGGGACAAGCCCCGCAGCACCTCAGCCATTCCCATCTGAGAGCGGGACATATCCTCCAGAGCCTCATCAAGGTCAGTCTGGTACTGGGTGACATCGCCCAGTGAGGAAGAAATTCTGCCGAGATCCTCAGCCAAGGCTGTCACCGACTGCGCGTGGCCCTGGACACGTTCACTAATGGTGCCAACATCATGCACCAGGCTCTCCACTGCGGTCACCACCCTAGCAGTGTTGGCCTCAGTGCCACGCATTGCCGGCGACATCTCCTGGGGCCGTAGCCTCTGGGACTTCTCCAAGTGGCTATGGATCTGGAATGTCACTGACATCTCCCTCTGAATATCCCGGCCACTCCCCAAGGTCTCCATAAGCTCTGGGTAACCATATTCCACAGGCTCAGCATTAGGCTGGGACTCAGCTAGGTCCTGGGATCCAGCAGACCTCCGACTGCTGTCTAGCCTGGGGTTCCTGCCTCCACCTGATGTGTATCAGCAGCTGTGTGGTGCTCACCAGATTGTGCCCCAGAAGCCTGACCACTAACATTTCACATCGAGGTGTGTGTATCTGCGCTGGTGGAGGGTGAGAATGCAGCTGTGATGCGACTATCACGGTGGGATCCTCGGAGTCTTCCTCTGATGTGGTCTCCTGGGAGGCTGGAGATGGTGTCCCCGGAATGGGCTGGCGCCATCGGATGGAGGACAGGTGGGATGAACCAGTCAGTCAGAAAGGCAATAACAAGTCATGTTTGACAGGACCCCTGGGTAGGGCCAGGTAGTTCCTCACCTCTGCGGATTCTGCCAGACTACATGTGGGTGACTGCTCCGTCCTCGGCCACACCGGTCACCTCGAGGGCACGCTCCTCGAAGGAGGTGAGGATTCTGATTTCTGACACCCCTTCTCCAGTTTGGACTCTCTCCTGGTGATTATGGAAAAGCTTTTCCTGAGGAGACACAGAGAGGGCATCGTTAGCCTCACGCATGGTTCACAGTGGTGGGTTGAGCGGGGGGGTGTGAAGGGAGGGTGGGGGGGTTGAAGGGGGAGGGGTGGAGGAAGGGTTGGAGGTAGCATGGAGAGTTGGGGGTGGATGCTCCCGTGGCGACGGGGGTGGGGGGGGCAGGTCCCAGAGGGGGCATTGGTATCTACTTACTTGTGCTGCCTGGTATAGGTCATTGACCTTCTTCCTGCACTGGAGGCTAGTCCTCCTGGTAACACTCCTGATGCTCACAGGTGCCGCCACCTCTTCCCGGACTGCAGTGGCTGCTCTATGGCCAACCCTCCTGGACTCTTGCGAGAACAGGACATCCCTCCTGGTCTCCATGGCGTCTAGCAGCCTCTCCAGGTCAGCGTCCCCAAATCTTTGGGCTGGTCTCCTCGGTGCCATTGTTGCGAGCTGGCTGGGGTTGGATGAGCAAGTGCAGCTTAAGTACTGCTTGACCTTGTTAGTGGGGGGCCTGGCGATCATGGTGCTGGCGAATTGGCTGGTGAGCCGTCATTTGCGGCGAGAAGCCCTTGAGGACTCGTTAAGTGGACCAATTAATGTTGAATAGCGTTGCTGACCTGGCTGGGCCGAGCGCCGGGAAGCTCGCAGCAATTCCCGCTCGCTACACACTTAGAAATCTTTCCAGAGAATCGCGCCGATAATTTATTTGAAGATTGAACAAGACTTCTTCACGAACCTGTGGTCCTGGACAAACTTTCGTTCTTCTGCCTGTCTGTTAGAGAAGTTATAGCAGGCATCCAGAGGAAGAAGGCGATGGAACCATCAATTCACCAGACACGTGTTTCCGATATGAATCTAGGCTTTAATCGATTTACTTCAGAGCCAGCCTGTTAGCCGTTGATGAACTCTTAGTGAACTCAGGCTGACTCTGGACAAGGGTATTTATACAGCTACACTAGGGGGAGGAGTTGTGGGCGGAGCTAAGGGTGGAGCCCAGTACAAGTTCCTGAGTACTCCCAGAGCTACTCCCCCTAGTGGTAGGATAGCACTACTGCGCTTACAAAGACAGTGTGAATTATCATATATACATATCTATATTACATTCACCACATTCACCCCCTGCAAAAAAAATCAAGTCCGGCGGGGGGTGGTGGCCTACAACGTCAGCCTGTCCGGTGGTCGAATTGTCCGTTGTGATCTGCGGAGCACCGGGGTTGCAGCCTCTTGCGGTGTCTGGATGGGTGTTGTGTGCTGGGGTACGATGGCGGACTCCAGGGAGGGTTGTATCCGAGCTTCATACTCTCCTGGTTCGACTGGGGACTGGGGGCGCTGGGAGCTGGCCGGAGCGGGGGCGCGGAACTGGTGGAGCAAGCTCGTGGGCTCGGGAGCGCAAGGTGTGTAGGGTGAGAGGTCCTTCTCTGGGGGTAGAGGGGGCGCTGGATCCGGCGGGTGCCAGATCCCGGAGGGATACTGTGTCCTGACGGCTGTCAGGGAACTCGACGAATACGTACTGGGGGTTGGAGTGGAGCAGGCGCACCTTTTCAACAAGGGGGTCGGTTTTGTGCGCCCTGACGTGTTTACTCAGAAGTACGGGGCCCGGCGTCCTCAGCCATGCCGGAAGTGAGACCCCCGTGGTAGTGCCCCTGGAAAAAATGAAGAGCCTCTCGTGAGGGGTCTGGTTGGTCGCCGTGCACAAAAGGAACCTAATAGCATGAAGCGCGTCTGGGAAGACTTCCTGCCACTGAGAGACTTGGAGGTTTCTAGACCGGAGGGTCAGTAGGACGGTCTTCCAGACCGTCGCGTTCTCCCTCTCCACCTGCCCGTTCCCCCTGGGGTTGTAGCTGGTAGCCCTGCTCGAGGCAATGCCCTTGTCGAGCAGGTACTGACGCAGCTCATCGCTCATGAAGGACGAACCCCGGTCGCTATGTACTTAGCTGGGGAAACCAAACAGGGTGAAGATGCTATGCAGGGCCCTAATGACTGTGTGGGAGGTCATGTCGGGGCACGGGATAGCGAATGGGAAACGGGAGAACTCGTCTACGACGTTTAAAAAGTAAACGTTCTTGTTAGTTGAGGGGAGTGGCCCTTTGAAATCAATCGCGAGGCGTTCAAAGGACCTAGAAGCCTTGACCAGGTGGGCCTTGTCTGGTCTATGGAAGTGCGGTTTGCACTCCGCACAGATCGGGCAGTCCCTGGTGACCGCTTTTACCTCCTCGTTGGAGAAAGGCAGGTTTCGGGCCCTGATGTAGTGGGCGAGCCGGGTGACCCCCGGGTGGCAGAGGTCATTGTGGATGACTTTCAATCGGTCAATATGCGCACTGGCGCATGTCCCGCGGGATAGGGCATCCAGAGGCTCGTTGAGCTTCCCGGGTCGATACTTAATGTCGTAATTGTAGGTGGAGAGTTCACTCCTCCACCTCAGAATTTTGTCGTTTTTAATTTTGCCCCTTTGCGAGTTGTCGAACATGAAGGCAACCGATCTTTGGTCGGTGATGAGGGTGAACCTCCTACCTGCGAGGTCGTGCCTCCAGTAACGGATAGCCTCCACAATGGCTTGTGCTTCTTTCTCGACTGAGGAGTGTCGGAGTTCTGAAGCAGGGAGAGTACGGGAGAAAAATGCGACTGTACTCCCTGCCTGATTTAAAGTGGCTGCAAGAGCTACCTCTGAGGCGTCGCTCTCTACCTGAAATGGAGTGGATTCATCCACCGCCCGCATGACCGCTTTGGCGATGTCCTCTTTGATGCCGTTGAAGGCCTGGCGTGCCTCGGCTGACAGGGGAAATTGTGTGGCCCGAAAGAGTGGGCGGGCTTTGTCCGCATATTGAGGGACCCACTGGACGTAGTAGGAAAAAAATCCCAAGCACCGTTTGAGGGCCTTGGGTATATGAGGGGGAGGGCCGATTCCATAATCGATCTTTACTCCCTCTTAGAGGCGCATACGGTCCGGGTCGGGGCCCAGGACTCCGTTTTCCACGACATAGCCGAGGATGGCTAGTCTGGTTGTGCGGAAAACGCATTTCTCCTTGTTGTACGTGAGATTCAGTTTCTGTGCCGTCTGGAGAAAACGGTGGAGATTGGCGTCGTGGTCCTGCTGGTCATAGCCGCAGATGGTGACATTGTCCAAGTACAGAAACGTGGCCCGCAGCCCGTACTGGTCCACCATTCGGTCCATTGCCCGTTGGAACACCGAGACCCCATTAGTGATGTCGAAAGGGACCCGGAGGAAATGGAAGAGGCGGCCATCGGCCTCGAATGCCATGTAGTGGCGATCCTCCGGGCGGATTGGGAGCTGGTGGTATGCAGACTTCAGATCCACCGTGGAAAAGAGCCGGTACTGGGCGATCTGGTTTACCATGTCTGCAATCCTGGGGAGGGGATACGCGTCGAGGAGCGTAAATCTATTTATGGTCTGACTATAGTCGACAACCATGCGGAATTTTTCCCCGGTCTTAACGACCACCACCTGAGATCTCCAGGGACTATTGCTGGTCTCTATAACCCCCTCACTGAGAAGCCTTCGGACCTCTGATCTGATAAATACCCTATCCTGCAGGCTGTATCGCCTGCTACGAGTGGCTACGGGTTTACGGTCCTTTGTGAGATTGGCGAAGAGAGGAGGGGGGGTATTCGCAGCGTAGCGAGGCTCCAGATTGTGAGTGGGGGCAGGGGCCCTCCGAAGCTGAGGGTGAGGCTCTTGAGGTTGCATTGGAAGTCTAAGCCTAGTAAGAGTGGCACGCAGAGTTCGGGCAAAATGTAGAGTTTAAATTTCGAGTAGCTAGCGCCTCGGATTGTGAGTGTCGCGGCGGTGCGACCCTGGATCTGGACTGAATGGGAGCCCGAAGCGAGCGAGATAGTTTGCTGCACGGGGAAAACAGGGAGCGAACAGCGTCTTACCAGGTCTGGATGTATGAAGCTCTCCGTGCTCCCGGATTCGAAGAGGCATGGCGTTTTGTACCCGTTGATATGGACCTCTGCCATCGTGTTTCGTAGATTCTTTGGTCGTGATTGGTCCAGGGTGACCGCGCTGAGTTGCGGGTAGTCGGCGGCTTGATCAGCTGTGCTGGAGTGACCCCGTGATGACTGCCCTCTGAGTTCATAGTCGAATTCGAATTCTTCCGCAGAGTTGTCCAAGCGCGGAGATGCCGGTTGGGCCCGTGGATCGCACGTGGCGGGCAGCGAGGAAGATGGCGTCCATGATGGCGGCCCCCATGAGTCACACGTGGCCGGCCACGTGGTGGAGGTTTTCCAAGATGGCGGCCCCCATGGATCGCACGTGGCTGGAGGGGGCGGAATCAGGGCATAGGCCGCAGCGTTTCGGGCCCCGCGGGCCTGCGAGTGAGGGGAGCAATTACTTCGAGTCGCTGGGGAGTTGGAAGCTGGGGCCCTTTTAGCGAGGCACACTCTTGCGTAATGGCCTTTTCGCCCGCAGCTGCTGCAGGTCGCGTTGCGGGCCGGGCAGTGCTGCCGCGGGTGCTGATTCTGGCCGCAGAAATGGCAGGGTGGAGCAGTGCAGTGGCTGGCTGGAGCAGCATAGTGGTTGGCTGGGGCAGCATGGTGGCTGGGCGGCCGTGTAGCACAGGCCTGGGGGAGTCGCTGGTCAGGGGCCCATGATTGGGTCACGGGGAACGAGTTAAGGCTGCGGAAGGAGACCTCCATCGTGGTAGCAGCTTCCACAGTCGTTTCTAAGTCCTGGGCCTCCTTTTCCAGCAGTCGTTGGCGCACATAGTTAGACATGAGGCCCGCTACAAAAACATCGCGTACCGCCAGTTCCCTCTGTTCAGTCGCGGTAACCGCTTGGTAATTACAGTCATTGGACAAATTATTGAGTTCCCTTAGAAATTCGGCGAGTGATTCTGCAGGCCGCTGGCGGCGACTTGTGAACACATGGCGAGCGTAAACTTCATTAATAGGCCTTACATAAATTTTATCGAGAACTGCTAGCACCGCAGTATATGAACTGGCCGAGTTTAGTTGCGTAGAGATTCTGTGGCTCACCCTCGCGTGCAGTCGACTTAACTTCTGATCCTCTGTCGTTTCGGCTGTGCTCGCTTCTGCCAGGTAGGCCTTGAAGCACCGGATCCAGTGGGAGAAGATTTCTTTAGCCTCTGCATCCTGCGGGTCGAGTTCCAGGCGTCCAGGCTTGAGGGCCGATTCCATAATCGATCTTTACTGTTCTTAAGTCGATTAAATTGATGGAACCATCAATTCACCAGACACGTGTTTCCGATATGAATCTAGGCTTTAATCGACTTACTTCAGAGCCAGCCTGTTAGCCGTTGATGAACTCTTAGTGAACTCAGTCTGGCTCTGGACAAGGGTATTTATACAGCTGCAATAGGGGGAGGAGTTGTGGGCGGAGCCAAGGGTGGAGCCCAGTACAAGTTCCTGAGTACTCCCAGAGGTACTCCCCCTAGTGGTAGGATAGCGCTACTGCGCTTACAAAGACTGTGAATTATCATATATACATATCTATATTACATTCACCACAGAAGGGCTGCATATTTTTGCAGTAGTTAAGAATTATGTTAAGTCAACCTTTGAAATTACTTAATTACTTAAAGGCATTTGATAGATAAAATCTATTGTACAGTTAATAGGATGTGCTCTGGAAGAAAAAGTAAAACCAAAATAAAGCTGAAGATCAATACAACAATTATGTGGATACTCTTTGTGATAGAAAAGCATATGCTATTGAAGTAAATGTTTTTCCTTCAGTGCTATCTTCCTTTTAAGACATTTACCAACTTTAACTAATACATTTAGAACAAATTGCTTTGGAATCAATGGAACAATCCTATTGAAGCAAATATTGCTTTCTGGTAGGTCACTATAAAGTACGTAGTAACGCTATCAGCAATCTCTTTTACCTCATTTGGCCTTGTCACAAAGTCAAGACAAATGTTAAACAAGTTACAGCCAGAACAGGTCAGTAAAATGCCTTCTACTCCATTTGAAAGCAAAAAAGATTGATACATTATCATATATTTTATGTACTTCGATAAATATTCTAAGCTGTAAGCTTTGAAGCAATGGTCTGCAACTTTTGGCAAAATAATTGTATTCACCTTTTAGAAGAAGACATGATTTCTATTTGTTCTTCTGTCTTTCTGATACTATTATCACATGGTGTTTTTTGGCATTCCAGCGAGAGGAACAGGAAATGTTTTAAATCAACAAGAGTTGGCTGACCCATTGTTTACTAGTTTCTGTAATATTTGATCATGCCATTGAAAGAAGTACTAAAACAAAATGATCTGTTCTCTAGAGATCAATAGGTGAAAAAAATGAAGAATTTTCCAAACAATCTGCTGAAAACATCCAAATTGTGCAGTTGTGAAATAAAATGTGGATTTAGTCTATCTGAATCTGTTTGAGTGCCTTGTATGTGGAATGGATAGTCGGCAATGAATTACAGTCATGCTGGAGTCCTAGGTTAGTTTGGCACCAATGTCCGAATGAGTGCACAATAATAAATTTGCTTGAATTTCCAAATATCTATTCCCAGATGAAAATGTATTACAGTTATGTTGGATTAAGTATCCAGATGCTTTGGGCGTGATTTAATGGCCATTTTGCGCGAAGCAAGAGCACAACGAGGCCATTAGGTCACGGGACAAGCCAAAAACAAGGTGAGTAGCCATCTTCGCTCCCAGACAATGAGCCCAGGGAAACTGAGGTTGCTGTCCTGGAGCTTGAGGGGGAGCCCCCAGGGGACCGGTCTCGGTTGGTGTGTCCCGCCATCGGTGGTGGGGGGTGTATGGAGCTAGGAGGGTACCCGCCAATGGCCAGGGTTGGGGCGGGGGGGAGATGAATGTCTTGTGTTCACTTTCCGGGGGCAACGCCAGCCACTGCCTGTCTGCTCCACAGACCACCCACAACTTCCACTAACTGCGGTGGCCTTTGGCGGCTTAAGTTTACTGTTAGTGATATACATAAATGATCTGGACGAAGGTATAGGTGGTCTGATTAGCAAGTTCGCAGATGACACTAAGATTGGTGGAGTTGCAGATAGCGAGGGGGACTGTCAGAGAATACAGCAAAATATAGATAGATTGGAGAGTTGGGCAGAGAAATGGCAGATGGAGTTCAATACAGGCAAATGCGAGGTGATGCACTTTGGAAGATCCAATTCAAGAGCAGACTATATGGTCAATGGAAGAGTCCTGGGGAAAATTGATGTAAAGAGAGATCTGGGAGTTCAGGTCCTGAAGGTGGCAACGCAGGTCGATAAAGTGGTCAAGAAGGCATACAGCATGCTTGACTTCATCAGACAGGGTATTGTGTACAAGAGTCGGCAGGTCACGTTACAGTTGTATAGAACTTTGGTTAGGCCACATTTGGAATATTGCGTGCAGTTCTGGTCGCCACATTACCAGAAGGATGTGGATGCTTTAGAGAGGGTGCAGAGGAGGTTCACCAGGATGTTGCCTGGTAAAGAGGGTGCTAGCTATGAAGAAAGGTTGAGTAGATTAGGATTGTTTTCGTTGGAAAGATGGAGGTTGAGGGGAGACCTGATTGAGGTCTACAAAATTATCAGAGGTATGGACAGGGTGGATAGCAACAAGCTTTTTCCAAGAGTGGGGGTGTCAATTACAAGGGGTCACAATTTCAAGGTGAGAGGGGGAAAGTTTAAGGGAGATGTGTGTGGAAAGTATTTTACGCAGAGGGTGGTGGGTGCCTGGAACGCTTTGCCAGCAGAGGTGGTAGAGGCAGGCACGATAGCATCAATTAAGATACATCTAGACAGATATATGAATGGGCGGGGAACAGAGGGAAGTAGATCCTTGGAAAATAGGTGACAGGTTTAGATAAAGGATCTGGATCGGCGCAGGCTGGGAGGGCCGAAGGGCCTGTTCCTGTTCTGTAATTTTCTTTGTCTTTGTTCTTTGTTAGTTGGGAATTGGCAATCGTAGTTATAGTGGTGACTGCCTCGCCGAGCCAAGCATCGGGATGCTCCCTGCAGCTCCCGCTCATTACCACACTGAGAACCCTTTCCATTAAATCGCACGCTCGGTGTCACTTGTGGCGGGTTTTGCTGGGGGTTTCCCGCTGGCTCAACTGACGAGTTACCCACCGCTATCTAATGACACTTAGTCACTTTTTTGGGCCCTGGGGAGTTCATCATCGGTTTAGCCAACACTTGGAATTATTTTCATCACTGGTGAACTGAATTCAGAGATCGTGCCACCATTTTGAAAGAGTGCCCTGATCTCTAAGTGAGCGTGTGAGTCACCCCCATGGGCAATTTCATCCCCCACACACATGGGCAGTACCACACCCCATTCCAAGTGATGACTCCCTACTATGTGGTCCCTGTGGGCACCCCTCTTCAGGCACCCGCTCACCCCCTTTCAGGCACCCCCCTTCCAGGACCCCACCCTTCAACCCCCAACCTCCCAAAGGTCCCTACGTATCTACTGTGCAGCCTCCCCCCCCCCCCCCCCCCCCCCCCCACTGATGTGTTGGGCAAGCTGGGTCTATGTGGACTGCATTTGATGCAGTGTAGAGAGAGATAGGCTTCCAACACTTGATGAGATGCAACACGATTTTATTGAACATTTGACTATAATACATGCTTAACTGTGGGTTGACACTATGCTGAATTGACTGGAGACCTGAGGCTAGCCTGACCAGACTAACTGACTACCACATGGTCTTTGTACTAGTTGCTGCTCACGAGCTCTGACTGTCTCAGAGGCTGGATCCCAAGAGAGCGGGAAAACTGGTGCCCTCTGGCTTTATAGTGGTCGTGTCCTGTCTGGTGATTGGCTGCTGTGTTCTGTGTGCTCACTGGTCATCCTGTGTGTCAATCACTACCTGTCTGCACTCCATCATATACATGGATGTATATTATGACACCCACCATATCCCTCTCCACCCTCCTTTCATGGGCATGGCCCCCTCAGGCCTTGACCCTCAGCAGTGCCATTCTGTCACCACCATCCTGGCACCCCGTGAGTGCGCCTGCTGGCTTGGAAGTGTCACCCGGTCACCTTGGCAGTGCCAGGGTGACAGTGCCAAGGTGCCAGCTAGGCAGTGCCAATGTTCCCGTGCTCCAGGGGGAGGACTAAGAGGCCGCTATGCACACTATCCCTGCCCATCCAGGGGCCTCTGATGACCTGAGAGCCCCCCAGGTGCCGTTCCGCCTGGTTGACGAATGTGTGGACCAGCACTGAACAGCGCCCGACTGAAGCCTCCCTGGGGAGCGTGAGCGTGAGCGTGGCCTGGTCCCGTCCATTGTGGGCTGGATTCCTGTTACGCTGCCTCCCGGGACTTGAGTAGACCCTGCGAGGCATTGTGGCTGCCAGGAAGCCCGCAGGAGGCTTCGCCCGGCATCTGCCACCCACATTGTGCTGCCGGTCGCGCATGATGTGGCCGGTAGATTGCGTCCCACATTAACCTTCCTGCTCAACACAAAAAACTTTGGGGGAAATATGAATGCAAAAATGTATTTTTAGGTGGATGGCCAACTGTTTTTTGCAGGTGACAGTGACATACTCCCAATGCACTGCATGTGCTACATAACTGGAGTCTCTAAAAAAATATTTTATTCTACATATATTCTGTTGCTTTATCAAATTAAAATGCAGCATAAAATTGGGTCCTGATCATTGCACAGAAGTCGCAAAAAATTAAATGCAATTGCTCTGAAATTACCTGAACCACAATTCCAGTGAGAGATTGGTGGATCCCAATTGCACCAGGTCTTCCTTCTGGGTGATTCCAGGGTTCATTGTAAAGGCTGGAATTTCTTCATGTCCCTCATAAGAACATAAGAACATAAGAACTAGGAGCAGGAGTAGGCCATCTGGCCCCTCGAGCCTGCTCCGCCATTCAATTAGATCATGGCTGATCTTTTGTGGACTCAGCTCCACTTTCCAGCCCGAACACCATAACCCTTAATCCCTTTATTCTTCAAAAAACTATCTATCTTTACCTTAAAAACATTTAATGAAGGAGCCTCAACTGCTTCACTGGGCAAGGAATTCCATAGATTCACAACCCTTTGTGTGAAGAAGTTCCTCCTAAACTCAGTCCTAAATCTACTTCCCCTTATTTTGAGGCTATGTCCCCTAGTTCTGCTGTCACCCGCCAGTGGAAACAACCTGCCCGCATCTATCCTATCTATTCCCTTCATAATTTTAAATGTTTCTATAAGATCCCCCCTCATCCTTCTAAATTCCAACGAGTACAGTCCCAGTCTACTCAACCTCTCCTCGTAATCCAACCCCTTCAGCTCTGGTATTAACCTAGTGAATCTCCTCTGCACACCCTCCAGCGCCAGTACGTCCTTTCTCAAGTAAGGAGACCAAAACTGAACACAATACTCCAGGTGTGGCCGCACTAACACCTTATACAATTGCAACATAACCTCCCTAGTCTTAAACTCCATCCCTCTAGCAATGAAGGACAAAATTCCATTTGCCTTCTTAATCACCTGTTGCACTTGTAAACCAACCTTCTGTGACTCATGCACTAGCACACCCAAGTCTCTCTGAACAGCGGCATGCTTTAATATTTTATCGTTTAAATAATAATCCCGTTTGCTGTTATTCCTACCAAAATGGATAACCTCACATTTGTCAACATTGTATTCCATCTGCCAGACCCTAGCCCATTCACTTAACCTATCCAAATCCCTCTGCAGACTTCCAGTATCCTCTGCACTTTTCGCTTTACCACTCATCTTAGTGTCATCTGCAAACTTGGACACATTGCCCTTGGTCCCCAACTCCAAATCATCTATGTAAATTGTGAACAATTGTGGGCCCAACACGGATCCCTGAGGGACACCACTAGCTACTGATTGCCAACCAGAGAAACACCCATTTATCCCAACTCTTTGCTTTCTATTAATTAACCAATCCTCTATCCATGCTACTACTTTACCCTTAATGCCATGCACCTTTATAAGGCTGTATAAGGCTTATAAGGCTGTAGTGCTGAAGACTTGTGCTCCAGAAGTAGCCACACATCTAGCCTTGCTGTTTCCGTACAGCTACAATATTAGCATTCCCCACATAACAATGTGGAAAATTGCCCAGTTACATCCCATCCACAAAATGCAAGACATGTCCAATCTGATCAATCACTACCACATTAGTCCACTTTCAACAGAACAGTAGAAGGGTTCATTGTCAGTATTATCAAATGGCATTTGTTCACCAATAACCAAATTCAAAAGAGCTGAATTCCATAGGTGAAGTGAGAGTGACTGCACTTGACATCAAGACAGCATTTGACTCAACATAGAATTTACAGTGCAGAAGGAGGCCATTCGGCCCATCGAGTCTGCATCGGCTCTTGGAAAGAGCACCCTACCCAAGGTTAACACCTCCACCCTATCTCCATAACCCAGCAACCCTACCCAACACTAAGGGCAATTTTGACACTAAGGGCAATTTATCATGGCCAATCCACCTAACCTGCACATCTTTGGACTGTGGGAGGAAACCGGAGCACCCGGAGGAAACCCACGCACACACGGGGAGGATGTGCAGACTCCACACAGACTCCACATCAAGGGAAATTGAAGTCAAATGATATCATTGGTACAAAGTAAAATAACTCTAGGTGTTGGGCACAACCATCTCAGCCCCAGATATCATTGCATAAATTTCATAGGGTTTCTTAAATTCCTTAAGGTCAGTTCGCAGATGACTGCAGAGCTCAGTTCCATCCACTACTCCTCCGATAATGAAATAGTTTGTGCCCACATGCGACAAAACCTGGACAACTTTCAGCCTTGGGTTAATAAGTGGCAAACAACATTCTCACTATGCAAGTGGAAAGCAATGGCCTTCTCCAACAAGAAAAATATCTGTCTCCCCTTGATGTTCATTATAATCGCTGCATTCCCCCCCCCCCCCCCCCCCCCCCCCCAATCAACATCGCAGGGGCTGCCGTCAACCAGAAACTTTACTGGGCTAGCAATATAAATACTATGACTACAAAGCAGGTCAGAGGATGGGGTCAGCACGGTGGCGCAATGGTTAGCACTGCTGCATCAGCGCCGAGATCCCAGGTTCGATCCCGGCCCTGGGTCACTGTCTGTGTGGAGTTTGCACATTTCTCCCCATGTCTGCATAGGTCTCGCCCCCACAACCCAAAGATGTGCAGGATATGTGGATTGACCATGCTAAATTGCCCCTTAATTTTAAAGAAACTGGTCAGAGGTCTGATGTACTGCAGTGAGTGCTCCATACTCCCCAAAGCCTTTCCAACTGGTCAGGAGTATAATGGATACTTTTATATTTCTTTGTTGCCACCAAGAGAAAAGATATGGAGGTGCCCACACTCTGGATTCTGGTAAAACATGATGAGATGTTTATTAACGGTGTCACTCATACAATCAAAGATGGTGATCTGCTCAAAGCCCACGCAAACACTCGGCTGACATCACTGCACATCACCTGATGCTAAATCAGCAGGAATGCATTTTCTGATACATATCCCCCCTCCAACTTTACTTCATTAGTGCAACAGCAACAATTAATATTTATATAACAGATCCACTTTGCATTATTTCTAAACATCTATTCCTTTTCGGTAAGATTTGGCATTCTTGAACTTGGTTACTTGAGAACTTCGAGTGTCCTCGTTCCTTTCTGTGGATGGTACTTCTTGAGTAGTTATTTCAGCATCTGTCACTGTACGTATTGAAAAGTCCACCAAAACAGAATCTGAACTCGTTACTGTGGTGAATGTACTTCATGTAATTCACACTGTATAGTATTGTGTCCTTGTGGGCTCTGTCTGTGAGCCATTGCGCGGCTCTGCCCACAGGGGGAGATGAGGAGTTTGTACAGGGCTCCACCCATGGCTCTGCCCATGGCCACTCCCACTACCGGAAGTATAAAGTGCTGCAGCCTTGTGAGCCTGCCCTCAGTTCTTCTGGTCGCAGGCAGGCTCAGTTGTAAGTCTATTAAAACCACAGTTTACTTCCTATCGTGTCTCGAGTGAATTGATGGTCACATCAGTTACTATATCTGGTCTTTGTTCCAAAGTATTGCTCTCTAGATATTCAAGGGTAGAACCTCTTGAGAATTATCTGCGAATCACTTTGTGAAGCAAGATGTCGTTAAACTCTTTCTATCAATATCCAACTGTACGGTGTATGATATGGAACCTGGCTTTTCTAGGATCACAGCTGGTACGCATTTCTCATTTGTGGTGTAGCTCCGAGCTAACATTCTCCCTCCCTGGTTGAATACTCGCTTGTTAGAGTTTTACTGCCTCCTATAAATTTGCACTTGTTGTTATCGCTTGATAATCTCTAAGTATCGGGTGGAGTTAACAAAAAAAATGTGTTTGGAATTTCCTCATGAACAACAGCATTGCCGGTTAACTCCCCTTGGTAGCATGTACTATGTTCTGGTAAGACATTAGGAATTTGTTTACTCTTCTTGACAATGACCCATGTCCTTCGACAGTTTGATAGAATGTTTTAACGATTGTGCAAAACTTTTGGCCAATCCATTCGCTGCTGGATGACGCAGGCTTGATATGGTGTATATCAATTGGCAGATTATGTGTCCTGGTGCAATTCTCCAGGTCCTCCTCCTTCTCCTTTAACCACATTTGTGTCTCCTGCATCACACCCATCTCGGCCACCAATGAGGCGAGCTGTTGCTTGTGCTCCCCTACCTCCCCCACTGTCTCCTCCACTCTCTGAATCGCCTGGCCTTGGGTCTCCAGCCTCTGCTCCATGTGGTCACTTCCCACTTCCAGCAGCTCTACCTCCCTGGTTAGGTCCTCCTGGGCTTCCCTCCTCTGTTGGCAGAATGTCTCATTCAAGAAGTCCACCAGTTGCTCCGTCGACCACTGGATGGGCAAGACAGGCCCTTTACCCTCCGCCATCTTGACCTGTGGTGCATGAAGATTCTCCTGCCCCAACTGCTCCCTTACTTTCGACCCACTTCTGGTCTTTAGATCCATCCACCAACCACGCCGCAGAAGTCTCGATTTCTTCAATCACTCCTCCATCCTTTTTCATCAAAACTTCCACCCTACAAAAGGGGAAAAGGTCTGAACAATCTGCCTGAGTGGAAGCTGCCAAATGTACAACCACTCACTCCATGGCCACCACAGGAAGCCTCTGGCCTTCACTTCATCCACTGAAGCCTGCTCTTCCCCCATAATCCACCCATACATCCCGGATTTGCTGACCTCCTCAAACCCCGCACAGGAGACAATCTTCTCCATCAAGGTAGGTGACAGTGCCTCCAGGAATGTCGGGAATGCCCCCCGAACAAAATCTTGCACCTGAAAATACCAAAATCCTCCCGATCCCCCAAGTCCTGCTTTCTCCTTCAACTCTTCCTCACCAACAAACTGCCCCTCCAGAAACAAGTCACGCACCCTCTCCAGCACTTTGCCTCTCCCAACCCACAAATATGGGCCGGGATTCTCCGACCCCCCGTGGCGTCGGAGAATCACCGGGGGCGGCATGAATCCCGCCCCCGCCGGCCACCGAATTCTCTGGCACCGTAAATTTGGCGGGGGTGGAAATCGCGCCGCGCTGATCGGCAGCCGCTCGCAGCGGCCCCCCCCCCGGCGATTCTCCGACCCGCGATGGGCCAAACTCCCGCCCGTTCTATGCAGGTCCCACCGGCAGAAATTGGACTAGGTCCCTTACCGGCGGGACCTGGCGGCGCAGGCGGGCTCTGGGGTCCTGGGGAGGGGGGGCGATTTGGCCCCGGGGGGTGCCCCCACGGAGGCCTGGCTCGCGATCAGGGCCCACCGATCCGCGGGCGGGCCTGTGCTGTGGGGGCACTCTTTTCCTACGTGCCGGCCATGTATGCCTCCGCGACGGCCGATGCGAAGGTGAACCCCCCACCTTTGTGCATACATGGGAATGACGTCAGAAGCCGCTGACGCTCCCGCGCATGCACAGATCCGCGCCGGCCGGCGGAGGATTCTGCACCTCTGGGGCGGCCCGACGCCGGAGTGGTTCACACCACTCCATCCCACCCTGCCGGGTACGGGGAAATCCCGCCCCTAGTGTCCAATTTCGCCGGCTCAACAAATGGGGCAAGATAATCCCGTACCTGGTGGGGGCGGGGTGTCCCAGCGGGACGGAGAGTCGTGAACCACTCTGGCGTTGGGCCGCCCCAAAGGTGCAGAATCCTCCACACCTTCAGGGGCTAGGCCGGCGGCGGAGTGGTTTTCACCCCGCCGGCTGGTGTGGAAGGCCTTTGGCGCCCCGCCGGCCGGTGTTGAAGGCCTTTGGCGCCGTGCCAGCCGGGGTCGAAGGAACTCCGCCGGCCGGCACGGATCCGCGCATGCGCGGGAGCGTCAGCGGCTGCTGATGTCATTCCCATGCGCGGGGGGGGGGGTTACCTTCACGCCGGCCATCGCGGAGGCCTATACGGCCGGTGCGTAGGAAAAGAGTGCCCCCACAGTACAGGCCCACCCACGGATCGGAGGGCCCCGATCGTGGGCCACGCCACCATGGGTGCACCCCCCCCGGGGCCAGACCGCCCGCGCGCCCCCCTCTGGACCCCGGAGCCCCCTCGCGCCGCCAGGTCCCACCGGTAAGGGACCTAGTCTAATTTACGCCGGCAGGACCTGCATAGATTGAGTGGAACTTGAGCCCATCGCAGGCCGACCGGCGCAGCGCGATTCCTGCCCCTGCCAAATCTCCGGCTCCGGAGAATTCAGCAGTCGGCAGGGACGGGATTTACACTGCTCCCTGGCGATTCTCAGACCCGGCGGGGGGTCGGAGAATCCTGTCCCTGGTTCCGACAGATTGAGGCCCACCTTGACACTGCCCTCAACTTAAAATACTGATGAAGTTGCTGCCAGATTTTTAACATGGAGACCACCACCAGGTTCGAAGAATATTTCGCTGGAGCAAACAACAGAGATGCTGTCACGAGCACCTCAAAGCCTGTCCCTTTACAGGACCCTGACTCCATCCTCACCCAAATAACTTCCAAATCACCTGATCACAAATCACCCTAACACCTTCGCCAAATTAGCTGCCCAATAATAATACATGAGGTTCAGCAGCGCCAATTACCCCCACCTCCTGCCTCTCCTGCTGTAGGGCCACCACCCAATTCCAAGGAGTTTCCCCACCCAAATGAAACCCATTATAAACCACTCCATTTCCTGAAAAAACGACATTGGTAGAAAAACTGGGAGGCATTGAAACTGGAACACGAATCGTGGAAAATATTCATATTAGTAGATTGTATTAGGCCCACCAACGACAATGGGAGGATGTCCCATCTTTATATTTAACATGCAAAGTCACGCCCAGTCCCGGACCACCTGGACCCACAAGAGCGAAAACTAGTGCTCGCCAGACGGAATGCCAGCCCCACCAGCCCAGATGCTCCTGCCGCAGGGATAATCAGTGTATATCCTGAAAAGGAGCCGAACCTCTTCAATATGCACAACATCCCCTATAACTGGCCCAAGATTCTTTACGGATAGCAGCAAATCACCGTGAACAGGGACGCCCTGTGATGTACTCTCCACCCCCTCCCCAATCCATCACCACTTATCCGAGGTCTTCAAATCGATTGTCAATCTTTCCATTTACAGTGCAAACAGAAGAGGGGATATAGGACATACCTGCTTCATCCCTCTGTCCCACCTAAATTACCCCAACTCAAGTTGTTCTTTGGCACACTCGCAGACAGACAGTGGATCATATAACAGCCTAACCCATGACACAAACCCTGGACCAATCCCAAATGTCTCAAACACCACAAACCGGTAGCTCCATTCAAATGTATCGAATGTCTTTACTGCGTCCAGAGACACGATTATTTCCGAGCTTGGCCCCAACGTCAGTGTGAGCACCATATGAGGTAACTGCCTCATATTAGCCATCAGCTTTCTACTCATCATAAATCCCGTCTGGTCTTCCTCAAGGCCAAGACCTTGGTCAAAGGTTTTGCATCCATGTTAAGAAAATACATTGGGGGTATGACCTACACTCTGTGGAGTCTTTGTCCTTCTTGATAAGGAGAGAGATGGACGCCTGCCCCAGCGTCTCTGGGAAAACCCTCGCGCTATGAGTCATTAAACATCCCAAGCACCAGGGCCAGCTGATCCACAAACTTCTTATAGTCTTCTATTGGGAACTCACGGGGTTAGCGGGCGCTTGGGGGTAACCGGGGGGTGCAGACTGGTTGGGGCTGGGCCGCAATGCGGTGAGGTGGGGGTGCTAGCAGTGCTGGGAGGGGAGTCCACTATATCAACCCCTATACCGTGAGTTCCTATACCAGGGGCAGCCCTTGCCCCTGCCTGTCTGCTCCACCAACCACCCACAACTCCCACTGGCTGCGGAGGCCTCTGGACAGGCAGCTGAAGGCTATTGCTAACAGGGATTTGGCAAACATGTATAAGTGAGCACTTCACAGATCGCAAGAGGATCCCCGTGGGCAGGCGGGCCATGTAGCATGTGGGAGTTATTGCTTATTGTCCCAATCACACCTTGATGCATGAACACTGTGCTTGAACATGTTCCCAGCAAGTGTCTGCCGAGGCCCTCAGCCATAGCTGTCACCAACTGCACCACACCTTGGACACCTTCGCTAATGCTGCCAACGTTGTGCACCAGGCTCTCCACTGCAGTCTCACCCTAGCAGTGTTGGCCTCAGAGCCACGCATTGCCGGCAACACCTCCTGCACCTGTAGCCTCTGCGACTTCTCCAATCGACACTGGTCCTGCTGGAGTGTCTCTGACATCTCCCTCTGAATGTCCCGGCCACTCCCTAACATCTCCATCAGCTCCGGATAAGCCTACTCCAGAGGCTCAGCATCTGACTTAGTCCCACTTGGGTTCTGGGATCCAGCACTGCTGTCTTGCCTGGGGGTTCCATCTGTAGATCAGCAACTGTGTGGTGCTCACCAGATTGTGTTCCAGAAGCCTGACTACTAATATTTCCCACCAAGGTACATATCTCTGTGCTGGTGGAGGGTGGGCTGACAGCTGTGACTCATCAACTGTGGCATCCTCGGAACTCTCCTCCGAGGTGGTCTCCTGGGAGGCAGGTGGGTACTACCCCGGATGGGCCAGCGCAGTCGGCTGGAGGACCTGCGGGAGAATGAACATATGGTCAGTTAGAGGGATGGGTCAGTCTGTATGGCATTAACAACTCACTTGTGACAGTCCATCCGGGTGGGGCCCGGTGGATCCTCACCTCTGTGGCGTGCACCGACCTCCGCATTGGTGACCGCTCTGTCCTCGGCACCCCCAACACCTTCAGGGCCCATTTCCTGAATGTTGTGAGAATTCTTATGTCCTGCACCCCTGCACCAGTCAGTGCCCTCTCTCGGTGATTGTGGGAGAGCTTTTCCTATGGGGACACATAGAGAGCATCATTAGCCACACGTGTAGGTCACGGTGCTATGGGGAGCAGTGTGAAGGGAGGGTTGGGGTGATGGAGGGGTTGGTGTAAAGGGATGGGGGAGTGGTGTGAAGGGTGGGTTGAGGGGGGCAGATGGAGGGTTGGGAGGACTGGTCGTGTTGGGGCTGGTGTCAACTCACCTGTGCTGCCCAGTGTAGGTCGTTGACCTTCTTGTGACACTGGAGGCCAGTCCTCCTGGTCACACTCCCCGAGCTCGTGGCCACTTCATCCCAGGTGGCACTGGCTGCCCTGTGATTCTCCCTCCGGGACGTCAAGAAAACAGGATATCCCTCCTGGCCCCAACGCATCTAGGAGCCGCCCTAGATCCACGTCTCCAAATCTTGGAGCCGGTCTTCTTGGCGCTATGGCTGCGAGCTGAGTGGGGTTGTCTGTGCAAGTTCTGTTTAAGTGCTGCTCGACCTTATTCGTGGGGGGGCTGATGAGCGCGGTCCCGGTGTATCGGCTGGCAAGGCTTCATTTGCAATTAAGCTCATGGTGCCTCATTAAGTGGACCAATTAACATTGCATAACGTTTCTGTCCTCACCAAGCCGAGCGGTGGGAAGCCCACGGTGGTTCCCGCTCGCTATCACATTTAGAAATCTTGCCAGAGAATCACGTCCCTAGCTCTTGTAGTCACTCGGTTACATGGTTACATTTGGCAGAATACAACCAAAAAAAGTGTCATTTTAGCCGAGTTTGACGGGGTGTTTCTCACTGGCTTTATGGGTGAGATCCAGAATGCTATTCAAGCGCACTTCATAGTTTTTTTGGGCCTTTGGGGATTTTCTCCCCAGTCAGGTCCATACTTCAAAATGTTTTCATTACTGGGGAGCTAAACTCGCTGGCCAGACTGGCTCCTCAGAGATCGGGTCGCCAGTTTGAAATAGTTCCCAATCTCTAAGTGAGCTTGAGGAGCCCACCCACCCCCATCCACCCCCCCCCCCCCTCTACCCAAGGGCAATGTCCCACACACATGGGAATTACCCACACCTCCCCAAGTGAGGACACCCCACCATGGAGTCTCTGAGGGCTCTCCTTTTCAAGCCTCCCCACTGTTGTGTTCCGTGATCTTGTCTTGCAATGAATTTACAGAACTGCTGGTGACTTAGCCACATGGTAAGGTAACGATCAGATACAGACTAAGTTATCACAGAGTTACATTAGACTCTCCTGGAACTACCCTTATGTGCGACTGTCCTCATGTATACCTTACAACATTCTGCTGAGAGTCCGATGTCATATGACCGATGTCTTAAGGCCTCACGGTAGATCTGTACCGCCATCTGCTGGTTGGAGGTCATACCATTAACTATGTACAATATTGTCTGCAGCCATATCACCCCATCCCCCTTCCTTTGAAGATTATTAATCTCTACATACAAACATCGATCAACATGTTTACTTTACACAATTTTGATATGCATGGACAATATAAACAGATTTAACTAGGGTGTCCATAGCCATGATATGCCTTGTCAGTATCTGTCCCTTTTGCACAGCTTATTACACCTCTCTCATGGGATCGCCCATGTGATCATTTGGGTTATTGCCAGCATTTTCGAAGACTAATTTGCGTGCAGTCTCTTGCTTTAATCCATTGAACACTGTGCCTTTTGAAGGCCTGTCTCCTTAATGGACATACGTGCATCACCAGCTTCTTCTTTTTCCGTTTCTTCCCACGCCGCTGTTTGCTACTTCGTTGTATGTTCTCTGTCTCTTCTGACTCTGGCTTGTCAATCACAACATCAACATCTTCTCTTTTGTTTTTGTCCATGGGATGAGCGAGCTCTCCCACTCTTCTCCTCTTCCTCTTTTTTGTTTGAATGATCATCTGGCTAATTCTTTTCTTCTTATGTTTGGGTTTGGCAACACCTGTTTTAGTGCTGGTCTGCACCCTGTACATAGAATTGTGCGGATCCTTAGTTGCTGACCTAAGGCGCGGTGTGCCTGCAAGGGATTGTGTAGCCACGTCCAATTCTGCACCCTCATCTGGAGGTTGCAAGGCCTCGCTTTCTTGTGCCTGGGAGAAAGTCACATCTATAACATCAGGTGTTGTCCCTTTTTGGCTTGCTGAGTCAAGGGCAGCACGGTAGCATTGTGGATAGAACAATCGCTTCACAGCTCCCGGGTCCCAGGTTTGATTCCGGCTTGGGTCACTGTCTGTGCGGAGTCTGCACATCCTCCCCGTGTGTGCGTGGGTTTCCTCCGGGTGCTCTGGTTTCCTCCCACAGTCCAAAGATGTGCAGGTTAGGTGGATTGGCTATGATAAATTGCCCTTAGTGTCCAACATTTCCCTTAGTGTTGGGTGGGGTTACTGGGTTATGGGGATAGGGTGGAGGTGTTAACCTTGGGTAGGGTGCTCTTTCCAGGAGCCGGTGCAGACTCGATGGGCCGAATGGCCTCCTTCTGCACTGTAAATTCTATGTAAATCTATGAGTCAACGGTGAATGGCTCCTCATCACTGGAAATGACGATATAAACGCTCTCTGGCCCTGACGATCCAGGCGATGGATCATCCAGTCTTGCTCTAGTATATATGTGTGATCCGACGAACTACGAGGTGGGGAGCATGGTAGCACGGGGGGTTAGCACTGTTGTTTCACAGCACCAGGGACCCAGGCTCAATTCCCGGCTTGGTTAATGTCTGTGCGGAGTCTGCACATTCTCCCCGTGTGTGCGTGGGTTTCCTACGGGTGCTCCGGTTTCCTCCCACAAATCCTGAAAAATGTGCTTGTTAGGTGAATTGGACATTCTGAATTCTCCCTCAGTATACCGAACAGGCGGCGGAATGTGGCGACCAGGGGATTTTCACAGCAAATTCATTGTCATGTTAATGTAAGCCTACTTGCGACACATATAAAGGTTATTATTTTTACATAGCGATAAGGCCATCAGCTCTGCTAACTCATCTTCCAGTGAAGTTACCTCGAGCAGTAGTGAGATGATTACCGGGACCATTTCCGATGTCTGAAATGATTCACCATGTGCCTCTGGAGACAGCGTCTCCACCATTGGTTTTATATCCAGTGCTATCACTTCATCATGTCCTTGAAACCAGCTTACCAGTAGTTTCTCATCGCCCACCGCTGACTCTCTCTTGGAGTTGTCATTTTCGTCATCATCGGAGTTAATATCATCGTACACATCATCAATATCTTCATACTCATCATCAATATCTTCGAGCTCATCATCAATATCTTCATACTCATCATCAGAGTCAGCAATAATTTCACCTGCAAAATACAACATTGGACATGGAATTATGTTTCCGCGCAGAAGGCAGCCAATCTCAAAGTCAGCATCATTTTGGTGCCAAACTTTTATTTAGCATTCCATGCTGTGGAACTTCAGGAGGACAGAAGAAATTAAAGAATGAGTCATTTGGTACAGTTTTTGTAACTGTTTTGCGAGTACTCCAACCCTTGAGCTTCGGTTTAATTTTAGTTGTTTTCAAAGTAACATTTTTCCCTCTCTTCCAGTTGATCTGGCATCCTACGCACCCTATAATTTATAGTTAATCAGGGAATGAAGATCCAAGCTCAACGGGCCGCTATTCCATCTGGTATTCTTTCATAATCACTTCATTTATAAAGTACTCATTAGGCTCGAATGAGTTAGAGGAGCTGAGTTAGAATGAAGCTCCTCAGCTTTTCACGCTCTGAACATTTAACATTCACATCTTGTAGATGCTTTAATACAGGCGCATCATGCTCCTGTACCATGCCACTGAGTACATATATTTTTTTGAAGACTGTTAACCAGAATTGAGGAATGTTCTTTGACTCTTCCGTCTCTTCATCTGATTTGTCGTCCTCTGCCTGGATGTCTGCTGAATCCTCAGCGAATGACTGCACTATATCTGGTTGGGATTTGTAGGGTTCGGCTTGCCACCCGTATTCTGGAATGTACAGCCGCAGCAGCTCAACTATGTTCAGAGATTCACATGCATCCACTCTTATGATGGATTTGATTTTCATATAAAACGGTA
Organism: Scyliorhinus canicula; assembly: GCF_902713615.1. Lineage (NCBI taxonomy): Eukaryota > Metazoa > Chordata > Chondrichthyes > Carcharhiniformes > Scyliorhinidae > Scyliorhinus > Scyliorhinus canicula. The sequence goes on along the minus strand of NC_052147.1, from coordinate 43,522,970 downwards.
GCATGTCCGTTGTGTCGTGCATGGCTAGCTCAAACTCACATTCACCCAACTTCTCAATCTTCTTCTTACCAAAGCGTACGGGCGGTCCCAGTCAATCAGCGACTTTCGGCTATGTGTTTGAAACAGATCGACTGAGGAGGTTGGCCGTTCTTCCAATGTCAAGGTCACAGCATACTAATGAGTCGTTCAAGATCGCCATTGTTTCCCATCCGTTTTGATGACATCCGTTTTTTCTTGCTAACATCATTATTTTTTGAGATTATGTCTTCATCTTTCTGGGTTGAACTCTTCTGGTCCTTGGTTGTAATGAGATCGATGAAGAACTATTTGTCCAGAGACATCTCATCAACCGCGTCGACTGATCGGACGCGGTCCACTGTAGGTCCATTGCCACATTTCTGCCACAAGGTGGTAGCCCCAGATGACGGTTTAAAATGGACCATGCCACTAGGTTCTCTAAATGTTCCTTGTATTGTCCATTATGTGGATCTTCGCTTCAGCCCCTATTTCTAAAGCTTCACTTGTTGCTATCTCCATAGTGTTATGGGCCAGGGTTTAGAGAACCCCAAAGTGTATCGTGGAGTTCACCTGACCCACAACTTTTACTAGATTGTGATATGGGGAGCACACGGCCCACTCTACAGGTGTGGTACAACAGAAATTGAAAAGTATTTTTTTAAGCAAAACAATATATTCTATGAACTCAAGTTAACCTTTTTAAAACATACAGTGAACATCTTAACAACCATTAATTCAAATACAACCCCCAAAGAATACAACACTAAGTAATCATTAAGCTTTCCTTTTAACATCCATAAGACTTTAAAAAAACTTTTAACAGAAGCACATCAGGTTTAAATCCACTACAGAGAACAGTTATAACTCTGAATTCACCAAATGCTCAAGAGATAGTCTTTACATGGCAGAGAGAACAATATTACACATTCTGTGGCTGACTGCAGCTCCAACACTGAAACGAAACCAAAAAAACAGACACACCCAAGTTTTTTCTCAAAGTGAAACTAAAAGCTGACAGACAGCCCATCTCCACCAACACTCTGACATCACTGCAGTAATAAACACCCATTTCTTAAAGGTACTCTCACATGACAATAGATGTGACAAATTCCACAGCAGCGTTTAGAGTTAAATCACTTACAGTAAGCAGCTTCCGTGAAGAACTTCACTGCGGAGTCCACAAACTAAGCTGTCACAAAGAGTATCATCACATGTTGCACCGATGCACAAAATCTGCATATTTAACTATTCTTCTTAAATTCGCTATAAACTGTAAAATGCTTTTACCTTCTTCCTGGCTACGACGGGATACCAAACCTTTTCTGCAATCATTAAGGGTCGAGGACAGAAATGTCCCTCTAAGATTTTCATTTATTCAATGTGGGACTTATTTCCTGGTTTTGCTAGGTGAACTTTTACACCCTACTGAGCTGGGAAATATTGTGATCCTCCCGGTCCTCCCGTGTCTGACTTGCCACGAGAAATAATTGGAAACTTTCCTCATTTAAATTTCATGTTTCATAATCCTCATCAAATGCATCGATGGTACCCATTTTCCTTCCATTTCCGGATCCCAGCTACTAATGTTCACACTTCAACTAACTTTCTCTCTTCTTATTTTTATGCAAAGAATGGCAACTTGAATTTTTTTTTCCCATTTTGTCAGACTGTAGTTCAACTTGCAGAGTCAGCAGACTTTGATATCTCTGTTCCCGCAGCCCTTTTAGCTTCACTACATATGCAGCCCCGGCGGCCCGGATCCCACTCATTTCCACTTTCCCCAACTGTCGGTCTTCTTAATCACAGTTTCAGTCACAATTTTTCTTTGAATCTGTAGCATCGGTGGCAGTGCTCTACCCGATATCTGTGTCTGTGAGAATCTGGTCCCAAGAATCTTCTGTTGCTTCCAATGCTTTCACCACTATTTAGTCAAGAAAAAACATTTTTTTAAAGTGATTTTCCTGCCTCAATCCTCGTCGCCAGATTTCTCTTGTTATATTTCTTTGTTGCCACAAAGCGGAAAGGTATGGTTGCTCATACAATCAAGGATGGTGAGCTGCCAACGGTCTGTACAAGCACTCTGCTGATGCCACATCACCTGACGGTATACCAGTAAGAAGGTATTCTGTGATATATTACAAATACTCTCTACGCTTCTGAATTGTAGAATCAAAGAATGGATTCAGCATAGAAGGAAGTTGTTCAGTCAGTCGTGTCTGTACCAGCTCTCTGAAAGAAAAATTCACGTAATGCCACTCATCCACCTCTGTAAATAACTCCTCAAGTGTTTTTCTCTTCAAATAATTATCAAATCCTCTTTTGAAGGCTTGGATTCAATCTGCCACACTCTCAGGTAGAGCATTCCATATCCAAATCACTTGCTGCATTAAAAAAACTTTTCCTCACGTTGCCGTTACTTCTTTTGGCAATCATCTTAAATTAGTGTCCTCTGGTTCTCAATCCAGCCAACAGAAACAGTTTATATCCAATCTGTCCAAACCCCTAATAATTTTGAACAGCTCTATCAAACCTCCTCTTCATATGTTCTTCTCTAAGGAAAACAGCCCCTGCTTCCCCAATCTATCCACAGAACTGAAGTTCCTCTACCCTGGAAATTATTCTTGTGAATATTTTCTGCACCCTCTCCAACACCCACATCCTTCCTCAAGTGTGTGCCAACAATTGAAAACAATACTCCAGTTGAGGTCAAACAAGGTTTCTACAGGTTTATCACAACTTCCTTGCTTTTGTAATCTATATCTATATTTATAAAGCCCAGAAGCTGCCTGTTTTATTAACATATTTCTCAACCTGCCCTGCTACTTTCAATGATTTGTGTACATATACCACAAGGGCTCTCTGCTCCTGGGCCCTTTTTCGAACTGAACCCGTTATTTTATATTGTCACTCATTGTTCTGTTTAGTAAATGGAAACGCTTCACACTTTCTTCTATTGAATTTTATCTGCCATGTCCGGCCATTTTTAAAATATACTTTCAGGGAATGGGCATGTGGCTGGCAAGGTCAGAATTTATTAACAATCCCTAGTTGACCTCGAGAAGGTTGTGGTGAACTGTCTTCTTGAATTGCTGCAGTGCTGCAGATTCACCGGGGTGATTTTCAGTCCGTCTTCGCCATCAGAGAGAATAGCGACGCGGACAGAAATTCCGGAGAGTATCGAGCAATGTGATTCTCTCAGGAGAGACGACAGGCGGGATTCTCCGTGGGCCGACTCCAAAATCAAGGAAGGCAATTGGGCGGAGAATCGGTCCTGAAGCCAAAAGCATGGCGGGTGCCGAGCGCATGCCAAATTGCCGTGCTCCGGTGCCTCGACAGCGGCGTTAATCCGTGCGTACAGTAAACACCATTTGCAATCATTAGCGGGCCCAACCCAGTAGTCTCCACGGCCTCTGCAATGCTCCGCCTTCGCTGGGGGGAATTACCGACGGCGAGTTTCACATGTGTTTTAAAAATCGCAAAAAAAGGCGCCGTGGCTGATGAGGGAGAGAAAGAAGGTTGGCGGGGCTGCCGGTGGGTGGGGGGGTTTGGGGGGGGGGGGGGGTGACGCGGCTGATTAGGGGATGGGCCATGGGGTCGGGATGACCCTCGGGGTGTCCAGGCACAGACCCCCATTGCCACAGCCTGCAAGGAAGCCATCTTGCTGCGTACCCCACTGAACGCCCACTGTGACCCTTGGTCATGCAGAGTGACACCGCATCTATGGTTGCCCCCACCCCACTGTCCCCCGCACCCCAGCCCACCCCAACCCAGCACATGGCCCACCCAAGGGCAGTGGCCACAGTAACCCCTGCAGGAGGGCGGCGGACACGGGCCACAGAGTCTACCGCTAGCATAGTTGGCGCCAGCCACCAGTACCCCTGGCATCTGGGGTGAGCCCCAGGGCCCAGGCCCCATGGTGCCAGGCAGCGATGGGGCCAGGGGTGCAGTGGGCAGAGTGTCAGCGGGAACAGCCAGCGGTGGATGTGGGTATGGGGACCCGCGGACGCAGGGGCTGCAGTGCAGACCAGGGCCACCGTGTAGTCCGGTGGACCTGGTTCGGCAAGGAGGTACGCACCAAGCTAACAGGTCTGCCTTTCACCCCCTGCAGACAATGGACTTCAGAAATCAACCAGGAATGGTGGGCTTCATCCTAGTCACTGCAGCCCTGGCGGATGCACAAAGGCTGTACGAGCTGGAGATGCTCAGGGAGGATGCTGCAGCAGTGGACCCAGCCCCAGGGGAACAGGAGGCAGCTGGTGAGGATGGGGAGGTGTCGCATGAGGCCTCTTGTGTACCAACAGCACCTGTCATTCAAGGACCTGCAACACCAGGCATGCCGTTGAACACTCCGGCTGAGCAGGGGGACAGTGTGACATATCTGCCAGATCATGGCGCACCTGGCACCGCAGGGGAATGGGCAGGACACCCACTCCTGGTGGCTGTCAATGTGACCGTCACCCTGAACGTTTAGGCAATGTGGTCCTTTCAGATGCCAAGTGGGGATGTGTCCGGAATGTCAGAGCTCAGTGCACAGGTGCATCCATGGAGGCCCTATACGTGCAGTCGCCACAATATATCAAATTTAATGTGGATTGAGACCACCAGGATGCCCGAGCAGCGGGGTTCACCGTCATGACGAGATGCGCTAGGTCCCGGGTGTGGTCGCCGGGAAGCATGTCACCCTACGAGCACCGGCCCATGACATGCTGGTCTTCACAAACTGAAAGGGGTTCCGCTCGATTAGCATGCGGCTGGTGTGTGACAATGAGCTGCGCATCATGTTCGTCTGCACCCGATACCCAGGCAGTGTGCACGATGCCTTCATCCTGGCACACTCGACGGTTCCTGAACTCTTTGAAGCCCCCTCACCCTCCCCCCGCCGCAGCTGAGGGGTTGGCTCCTGGATGACCAGGGCTATCCACTACAGTCGTGACTGATGACCCTTATCTGGAGGTCACAAACCAATGCAGAGTCCCCCTACAATGACACACATGCAGCAATCAGGGGTGTGATTGAGCGGTGCTTCATCATCCTGAAGATGCAGTTCAGGTGCATGGACTGCTCTGGGTTCATTTCTATCTAAAGTTGAGTCTTTCTTTCATTTAGTAAGTTAACCTAAAAGTTGCTGTTTGGGTTGGAGGAAGATGAATTTTAAACCATCTTTAAACAGAGTTCACTCAAGATCTGCTTGCAGCTGCAACTTGTTAATTAGATAATCTGTTTCTCATCCCCATTCTCCTGTCTTCTTCCCTTAACCGCTGATCCCCTTATTAATCAAGAACCTATCTATCTCTGCCTTAAAGACACCCAGTGACTTGGCTTCCACATCTTTCTGCAGCAATAAGGTCCAGATTCACCACCCTCTGGTTGAAGAAATTCCTCCTCATCTCTGATTTAAAGGATCGTCCCTTCAGTCTGAGATTGTGCTTTCGGGTCTAGTTTCTTCTACTCGTGTCATCCTCTCCACATCCACTCTATTCAGGCCTCTCAGTATTCTGTTAAGTTTAAATAAGATCCCCCCTCATCCTTCTCAACACCATCAAGTACAGATCCAGAGTCCTCAACTATTCTTCAAATGACAAGCCCTTCTTTCTGAAAATCATTCTTCTGAACCTCTTCTGGACTCTCTCCCAAGGCCAGCACATACTTTCTCAGACTTGCGGGATACCTCCCCTGAAGAAGATGAAGAGAGTCGGCCACATTGCTAAATTTGTGGTTGGAGGACACGCGATGGCCAGAGCCACCAAGTCCGGCACAGAGAACGCCATCCATGGCAGCCACTAAGATTGCCACAAACCAGTGCTTTGCATCTGGACCTCCGGGGTGAGGAGTACCGTCTGATGAAGTTGAACTGCATGACAGACTCTAAGGTAGCACCAATCCGGATCACATTACAAGTAAATGGCCATCCTTTGGTGATGGAAATGGACACTGGAGCTGCCGTCTCCATCATAGACCATCAAACGTTTTGACGACTTCGCACAGGGATCATGCCGCTGGCGTTATGTCACGAAGGCAAGGTTGTCGACCTATATTAGCGAACCAGTGAACATCGTTGGGACCACCATAACTCTGGTAACACATGGGTAACAGCCAATTCAGTGTCCCTTGGTTGTGGCATGGGGCCCGGGGCCCAATTTGCTGGGGTGTGACTGGTTGCGAGTCCTCATTTCAACTGGCAACAGGTTTTTTGAATGGGCACTGGGAATTTGTATGACATCCTGGGTAAATACTCTGAAGTGTTCCAAAAGAGTCTCGGCAGAATAAGAGAGACCAAGACCCATAACTACGTGAACCCTGATGCTCAACCCAGGTACTTTAGGGTGAGAACTGTCCCCTATGCATTGCTTGTCACGGTTGATGCAGAACTACAGCACCTGAAGAATCTGGGGATTAAGTGCTTTGTAGAATTTGCGGTGTGGTGCTGATTATGAAGCCTGACATATCTGTCCAACTCTACGAGGATTACAAGCTCACGGTAAACAGAGCTTCATGCCTGGCCCAGACCTGATGTTCAGAATGGAAGATTTGTCTGTAAAACTGGCTGGAGGGTGTTCCTTTGTGAAACTCAACATGAGCCATGCCTACTTACCGATGGAGCTAGATCCAGGGTCCAGAAAATTTGCAACTAAAAACTCCTATAGAGGGTTATTTGAATACACCTTCCTTCCATTTAGGGTCTCATCTGCCTCAGCGATTTTCCAGTGAGTAATTGAGAGTATCCTGCAGTCTACCATAGGTGGCCGCCTATCTAAATGACGTGATCATCATAGGCACCACCGGAAAAGAGCATACAGACAACCTGCAGGAAGTTCTCAGGCGGTTTTCCCAAGTGGGTGTCCGGCTGAAGAGGAGAAAATGTGTGTTCCATGCAAGAGCGTTGCCTTACCTGGGATACAGCATGGACAGGGATGGTGTACACCCAATGGAGAACATGGTTTGGGGCTATAAAAGGAGCTCTAACTCTGAAGAACGCCACTGAACGCCAGTCATTTCTAGGCCTGCATCCAGGAAATGCCGTTGCAAATTACTGTGGAAAGTTCATCACCAACCTGGCCACCTTACTGGCTCTGCTCCACATACTGTTGAAGGAACAGAAATGGCTTTGGGTGCCTCAAGACGAAGCATTCGCCAGGGTACAAAAATGTCTGCCGTCCACAAAGCTCCTCACTCACTATGATCCAGCTCAGCCACGAATCCTAGCATGCGATGCCTCGCCTATGGCATCAGGGTGGTGCTGGCCCACAGATGAGACAACGGCATGGAACGCTCCACCCCTTTCGCGTCGAAGGCCCTGGCGGACGCTGAATGACGGTTTGCCCAAATCGAGAAGAAGGGCTTGATGGACTACTTGGAATCAAGATCTTCCGCCAATATGTTTATGGGAGGTACTTCTCTACTGTGACTGATCACAAGCCCTTGCTCAGCCTTTTTAGGGAAGCTAAGGGAATCCCACCCATTGCATCAGCCAGAATTCAACGTTGGTCGCTTCTACTCACCGTGTACGAATCTCCGTTTCATCACCGGCCAAGGGTGCAGATTGCCCATATTGCTCTCAGTTGTCTACCACTGCCCGTGAGTGCCCATCCCCATGGTGGATTAAGTGGTTGCAACTCTCAACTTTATGGATACTTTGCCAGTGACGGCTACTCAGGTGCGTACATGGACAAGCGGGATCTGGGACTGTCGGATGTTTGCCTCATGCATTTGAGTGGCAGTGCACAAGGAGCTCAGTGACTATGCCACCTCCCTCCGGGACTGGTGCAGGTCAGCCAGCATCCAGGAAATGCCGACAACACCCTCAGCCATAATCCGTTATGACTGGGCTGAGCTCTACAGAGCCGTTGCAATGTTCAGCTGGCCCTGGTACATAGCTGCCTGTGACGGGGCAGCCTGGTCCTGTGCCTCAGCCAACGCTCACACAGACAGCGCGCTCACACCCATTCTCTGAACCAGATCTGCATCAGCGGCTTACTCTTGGAGCACTGTGCGTGGGATCCAGGTAGGAGGGAGCGGAGGGCAAAAGTGGGTGGGGGTGCAGGCAAGCCCGCTGTGAAGATTAATGTGACAAGGCTTCACCTGTATCAGGTGTAACATGTTTTAATAGTGAACATTTGACATTTCCATTCCCCCTAGCTACAGATAGTGACCCCGCAGTGCCCACTAACTGCTCTTCAATCCTCTTGATCTTTCATAGTCTACCGCTACGTCTAGATTTGAAGGAACTGGAGACTGCCGTCGTCTCTTTGATGGCAGGGCCCCGGTTGGTCTTCAGCGCTTCCTCTTCCCTGGCTGTGACCTTAGGGCTGTAGGGGACTCCATGAGATGGAGGGGCAGCTGGAGTGAGCTCCAGGGGTCTCTGAGTCTATAGCTCTGCCAGTTCTGGCAGTTCCCCATGGCCTTCCCCATGGTGTCAATGCCATCAACGATGGTCCTCAGTGACATGTCCATGCTCTGCAGTGCCTCGGCAATGTCCACCTACGTCTGGGACAGGTGGTAAGGTTAAGGGGGGGGGGGGGGGGTTTGTTGGGTTATGGGTATAGGGTGGATATGTGGGTTTGAGTAGGGTGATCATTGCCCGGCACAACATCGAGGGCCGAAGGGCCTGTTCTGTGCTGTACTGTTCTATACTTCTATATCCCTCATCGACTAGGACATCATGTTGTGGCCCTCAGCCATGATAGTCACAGACTGAGCCATGCCTTGGGCACCACCACTCAAGACATGGATGCTGTGCTCCAGGTTTTCCAGTGCAGTCGTCATCCTGTGTTGGCCTTAGTGCCACACATTGTCAGCACCATCTCCTGTGTCCACAGCCTTTGCAACTCCTCCAAGCGGCCTTGCAGTAGCTGGAGTGGCACTGACATCCACTCCTGAATCTCACGGCTGTGTCCTATCATCTGCATCAGCTCTGGGAGAACCTTATCCAGAGGCTCAGCAGCTGACCTGGGGCCCAGCTGAATCCTGTGACCCAGCAGACCTCCGACTGCTGATTCCCTTGGATGTTCCTGCCTCTCCCTAATGTGCATCAGCAACTGTGTCGTGCTCAACAGATTGTGCCCTGGAAGCCTGTCCACTAATGTCTCTGCACTGGTGGAAAGTGGGAGTGATAACTGTGATCCCTCAATGGTGATCTCCTTGGTGCTCTCCTCCAAGGTGGTCTCTTGGATGGTAGCGGTGAATGACTCCAGATGGCCTGGCCTCAGATGGAGATCCTGCGAGACAGTGGACATGTGGTCAGTGAGAAGAAAGGATCATTTTGTGTGTCATGAATTACTCACTTGAGACAGGTCATCTGGCTGAAGGGGCAGTGGATCCTTGCCTCTGTAGCGCAGGCCAACCTCACTGTTGATGACTGCTCTCTCCTTGGTCAACCCCGTGATTTCCAGGGCCCGTACCTCAAAGGGGATGAGGACTTAGATCTCTGGCATGCCACCTCCCATCTTTGCCACTTATGGCCTATCTGATCCTGCAGGAACAAAAAGAGGGCATTGTGAGCCACACACTTGATGGGTTGGGGGTCGATAGTAAGTGGCATTTGTGGTCACTGCACCTGAACAGGAAGAGGTTGTGCTGGTGGGAGCCAAGGTTCTGACAAAAAAAAGCACAAAGATCGGATATGGGGAGGATGCGAGATATCAGCCAGTGATTTGTGGGGGAAGGTGTTTGAGAATTTGAGGGATGGCAGACGGAACTGTTGCAAGGCGAGAAGTGGTAACTTACCGTTGAACTTGGTGGAGGTCGTTGGTCTTCTTTCAACATTGGACAGTGGTCTGCCTGGTCCTGCTGCCCACACTGACAGCTGCTGCTACGGCTTCCCAGGTGGCATTGCTGACCCTGCTTCTGGGCCTCCACCCCATCGGGGGAACAGTGTGCCCCATCTCTCATTCACAGCATCGAATAGCCTGGCCAGGTGGGCATCCCCAAAGCAAAGAGCTGGTCTGCGCGCTGCCATGCTTGTGTGTTAACTGGGAGTGAGTGGTGAGGAAGCGTTTAAAAGCAGTTTCCTCTTGCTAGCAGCAAGCAGCTGAAGCGCAAGCCCGGTGAATCAGATAGCATAACAGGCAGTAATGGTTAGAAGCTTGTGGGAGCTCATTTTCAGCACTAAATGTCATTGAATATGGACTGCGATCGCGCCAACATGGCTGTCGAGAAACACCCTGCCAAACATGCCCAAAAGTCAAGTGCTGTGGGTTGGGTGCAGCTTACGCGGTTCGGCGCCCAGCGCAAAACCCATTTTGACTTCTCCCACTGTTCACCGGGAATAGTGCGATCGGCGATGGGCGTACCACAGTGGGACAATTGCACCCAACATCTAATTTTATTTGTGTTGTGACTCTGCGTCAAGTGGAGCTGGAATTGACCGTGCACTAACCTAGGGATTGTGACAATCTAGAAGGTTGTTTACAGAATCTGAACGAGTGGATAATCTCTAGGACTAAAAAAAGGAGAGATGGGCCACATGATGGCGCAGTGGTGAGCACTGCTGCCTACGGCGCTGAGGACCCAGGTTCGATCCCAGCCCCGGGTCACTGTCTATGTGGAGTTTGCACATTCTCTCCATGTCTGCATGGGTTTGACCTCCACAACCCAAAGATGCGCAGGTTAGGTGAATTGGCCACGTTCAATTGTTCTTAATTGGAAAAAAAAGAATCAAAATTTATATTAATTAAATAAAAAATAAAGGTAAGAAAATAGTGCTTCCCACCCCCGCCAACACCTCCCCACAGACAACTCCATTGGAAACCCCCTCCCCGGCACTTCCCTCTGGCAGTGCCTAGGCTCTTCCCCCTGGCATTATCCCCTGACACTGCCCCATGGCACTGCTTGGGCACTGCCCTCTGACACTAACCCTGTCACTGTTCCTGGCCAGCACTGCCCCAGCAGTGTACTGCCTGAGTTTGACACCCCCCCCCCCCCACCCCCCCAAAGGACTGTACTTACCTGTGCCTTTGTAAATCACTGTTACGTCACGCCGTTGGGCACAAAATCCTAATGTGGGGGTCAGTAGAGCGGAGAAGTCCACTAATGATATTAAAGTGTATGGTAATGGGGTTTTCGACCTTTTATGGCAGGTACCTATTATGTCATTGGCAGGGAGTGGCAACAATCAGAAAGTGAAATTCTGACGACATAAAATCCATTTGAAGATTTCTATTGGATTTCCTGCCCCTGACACCATTCCCGCCTGGCAAATAACATGGAGATAATTGGGTATAAGTCTTTACGCCTAGTTCCCAGACTATTGAGCAATTCTGCCAGAAAAAAATGTTTGAGGTCATTCGTAAATAAAAATAATTATGTATTAAGCTGCAGTTATACCCAGCATTGCTTTATTTATAATGGAGAAAAATAAGAATAAGTACACAAACATTTATAATGGGTAAATTCCACAATCTTTCTCATGTCTTCTAAATACATCTAACATTTCTAACTGCTATTGATGAGATTTTACTATTGTCGGTGGTTAGTACTGCTGCCTCACAGCACCAGGGTCCTGGGCTAAATTCCAGTCTTGGGTGACTGTCTGTGTAGAGTTTGCACTTTCTCTTCGTGCCTGTGTGGATTTCCTCTGGGTGCTCTAGCTTCCTCCCACAGTTCCAAGATGTGCAGGTTAGTTGAATTGGCCATTCTAAATTTCCCCTTAGTGTCCAAATGTGTGCAGGTTAGGTGGGGTTATGGGGATGGGGTGGGGAGTGAGCCATTGGTAGGGTGTTCTTTCAGAGGGTTGGTGCAGACTCAATGGGCCAAATGGTTGGCTTGCTTCTGCACTGTAGGAATTCTATGGTTCTTTTGAACAGAACAATATGGTTACATATCCCCTGAAGGATCATTGAAATTTGCTGGATTTTGTCAACCAAGCCTCTCGCATTCAAAAAGAAACTGTCAGTTAAATATAAAAATGGAACAGAGTCATGTGAAAATAATTTGTCACACTGCCTCTCAGGTGAGTTAGCAGATAGATTAAAACAATAAATTGGGGTAAAAATGTACAGGATAGATCTGGTACAAGATCTTGCCTTTAGCTAGCTGCAAATAATGGTGAGGGTAACAGCACTCACTATTATTAAACTGTAAATCAGACAGCCAAATGTGGACAGTTGCACATGGAAGCCAGTGGCTAGCAGAAATGTCCTGCTCCTCTGTGCTACACTGATATCTCACCAAGAGACTGGAAGTTCAGATATATTGAACAGTACAAAATAGAATAGATACCCTTTAAACTCAAAAATTGGTAGGATTTGTCCATCCAAGTATGTGGTTTTTTTTTTCGTGGTGTGTTAAGCCTTAATTACTGTTTAGTGCCTCTCTGGCCTGGAAATTAACATTTACAAATATGGAGTCTCATTTCTTGAGATTTTAATTACTGCAAGAGATGACAAATGCATAAAATGAAATTGCAGATAATTTTACACTAATTTGTATCTTTTGGGGCATAATAATTCAAATAATGACCATTTTTCTTTACAAAGCAGGATAAAAGAAAGAAATTCTGTGATACACGATAATAATGATTGATTAAGTGTTTGTGACATTTTTGTGCTTGCAGTAGCAACAGAAAATCAGAATAAAGGTTTATCATCAACATTATAGTTTACAGTTGAGCACATGTAATGAAATAAATGTTACTCAATTATACCAAAACAGCTCATCATCTTTTGCAATAATACATCTTCAGTGTTCAAATCTGTGCCAAGGATTAAGGCTTTGCCATTTGGCTGGGGCTAACAAAAGTATTCCCAGAAGCAATTAAACTTTATCAAACATGCCAAACACATGCAAAACATTTGCTCAAAGTGCATGAACAGTACGAGCAAAAAACATGGCATGAGGTTGGGTTCATGAGGCCTCTACTGTCAGATGGATTCAATTGACTACTAGGAAGCTCATTAACCTTTTCAAGCTTATTTCACATGAGTTCGGGTCAGGTACGTGCCCACTCAAGCTCTGTAAAATTCTGGCCAACATCATCCATGGCTCACATGAGTATTTTTTCCTGCATTGCTTTATTACCTAGTATGAGGGAATTACTTTGAACCAATTGCACTCCAGCCTTCTTCGAGGCAATGTCCAAGGTGGTGGGGATGAGGGTGGAGCCTTAGAGTCATAGAGGTTTACAGCATGAAAACAGGCCCTTCAGCCCAACCTGTCCATGCCGCCCAGTTTTCACCACTAAGCTAGTCCCAATTGCCCACAACCCTCAAAACCCAGCTTTCCCATATAACTGTCCAAATGCATTTAAAATGACAAAACTGTACCCGCCTCTACCATTGCCTCTGGCAGCTCGTTCCAGAGACACCACCATCTGTGTGAAAAATTTGCCCCTCTGGACCCTTTTGTATCTCTCCCCTCTCACCTTAAACCTACGGCCTCTAGTTTTAGACTCCTCTACCTTTGGGAAAACATGTTTACTATCTACCTCATCTATGCCCCTCATTATTTTATAGACCTTTATAAGATCACCCCTCAGCCTCCTACCCTCCAGGGAAAAATGTCCCAGTCTATCCAGCCTCTTCTTATAACTCAAACCATCAAGTCCTGGTAGCATCCAAGTAAATCTTTTCTGCATTCTTTCTAGTTTAATAACATCCTTTCTATAATTGGGTGACCAGAACTGTACACCGCATTCTAAGTGTGGCCTTACTAATGTCTTGTACAACTTCAGCAAGACATCCCAATTCCTGTACTCAATGTTCTGACCAATGAAACCAAGCATGCCGAATGCCTTCTTTGCCACCTTGTCCGCCTGTGACTCCACTTTCAAGGAACTTTGAACCTATACTCCTAGATTTCTTTGTTCTGTAACTCTCCCCAACTCCCTACCATTAACTGAGTAGGTCCTGCTCCAACTGCCCAAGAGTGACAACCTTCGGGGTATCAGAACAGCCAGATTTCTTCATGGGGAGGAGGGCCGATGCCCTTGCCTTTGCCTCCCTAATCGCCCGCCGTAGAATCCTGCTCGGCTGGCGGTCAGCAGCACCACCCAAAACAGCAGACTGGCTGTCCGACCTATCAGAATTTTTCTAAATGGAGAAAATTAAATTTGTCATCCAAGGGTCTGCGGAGGAAGCCTTCCACAAAATGTGGGAGGCATTCACTTGGTTGTTCGAAGACCTGTTTGAGGCCAACAACTAAGAAGCCAAGGAAGGGGTAGCCACGACATATTAAGGAAGGGGAGCGGGGGGGGGGGGGGGGGGGGGGGGTGGCCAAGGAAGCATGGAACCTAACCATGCCCAAAAAAAAGCATGAGAAACAAGGGGGACGGCACCTCAACAGGGGACCTTGATGAGGCGCTGCGGAGCATGTACCAGTCTCAGGTGGGCATTGCCAATGCCATCCAGAGCACTTCCCAGTCGCTAGGGGAGGTCTCTCAGTCCCATGTGAGCATGACCAAGGAGCTGTGAGATATGTTCCAGTGGCAGGTGGACGTAGCTGAGGCACTGCAGAGCATGTCCCGGAAACTGAGGAGCATCGCTGATGGCTTTGACACTGTGCTGCAGACACTGGGGAACCGCCAGGGCTGGCAGAACTAGGTAACGCTGGGGCACCTTCTCCGTCCCGAGGTGAACTCCTGGGCCCTATAGGCACTGACCAGGAGGCGAGGATGCTGGGTGCTAACCCAGAGCCATCCTTCGAAGTGGCGACGTCGGCAACGCACACCCCTGAGACCCACCCCACTGACAACGACACTTCTCGGAGTCAGCATCAAGAACAGGGCTGATAATGGGGCATGGTGCAAGTGGACCAGGGCACTCCAGCCCGAGAGCCCCCAGAGGACGCCTGCCAGGGGCATTGAAGGCCACGGGACATGGTAGGCAGCAAGTTGCCTCTACCTCTGATGTGCATCCTGGGGACGCAGCTAGACGCAGTGGTAGAGCACGGAAAGCTAAACAGATCAAGGATCACTGAGAGGGCCATGGGGTGGGAAGGTAAAGGGGATTTGGGGCGGTGGGGTAGGGAAGGAGCTGGCTGGGGTGGGAAGGGGTGTGGCACCATTGGGGGATTAGAAGCACATTTGTTAAAGTAATAAAATTTGTTCACCTCGACCAATATGCCACCTCTGGCAATGCAGGCCGAGCACCAATCCCATGCCCATCTCCCCTGACACAGAGTCCTGGATGCCTCTTCCCAGCAACCCCCCCCCATCCCGGCACACCACGTGCAGGCGATGGGTGTGAGCAGCAGACAGGCAGGAGTCAGACTATAGCATGGAATGAGGAGCACCAGTGCTCAGCCTCAGCAGATATCATCGCCCTCCCCTGCACCTGACAGTGACTCGCTGACTGTACCGACAGAATCCCATCCCCTGGAGTGATGTTACACCCATTGAGGGTGGGGAATGGTGTGGAGGGGACTGAGGGATGGTGGCAGGGGGGCAGGAAGTGGAGGCTTGGGGAGACAGGGAATGACAGACGAGGCCGCGTCTTATGTGAAGCGGGTGAGTGTGAGGGCCTCCCAAGCCCTCCGAGTTTGCCAGACTGGCTCTTTGCCCAGGAGCGAAAATGGCTACTCACCTCCTCGGGTCCCTGTAGTAGCCCTTCTGCCAGCTTCACATATTTAAAAAGGAGTTGCAATCGGCGCCCACGGACCGTTTGCTGGGGAGGCTGTTCAATCATGGGAGCCATGGTATAGGGGATCGCTTCTGTTAATTGTATGGAGATTGGGCTCAAGTGGTGATTTTGGTTTCTGCAATACTAAGGTGGGATCCTAATTTTGCCAACGAGATCAAGCCAGTTAGATCGCAGACAGATATGTGTCCGTCGCGGTTCTCGATTTTGGCCTTTCCCACTATCTAATGGCTTTGTCATGCTCTCATTTAATTCTGGTTTTTAATTTCACCAGAGCAGTGCTTGAATATTCAAACCTCGGTTTAAGGCTGAGATCATCTTAGTGCAGCAGAACACCTGCTCACCCTGGAAAATGTTACCTCACCATGGCCCTATTTCTGATCAAAAACTAATATCTATGCAGGAGTTGAGAAAGGAGCCTGAAGTAAGAGTTAATTCAGCATCCTAAAGTAACGGAATCAATGAAGGAATACAGACTCAGAATTGAAAATTGAAAAGGCAATGATGTATTATTTTTAATATTGAAATTATTAAACTTTTGTAAAAGATAGACTGTGGCTTGCTTTACTTCCTCTAATCTTTAGGAGCTACAGCCTCAATTTTTAATACATCCAGTCCCTTGATGTAGTAATCACCCAATCTGCATTAAATAAATTGTGTAGCTGGTTGGAAAAGTTGGTAAAAGGCTGATATTTTTCACAAAAGCACCGCTTCCATTTTCATCAATAGAGTTCTAAAATTTAGACGTGTGCCTAATAACAAAATACTGTAACCCTTCCCAACAGGCACCAGAGATAATGGAGGCGGGAAACAGAAGCTGAGTCTGTTTTGGATCAGAAATCCACCTTCAGAGGAAGAGTGACTAAAGTTCAGCTTTGTTTTGATGGTGAACCCTGAATTGATGTGGGGATGAATTTCCTGTCCACTAGAGCCAGTGGAGGCAGGAATGGAGGGATGTCAGATATGAAGTGTGGGGCCTATGTAGACAAAGCATGGAGGCCATTACTGAGACTATTGGTTAACCTGAGTGATTTGCAGTTTGTGCCACATCCCTTCTGTGTACCACAAAGAAGTGGGTTGTCACAGGTAGCTGAGGGCAGATCCTTGATTCAATGCCAACATGGATCTAATGCAGGAGGCCCTGAGGGGGAGGAGGGGGATCCCTTTCCCAGGCGGTGACAGGAGGAGGCCACCTTGTGTGCAGAAGTGGCACATCACTGGTCAGCATCATCTGCCTGCTCCTTTCTCATCTCCTGCTCCTCCTTTCCCCCTTTTAATTCTAGAGTCTCAATGTCCACGAGGTCCATGCATCTCTAGAGGTTATGGAGAGCACAGCTTGCTACTACAATGACCAAATCCTTGCAGGACAGACCGGGCACCAGAATGGCATCTTCAAACGTCTGATGGTCTGCCTCGTGGATGTCCTGGTGAACAGGTGGCATTGGCCACCTCTGTATCTCTGTCCTTGACTTCAGTAGAGGGATGAGTTTCCATTTCTTTAAGGATTTCCATCCATGCAGTTCATGGGCTGCAACCTAGACCTGTAGGTGATGAACGAGTCATAGCAGTTGCAGGGAAAGTGAGCAGATGCGTGGAGGATGCTCTGGCTTTGGTCACATACCAATTGGACACCCTGCCTGTTGGTGGTTCTCACTGAGTAATTTGATGGACTCGTGAATGCATTGATGATGCCCAAACCCGGAGCAATCCAGCAATCAAGGCAAAACACAATGACTTCCGTCCCTGTGAGGCCAATCAATCCTTACATGAATCTGCTCTCAACTCTGGCAATAAGGGCATGAGTAGTGAAATGCAGTGTAGCAGGTTTTGAGATCTTGAGCTGAACCTTGCCACATTTTTTAAGAGTGTTGGTTCCAGTGAGAAAACTGGTGAGAATCCTGCTGATGCCAACAGGAAAAAAACTCATCAAATATTGAACGCCTTCACAACAAATTTTTTTCCTCACTTTGCACACCACCCTGGTGGCAGCTTTCATCTGATTAGCTCGCACTGGGAAAGCTTATTCTTTGCAATCAGTGTGGTGTTCCTTTTAAACACCTCCCCAGCACTCCCCTGCACTTGTCTCAAGTTCAGTCGTGGGGGGGGTTGCTGCCAGGAGCGCAGCATCAAAAGTTTCGGAAGGAACCCTTACTAAACTCCTAGATGGTTTGGAGCAGAAGCATGACATCCTGTATCTATGTTCCCACAGACGTCCAGCAACCAAGATCATCATTCCTGCCTGGGACACAGTGGATGCAGTAGTGAGCGCAGCTTATTGCATGAGAGGATGGAGCAACAGTGCAGGAAGAAGATGTGCAGCCAGGGTAAATCTGGCTTCTGATGAATACCGCTGCACCGCTTCACAGACCCTTCACATCACCATGGTGATCTCTCACCCAACCACCTTTCGGACTCTCAACGTTTCTTATGGCCAAACCCGCAGCCCCTACCACAACTCCTCATGTTCCCCCCAGTAGATAATCAGCTCCTTACATCGCGGCTCCCACTCATGTCCCACGCAAGCCAGATTTCACCACAATCTGACCTGACAGGTCTCCTGCCTACACTCTCCCCATCTGTCTCATTGCAGGACAAACTCGAGCACAATGGGCATAAGCCACCATAGCTTGCCACAGTCATGCCTGAGCTGAGATGCCTAACACCCTTTAAGGAGAGAGCCCTTGAGCTGGCAGGCGAGGAGCAGAACAGTACCTGTGCAGAGCACCAAGTGGGCGGCAGTCAAAAGTGAGAATCATCAAGACATACAGCCCTGGTGCAAGCCTCACATGAGTTTTTTCCCATCATTTAACCCCCGCGATGCACTAATGCTATCTCACTTCCCTTGCAGGTCAATCAATTGCTCAGCCTGAACAATCCTTGTGCCCTCTGAAGTCCACAGACCTGAGTAGCTCTGAGGGAGACATCTCAGAGGTGACCATCATGACTGTCACCCATACCCTCCACCAGTGCAGATACCCACTGTGGCAGACACCACTAGTGTTATATTGTATGTAGTACGGCACTGCCTGGATATTACAGGTACGACGGTAAATCCCTGCCTGCTGGCTCCGCCCAGCAGGCAGCGTATAAAAGTGTATGCGCTCCTGCGCTGTTTCCATTATGGTTCCAGCTACGGGAGGCACAACATCTTGTGAAATAAAGCCTCGATTGTGTCGCCATTCTCATCTCGTGGAAATTGACGGTACATCAATTTATTGCACAAGATTTTCAAAGATGGATCTCCTAATCAAGCCCGATTGCCTGCAGCTGAGCCCTCACGCAGCCAACACCATGTCAACCTTCGACCACTGGCTAGCCTGCTTCGAAGGCTACCTCAGAGCAGCCACTGAAGAACGCTCGGACTCACAGAAGCTCCAAGTCCTCTACTCGCGGGTGAGCCCTGAAATTTTCCCCCTCATCTGGGATGCGCCGTCCTGCTGGCCCTGCAGTCTAAAAATCTCCCGGTCACCCGCTGGCAGGAGGTCCTACCCGAAGCGCTCCACTCCATCCAGTCGCTTCTCTGCACCGCCACTAATGAGACCCCTCACGAACGTGTGTTTGCCTTCCCCAGGAAGTCCACCTCCGGGGTCCCTCTCCCAACATGGCTGACAGTTCCTGGACCCGTCCTCCTCCGGAAGCATGTGTGGAGCCATAAATCGGACCCCTTGGCCAAGAAAGTCCACCTCCTACATGCAAACCCGCAGTACGCCTACGTGGCACACCCTGACAGGTGCCAGGTTCCAGAGGTAGACTGCGTCTTGGTGCCTGCTGGGTCCCCACCCACGACCTCCGACCTGACACCGCTTTCCCCTCTCCTCGGTTGCCTTATTCTCCCCTGTGCCATTCACCCTCCCTCCAGCGAACCTCACCACAGCCCCCACCCCAGCGGGATCTGTCCTCCCACTGGATCCACTCAGGGGTGATGAAGACGAGGACAACACGCTCCCAGAGTCGCAGGCGACTACATCGGTGCCCTCATCACCACCAGGACTGAGGTGATCGCGGCAGAGGGTCAACGACCCCGACAGACTTAATTTGTAATGTTTTTGTGATCCCCGCCGGACTCTTTTTTTAAAAGGGGGTGAATGTGGTAGACACTACTAGTGTTATATTGTATGTATTACAGCACTGCCCATATATTACAGGTATGACAGTAAATCCCTGCCTGCTGGCTCTGCCCAGCAGGCGGCATATAAAAGCGTGTGCTCTCCTGTGCTGCTTCCATTCTGGTTCCAGCTGTGGGGGGCACAACATCTTGTGCAGTAAAGCCTCGATTGTTTCACCATTCTCGTCTTGTGGTAATTGACGGTACATCTCAGTGGGATTAACTAGGCAGGCTTCTGGGTCATTGACTGGTGAACACCTCACAATTTAAGATCCACAGCAGCAGAGGAAGGAACATCCCAGGGAACATGCACTCAAAGTGACGCCAGAGCCCAGGATTCAGCTGAGCCCTTGGCCGTGAGTTGCCCCTGGGTCTGGTCATCCCAGATGTGCTGGAACTGCAAAGACAAAGTCACAAGCATCAGGAAGGGATGATAGCATCCCTCCTTGGACTGCAATCTCACTGGAGGAGTCCTATCATCTTCTGTCCGAGGAGATGGTGCCGCCTCATCAACACAAGGCCAACACTGTGACGGTGGCGTCTGAGTGGAGACCGTGGCGCAGGATGTGCACTCAATGGTGGGGGATGACCACTCCATGGTTCAGCTCATGAAGCTGGAAATTCCCCCTTCTCAGAGTTCCCCACTCTGCCCATGCACCCTGGTCTCTCATGGAACCATACCCAAAAACCTCACAATCACCCCTAGTGAATCCCCTATGGATTCATCTGCTCCCACCCACTTGGCAGCTGTCACTCTGGAAGGGCAATGCCTCAGCAGTTATATTGCCACAAGTTCAGAAGGAGGATACAGGAAACGTTGTCTATATATCAGCTGCCAGACCACTTTACACCTAGAAGCTCAGAGACATGAAGCACACTAAGGCCTGCGAGCGACCCCACTCTTGCTCATGTATTTGCTTTGTCTGGCCCCTTGTGCCGCACTGTAACCAATCACTGTTTGTCGATGTACCATTTGTCAATGTTCTCTGTTAATTATTCTCTTTGTCTACGATGTACACACTGTTTATGTTCCCTCGACCGCAGAAAAATACTTTCCACTGTACTTCGGTACATGTGACAATAAATCAATTGAAATCAAATCAAATTAAATCACTCCCCGAGATGCTGAGACTGAACCCCACCCCCAGCCTCATGCTGAACTTATCTGGGTGCCGCACATTCTCTCTGTTGCCCCCTCTGCAACTGGCACCTGGAATGTAATGGCAATTTGAGCACTTACCTCCAATATTCGCTTTGAATGTGAGATCGGCAGATTCTCATTTTTATGCAGCTCTTGTAAATTGTACCAGCATGACGTCACTCTGGTGATCGATGAATATTCAGTGAGTGAGTATCCACCTCCCTGGATTTTTGTTGGATACAGGTTGGTAGTTGTTTTGTATTACACCATGCCTCTGTACATGGTGTACGTTTGGCTGTTTTTGATCTTGCGCTGGAAAGCTGGAACCAGTATGCACAAAGGATGCGTTACTATTTCCGGGCAAACAACATCACCGAAAACGAGCGCCAGGTGGTCATATTGCTCACCGCCTGCGGCCCGCATACGTTTGGGGTGATTAGGAGCCTTACGTACCCAACTGCACTGGACACCAAAACGTTTGATGAACTTGTGAACTTAGTGGGGCAACATTTTAACCCAACCCCATCCACAATAGTCCAACGTTACTGGTTTAATACCACTGAGAGGACCCCAGGAGAATCCCTTGCCGACTTCTATCCAGGCTATGCAGGATTGCGGAATACTGTGACTATGGTGAGACCTTGTCAGAAATGTTACGCAACCGTTTGCGATTTTAACAATGCGGCCACCCAGAGAAAGTTGTTAGCTGAGCCAACATTGACTTTTAAAACAGGCCATTCAAATAGTGTTGTCCCGAGAGAGCGCAGAACGGGGATTGCAGGAGCTACAGGGAATGGAGGTGCATGCCTTGGGGCGCAACCCCTTCCGTCCGAAAGCGTCCCCCTGCACCCCTGCGGTACCTTGGGCGAGGCGACGTCCGGATCGACGCCAGTGGCTATCGGACATTCCTCCCCGAAGGGAGCCTTCTCCAGAACCAATGGATGAGGAGCCATGTCCGTGTCATACTTGTAGGCGCCGACCCCGTCCCGGACGCCGGTCCTGGGGGCGCCAGAGGCGTCGTAGTTCCGACCGAAACTGGGGCCAGCCCAGGAGCCCATTTGGATAAACCTGCGGCGACTAATCCTGAGGACGTAGAGATGGAGGATGACTGCCTACAGCTGCATTGTGTGGCAGCTCCCTGTGTGGCCCCCATTAAAGTGACAGTACGGGTCAATGGTCACCCGCTTGAGATGGAGTTGGACACTGGCGCAGCGGTCTCTGTGATCGCCCAGAGGACATTCGACCGCATCAAGCAGAGTATACAGACCCTTGCATTCACCGACACAGAGGCCAGGTTGGCCATTTACATGGGGGAACCATTGGACATTGCAGGAACTACGATGACCCCTGTTGTTTATGGACGCCAGGAGGGGCATTTCCCGCTTATCGTGGTGCGTGGCCATGGGCCCAGCCTGTTGGGTCGGGACTGGTTGCGCCATTTGCGGTTGCAGTGGCAGCACATCCTCCAAACAGTTTCTGGAGGGTTGACTGAGGTGCTAGGACGATACCCAGATGTTGGTTCCAGTCCTGCCCAGGTGTAGACCATCCGATTTGTAATGGTCCTATCGCCCCCAGAACTGGTTCCAATGTCCCAAAAATCTGAACCCCTCCCTCCTGCACCATCTCTCAAGCCACGTATTCATTCTGACTATTCTTGAACCAGAGTGGGTGCTTTTGCTAACACTGTTGGGGAGGTTTTAAACTAATGTGGCAAGGGGATGGGAACCAGATTAGGAAGTTAGAGGTCAATAAAGAGGCAGCAACTAAAGCCAGTAAACTCATTGTGACTAAGGGGAAGAGTAGACAGGGAAGAGATGATGAATGCAAAGGGACAGGTGGTCTGAGGTACATTTTTTTTAATGCAAGAAGTGTAGCAGGTAAGGCAGATGAATTTAGGGCTTGGATTAGTACCTGGGAACATGATGTTATTGGTATTACTGAGACTTGGTTGAGGGAAGAACAAGACTAGCAACTAAATATCGCAGGGTATAGATGGTTCAGGAGGGATAGAGAGGGAGGTAGAAGGGGTGGAGGAGTTGCATTACTAGTCAGAGATGATATTACAGCTGTGATTAAGGAGGGCACGATGGAGGATTCAAGCACTGAGGCAATATGGGTGGAGCTGAGAAATAGGAAGGGTGCAGTAACATTGTTGGGACTTTACTACAGGCCTCCCAAAAGCGAGCATGAAGTAGAGGTACAAATATGTAGACAGATTATAGAACAATGTAGGAGCAATAGAGCGGTTGTGATGGGAGATTTTAACTTCCCCAACATTGAATGGGACTCATGTACTGTTGGAGGTGTAGATGGAGCAGAATTTGTAAGGAGCATCCAGGAGAGTTTTTTAGAGCAGTATGTAAATAGTCCAACTCGGGAAGGGGCCATACTGGACCTGGTATTGGGGAATGATCCCGGCCAGGTGGTTGAAGTTTCAGTCGGTGATTACTTTGGGAATAGCGATCACAATTCCGTAAGTTTTAGAATACTCATGGACAAAGACAAGAGTGGTCCTAAAGGAAGAGTGCTAAATTGGGGAAAGGCCAAGTACAACAAAATTCGGCAGGAGCTAGGGAATGTTGATTGGGAGCAGCTGTTTAAGGGTAAATCCACATTTGAAATGTGGGAGTCTTTTAAGGAAAGGTTAATTAGAGTGCAGGACAGACATGTCCCAGTGAAAATGAGAGATAGAAATGGCAAGATTAGGGAACATGGATGACGGGTGGAATTGTGAGACTAGCTAAAATGAAAAAGGAAGCATACATAAGATTGAGGCGACTCAAAACTGATGAAGCTTTGGAGGAATATCGGGAAAGTAGGACAAATCTCAAACGCGCAATAAAGAGGGCTAAAAGGGGTCATGAAATATCTTTGGCTAACAGGGTTAAGGAAAATCCCAAAGTCTTTTATTCGTATGTAAGGAGCAAGAGGGTAACTAGAGAAAGGATTGGCCCACTCAAAGACAAAAGAGGGAATTTATGCGTGGAGTCAGAGGAAATGAGTGAGATTCTTAATGAGTACTTTGCATCCATGTTCACCAAGGAGAGGGACATGACGGATGTTGAGGCTAGGGATGGATGTTTAAATTCTCTAGGTCATGTCAGCATGAGGAAGGGGGAGGTTTTGGGTATTCTAAAAGGCATTAAGGTGGACAAGTTCCCAGGACCGGATGGGATCTATCCCAGGTTACTGAGGGAAACGAGGGACGAAATAGCTGGGGCCTTAACAGATATCTTTGCAGCATCATTGAGCACGGGTGAGGTCCCGGAGGACTGGAGAATTGCTAATGTTGTCCCTTTGTTTAAGAAGGGTAGCAGGGATAATCCAGGGAATTATAGACCTGTGAGTTTGACGTCAGTGGTAGGCAAACTGTTGGAGAAGATACTGAGGGATAGGATCTATTCACATTTGGAAGAAAATAGACTTATCAGTGATAGGCAGCATGGTTTTGTGCAGGGAAGGCCATGTTTTACAAACCTAATAGAATTCTTTGAGGAAGTGGCAAAGTTAACTGATGAGGGAAGGGCTGAAGATGTCACAGACATGGACTTCAGTAAGGCATTTGATAACGTTTCCCATGGCAGGTTGATGGAAAAAGTGAAGTTGTATGGGGTTCAGGGTGTACGAGCTAGATGGATAAAGAACTGGCTGGGCAACAGGAGACAGAGAGTAGTGGTGGAAGGGAGTGTCTCAAAATGGAGAAAGGTGACGTGGTGTTCCACAGGGATCCGTGCTTGGACCACTGTTGTTTGTGATATACATAAATGATCTGGACGAAGGTATAGATGGTCTGATGAGCAAGTTTGCAGATGATACTAAGATTTGTAGAGTTGCAGATAGCGAGGAGGACTGTCAGAGAATACAGCAAAATATAGATAGATTGGAGAATTGGGCAGAGAAATGGCAGATGGAGTTCAATCCAGGCAAATGCGAGGTGATGCATTTTGGAAGATCTAATTCAAGAGCGGACTATATGGTCAATGGAAGAGTCCTGGGGAAAATTGATGTACAGAGAGATCTGGAAGTTCAGGTCCTGAAGGTGGCAACGCAGGTCGATAAAGTGGTCAAGAAGGCATACAGCATGCTTGTCTTCATCGGACAGGGTATTGAGTACAAGAGTTGGCAGGTCATGTTACAGTTGTATAGGACTTTGATTAGGCCACATTTGGAATTCTGCATGCAGTTCTGGTCGCCACATTACCAGAAGGATGTGGATGCTTTAGAGAGGGTGCAGAGGAGGTTCACCAGGATGTTGCCTGGTATGGAGGGTGCTAGCTATGAAGAAAGGTTGAGTAGATTAGGATTGTTTTCGTTGGAAAGACGGAGGTTGAGGGGGGACCTGATTGAGGTCTACAAAATTGTGAGAGGTATGGACAGGGTGGATAGCAACAAGCTTTTTCCAAGAGTGGGGGTGTCAATTACAAGGGGGTCATGATTTCAAGGTGAGAGGGGGAAAGTTTAAGGGAGTGAGAGGGGGAAAGTTTAAGGGAGATGTGCGTGGAAAGTTTTTTACGCACAGGGTGGTGGGTGCCTGGAATGCTTTGCCAGCGGAGGTGTTAGAGCCGGGTACGATAGCATCATTTAAGATGTATCTGGATAGATATATGAACGGGCGGGGAACAGAGGGAAGTAGATCCTTGGAAAATAGGCAACAGGTTTAGATAAAGGATCTGGATCGGCGCAGGCTGGGAGGGCCGAAGGGCCTGTTCCTGTTCTGTAATTTTCTTTGTTCTTTGTTCTTTGAGCGGCCGATTAGCTTTCGCCTCCCGCACATTGACTGCAGCGGAAAAAAAGTACGCGCAGATCGAGAAGGAGGGCCTGGCTGTGGTCTTTGCAGTGAAACGTTTCCACCAGTACGTATATGGCCGCCACTTCACTATCGTGACTGATCATAAGCCTCTGCTGGGACTTTTCAGAGAGGATAAGCCAATACCGCCCGTTACTTCCGCACGGAGCCAGCGCTGGGCTTTGTTGCTCGCTGCATACGAGTATTCTCTAAAGCACAAACCAGGAACCGAGATAGGGAATGCTGACGCACTGAGACAATTGCCTTTATCGACCGGCCCCATATTGACCCCCACGACCGGTGAGGTGGTTGCAACCCTAAATTTTATGGACACCTTGCCTGTCACGCATCACAGATCCATGAGTGGACCCAGACGGAGCCAGTCCTGTCAAAGGTTCAGCACATAGTCCTGTATGGTGGGCAGCATAGACAGCTCCCAGGCGAGTTGCGGGCATTTTCCTCCAAGCTGTCCAAATTCAGCGTGGAAAACGGCATCCTTTTGTGGGGGACGCATGTGATTGTCCCGGAAAAAGGACAGGAGCTGATACTGAGAGACTTGCACAATGGGCATGCAGGTGTGACCAAAATGAAAATGTTGGCCCGGAGTTATGTCTGGTGACCAGGCCTCGACACCGACATTGAGAAGGTAGCCCAAAACTGCTCCATTTGCCAGGAGCATCAGAAGCTTCCGCCGGCTGCACCCCTACATCACTGGGAATGGCAAGGGCGGCCTTGGGCACACTTGCATGCGGATTTCGCTGGCCCTTTTCAAGGATCCATGTTCCTTCTATTAATCAACGCCCAGTCTAAATGGCTAGAGGTGCATAAGATGGGAGGCACAACGTCCTGCGCAACGATCGAGAAGATGCGTTTGTCTTTCAGTATGCATGGCCCCCCCGAGGTGCTGGTCACGGACAACGGCACTCCGTTCACAAGTGAGGAGTTTGCGAGGTTCATGAAGGTGAGCGGCATGCGCCATATCCGCACTGCCCCTTACCACCCGGCTTCAAATGGGTTGGCGGAGCGCGCAGTGCAGACATTCAAACGAGGCCTAAAGAAGCAGTCTTCCGGGTCGATGGACACGAGACTGGCTCGTTTTTTGTTTTCATATAGGACCACCCCCCCATGCAGTGACTGGGGTAGCTCCCGCAGAACTCCTAATGGGCCGGAGACTTTGCACCCGCCTGAGCATGGTTTTCCCAGACATTGGCGCAAAAGTACGCCGCACACAAGAACGGCAGGGACAAGGTTTTTCTCGGCATCGGCCGATTCGGCAGTTTACACCCGGTGACCCAGTGTTCGTTCGGAATTTTGCTGGTGGTGCCCAGTGGGTCCCTGGCGTGATCTTTTGCCAAACGGGCCCTATCTCTTACCAGGTGCAAGCCCAGGGTCGTCTCCAGCGCAAACATTTAGACTATGTTCAGTCCAGAAGACTATCCCTTCCAAAGATTCCCCACCACAGGAGCTCATTTCTACAGCCGCAGAGACCAGACACAATGGAAAGTATTCCTCACAATCTTCCTCTGGTGCCTCACTCAAAGCCTGCGCAGGTCGTGACAGAACTGCGTGAAGATAAAGACGCCGAGATGACAGAGGCAGCAGACTCCGACTCCGAGATGGAGACACAAGACACCTCAGAGGGGGAATCCTCGGGCCCACGGGCCGTGGATGAACAACTGTTACACCATTCATCACGGAAGCGCCGGTCTCCATCTCGTTACACGCCACCCGATCCAGCGCCTCGTACAAATGGTGTCCGGCCTGTGGCAAAACGAGTCCGACACCCTCCTTCTCCAGGGTCTTCGGTGGATTCCTTGGACTTTGGGGGGGGGGGAGGGATGTTATAACCTGCCTGCTTACCATTGGCTGGGGACTAATGACAATTCCACAATCTTATGGGAGTATGAGCTTCCCCAATGAGGGGGCGGAGAAATCATTGGCAAACTCCCTGCATAAATAGAGCTGGCCAGTTTGGAACCAGCAGAGAGAGAGAGGGGTGAGCAGCAAGGGAAGTTGCTGCTGCTGCTGCTGCTGTTGTGTTGTTATTGTAAATAAATATTATTTCTTTGTATCCTGAAAACTCGTGCAGGATTCTTCGTGGCCCTCACAAAAGTTTACAACAATTAGGCCACAGATGTCTCTGGTCATCTTCCTGGAGGGTTATAGTTGTCTGCAGTGCTGGTTCTCAGTCATCACCAGATTGCTCCATCTTTGGCAGTCAATCCTGCAATGAAGTTTTGGTCTTCATTACCTTTGTCCCGTTCCTCTGCTCCCAAGCCCAGGATTTTGTTCTACTTGTGAGGATGTTAACACCCATCGCCACTGGTGCAAATTCTGACAGTGGCGCATCCAGTGCCAATTGGAGCCCTCCTTCTGGGCTGTCCAATTGTCCCGACAACCTTGCTGCCCTCTCTTCTGCTCCTGCTGTACCAGGGTTGCTGACGCCATTCAAAGATCGAACGCTGAGTGCCAACTCTCCCAGACACCTGTGCAGCACCAAGGAGTCTGCTTTACCAAGTCCCCATCCTCCTTTGGCGTGCTAACATATATCGGGTTAATCTATATTAAGGCAGCTATGACTGGTTCCCCACTCTCTCAAGGTCTGCCTGCAGCTGGCTATTTTCTAAAGTTGCAGATAACCTGCCAACCACATTAAAAATATAAAGGCCATGCCTTGCTTTTTAATTGATTTAATTGACTTCAACTGGAAATAGATCAGGATTCCTACCCATCCTCCCCTGCCCTGATGATCATTGCCACACTAGAATCAGCGTCTTCAAATTGTCGTGCCACTCAGCACCAGTATTTTCGGGTCAGCACCTGGGTCGTCCTCCCTTCCCAACTTTGAGGGGGTCAAAAATGTCCCGCAGTGCTTCATCAAGGTCCCCCTGGTACTGGGTCACATCCCCCAACAACTGGGACATGTTGTCGAGGCGCTCAGCCATGGCTGTCGCGGACCAAGCTATGCCTTGGACACCTCCGCTCAAGCTACCAATGTTGTGCACCAGGCTCTCCACTTTGGTCGCCACCCTAGCTAGCAGTGTTGGCTTGATCCCACATATTGCTGGTGCATTCTTCTGCGCACATAACCTCTGGACTCCGCTAATCACATACGGACTTGCTGGAGTGTCGCTAACATCCCCCTCTGAGTCTCTCAGCCATACTCTAGCGTCTGCATCAGCTCCAGGTAAACATGGTCCAGAGACTCGCCGTCTGACACAGCTGGTCCGACTGCTGTCTCATGTGAGCGTTCCTGCCTCCACTTGGTGTTCATCGGCAACTGTGTAGCAGCTCACCAGAATGTGCCCCAGAAGCCTGTTCACTACTGTCATCCAGTGTGTGTGGCTCTGCGCTGGTGGAGGGTCGGGATGATAGTTATGCTGCGAAGATGGTGGTGTCCTTGGAGCTCCCCTTCAAGGTGTTCCCATGGGAGGCAGCCGGGGGGAGGGGGGGGGGGGGATGGGGGCTAGTGGACGCTCACTTCTACCCCACCAACATCTACATCAGTGACAGGTCTGTCCCCAGCCATCCCACAACCTTCAGCACCCATTCCTCATAGGGGATGAGGACTCTGATGTCCGGCACCCTGCTGCGTGTCTGGGCCCTCTCCTGTCTGTTGTGAGCCAACATCTCCTACGGGGACACAGAGGGAGCATCGTGAGCCGCATGCGTCATTCATTGCAGTATGGGGGGAGGGAACTTGCGGTGTATGCGGGGTGGATCGCGATATGGGGGGGTGGGGACTATGAGGGGGTGGGGAGAGGAGTGTGGGGAATACGGGCAGCATGAGAAGTTGTGGTGGGGTGGGGTAAATGAGGGTGGGGCAGCGTGGGCGGCATTGCTGGACATAGGTGGGCCGGGGCATGGAAAGGCACTGGGTGGGGCAGTGCCAGACACATTTTCTGGAGGGGAGGGGGGGTTTGGTCCAACCCACTCTTGCAATCCAATGAAGGTCGTTGATTTTCTTATGCCAGTTCCTCCTGGTGATGCTCCCTGAGCTGACTGCTGCTGCCACTTCCTCCCAGGTGGCATTGGCTGACTTTCCGAGACTTTCAGGGAAACAGGTTTCAGGGAAACAACCCACGTGTGTGCGTGGGTTTCCTCCGGGTGCTTCGGTTTCCTCCCACAGTCCAAAGATGTGCGGGTTAGGTGGATTGGCCATGCTAAATTGCCCGTAGTGTAAGGTTAATGGGGGGATTGTTGGGTTACGGGTATACGGGTTACGTGGGTTTAAGTAGAGTGATCATTGCTCGGCACAACATCGAGGGCCGAAGGGCCTGTTCTGTGCTGTACTGTTCTATGTTCTAAGGGTACTCTGGTCTCAACTGCGTTCAACAAGCTGCCCAGGTGGGCATCCCCGAATCGTGGGCCTTGTCTCCTCGGTGGCATGTCTGTGAGCTGAGTGGGGTTGGCTGTGCAGGAGCGCTTTAAGTGCTGCTCTCCCTTGCTAGTAGGGGGCTGGCGAACACTGTTCCAATGAATCAGAGTGTGGGACCATCATTTGCGACATGAAGCCCAGGGACCTCGTTAAGTGGACCGATTAACATTTTATTGTTGTGACGTCTCGCTGGGTCAAGTGTCTGGAAGCTCGCGGCAGTTCCCTCTCGCTACCACACATAGAATGCGATTTAGCCAAAATGTTTCTGCGTGTAGTTAGATAGAGGTGGGGAACATGCCAGCAGGAAACTCCCAACAAAACCGCCACAAATGACACTTGATGTGTTCGGCAGGTTGGTTCGATGTGGACTGCACTCGATGCAGGGAAGCTAGATACAGATGTCTGACACTGGAGAAGATCCAACACTATTTTATTCAACGATAGAACTGATAAACCTATTCAACTGTGGCTCGACACTATACTGAACTGACTGGAGACCTAGTAGTAGCCCGACCAGACTTACTAGCTACCGCATGGTGTTTGCACTTGCTAGCTCGTGGACTCTGACTGTCTCAGTGGCTGGGTCCAGAGAGAGCAGGACGCCTAGTGCCCTCTGGCATTATAGTGGTAGTGTTCTGTCTGGTGATTGGCTGCACTGTGTTGTGTGCTTACTGGTCATCCTGTGTGTCAATCACTGCCTGTCTGCACCTCATTATATACATGAGTGGATATTATGACAACACTTAGAAACTTTTCCGTTAGATCGCGCGCTTTTTTCAGATGATTGTTTTTAGCACACCTTTATTAACTTTCGACTTTCAGTTTGAGATTTCTGCTTTGCAGTGCGGACACCAGCCCTCCAGCCGAGACTCAGGAGATGCGGAGCTCCGGTCGGAGGATGATAGCGATTTTCCATCACAGCTATCTCTCACACTCTCCACCATCCCAGAGATACTCACCTCAGTTGGGCATGTTAGTGAAGAGGCTCCTAGGACACTATCTGGTGCTCACCGCACAGCTGACCCGGTACAGCAGGTGGAGGTAGGAGCTCACGAGGAGGCGGACTGTCGGAGGGTTGGCAGATCCGAGGGACTAGCTGTCGCCCAGATGGGTCTCAAGCTTCTGGAACCAACAGTCCCATCCATAATGGAGATGCAGTAACAGAGCCAAGGACTACATGAGGAGTTTCCGGCGAGCATTGAGTACCTGCAAGTGCAGTTGGAGGAGTCCAACTGCGTGCAGGAGCAGGAGGTGGTGCCAACAATGTGTGCCACACGGGCCAACACCGCAATAATGGCATCTGCGGTGAAGGCATTGGGGGCGACGGTTTTAGTTATGGATCAGCATGTCCAGCATGGGGCATTCTGTGCAGGTGCTGGCTGAGGCCCAGGGCAGAGTTGCTGCCTCACAGGCGACAATGTCCCAGAGCCACCTGGAAATTGCACCAGCACTCCTCAGCTTGACCCAGTCAGGTCATGGCTGGGAACGTCGGCAGCATTGAGCAGGCACTGGCCAATGTGGTGCAGACACAGAAGAAGGTGGCCCAGTCACAGAGGGAGATGGTGCAGTCACTGGCTGATGTGACACAAACCCATAAGGTGATGGCACAGGCACAGTGTGCTCCATAGCCGCGGATGAGCAACGCTGGTTGAGATCAGAGTGGGCCTCCAGGACTAGCAGTGCCAGGCGGCGGGGGAGCCTCAGGAGACAGCTCCCCTTGCACCTCCGTCCCATGGAGTAGCACGGGGACCTTGGGCACCCCGAGGGAGGAGGATGTGATGGGGCCCGTGCTGGTGACTTCCGCAAGGGAAGAGCCGGACCACCTCGGTCCCCCCCCCCCCCCCCCCCCCCCCCCCCCCCATCCAGTCTCTGCCGCATCTAGTGGGCAGCGGGCAGAATGGGCCACACCACACCACCTGGGACACCCAAGCAGCAGCTGGACCCACCCAGGCCCGGTCGCTCCAGAAGACACCCGCCAACAGGGACCCAGATCGCAGGGCGGGAATCACAGCAGGCTACCTCAACTCCTACTGTACTGTCTGGGGATCCACCTAGACATAGCATTAGGACCTGTAAGGCCAGGAAGTTAGACACCAGTTAAGTTGGCACAGGTGCAGGGCACAGTTTAGTTATAGGGGCTTGGACACAAATTTGTATATATTTGTTCACATTAAACACCTGTTGCCACCATTACAACCTGTCTCAGTGCTCTGTTTGATGGATGTGAGGGGTGGTGGGAAATGGGCGGAAGTTGGGGTGGCCGGGGATTCCCACCCCCCTGAACGTCCTCACCACCGCCACCCAAGGGATCCGATGGGACCATGTGAAGTAATGGCCGGCTCGCATTCAAGGATCACCCAGGTGAACAGTGCACGATGCTACCGTGGACAGGGGTCAGATGGCGTCATACGATACGGAGCACCAGAGCTCATTGCTAAGCAGATTATCATCATCCTCCATCCCATGGACAAGACCTGGTGTTACTGCCAACCCAGAGCCCCACCCCGTAGTGCTACAGGTATGTATCATGGAGTGAGTTGCAGGTGTGGGGTGGCTGGCAAAGTGGGGGGGGGGGGAGAAAGTGAGCGAGTGTGGGGTTGGGATTGGGTGTCCGTGCCCCTGGCCAGTCCCCCTCCTCCATCCCACCCCTAGTCGGTGAACCTGGAGTCGATCAGACCGGCACGTGCGTGTTGGCCCTGGCGCACATGTCGTGCAGCCTCCCGTACCTACCTGGGCTCCATGTCCTGCTCACCCAACCCTCCCCTGCATCTTCCTTGTTGGACGATGCCTCGTGTTCCTCCTCCTCCAATACTTCGCCCCTCTGCTGTGCTATGTTGTGGAGACACAGCAGACCGCCACCTTACGGGAGACCCTCTCAGCGTCATACAGGTGGGCACTCCAGAGTGGTCCAGGCACCTGAATAACATCTTCAGGAGGTCGAAGCACTGCTCGATTATGCTACTGGTTGCTGCATGAGCTTTGTTGTAGTTGGTTACCGCGTCAGTCTATGGCCCCCTCATCAGCCACGACCGCTGTGGATAACCCCTGTCACCCAGGAGCCAACCCCCAGCCGGGGTGGGCGCCTCGAACTAGTCAGGAATCGTTTAGTTTGCCTGGATGAAGGCCTAGTGCATACTGCCGGGTAACGGGCGCAGACGTGTATGATGTGCATCTGAAGGTCACATATCAGCTGCAAGTTCATCGAGTGGAATCACTTTTGGTTTGTGTACAGCAGCCTGATATCCGCAGATGCTCGTAGGGGGATATGCATCCCATCAATCACCCCCTGGACCTAGGGCATCCCGATGATGGCTCAGTCCACATTGAAATGGATGTATTGAGGCACCTGGACATGTAGGGCCTCTGTGACTGCACGGATGCACCTGTGCACCGAGGTCTGTGAGACAGGTACCCACTCGGTGCCATCGAGTAAAGGTTCAGGGCAACCATCACCTTGACGGCCACTGGAAGCAGGTGTCCTCCCCCATACCCCCATGGTGCCAGGTGCTCCACCATCTGGCAAATGTGTTGCACAATCTTTCTGCTCAGCCGTTGTCTTGGGCATGCCCGGTCCGACAGGTTCTCGAATGTCAGCCTGTGCCTGTACACATGAGGCCTCATGCAAATCATGGCACTTCCTCGTCCTCGGCCTGTTGGACAGCCAGTTCTCCACCTGCCCCTCTGATGCCCACTCTGCCGCTGCAGCTTCCTCCTCCTCCTCGAGCAGCTCCAGAAGCAAGGCATCCCCAGGGCTGTGGCGACTAGCAGGAAGGCCACCATTGTTGGTTGAATTCTAATATCCATTGTCTGCAGGGAGTGAAAGGCTGACATGTTAGCATGGTGCGTACCCCTGTGCCCAAACAGGTCCACCGGGCTACATGGTGGCCCCGTTGGCATTGCAGGCTTCTACCCCACATGACCCTCCCCCACCACCCATCCTTGCATCCTTGGCCCCATAGGTGGCTGGCACCATGGGGGCTTCTGGCCCTGGTGCTCATCCCTGATTCCAGGGTACCATTGGCTGGCACTGCCCCCACCAGGGGTAGGCACCACGGCCCCATAGGGACTACTGTGGGTGTTGCCCGGAGTGGGTCGCCAGCAGGTGGTGGATGAGTGGGAGGGGGGGGGGGGGTTTATGGTGGAGGGTGGGGGCACCCATACTGTCGGTGTTACTCTGCAGAACCGGGAGCCAGGGTGGGTAGTTAATGTGGTGCGCAGCAAGATGGCTGCTTTGTAGGCCACAGTAATGATGGTCGGTGCCTGGACACTACCCCAGTTCCATGGGGTGGTCACCCCGGCCACTCAGCCTGTTCCCCCATCTCCCTCCTCCCCCGGCCCACCCAGGGCCTTCCCACACCAGCCAGCCCGGCCAGTGTCCAGCCCAGTCGCTCCTCTCTGTGTCCTACCTCCTCTCTCTCTCTCTCTCTCTTTCTCTCTCTCTCTCAGCAGCCACCTCGCCAGTTTCACGATTTTTTAAAACACAAGTGAACCGTGCTGTCGGGAACTTGGCCATCGGAGGTGGAGAATCGCGGAGGCCGTGGAGAATACCGGGTTGGGCCCGCTAATGATGTGCAAATGGTGTTTACTGTACGTGCGTCCTGGAATGCATTGGCGTTGCTGTCGAGGTAACAGAGAATCGCAATTTGGCGTCAAATCGGCATCCGCCGCAATTTTTTTTTTTTTTTTTTTATAAATTTAGATTAGCCAATTATTTTTTTCCAATTAAGGGGCAATTTAGCGTGGCCAATCCACCTACTTTGCACATTTTTGGGTTGTGGGGGCGAAACCCACGCAGACACGGGGAGAACGTGCAAACTCCACACGGACAGTGACCCAGAGCCGGGATCGAACCTGGGACCTCAGCGCCGTGAGGCGGTTGTGCTAACCACTAGGCCACCGTGCTGCCCTTTCCGCCGCAATTTTGCCGTTGGAGCCCGTTCTCCGCCCATTCGCCATTCCCGATTTTGATGTCGGCCAACAGAGAATCGCACCCAATATGTTTTATTTGGACCCAAAATAATGTAGTTTGATATATTTATGCCAGATGATTCGTGCAAGAGTGTACTCTATCATCATGAACAGTGAATTATCTTCCCTTTCATCTAATTGGCAAAATTCATTCTCCTTTGCCAGGCTAACAAATGGCAAAACTAATTTTTTAAGGCCAGTGACTCAGCTGTAACTTCATTATGGTTTCCTGGAAATTTAACAGAACTCCATTGAGGTACTTATTGAAAGTGGCACATTCTCCTATTCACTGTCGTGTTAATAGCACCTATAATTATATGGTATTTACTGTAATTACAAATATACTCCTGTACTTGTGTGGGAACTACCACTAACATAGTTTGAGGGGAGAAATTATTTGACAGCTGTGTGCCTCATCTACTTTACACTTCCCAGGTTCCGTCAACTTGATTTTTTGTAAACATGTTATAATTGCAAGGTGAATCAGAGGTGAATTTGAAGTAGTACAGTAATAATTTGAGCCTATTTGAAGCTAAACAACAACAAAGTGCAACATGGAGCTTTCACTCGATTTTATTTTATTAACTAACATGAACACTGCTTGATCTCTGTTCTGTTCCTCAAATGCAAGTTTAATTCTGGTTGGCCAATATCTTTTTAGTCTTATTGAATAATGAGAGTTACAGAGAATACTTCTGGATATTTTAGTTAAATACTTAATCCTTCTGAATTCTGTAGTAAGTGCAGATTCACTGCAAGCTGTCACATAAAGATATAAGTGTTCTGCTATCAAGTTCTAAAAATATTTAATACCAAAGGAAATAGAGGGTGGAATTTTATAACCCTGTTTTGGATGGGGCGGAAAATGCAGCATGCCATTCAAAAGTCTACTGACTTCGGCAGGACTAAAAATCCCTCCATTGAGAGGGATCGGAAAAATTCACCCATAGATAAGTTTGCACTGAAATAGCAATAGATCTAATTGCCGTCATATGTTCATGACTGATATTAAAATATTTTGCTACAGATTTTCATTCTGCAACTCCTACCTTCCATCTTTGCCCAGTAAGATTGAAATTCAGATCCCAAAATAGATGTTCAAATATATTCCAGCAAAATTGTAGAATAAAATCCCTACAGTGCACAAGGAGGCCATTCAGCATATTGAGTCTGCACTGACCCTCTCTCCCTGTCCTATCCCCGCAATCCCATAACCTGACCTAATCATTTGAACACTAAGGGGCATTTTTTTTTTAGCATGCCCAATCCACGCACCACGTACAGGAGGGAGGAAACCGGAGCACTCGGAGGAAACCCACACAGCCATGGAAAGAATGTGCAAACTCCACACAGACAATTACCTAAGGTTGGAATTGAACTCCATGGCGCTGTGAGGCAGCAGTGCTAACCACTGTGCAAGTGAAGGATCAAAGCGAAGGTAAGACACTTCAGCCATGTGGTGCACAGAAGTTTTGCAAAGCAGTTATAGATTTTGATGACTATTTTGTGATAGGGAACAAAAATAAAATAATGTACTTATCTTTAAAACTAAGTGGAGATTACTGTGTAACAGTGGTATTTGTACAAGAACTGATATCTCAATGAAATTATTACTGAGTCACTGCCCCCAAACAAACCAACCTTGTAATCTTATAGCTTGATGTGAATTACTTCATCCCTACAAAGGTCTTTTACCTGAGGGAGAGCTAAAGACAATTTAATTTGTTTTGGGAAATAAATGTAGCATGATGAAAAAGTTATTAAAAACATGTTTATATCTGCCATTTATATTATTTATTTCACTTTCTCCCTCGTTCAGTGAATTACGGATTTTATAAAGTAGAAAAACCATTGAAATAAATAGCCCAAGTGAGAGTTTAGAATTGTATGCCTAAATATGCTGCTATATTGCTAACATAATATGGATGTACCTACACCACATGGACTCCAGTGGTTCAATAAGCCTTCTCACCACTGCCTTTTTAAGGGCATTTAGGGTTGGCCAATAGGTGCTGGCCTTACCAACAAGGCCACATCCCATAAATTAATTTTTAAAGATGTAAATACAGTTCAGGATGTTTATCAAATTCCAGCTGATAATTTAACTATATAATTATTTATATATACATTATTTAAAAAAATTAAACTAAGCTAAAACCCCCAAAGGATTTGAGGGGGGTAGGAGCATGAACTTGCATAGATGGGATTGCCTCCGGATCCCGCCCACACAAACCGGAACACAATTTTACAGTGGGGCGAGCAGGGCCTCAGATGGGAAGCCCACCCTTGCCCCAGTTAAGGCCCCTAAGGACCTTTTCCAACCCTGCTCAAACTGCAAAACAGAAATATTGGGTGCGATCAACTGGCCATGTTGCACCCAAAAAGTAGCGCGTCGTGGTGCAATGTGGCCAATAAATGTCGGGACGCCCTGCTCCCAGGGGTTATCCAGCTCGCCGTGCCTTGAAAGATCTAACGTGACAAAACACCGTTGTGTGAAGCTCGCCCATTGGGGACGGGATCACTTTTTGACTAATCTCCATATTAGAGTGAGACAGCTAGTTTCACTCTATATGCAGTTCCCTGAGGTAACCAAGGTGTTGGGATCCATTCCCTTCACCTTGGAGACATTGAGCAAGTGTCATTCAGTACTGGTCTCCATAAACAGTGTCCAGGCAGGACAGCGCTCGTGGGGGTCTTCCAGGGAGCGGAGGCCCCAAGGTGCTTGCCCTCTCGGCAAGGTCGCACCCGAGTACCACTTGGCTTACCACAGATGGCTTTGCTGAGCATCTTCGGTCTGTGCGCATTCAGGACCCTGACCTTCCTGTTGCTTGCCATTTTAATAAAAGACACTGCTCCCATGCCCACATGTCTGTTCTTGGCCTGCTGCAATGTTCCAGTGAAGCACAACGCAAACTGGAGGAACAACATCGCATCTTCCGGTTAGGCACACCACAGCCTTCCGGCCTGAATATCGAATTCAACGACTTCAGATGATCAGCCCCACCTCGACCCATTTGTTTTCATATCATTTTAACTGTCTTTTACCATTTCTTTCTTTCTTAATATACATTTCATTTCCCCCCCAATCTTATCCACCTTTCCTGCACCTTTCTTCTCTGTACTTCCCCCTTCCCCTCCTCCCCCCCCCTCCCCCCCCCCCCCCCCCCCCCCCCCACACCTACAGTTCATCCTCTGATGTTAGTTTCTCTGCTGTTCGACCTTTCACATCTTTTGTTCTCTCTGGAGACTGCCATTAGCACTCTTTCCCCTTGGTTTCTGTGGCCATTAGCCCTCGGTTTCCCTGGGTTTCTGTGACTATGACTCATCTTTCATTCTCACTCCACAGTATAAATATTTCCCACTTTCTCTGTCTGTGAGCTTTGACAAAGAGTCATCGGACGCAAAACGGTAGCTCTTTTCTCTCCCAAAAGATGCTGCCAGACTTGCTGAGATTTTCCAGCATTTTCTCTTTCGTTTTGGCACCCTAGAACCGTCAGCCTACCATCCTGACAGTGCCACCTGGGTGACAGGCTGGCAGTGCTCTGAAACTCCATCCCTCTAGCAATGAAGGACAAAATTCCATTTGCCTTCTTAATCACCTGTTGCACTTGTAAACCAACCTTCTGTGACTCATGCACTAGCACACCCAAGTCTCTCTGAACAGCGGCATGCTTTAATATTTTATCGTTTAAATAATAATCCCGTTTGCTGTTATTCCTACCAAAATGGATAACCTCACATTTGTCAACATTGTATTCCATCTGCCAGACCCGAGCCCATTCACTTAACCTATCCAAATCCCTCTGCAGACTTCCAGTATCCTCTGCACTTTTCGCTTTACCACTCATCTTAGTGTCATCTGCAAACTTGGACACATTGCCCTTGGTCCCCAACTCCAAATCATCAATGTAAATTGTGAACAATTGTGGGCCCAACACGGATCCCTGAGGGACACCACTAGCTACTGATTGCCAACCAGAGAAACACCCATTTATCCCAACTCTTTGCTTTCTATTAATTAACCAATCCTCTATCCATGCTACTACTTTACCCTTAATGCCATGCATCTTTATCTTATGCAGCAACCTTTTGTGTGGCACCTTGTCAAAGGCTTTCTGGAAATCCAGATATACCACATCCATCGGCTCCCCATTATCTACTGCACTGGTAATGTCCTCAAAAAATTCCACTAAATTAGTTAGGCATGACCTGCCTTTAACGAACCCATGCTGCGTCTGCCCAATGGGACAATTTCTATCCAGATGCCTCGCAATTTCTTCCTTGATGATAGATTCCAGCATCTTCCCTATTACCGAAGTTAAACTCACTGGCCTATAATTTCCTACTTTCTGCCTACCTCCTTTTTTAAACAGTGGCGTCACGTTTGCTAATTTCCAATCCACCGGGACCACCCCAGAGTCTAGTGAATTTCGGTAAATTATCACTAGTGCATCTGCAATTTCCCTAGCCATCTCTTTTAGCACTCTGGGATGCATTCCATCAGGGCCAGGAGACTTGTCTACCTTTAGCCCCATTAGCTTGCCCATCACTCCCTCCTTAGTGATAACAATCCTCTCAAGGTCCTCACCTGTCATAGCCTCATTTCTATCAGTCGCTGGCATGTTATTTGTGTCTTCCACTGTGAAGACCGACCCCAAAAACCTGTTCAGTTCCTCAGCCATTTCCTCATTTCCCATTATTAAAACTCCCTTCTCATCCTCTAAAGGACCAATATTTACCTTAGCCACTCTTTTTTGTCTTATATATTTGTAAAAACTTTTACTGTCTGTTTTTATATTCTGAGCAAGTTTACTCTCATACTCTATCTTACTCTTCTTTATAGCTTTTTTAGTAGCTTTCTGTTGCCCCCTAAAGATTTCCCAGTCCTCTAATCTCCCAGCAATCTTTGCCACTTTATATGCTTTTTCCTTCAATTTGATACTCTCCCTTATTTCCTTAGATATCCACGGTCGATTTTCCCTCTTTCTTCCGTCCTTCCTTTTTGTTGGTATAAACCTTTGCTGAGCACTGTGAAAAATCGCTTGGAAGGTTCTCCACTGTTCCTCAACTGTTCCACCATAAAGTCTTAGCTCCCAGTCTACCTTAGCTAGTTCTTCTCTCATCCCCTTGTAATCTCCTTTGTTTAAACACAAAACACTAGTATTTGATACCCCCATGGTGCCGCATGATCTGGCAGATATGTCGCATTGTCCCTCTGCTCATCTGGAGTCTTCGACAGCATACCCGGTCCAGCAGGTTCTCGAATGGCAGGCGTTGCTAATACACACGAGGCCTCCTTCCCACATCCTCCTATTCGGCCTGTGGGGCTGCTGTCTCCTTATATTCACTAGCTGCCTCCTGTTCCTCTGGGTCAGGCTCTGCTGCTGCAGGGTCCTCCCCGAGCAGCGTCAGCTCCTACAGCCTCAGTGCATCCCCAGGGCTGCGGCAACTAAGCTGGAAGCCACAATTACTGCAGACCATGAAAGTCAGACATGTTAGCATGGTGTGTACCCCTATGCCCAACCAGGTCCACTGGGCTACACGATGGCCCTGGTCTGCACTGCAGACTCAGCCCTCGCATGTCCTCCTCCCCACACCTCCTTTGCAGTCCCAATACCAACTCCAGCCATTCTCCCGTCATTCTACCCTCTGCATTCCTGGCCCCGTCGGAGCCCGGCACCGTGGAGGCCAATGGTACCCTGGCGCCCATCCCTACTGCCAGGGGTACCATTGTTTGGCACTACCCATTCAAGAGCTACACTCCTGTCCCGCGCCCTCTCGTAGGGAGTACTGTGGGCGTCGCCCTTGGCTGGATCTTGTGCTGTCCTGCCGGCGGGTGGTGGCGAGTTGGGGGGTTGGGTAGTTGGTGGGTGGAGGGTGGAATGCGAGAGTGGTGCGGAGGGGCCATCCATAGGGCCGGTGTAACTGCGCAACCACGGGCCACAGTGGGCAGTCAGTGGCATGAGTAGCAAGATGGCTGCCTTGAAAGCCATAGCAATGACGGTCCATGCCTGGGCACCCCAGTCCCGTGGCGGATCACCCCGACCCCATAACCCATCCCCAGTCATCTCCCCCCCCCCCCAACTGCCAACCCTGCCAGTGGCAGGTATGGCAGTCCACGGTCATGCCTCTGCATGTCTGACCTCCTCTCTCTCCCTCATTGGCCACAACGCCTGTTTCCCAAATTCTGAAACCACAATTATAATTCCCATCGGTATTTCCTTTCGGCGGAGGTGGAGCTTTGCAGAGGCACCAGAGAAAACGGGGTCAGGCCTGCTAGTGATATGCGGATGCTGTTTACTGTAAGTGCGGAGTAGATGCTGCTGTTGAGGCGCCGGAGCATGGCATTCTGGCAGGCGCCTGGCGCCGGCCATGATTTTGGCTTCATGACCAATTCTCCGCCCAATTCCCTTTCCCGATTTCAGTGCTGGCTGACAGAAAATCTCGCCCCAGTTTTCTCTCCATATATTAAACAATAAAACTTGAGTGGGCATGGTTTACACAATTACTCTGCAGGACAGGGCCTAGTAGAGCCTGTACCCAGCTCAACAGAGATTGGGGTACCGCCTTTAAAGGGTGCCCCAAACAGAACTGAAACTGAACGGCCCCGAGACCCTATCACGCAGATATAAGTGGCTCCCCCCACTCTCAGACAATCATCGGGGGCCCACCACCCCTGAAGTATCGCTGACGTTCCCCCGCCCCCAACAGTACCTGCAAGATCGTCCCTCACTGCCTGCTCTCTCCCATCACCCCCTCTCCCACCATACATTACTGTGGAAACCAGTCCCCCTCCCCCATGCAACCGCCATAGGGCACCCACGCAGGCCTGCCCTGGCACAGTTTGTACTGTCAGGATGGCACCATGGCTAGGGGGCAGTGCCAGGGAATGTCCATCTCCCCTGGGGGGGCTATACTTCTAGTCCGGGAGCGATTTCCTCGATTGAATCTTGTTGTAACAAACCTGTTGCAAATCTCGAGGACGGGATTCAATAAAGGGGGAAATTATGTGGCAGGGCGCTCGTTAATAATATTAACATTTATCCAAAAGTATTACATTGAGGTTCTCGCCCTTGTTACGTCACCAGCGAGGGAGGTGCGGAGCAAATCGGAAAACACGATCACTCCAGAGACAATTGCATTTCCGAATTCTCTTCGCATTTTGCGCCTGTGTTTCTGCTTTTTGATGGCGACTGTGGGCTGCAAATTGCCCCTGTGATCTGTGATCATGTGCATTATCTTTATTCTGGCCTACCGTGGGATAGTTCAATTCAATCAATATTACTACCCAAGTGTTCTTGTATCTATGAACTGTATAGTAGATATTCCCTACTAACCCTTCTCCACTGTTGGTAGTCTAACATGCACATCAAGAACTGGGTAATTTGTGTAGAATTTTTCATTAACAAAAATACAAGAGCAAAGTACTGCATGTGTTAGAAATTTTCAAAAGAAATAAAATGCCTTCATTGACACCATCTGCCAATCCTCTTAATCTTCAATTTCAAAGCAATATAAGCCATGTGCTCTCGCTCAAGTGAAATGAGGCTAGTGAATAATAATAGTAATCTTTATTGTCACAAGTAGGTTTACATTAACACTGTAATGAAGATACTGTGAAAAGCCCCGAGTCGCCACATTCCGACACCTGTTCAGATACACAGAGGGAGAATTCAGAATGTCCAAATTACCTTATAGCACGTCTTTCAGGACTTGTGGGAGGAAACCGGAGCACCCGGAGGAAACCCACACAGACACAGCGAGAACGTGAGAGTCCGCACAGACAGTGATCCAAGCTGGGAATTGAACCTGGGAAGCCATAGTGCTAAGCATTATGCTACCATACTGCCCACGGGAGACGTGGAAAACGAGAACTATGCTGGCCGCCAAACCGTTTGCGATGCAACCAGCCTGCTCCCGTAAGCGAAATCGGGATGCTGCTGTAGCGTGACGAGAAACCAATTATCACCACTTAAGCCCTATTTCTATATAATTAATGGGAACCACCCCATATCCAATGGCCACCCGTGATTCAGCAGCCTATCCAGCAAGTGGTCACGCTAGCGCCGATTAGTACTGCTTTTGAAAATATCAACCTGGCGGATGGGCTGCTACAAGGAGGCATGGAGGTGAGTAACCATCTTCACTCACAGGCACGGGGCATGCTGCCCATGTGCTCAGGCAGGAGGGCGGGGGACAACTGGGGGTGTAGTCCCGGTTGGGGTGGGCCACCATGGGGGGCTGGTGGGTAACAGGTTTGGGGATGGGACTCTACGGGGCAGGGGGTTGGTGGCGGACGTGCACCATGCCAATCCCTGGACCATATGTTCCTGTACCGGGGGCAACCCTTGCCTGTCACCCATAACTCCCACTGACGGCGGAGGCCTCTGGCCTTGTGGCTGAATGCAATTGCCAATAGGGAATTAGAAATCGTGGTTAAGTGAGCATTTCAAACATCCCGATTGGAACCCCGTGGGTGGGTGGGCCATGTAGCGTGTGGGGCTCATTGCCTAGCATCCCAATCACACCTTAATGTATGGATACTGTGCTTGAACACTATGGGAGGCAGCACCACAAACGTAGCAGTCAACCTTCAATCACCCATGAGAAGGGCCCCAGTCCCGGGCACATGTCCACGGCCGGGCGTGTGTAGGCAGGGCATACTGGATGGGGGGACAGCGATGTCTGGGGAATGCGGCATGGGATTGGTGGTCATCCCACATCACGGAACAAAGAGGCAGAGGCCCCATATTGGTTGATGTGAGGGTATTTGTAGGTATCACGGAGGGGGTTGTCAAGGGTCTCACAGAGCTCAGGGCACAGGTGCATCCACGCTATCATGGAAGCCCTATATGCCAAGTCAGCATAATATATCCATTTCAATGTGGACCGAGCCCACTAGGATGCCTGGGCAGCGGGGTTCGCCTCTATTGACGGGTTGCCCAGTGTCCAGGGTTGACCGATGGGATTCATGTCCCCCTACGAGCACCTGCCTGAATGGGGTTCCACTCGATGAACGTGCAGCTGATATGTGGCCATGAGCTGCGCATACTACGAATTGTGCCCAATACCCGTGCAGTGCGCACAATAGCTTCATCCTGGCACACTCTATGATTCCTGACATGTTCGAGACGCTCCCGAGTAGTGCAGTGCAGTGCTGGTCTGAGGAAACGGAAGAGCTTCTACGTGACTGCTTAGAGACAGTGGACTGTTCCATACTTAAGAACTCATCAATCAACTTAAATGAGTATGCCACAGACTTCATCAGCAAATGTGTGGACGACTACGTGCCAAAGAAAGCAGTACGTACG
Organism: Scyliorhinus canicula; assembly: GCF_902713615.1. Taxonomy (NCBI): domain Eukaryota; kingdom Metazoa; phylum Chordata; class Chondrichthyes; order Carcharhiniformes; family Scyliorhinidae; genus Scyliorhinus; species Scyliorhinus canicula. The sequence continues at coordinate 43,478,694 of NC_052147.1, read as the reverse complement.
TTCCGCAACCGGAAACCATGCCTCAATCGAGATTGACTCCCTACTGAAAGACAGGTCTGAGGTGTTCAAGTCAGACGACCCTGATCTATACAAGAAACACAGATATGACCTCCGCAAAGCCATCCCAGATGCCAAGAGAGAATATCAAACCAAGCTCGAGTCACAGACAGACTCTCGGCGGTTGTGGCAAAGCCTAAACAGCATAAAGGGCTACAAAGCAAAGCCGAGCAGTATCTCCGGCAGCAGCTCACCCCTCCCCGATGAACTCAATGCATTCTATGCTCGGTTCGAGCAGGAAACAAACAATTTGCTGTTGAGTGCTCCAGCAGCACAGAACTCACCCATAACCACCATCACAGCTTCCAAAGTCAGATCGGCCTTCCTAAAAGTGAACCCTTGGAAAAGCGACGGGCCTGGATGGGATCCCTAGTCATGCACTCAGAGCAGCTGGCAGATGTGTTCGCAAACATCTTTAGCCTGTCCCTACTCCAATCTGAGGTCCCTATCTGCATTACGAAGGCCACCATCATACTGGTGACAAAGAAGAACCAGGCAATGTACCTTAATGACTACTGTCCAGTGGCCCTGACATCAGTCGTAATGAAGTGCTTCGAGAGGTTGATCATGAAGCACATCACCTCCATACTCCCAGAACACCTTGATCCACTGCAATTTGCATACTGTCGCAACCGGTTCACAGCAGACACCATTTCCCTGGCCTGACACTCATCCCAAAATTTCTCAACAAGGACTCCTATATCAGCCTCCTATTTATTGACTACAGTTCCACCTGCAATACTATAATCCCAGCCAAGCTCATATCACAGCTCCAAAACCTAGGACTTGGCTCCTCACTCTGCAACTGGATCCTTGACTTTCTGACCCACAGACCAGAATCAGTAAGAATAAACATAAGAACATAAGAACTAGGAGCAGGAGTAGGCCATCTGGCCCCTCGAGCCTGCTCTGCCATTCAATGAGATCATGGCTATCTTTTGTGGATTCAGCTCCACTTTACGGCTGGAACACGATAATCCTTAATCCCTTTATTCTTCAAAAAACGATCTAACTTCACCTTAAAAATGAAGGAGCCTCAACTGCTTCACTGGGCAAGGAATTCCATAGATTCACAACCCTTTGGGTGAAGAGGTTCCTCCTGAGCTCAGTCCTAAATCTACTTCCCCATGTTTTGTGGCTATGCCCCCAGTTCTGCTTTCACCCGCCAGTGGAAACAACCTACCCGTATCTATACTATCTATTCCCTTCATAATTTTATATGTTTCTATAAGATCCCCCCGCATCCTTCTAAATTCCAACGAGTACAGTCCCAGTCTACTCAACCTTTCCTCGTAATCCAACCCCTTCAGCTCTGGGATTAACCTAGTGAATCTCCTCTGCACACCCTCCAGTGCCAGTACGTCCTTTCTCAGGTAAGGAGACCAAAACTGAACACAATACTCCAGATGTGGCCTTACTAACACCTTATACAATTGTAGCATAACCGCCCTAGTCTTAAACTCCATCCCTCTAACAATGAAGGACAAAACTCCATTTGCCTTCTTAATCACCTGTTGCACCTGTAAACAGACTTTTTGAGACTCATGCACGAGCACACACAGGTCTCTCTGCACAGCAGCATGTTTTAATATTTTATCATTTAAATAATAATCCCTTTTGCTGTTATTCCTACCAAAATGGATAACCTCACATTTGTCAACATTGTATTCCATCTGCCAGACCCTAGCCCATTCATTTAACCTATCCAAATCCCTCTGCAGACTTCCACTATCCTCTGCACTTTTTGCTTTACCACTCATCTTAGTGTCGTCTGAAAACTTGGACACATTGCACTTGGTCCCCAACTCCAAATCATCTATGTAAATTGTGAACAATTATGGGCCCAACACTGATACCTGAGGGACACCACTAGCTACTGATTGCCAACCAGAAAAACACCCATTAATCCCCACTCTGCTTTCTATTAATTAACCAATGCTCTATCCATGCTATTACTTTACCCTTAATGCCATGCATCTTTATCTTATGCAGCAACCTTTTGTGTGGCACCTTGTCAAAAGCTTTCTGGAAATCCAGATATACCACATCCATTGGCTCCCCATTATCTACCGCACTGGTAATGTTCTCAAACAATACCACTAAATTAGTTAGGCACGGCCTGCTCTTTATGAACCCATGCTGTGTCTGCCCAATGGGACAATTTCCATCCAGATGCCTCGCTATTTCTTCCTTGATGATAGATTCCAGCATCTTCCCCTACTACCGAAGTTAAGCTCACTGGCCTATAATTACCCGCTTTCTGCCTACCTCCTTTTTTAAACAGTGGTGTCACGTTTGCTAATTTCCAATCTGCCGGGACCACCCTAGAGTCTAGTGAATTTTGGGAAATTATCACTCGTGCATTTGCAATTTCCCTAGCCATCTCTTTTAGCACTCTGGGATGCATTCCATCAGGGCCAGGGGACTTGTCTACCTTTAGCCCTATTAGCTTGCCCATCACTACCTCCTCAGTGATAACAATCATCTCAAGGTCCTCACCTGTCATAGCCTCATTTCCATCTGTCACTGGTATGTTATTTGTGTCTTCCATTGTGTAGACTGACCCAAAAAAACCTGTTCAGTTCCTCAGCCATTTCCTCATCTCCCATTATTAAATCTCCCTTCTCATCCTCTAAAGGACCAATATTTACCTCAGCCACTCTTTTTTGTTTTATATATTTGTCGACTCTGCAACTCGATCCTTGACTTTTTGACCCACAGACCACAATCAGTAAGAATAAACAACACCTCTTCCACAATAGTCCTCAATACCGGGGACCCGCAAGGCCCCCTACTCTACTCCCTGTACACACACGACTGTCGTGTGGCAAACTTTGGATCCAACTCCATCTACAAGTTTACTGACGAAACGACCATAATGGGTCTGATCTCGAATAACAAAGAGTCAGAATACAGGAGGGAGATTGAGAGCCTAGCAGAGTGGTGCAATGACAACAATCTCTCCCTCAATGCCAGCAAAGCTAAAGAGCTGGTCATTGACTTCAGGAGTCAAAGTACTGTACACACCCCTGTCAGCATCAACGGGGCCGAGGTTGAGATGGTTAGCAGTTTCAAATTCCTCGGGGTATACGTCACCAAAAATCTGTCCTGGTCCACCCACGTTGACGCTACCACCAAGAAAACACAACAGCGCCTATATGTCCTCAGCAAAACTAAGGATATTCGGCATGTCCACATTAACTCTTATCAACTTTTACAGATGCACCATAGAAAGCATCCTATCTGGCTGATCACAGCCTGGTATGGCAACTGCTCTGCCCAGGACCGCAAGAAACTTCAGAGAGTCGTTGAACACAGCCCAGCCCATCACACAAACCTGCCTTCCATCCATTGACTCCATCTACACCTCCTGCTGCCTGGGGAAAGCGAGCAGCATAATCAAAGATCCCTCCCACCCGGCTTCCTCACTCTTCCAACTTCTTCCACCGGGCAGGAGATACAGAAGTCTGAGAACACGCACAAAAAGACTCAAAAACAGCTTCTTCCCCACTGTTACCAGACTCCTAATCGACCCTCTTATGGATTGATCTCATTAACACTACACCCCTGTATGCTTCATCCGATGCCGGTGCTTATGTAGTTACATTGTGTACCTTGTTTTGCCCTATTGTGTATTTTCTTTTATTTCCTTTTCTTTTTATGTACTTAATGATCTGTTGAGCTGCTTGCAGAAAAATAATTTTCACTGTACCTCGGTACACGTGACAATAAACAAATTCAATCCAATCCAATCCCTGGCTTGGGGATTCGCTCCTGGGTGACAGAGGCTATCCACTGCGGCCGTGGCTGATGTCACCTATCCAAAGGCCACAGACCGATACTCAAACAGCGACTAGGGGCATGATTGAGCGGTACTTCGGCATCCTAAAGATGTGGTTAAGATGCCTGGACCACTCTGGAAGTGTCTTCCAGTATGATGCTGAGTGGGTCATCTGCATCGTGGCGGCCTGCCGCGTCCTCCACAACATCATGTAGCAGCGGGGCGATGTGCTGGAGGAGGATAATGAAGGCCAAGCCTTGTCTGACGAGGTGGATGCATGGCAAGGTGAGGATGGGCAGGACATGGGGCCCAGGCAGGCATGGGAGGCTGCATGTGTGCCAGGGCCAACGTGCACGGACTTAGATCACCTCCAGGTTCACTGACTAGGGGGAGGGGACTGGCCAGAGGCATGGATACCGCATCCCACCTTCACATTCCCACCCCACCCTCCCAGCCACCCTTCCCTGCCTGGCAGCAGGCACCAGTGCCAGGGCCAGAGACCCGCATGGCACAAGGGACTGACGGGGCCAGAAGGACGGGGATGGGAGAGAGGGGGAACATGCTGCTGGGAGAGACCGTTGATCCAACTGGGACAACCATGTATGCTGGTGGAGCTGGTTGGGCATGGGGATACGCGCCATGCACAGGTCGGCTTTTCACCCCCTGCAGACAATGGATATTGGAATACAACCCCCAATGGTGGCCTTCCTCCTAGTTGCCGCAGTCCTGTGAATGCACTGCGGCTGGACGGGCTGGAGTTGCTCAGGAGGAGGAAGCTGCAGCAGCGGAGCCAGAGAAACAGGAGGCAGCCACTGAGGGTGGAGATCCAGTCGCCCAACAGGCCGAGGAGGAGGAGGTACAAAGGAGGCTGCACCTGTCATTCGAGGGCCTGCTGCTCCAGGCATGCTGGTGAAGACTCCGTCTGAGCAGGGGGACAGTGCGACATATCTGCCAGATCATGGCACACGTTCTGCACCGTTTGACAATGTCTGACTCTTACCCATGGTAACACTTTCCACATTCCCCTGGGTGATACCTGCATGCAAGCTGGCCATTCCATCAAACGGTTCCATCGGTCCCTGAGGTGGGGATGGGGGTTGCTGGGGGGAATGGGGGCGGTACACTGGAGCGGTGAGCACTGGCTGAACTGCAGTGCCTGAGCCAAGCTCACACCCAACGTCTGCCCATTCCGTCCCTCCCACACCCGCGCCCCCTCTGCGGCCATGCCCGACCAGCCCACCCCTCATACTCTTCTGAGCACTAAGCCAGGTTGTAACACGTGTGGTGTTCTTTATGAATCCTTTATCAGGATGCATGTTGTAGTGTTCACAAATTTCACAGAAGCTAAGTTCATTAACAAAGCTAACATTTATTTACACTATTATTAAAGCTCGACCTCTTACTCCTGTAGTAAACAATAAGCTACGAATCCACAATCTACACTCTACTCACACTAATCTCTACACTCTAGCTATAACTATACTCTGATCTCTCTCTCTGCTCCAATGCTCTCCTCTCCAGCCTTCTCCCTGAAGTCTGTGAGTCAGTTCTGCATCTTGCTCCAACTAGTGGTTAATTAAGATATGCCATTAACCCTTTGTATTCTGAACATTTCCATAATGTCACAATATTCTGCACTGCCGCTGCACTACACTGTAAAATTCTATGTAAAAAAAAATATGCACATATGTTTAATGTGGAAACATAAAATAAAGATTTGTCCCCTATCGCTAAACTGTGCCCTGCACCCGTGCCAACTTAACTGGTGTCTACTTTTCTGCTGTTATGTGTCCTAACACCATGTCTAGGTGGATCCCCCAGATGGTACATCAGGGGCGAAATTCTCCGCGGACCGACGTGACGCCAATTTCCGGCGGGAAAAAGCGGTGCGCATGACTCCGGCGTCCGGGCCTTCTTTTAAAGCTGGCAATCTCCGTTCCCGGAAGGGCCAGCAGCGGACTGACGCGATAGGCGTCAGTTTCACCAGCTGCGGAAGTGGCGAGTCCCGGCGTTTGTGTGGTGGGGAGAGAGAGAGAGACCCAGTGGGGAGGGGGGGGAGAGGAGAAAGACCCGGCGTTTGTTGGGGGGGGGTTGCGGAGTTGAGAGGGGGAGAGGGAGGGAGGGAGGGGGAGAGCCGGAGAGAGGGAGGGAGAGAGAGAGGGAGGGAGGGGGGAGAGCCGGAGAGAGGGAGGGAGGGAGAGAGGGGAGGGAGGGAGAGAGGGGAGGGGAGGGAGGGGGGAGGGAGGGAGGGAGGGATTGCGGCGTGGAGAGGAGAGGAGAGGAGAGGGGGGTTACGGCGTTGAGTTGAGGGGGGGGGAGGGGGTTGCGGCGTTGAGTTGAGAGGAGAGGAGAGGGGGGGTACCGCTGCGTTGAGAGGGAGGGAGGGGGGCAAGTACCTGCGTTGAGAGGAGAGGGGGGTACCGCGCGTTGTTGAGAGAGGCGGGGGCCGGCGTTGGAGGGGGTAGGGTGGTATGGGGGGGTTGATGTAGGGGCAGCGGCGTGCAGAGGGGGGGGGAGACGGATGGCCCGGGGACCCAACGGGATCATCATGGTTGACGTGTTTAAAGATACTCTGTTTTTTGCCAACGTGACACCGTGGCCACGTCGGCGGGACTTCGGGCCATCGGGCCGGAGATTTTGTTGAAACAAACAAACTATAATGAAATCCCGCCAGCGCCAGCTGTTTTCAGAGGGCTGCCGGCGGGATTGCACAACGCGGTTTTTTGGCCGGTAGAGAATAAAAAACCCCTGCGGGAGCGGGCATTAACGCCGCTGCGGCCGATTCTCCGACCCTGCGTGGGGTCGGAGAATTTCGCCCCAGGGATGGAGGCGGCCTGCTGTGATCCTGCCCTGTGATCTGGGTCATCTTTGGCGGTCCGACTACCGGGGCGACCGGGCCTGGATGGCCCAGCTGCCGCTCAGGTGTCCCTGGTAGTGTTTTCCGTCCTGTTCTACTCACTGCCATGCGATACACCAGGGCCAGGAGGGGAGGCGGGGTGGGCGTCCAAGTGCTACGGTGTTCCGGCACCTCCCCTGCGGAGTCAGCGGCATGGGCCCCATCACCTCCTTCTCCCTCAGGGTACCCGATGGCCCCCAGGCTACTCCATGGGACAAAGGTGTGAGTACAACTATTCTCTGAGGCTACCCCACAACCTGGTGTTGCCAGGCCTGGAGGCTTGCTGCCATCTCAACCAGGGCCTGCATGCACGTGGCAATGAAGTACATGGAATGGACTATGTCACTCTGCGACTTACTGCTACCTCTGGATGTATGCCACATCAGCAGTGACTGTGTCACCCTCCCTCTGGGACTGTGCCACCACCCCTCTGGGTCTGTGCCACGTCAGCCAGCACCTGGGGAAATGCCACCGATGCTCTCAACCATGGCCCGCTGTGACTGTGCCACACTTAGGAGAGCCGTTGCTGCTTCCAAGTTGCCCTGGCACATGGTTGCCGGTGATAGGGCAGACCTGTCCTGGGCCTCAGCCGCTGCCTGCACAGAGTTCCCCAGGCCTTGGACATGCTGTTTCATGGCTGAAACCCTCGCCCCCAAGGCCTCCACTGTGGATGTCACCCTTGCGTGTTGGCCTGGATGGCATGCATGGCCGCACCACTTCCTGCTCCTGAACATGGTTGGAGTCCTCCAACTACATCTGCAGGTTGGATGCTCGCCGACATCCACTCAGGCAGTCCCTGGCTCTGTGACCGGGCGGAACGGTGCACAGTGCTTCGTACTGCTGCCTCACAGCTCCAGGAACCCAGGATTAATTCCGGCCTCGAGTGACTGCCTGTGTGGAGTTTGCACTTCCTCTGGGTGCTCTGGTTTCCAAAGATGTGCAGGATAGGTGGATTGGCCATGCTAAATTGTCCCTTAATGTCCAAAAGATTAGTCGGGGTTACTGGGTCACGAGGATAGGTGGCGGCATGGGCTTAAGTAACATAGAACATACAGTGCAGAAGGAGGCCATTCGGCCCACCGAGTCTGCACTGACCCACTTAAGCCCTCACTTCCACCCTATCCCCGTAACCCAATAACCCCTCCTAACCTTTTTGGACACTTAGGGCAATTTAGCATGGCCAATCCACCTAACCTGCATGTCTTTGGACTGTGGGAGGAAACCGGAGCACCCGGAGGAAACCCACGCAGACACGGGGAGAACGTGCAGACTCCGCACAGACAGTGACCCAGCAGGGAATTGAAACCTGGGACCCTGGCGTTGTGAAACCACAGTGATATCCACTTGTGCTACCGTGCTGCCCAAAGTAGGGTGCTCTTTCCAAGGGCTGGTGCAGCCTCTATGTTCTATCTCAATCGATGGTACCATTCGTTCCAGAGGCCCAAAAACCATCTGAATGGCAGCTAGTCCCTGGGGTCAGCCCGTCCTCCGACCATCCGTCCCTCGGGAGTTCCTACCTCCACTTGCCTGTACTGGAGCATGAGTGTGGTGCGCACCAGATAGTGTCCCAGGAGTCTCTTCATTAAAGTGCCCAACCAAGGCGAGTGTCTCTAGGATGGTGGAGGGTGTTGGAAACAGCTGAGATGGGATTTCTGTGTTGTCCTTTGACTCAAACTCCGGAGTGTCCTGGGGTTTTGGGTAGATGGCTCCCATTCATGTCGGTGGTCAACCACATCATTGGTGGGCACCTGGGGTCTCTGGCTGTGGCTGGGGTCAAGGGATACCAGAAAGGCCCGCCCCATCACCAGCAGGTCCTGCAACAAACAAGACAAGACACATGATTCGACTGCGAGTGGGGGAGGAGTAGGGGTGGTGGGAGTATGTTGGGGAGGAGGAGGTGTTTGGGAGGGGGGTAGGGGTGGTGGTTTTGGTGGAGCAGGGGTGGTATGAGTGTGGTGTTGGGTGTGAGGGTGTTATGGGGGTGGTGTTGTAAGTGGTCTGGTGCGGGAGTGGGTGGAGGGGTGACACACATGACACTGGGAACTGCAACTCAGCGGGGTCTAATTTCTTCGCCCGATGCTGACCACCACCTGCCGACTGCCCTTTTCTCGGGCTCGCTGACCACAACATAACCCTCTGCTCTGCTGTGGTGAGGACGTGCAGGTCCAGCGGTCCCCCTCCAGTTTCTACAGCTTCCGGCGGTTATGGGCAGCCTTCTCCTGGAGCTGGGGAGGGGCGTGTGGAAACAGAAACCTCAGTGTTAGACAATTCCAACACATGCAGCCAGGGGGTGGGTAGCTGCTGGCTTCAGTGGCCAGGACAACCGGCCATGGCGGTCGGTATGTGTGCCGGCTTGCGGTGCAGGGTGGTGGTTCGGCCGCCCTCCGGCGTGGGTGTGTGGGACAGGGGTTGGTGCCAGGGCACAGTGCTGCCTACTCACCTAGCTGTCCTGAAGGGATTGTGCAGATTCTTCAGGCACTGCTGGCTGGTCCGGACAGAATTGCTCATGCCACTGATGACCTCTGCCCACCTGCGCCCAGGCACAGCAAACGCAGTGGCGGGTTGCCTCTTTCCCGCAACGATGTACAGGGTCGCCCGCCTCTCTTCCACGGTGTGTAGCAGAGTCTCGAGCTTCTTATCTGGAAAACAGGGTGTCAGTCTCCCTCGCTGCCATCTTGTTCGCTGGGATGGTGTGTGTGGGGAGTGCAGTGTGTATATGCAGTTTGTCAGTCTCCCTGCGTGTCAATCGTAAACCCAGCGCATCCCGAACTGTTTCTCATTGGAATAGATTATGTTCCATGTGGCGCTGGTGCTAGCCCCTTCATGGCCATCAGCCCAGGTGCGACTTTTGCTGTCGTAGAAGTCCATGAATCCTGCCCCAGCGTCAACATTTAATCTCAGGAACGGAGAATTCCGCCAACAGTAATGCCCACTATTAATTATCATATTAAATATGAGTCACAAAGAAATGTCAATGTTTCCCTGAGGTGATCCTTGTCCTTTGCATTCTTATATAACTGACTGACTAATTGACGAATGGCCATGAACAAATTAATGGGATTTCCCTTACGCAGGAACCATTTGTTATGACGCACAAAGTCTGAAGAATGGACATTTTTAACCAGTTTCTAATCTAAAGTGATCTGTGCAGTGAAAATACTCAAAACAAATCAAAAAATCTTCTCCATCAAATGTTACTTCTGCATAAGTTCATATTTAGACTTCCTATTTTCCAATTATGAACTAGAGAATGAAGGCTTTCTGTGAACCGACAAAACCAATTAAGTACACTGCAATTTTACGGAGCATTTGAGGTTTGTTAAAATAATTAATCTATACCAGAAACGTAATATCTTATGAGCACACAGAGGGAGGGATTCTCCGTTACTCGACGCTGATATCATAATCGGCGATCGGGTAGAGAATCGACTCCGACACCCAAATCGGGGCCTGCGCGGTTTCATACCGGTTAACCACACTCTGCCCCCTCAGAAATGGTGTATTCGCGTCATGCGCCGTTGCAACGTCGTTGCCGCATCATCGGCCGGCTCTCCGTGATGTTCCAACCCCGATGGACCGAGTTCTCGATGGCGAGGGACACGTGTGGTCTCAGCGTCGTGGAACCCGCGATGGCAACGCAGACTGTGTCCAGTGCAGCCACACTTGTCCGGGATTGTGGCCGCTAGCCTAGGGGGGACTCCGTATAAGGGCTGGGGGACTGGTGGGGGTGGCCAGGGTGGACTGTGGGGTCGCGTGATGGCGGGTCAGGTACGCGCACAGCCGGCACCATGTTGTACAGCATGACCGCTGCATGTCGTCAGCCGTGAACATGTGCGGCCAGGGACCCGGCCATTCTGTTATAGGAAAGTTTCTAAGGCTGCAATTTCCTCCAGTATGCAATCTAGCAACTGTAGCTGCACAGTGTAGGCAAAATTGATATCACCGAGTTATATCACGAGACATGACTCACAGAAACTGCACTCATTTACTGACCTGCTTTAAATGTTAGGAGATTGCAAGAAGTAGGTCTATTTTCTTATGGCATTCATCAATGGATTCGAGCCAAGCTTCATAATTGACTCAAACCTGCATGAGACATCATTTGGCGTAGGGTGGACATTCTTACATTGATTTGTTGTTAATCAGTTTGAATGTATTGGGTGAATTATATTGCCAGTATTATGGGCCAGGGTTCCGAGAGCCCCAAGTGTATCATGGAGTTCACCTGACCCACAACTTTAATAGATTGGGGTTATAGGAAGCACCGGCCCTACTCTGCAGTGTGATGCAACAGAAATCTATAGTACTTTTAAATTAAAACACTGTTTATTTATGAAACCAGTTAACACTTTATAAACCCACAGTAAACTCTTAACTATCAATACCACTAAATCCCCCAAAGAATACAGTACTCTCTTCAGTAACTTTTAATCTTTTCCTTGCAACATCCATAAGACAAAAAGAACCCTCTTTACAGAAAGACATCAGCCTAAAGCGAAAGTAAAAGCAGACATCCCAGCTCCATCCACACTCTGACATCACTGATCACACCCATTTCTTAAGGTATATTCACTACAGATATTTTTATAAACACCCAGTTCCTTAAAGTACTATCAAATTACACCTCCCCCAAGAATAAAAAATAAACCATTAACTTCAGATTGTTTCATTTTTCACCTTTCATTTTCCTTAAAGAAATATGGACAATGAATATACATTTCTTTTTGAACCAAAGTTTTTTAACATAGTCCATTTTTGTTATTCCTCCAACTGGAACCTTTTGATTGACAGTCTCTTTGGACAAGAAGGTCTTTGCATGATCCATTTCTCTATGCCTCGGTATTTCTCTTAAAGTCAAATACTTAGTCCAATCTGATCGCAGAGTCCCTTGTAATTTTCCAACACAGGAGCATTGGTTATCACGGCTTTAAGGCAGTCAAATGCCTGTTGAAACTCCACTGTTCACTGAAATTTTCAACGTTTCTTCAGCAAGTCTATCAGCGGAGCAACACCACGCTGCAAAAAGTGGCACAAATGTTCGATCAAATCCACTCATGCCAAGTAAATGCATTATTTCCCTTTATCTCGAGCTTTTTTTTACAAACAATTTATGAGGTATTTTAGGCATATAGAAAAGTGACATTGTACAGTACAAAAAAAAAGAGAAGTCAAGACACAAATTAAATATAGTGCAAACACGGCTCTGTTCACCCACGGACCTGCCTCATATCCCCCTACTCTACTCTACCCTAGCCCCCCTCCCCCCCCCCCCCCCCTCACCCCCTGCTACTCCTCTGCGAAGAAGTCAATAAATGGCTGCCACCTTCGGGCGAACCCTAATAGCGAACCTCTCAAGGCGAACTTGACTTTCTCCAGGCCAAGAAAGCTCGCCATGTCCGACAGCCATACCTCAGCCCTCAGGGGCTTTGAGGTCCCTCCATGCTAACAATATTCGTCGCCGGGCTACCAGGGAAGCAAAGGCCAGAACCCTAATAGCAAACCTCTTCCTGGACTCCCAGGTCCTCCGAAACCCCAAAGATTGTCACCTCAGGGCTCATTACCACTCCAGTTTTCAATACCCGGGACATGACATCTGCGAATCCCTGCCAATACCCTCTGATTTAGGGCACGACCAGAACATGTGTACATGGTTAACCGGCCCTCCGGTGCATCTAGCACACTTGTCCTCCAGCCCGAAGAATCTGCTCATCCGGGCCCCCGTCATGTGGGCCCGGTGCACGACCTTAAACTGGATCAGGCTGAGCCTGGCGCATGTTACGGTCGTGTTTACTCTGCTCAGGGCTTCTGCCAGATACCGTCCTCCATTTCCTCCCCGAGCTCCTCTTCCACTTAAGCTTCAGGTCTTCGATCTGCATATCCTCAGCTCCCATTAGTTCCTTGTAGACGTCTGAGACTCTACCCTCTCCCACCTCTCCCCTAGAAACTACCCTGTCCTGCCTCCCCTTCGGCGGGAGACTTGGGAAGGATGGAACCAGTCTGCGTACAAATCCCGAACCTTTAAATATCTAAAAGTCGTTCCCTCTCGCCAGCCCAAACTGCTCCTCCAGCGCCCTCATGGCTGGGAAAGCTCCCTTCCAGGAACGGATCACCCATCCTCACAATCCCACCCTCCTCCGGAGTCGACCCCCCCCCCCCCGTCCATGTTCTCCAAGGCAAATCGGTGGTTGCCGCAGATTGAGGTCCACACTGATGCTCTTACCTCCCCACATGCATCCTCCACTGGCCCCCAGATCTGAATATAGCCGCCACCACAATCGGTCTGGTGGAGTATCGTGCGATGGAAGCGGCAGAGGCTCCATGACCAGGGCTGCTAAGCTAGTGCCCCTGCACAAAGCAGCCTCCATTCGCTCCCAAACCGACCTCGCACCCACCATCCATTTCCTTATCATCATTATGTTGGCCGCCCAGTAATAGTTGCTGAAGTTCGGCAACGCCAGCCCCCCTTCTTCTCTGTCCTTCAAGCATCACCCTCTTCACACCCGCGGGGGCTTCTCTGCCCATACAAATCCCAGAATAATTTTATTCAGCCTCTTAAAAGAAGGACTGCGGGATAAGATGGGAGACACTGAAAACAAACAAAACCGCGGGAGAATCGTCATCTTAACATTCTGCACCCTCCCGCCAATGACAGCGGGAGTGCATCCCACCTCCAGACCTCCTCCCTCATTCGTTCCACCAGTCGGGACAGGTTGAGCTAATGCAACTTGCCCCAGTCCCGTGGCCACCTGAATCCACAAATATCGGAAACTCTCCCCCACTAGTCTGAACGGCACCCCTTCAAGCCTTCTCTCCTGCCCCTCGCCTGAATTACGAACTCTCGCTCTTAGCCATGTTCAACTTATATCCTGAGAACCAGCGACAATTCCCTCAGGATTTCCATAATACCGTCCATCCCCACTATTGGGTCCGATATATATAGCAGCAGATCGTCTGTGTATAACGAGACTCTATGTTCCATTCCCCCCTGAACCAGCCCTTTCCAAGCCCCTAGAAGCTCTCAGTGCAATTGCCAGCAGCTCTATGGACAGCACAAACAGCAGAGAGGAGAGAGGGCAGCCCTGTCTTGTCCCACGGTGCAGTCTAAAGTAGTCCGATGTCGTCCTGTTCATACCTTACACTCGCCTCTGGGGCCTGATACAATTGCCTAACCGTCGATGAAACCCCACCTTGAACTCGAACCGTCCTAGTACCCCGATCCCATAGATATCCCCTCGAGCCCGGTCAAAAGCCTTTCAGCATCCATGGCGACCACTATCTCTACCTCCCTACTCTCCGGGGGCACCATAATCACATTGAGCAGCCTTCTAGGGTTGGCTACCAACTGCCTCCCTTTTACAAACCCGGTTTGGTCCTCTACAATTACTCCGGTACACAGTCCTCAATTCTGGTCGCCAAGATCTTGGCCCAGTAACTTGGAGTCTACGTTAATCAAAGAGATTGGCCTGTATGACCCACAAGCCTCCGGGTCCTTATCCCGTTTCAGAATAAGCGAGATGGTGGCCTGCGACATCGTCGGGGGTAAACTCTCTCTGTCTCTTGCCTCGTTAAAGACCCTGACCCGCACTGGCCCCACTATCCCGGCAGATTTTTTGTAAAACTCCACCGGATACCCGTCCGGCCAGGGGCTTTGCCCGACTGCATGACCTTCAGGCCCCCCAATACCTCTTTGATCCTGACCAGGGCCGCCAGTCCGTCCACCAACCCCCTCCCCACATCTTGGGAAGGTCAGTTCGTCCAGGAATCGCCTCCCCCCCCCCCCCCCCCCCCCCCCGAAGTGTACAGCTTCCTAAAGACCTTGTTCAGCCCTGCCAGGTCCACCCACTAGATTACCTTCCCCATCCACTACCCTCCCTATTTCCCTAGCCGCTTCCCTATTCCTTAGTTGTTGCGCAAGCATTCGGCCTTCTCCCCATGCTCAGAAATCACGCCGTTTACCTTCTAAGCTGCTCTACAGCCTTACCTGTAGTCAGCACCCAAAATTCGGCCTGCAGCCTCTGTCGTTTCCTGAGTAACTCTGACCTCGGGGATTTCGCGTAACTCCTGTCCGTCCGTAGAATTTCTTTAATCAGTCGGTCCCGTCTCTGCCCTATCTGTCCTGTCCCTGTACGCCCGATTGAAAGCTGCTCCCCTCTCAAACCACTAGCCTTCAACCCCTCCACAGAGCACCGCTGCCCAAAACTTCCGTCAGTATCGTTCACCTGCAGGTATTCTACATGCATTTCCTACCAGCCTCTCAAACACCACCATCGTCCGCGAGGTAAGCCAACTTCCAGCCTCACATTGTTGGCGGCTGAAAGCTGTCCTTACAAAACTGCGGTGCTACCCAGTTCGGAGCATGGTCCGACTATGGCAATTGCCGAGTATTCTGCCACCCAACCATTCCGGCCAGCACGTCCCTACTCATCAACAAAGTAGTCAATTCGGGAATACACCTTGTGGACGTGGGAGTAGTACGAGAACTCCTCGCCGTCGGCTGGCTAAATCTCCACAGACCTGCTCCCCCCATTTGCTCCATGAACCCTCTCAGTTCCTTTGCCATCGCTGGCAACCTACCCGTTCTTGAACCTGACAGGTCCAGGCTCGGGTCCAGGACTGTATTAAGCCCCCTCCCATGATCAGCTTACGCGTGTCCAAGTCGGGGATCTTCCCTAGCCATCCTCCTAATAAAATCCACATCGTCCCAATTAGGGGCTACCTCACTGACCAGGACTACTCTCATCCCTTCGAGCTTACCCCTTACCATAACGAACCTGCCACCCCCAGCCACGACTGTGCCCTCCGCCTCAAATTGTACCCTTTTATTAATCTGGATCGCAACCCCACCTCGTCTTAGAATCAAGCCCGAATGAAAGGACCTGACTGACCCAGCCCTTCCTTAACCTAACCTGGTCTGCCACTTTCAGGTGCGTCTCCTGCAGCATGACTATGTTCGCCTTCAGAACCCGCAGATGCGCAAACCAACACCGCTCTCTTCACTGGCCCGTTTAACCCTCTAACATTCCAGGTGATCAGCCTGGTTGGGGAGCACTTCGACCCCCCCCCCCCCCCCCCCCCCCCCCCCCCCCCCCCCCCCCAACTTTGCCAATCAGCCATCCCCCTTCCTTACTGTGTGCAGTTTTGGTCTCCACACTTGAGAAAGGATGTGCTAGCACTAGAGGGGGTGCAGAGGAGGTTCACTAGGCTGATTCCGGAGTTGAGGGGGTATCGTATGAGGAGAGGCCGAGTAGATTGGGATTATATTCACTGGAATTCAGAGGTTGAGGGGGGATATAATAGAAACATATAAAATTTTGAAGGAGATGGATAAGATAGAAGTAGAAAGGATGTTTCCACTGGGGTAGGTGAAAGTAGGACAAGAGGGCATAGGAACAGAATCAAGGAGGAACTTCTTCACTCAGAGGGCGGTTAAAGTATGGAATTCCCTACCGAAAGGAGTAGTGACGCTACTTCATTAAATATATTTAAAGAAAGGGTAATGTTTTTTTGAAAAATAAGGAATTACGGGATATGGTGAGAATGCGGGTAAGTGGTTCTGAGACCGAACAAGATCAGCCATGATCTTATAGAATGGCGGAGCAGACTCGAAGGGCGGACGGTCTACTTCTGCTCCTAGTTCTTATGTTCTTGGCCAGCCCCCAGCCATGAGTCGCGCTTCATCTGGCCCGCCTCCTGGCCGGCTCCACCCATGACCTCCTCACTGTTGCCATGCCCAGTTTCCATCCCCGTCAGCAGAACAACTCCCCCCCCCCCCCCCCCCCCCCCCCCCCCCCCCCCCCCCCCCCCCCCCCCCCCCACCCCCCCCGAGCAACACCATCCTATCACCTAACCCCTTGCTCTAATCTATCTATGCACACCCCCAACCTCGGCTTTCGTTGAACTAGCCCCACTCAGTTAGCCTGGGGCTCCCAGACTCCAGCGCGTCTCCCAACCATTGTTCCCAGTCACCCCTCCCCGACCCATCCATACCACTTCTCCAGAGCAGCCCTACTTCAGCAAACACTCTATACAAGTCATAAACAGCCCCCACAATAGCACAATTCAATTAAGCAAGACAAAAAAAGAAAGAGAAAGACGGTAATAGGTACTCTCAGTCCTTCCCCTACAGACACAGAAACAAAATTGCACAAAATTTCCCTAGCATCCTCTTAACCCAACCCTTTTAACTGTTTCTTATTATTTTCCCCCAGCCAAGCTCCAACTATCAAAGAGCCCAAAAAGTAAACATTCAGGTAAAGCACGCAAAAAGCACACAAAGAAGAAACGACCAAAACTGACCAAACATACAGGCAATTTTCAAAACGGGAGAGACACCACCTATACTTAAAAGTTCTAACACGTAGCCCAAAACGCCCTCAGCTCAGGGCCAAACCTGCTTCTTAACGAAGTCCATCGCCTCTTCGGTTCCTCTAAATAGTGGCACATGACCCTCATACGTAACCCCCGTTACGCCGGAAAAAGCAGCCCGAATTTCACCTTGTTTTTATACAGTATCTCCTTCACCTACCGGTAGCCTCCCCTCCTCCTGGCCACCTCAGCACTCAAATCTTGGTAAACACGCATGGTGGTATTATCCCAAGTGCAGCTTTGTGTGTTCTTTGCCCATTGCAGCACCCGTTCCTTGTCCAAGTACCTGTGAAAGCGTACCACCATCGCTCATGGGGGACCCCCTCGTCGTGGCTGCCTCACCTGCACTCTGTGTGCCCTGTTGTCCAGGTCCACCACCGGCGGACACACCTCATTCCCCAGCAACTTCTGAAACACCCTCCACAACACGGCAGCGTCCGGCCCCTCTGGGAGGCCCACGATTCTCACGTTCTGCCGACGAGATCTGTTGTCCAGGTCCTCCAGCCTTTCCAGAAGCACTTTTTGCTGGTCCCTCCGAATCTCCACATCCGCCACCGTTTGAAAGTCAGCCTGCTCCTCCACTGACTTCTCCAACTACTGGAGCTTCTCAGCCTGATCATCTAGCCTTTTTTCCATCCGGTCAATCGACTTCTGTAGCGGCTCCAAGTTGTCACTCTTCAGAGCCAAAAAGCCCTCCTGCATAGTCTGCAGCAGCTGCTCCATTGTGGGTTGGGCTGTCGGCTCCTTGCTCTGAACACCAGCTATGCTGGTCTCTCTCACAGCCTCCACTGTGCCCTTACTTGACCACTTCTTCTGCTGTTTATGGTCCCTCGGCTTCTTAGGTCCATACAATTCTGAATGGGTTCCTGTGCCTGAGTACTATTGCTTTCCAGTTTTGCGCTCAAAAGTGCAAAAAGTCGGGGGTAATGTCCAAAAGTCTGACTGAGATGGGAGCACCAAATGTGCAAAAAGGTCGGGGGTAAATGTCCAAAGTCTGACTGAGATGGGAGCCACCAAATGTGCGACCTCCTCCCTCATAGCCGCCACCGTAAGTCCCTTTGTCTCGAACTTGCACAGCTTTCATCAATGTAGAACTCTCACGATTCAGTCCTGGCACTTAGTCCCTCAAATGGAGAAGTCCTTCCCTTGACTTTTCCAAATGTAGATTGTAAAAGTAACTGACCAGAACGTTTGGCTCCATATGATTGTATCTTTAGCTTTATAGGTTCTGTGAGCATATAAACTAGCATCCATGTTGTGCTTGAACACTTCTGATGCAGGCCACACTGTATGCCATTTTTAGTAGGTCGATAGCAGCAGCACTAGGAGCACTGTGGAAATAAGCAGAGTGGGTAGATTGTGGCATCAGTCAAAATCAGTCAGCGCATAATGCTAACTTGTTCTGGCCATTGGCTAAAGTATTTATACCACTGGCAATCACTCATCAAACGTCAGCATGAGCATTAATATGTGTTGCAGATTTTGTTCCATTATGAGTAAATTCAGATCCCTAGCTCTAACTGAAAGCACAGTTCATTTGAAGACCTACAAGGTGTTAGAAATGTGTGGACAAATGGACTGCCATGTCCAGCAAACGGGCACGTTCCTCAAGTTGCCCATATGTAGCAAGCAATTTCGGACAAACCAATTTTAGACTGGTTTTTCAAGCTGAAGTTAGATTGGAAGCATGTTTTTCAAGTTGAAACGACCAAGATGGGCCTGCTGGGTCTTCAGATATTGAATAGCTACAGCAACATTTCAAGACAAATATGAAGTCTAAGCGATGTGGTACTGCATATCTCAATCAGGTCCAGAGTGGTGGTTACTAGTTCTTTCGAGATAGAATTCCAACAGAACTTCATTGAACACACTGTAAAAATCAGTTATAAATCAATAGCAAGAGGATTTGCTTATCAGAAGGCCTGGTCTAGACAGTGGTCCAGAATCAATACTAAGCAAGTGTACCATTGGCTAAAACTGTAAAAATAAGCCAAAAAAAACTGCTTGGCAACTATGGCTGTGGTTGACTGGACTATTTTAAAGAGTTAATGTACTTTTCTGAAAAAAATAGCACAATTTCTTGATACATGGGTACATGGATAACCACCAAACGTAGATCAAAGTAAAGCACATGGGTCAAAAACACCAATGCCGAATAAAACAATAATTGAGGTTATGATTTACTTTTGCTTGCCATGGATTACCAGAGGGGCTTGTCTGATAACTGCCCTCTATTTCATTCTGCTCTTATTTAAAATTTCATGAAACAAAATGATACCAAACATATCCTGAATCCTCCTTACATTTTGGCATCAAATGGAGCAGCTGAAAGATCTATTATGGCTGTTACAAAAACACTCAAGAAACACAGGCTGCATGGGTGTTCAAATCTCAGCATGAATTGACATCCAACTAATTTTCTGCTGAAGCACAGAACAGTATATACTCCACAACAGAGTATACATCCAGTGAGCTTAGATGAAGAATAGGTTAAGACTTGTTCAAGTCTCCTTCTATGAAATTTTTTGCCCAGAAAATGTCGCCCAAGATAGGTCATGCATGAAACTGGTTGCTGCAAGGTCATATATTTTGGCACATCATGACAATTTGCACAAACTTAAAAGTTATACACAGGGTAGTAGAATTCTTATGGCTATCTCTCAGTTATATGCTGTTTTATATTTCTCTGCAATGATGTAGACACCCAGAGCATTAGAAAACACATTCACAAATGACCTTATGACACTTCAAAGAGCAACACAAGACAATCAGGCACAATTTGTACTGAACCAAGAACAAGAACCGAACCCACAACCTTCTGAGGCAAGCTACTACCAATGGAATCAGGGCTCGAGTTAAGTATGCTACCAATTTTAAATGTGTATTTCCAGCATCTTAGCCTTTAATTTAGATTTGAAGCAAATGCAATGTTCACCTCCATACCAACCCCCTCCCCGGGAATGTTTTATGTTGGTTATTAGAAGTATATGACCTGTTCTTTTAAAACCTTGATCTTATTACAGTAAATAGAGACAATCTGAGGTCAGCGAGAAAGAAAATTGCTTTTACACACACATGTGGCCAATCACAAGGAATGTTCTGTTGCCGTGGGGCACGTGTGCTCACAGTTTTCGGGGACCTCGTATGGGGCCACAGACGGTAACCAGCCGCCACAATCGGGGGGGGGGGGGGGGGGGGGGGGGGGAGGCGCCGTTCCGCTGACTGGGGGTGGGTGGGCTTTGACAGGGGCTGGGGACCTCCATCCGTATCTTCAGGTAAAGCTGGGGGCTTTACGTGACGTGGCTATTAGCCCCCCCACCGGGCGGAGCATCAGTGCGTAGGCGCCGCTGACTTTTTGGCCGTAAGACTAGACATGTGCTCCGGACATAGCCTCAAAATCAGAGGAAATAGCCCAATATTGGTCCATCTCCTGTGTTATTGTAAATGAAGAATCAAGCTCCAATGCAATAGTCGCACTTTAGCGGATTCAAGTTAAAGTCTGGCTGTGGTCGTGTTTGGCGGGGAGTTTCGCAATGGCCACATTGGCGAGATTGCGGCCCGTAATCAATGGCACTTTGTACCTAAAATGAGCATCCACGGGATTCTCAACATTATTGGCTCCCACACCACCTAATTCGCCCGACACGTGCCTCAGCAGCGCACTGCTAACAAGAGGGGAGCTGTTTTTAAGCTTTCCATCACTACCTACTCCCAGTCAACATACAAGCATGGCACCCCATCTCCTCAGACAAGGCTGCATGTCCCTCCGCCTCCTCCTGCTCCTCTTCCAGATTTTGCCCTGCTGTGTCGGATTGTGGAGGGCACAGAAGACCACCACAAAGCGGGAGATCCTCTCTGGGGTGTACTGCAGGGCACCACAAGAGCAGTGTTATGGGCCAGTGTTTAGAAAACTCCAAAGTATATCATGGAGTTCACCTGGCCTACAACTATTTATTGATTTTGGTTCTGATGAGCACAATGCCTGTCTTTCAGGTGTTATTCAACAGAGGCCTAAACACTTTTAATCAAAAACAAAGTTTATTGTACAAATTTAGTTAACATTTTTATAACCACACACAGTAAGCATTTTTATCAATTACAAACACAAATACCCCACACAGCTACAGTACTCTATCTACCCTTAATAAATTCCCCATGTAAGCTGTTCCAATTTAATAACAAGATCCTATAAACCAGAAAACCCTTTTCAAAGGTGTGGCCCAGCACACAGCACTCAAGACCTGGTTTGGATGCTCTTGTGTCCTTTCCAAAACAGCAGGTTTAAATTTCTTCCAGAAACCAATTATTTCTTTTCAAGTTATCAAGCAGTCTGTAAACAGCTTTTAAAATGCATTTAGAGGAAAAACCTTCTTTCAACCTGTGCAGAACAAAACCAGTTCAAACTCAAAGCGAAAGTAAAACTCGAGCCACAGCCCAGCTCCCAACATAAAAACGAAAGTAAAAACCCAGGGCCACAGCCCAGCTCCTCCCACACAATGACATAATTGAAGCCATGTGATAAGGCAAAAATATTTCTTAAAAGGACACTCCCATGACAGCAGTCAAGACATCGGAACCGTACCTTAAACAGCCTGATGCACCGCTCAACAACAGCACGAGTGGCAACATGGACCTCATTGTATCGTGTCTCTGCCTTGGTCTCAGGCCTCTGCACTAGCATCATCAGCCTCAGCAGGTATGCCTTGTCCCCAACGAGCCAACCCATCATCCTGGGGTGGTCCTTGAAGACATTGGGGATCTCCGAGTGTCCCAGGATGTATCTGTCATACATGGCATCATAGTAGCGGACACACATGCGCATGATTCGGAGACGGTGGTTGCACATGTTCTGAATATTCAGGAAGTGGAACCCTTCCTGTTAATAGAGAGCACGCCCTGATGCCCCGGTGTTTGCAGTGCAAAATCCATGCCATTGATCGGCCCCTGGACCTGGGCATCCCAGCGTTGGCAGCAGATCCTGTATCCCGAGCATCTTGGTCGACCTGATCCAAAGCAAAGGTGATATAATCTGATGCCCCGGTATACAGAACATTTGGATGCACCTGTGGGATATGCCACACAGGTCCCTGCACGAGCCCTGGAACGACCCGGTGGTATAGAGGTTTAGGGCTGCAGTGTCCTTCACGGCAACCGGGAGCGGGTGTCCTACTCCTCCACGGGGTGCCATGTCTGCAAGGAAACGGCACAGGTGCTGGACTGTCTCTTTGCTGAAGGCGCAGTCTTCTCTGCATGTGTCTGTCACCTCACCGAATCACCAATGACGCCTGCACTCCTTGGGCTGTCGCTGGCCTCCCCTTCTCAACCAGATGGGCTGCTGGGTCTTCAGGGTGGGCGGCGGCCCCTAGTACATGGGGTGCCGCTTCCAGCCTGTGTTGCCGCTGTGCCTTCTACATTGTCTGTCTGCCTTCGCAGCCACAAGCAACGTGAGGGCAGCCTCCGCAGGATCAACTCCAGCAAACATAGTTATATCTGGAAGGAATTGGAGTAGGAGGGAGACCGACAATTAGTTAGGGTTTCCATCCTGGGACCCTCAACTCCCTCAAGCGACCTGGCGGTATTCCTGGGGCAGCCCGGTAGCACATTGGTTAGCACAGTTGCTTCACAGCTCCAGGGTCCCAGGTTCGATTCCCGGCTTGGGTCACTGTCTCTGCGGACGCTGCACTTTCTCCTTATGTGTGCGTGGGTTTCCTCCGGGTGCTCCGTTTTCTTCCCACAGTCCAAAGATGTGCAGGTTAGGTCGATTGGCCATGATAAATTGCCCTTAGTGTCCAAAAAGGTTAGGTGGGGTTGCTGGGATAGAGTCGATGGGCCGAATGGCCTCTTTCTGCACTGTAAATTCTATGATTCTATGGAGAAGGTCAAGTCCGTCCTGAGGAGTTCGGTCGATGGGTTCACTAAGAGGTTGAAGCCGTTCATTGACTTCTTTAAGGAGAATTGGGGGACCAGCAAATGGGGGGGGGGGGGGAAGGGGGGGTAAGGGGGCTAAAATTTGGAAGGCAGGATGGGAGATGGGGGCGCTATTGTGGGAGTAGGGCGTATTTTTGCTGTATGATTTTTCTTCTACTTTTGTTTGTTTATATCAAAATGCCTTGAATGAGATTGAAATGAATGCAAATGAGGGTTAATGATATTCTCGCCATGTTTAGGAGTGGGACAGGTATTATGGGCCAGGGTTTAGAGAACACCAAAGTATATCATGGAGTTCACCTGACCTACAACTTTTAATAGATTTTGGTTATAAGGAGCACAAGGGCCCACTTTCCAGGTTTTATGCAACAGAGATCTTAAGTATTTTTAAACAAAACAATGTTTATTCTATGAATCCCGTTAACATTTTATAAACACACAGTAAACATCTTATCAACTACCAACACAAATACCCCCCAAAGATACAGTACTCTATAGATAACCCTTAATAACATTCCTAACAACATCCATAAGCCAAACACCCTTTTTCTAACAAAACAGTATGTTTGAATTCCTTACAGAAAACAGGTATTAATTTCAAGTTAGCAAGTGGTCTGGAGACATTCATTAGCATGCAGAAAGAGAGCCAAACATACACCTTCTTTGTTTGAATGGAGCTCCCAACTGAAAATGAAACCAAAAAACTCAGAGCCACAAAGCAGCTTCCAGCTCAAAACAAAAGTAAAAGACAGAATCACAGCCCAGCTCCACCCACATAGTGACATCGCTGCAGCCATTTGATAAAACACACTTTTCTTAAAGGGACCCTCACATGACACAGGTGAATCGGAAAATCTCAATTTTGTCCTCCTCCAGTATTCACCCAGCACGTCCCGATCTGCACCGGGCGTAATGCAGTTGCTGAATCGTGTCCAATATTTATCTCACATAGTAAGAAGTCTTACAACACCAGGTTAATGTCCAACAGGTTTGTTACAAACACTCGCTTTCGGAGCACTGCTCCTTCCTCAGGTGAACCCTGAGGAAGGAGCAGTGCTCCGAAAGCTCATGTTTTAACAAACCTGGTGGACTTTAACCTGGTGTTGTCAGACTTCTTATTGTGCTCACCCCAGTCCAACGCTGGCATCTCCACATCATATCTCATATAGGGCAGAACCTTACCAGAAAATGGGTTCCAGTCATAAAAATAGTGCAAATCTGGCGGGATTTCTAATGAAAATTTGAGCGTCTTTGTCAAAATAAAGGGAATGGGTGTGGTTTATATTGTCACTCTGATGGAGCAGAGCCTCTTAGAGCTGGGAACCATCTCCAAACACATCTTGAAAGGGTGCCCCAACCAGCGCTGCAGTCTAATGGCCCCCAGCCCACATCAAGAAGGGCTCAGGGGCTCTCCCCACCCTCCAACATTCATCGCAGGCATCCATCCCAACGTGGGGCTCCTACTAGGATCTGCCCTTGACACTGCCCCAGGCGCAGGTTGGCACTGCCAGCTTGACACTGAAACCAGGTAGATGGCAAAAGAGGAAGAAAAATGAGGGAGGGGTGAAGAAGAGCAGGGGAGGGGAGAGAAAGAGGAGGCGGAGAAGAAACAAAAGAAGACACAAATAGTGATGGAAGGATAGACAAGAAGTGCAGATAGGGAAGACAAGACGGAAATGGAGGAGAGTGGGAGAAGAAAGAAACAATGAGAGGGAGAAAAATTAAGAGGCTAAAACATGAAGGGGGAGATGGAAGGGAAAGGACAGCATGAGACAAGGGAAGGAGGGAAAGTGAGATGGAAGAGGAGTATGTAGCGACACAGAAAAGAAGGAGAAAGGAAGGGAATGAGGGAAGGACCTGGGTGGTGACATGGAAGGGAAATAAAGAAGAGAGAACAAAGACAAAATAATTATCTGAGGGAGAGGTGGCCCATATTTTCATCAGCGGGTAACCACCATGTTTTGTACATGAAGGACATTTTGATTTATGGACAGTTTATCACATCCTATGGATATGCTGCCATCCCAAAAATCTTTAGTGTCACAGCCATGATGCATTCTAGTTTTCTGTACATGTACAGTATATCTGTAGTTTTATGACACCACAAATTCAAAAGTATCTCTGTTTAACTATAATTTAATCTGTATCTCTATGAAACAACCTAAAAATTGTGGCTATCCCATTTGCTAAAAGCAATTTTTAAAGAAGCTATTAAGGCATTTCTAAAGGCAAATATTGACACGATATTAATGCCTAAGAAAGACTATTTTTTGAAATAAATTTAGAGTACACAGTTATTTTTTTTTCCAATGAAGGGGCAATTTAGCGTGGCCAATCCACCTATCCTGCACATCTTTGGGTTATGGGGGTGAGACCCACGCAGACACGGGGAGAATGTGCAAACACCTCACGGGCAATGACCCAGGCCGGGATCGAACCCGGGTCCTCAGCACCGTGAGGCAGCAGTGCTAACCACTGCATCACTGCCGCCCCAGAAAGATTCTTTTAACGACAATAACATTAACTGCCAGCAGCTACAGATGTTTATGAGTAACTGGAGGAAAGCTATTTAGATTATCTTGTATTGGATGGAAAAGTTAAAACATAGGGTTAAAATAGAATGCAGCTGCATTTTGTTCTCTCCTGAATAGTGTCTGAATGAGTGGACCTAAATAACCTGCTACTTAATCTGAACTCAATGGTTTCCTTCTTCTTTGTAAGTAGCCTTTCCAAGCAAATTCCAATTTCTCTTTTAATAAAAATACAATGCTTTGTTGCCAAAGTTTTAATAAGGTTCTATTTCTGCCATGAGACTGAATTAAACCTTTATCCCAGACACAGGGATTATCAAGCTATTTTTGTCAAAAATGGAAAGGCCGCTTACTGCATTACTGAAGGAAAATACCATCTAGTTTTTGGGAATAAATTGTATATGCTCTTATGTAAAGCATTATTTTCTCCTTTTACTGATTTGATAGGTGAACTATCATTGATTAGACTCTTGAGAAGAAAACTATTGATGTCTAGACTTCGAAACAAAATTCAGTAAATAATTTTGTATCATTGTTAATGCCGATCCAATTAACCATTTCTTATTTACTCACTTTCTTTCTTTCTATTCCACAGGCTCAGCATCAGTCTGGGACCCAGCTAGGGGTTCCTGCCTCCACCTGATGTGCATCAGCAGCAGTGGGGTGCTCACAGCCTGACCATTAACATTTCCCACCGAGTGCGTGTACCTGCGCTGGTGGAGGGTGGGGATGACAGCTGTGATGTGACTATGACGGTGGCATCCTCGGAGCTCTCCTCCAAGGTGGTCTCAAAGGGAGACTGGAGAGGGGACCAGCTGGGATGAGCCGGCGCCGTCGTCTGGAGCACCTGCGCGAGAATGGACATGTGGTCAGTGGGAGGGTTGGCTCAATCAGTAAGGCAATATAAACTCACGTTTTACCGTTCCCGCGGGCGGAGCCCAGTCGTTCCTCACTTCTGCCGCGTCCGCCAGGTTCCATGTTGGTGATCGCCTTCTCCTCGGCCACAGCAGTTGACTCCAGGATACATTCCTCAAAGAAGGTGAGGATTCTGATATCCAGCACATCACCATCAGTATAGGCCCACTCCCAGCGATTGTGGGAGAGCTTTTCCTGAAGAGACACAGAGGGGGCATTGTTAGCCATACGTATAGTTCACAGTGGTGGTGGTGGGGGGGGGGGGGGGGGGGGGGGGGGGTGGAGGTAGGGTTGGGGTCGCATGGAGAGTTGGGGGTGGAAAGTCTTGGGAAATGTGGATGGGAGGACATTGGTGTCTATTCACTCGTGCTGCGGAGTAGAGTGAATATTCCCTGCTCCTTGGCCTCTCAAATCTCCATGGATCCACTTTTCCCATGCGCTCCATGAACCCCCGCAGTTCGTTCACCATTGCTGATAGTTTCCCCGACCTAGAACTTGACCGGTCCAATCACGGATCCAGGACCGTATTAAAGACACCCCCCATAACCAGCCAGTACAAGGGGCTCATGCACCTCCCACCCCTGTTGATCAGCCAGGACCTTTCCCAGGCCAGCTCTTAGCCCATGACCTGCACCTGACTTGGTCCATCCCTCGGCAGCGACCGCCATCTGATCTCCATCTCCAGTTTCCTAGCTGCCCCTCACCCATCAGCAGTCACCCCCCCGCCCGCCCCTGCCCCCCACTCCGTCTCTCCTCAGCTCTCCCCCACTTTGCTCCCGTGAACCAGCTATCCAGCTAGCCTAGCAGCTCTCGCCCCACCGACGCCACGAAACCTGCCATCTGCCAGATCCTATCTCCCCTAAATTTAACACAAGCACTCAACACTGTAACAACAATCCCAAAAAGCAAACAAACCATCCCCCAACACGCAGGCAAAAAGGCCAACCCCTCCCACTTTACCCGAATCTTATCAGTCCCATCACCTTCAAACAGAATCAAACACAATAGAAGAAGCTTCAAGCAGCTTAAACAAAATTACTAAATACCCGTTGCAACTTTAAAGCTTTTTCTCTGTAATTCAGTACTGATGCACAATCAATGGACACGAAACGAAGGTGAAGTCTGAACGATAGGCTTTAATGCACAAGAAGTGTACCCGGCAGCAGACGTACAGAAGAAAGGCCGACTGCCGGGAAGCATGGTTTCTTATATCCCGCCTCGTAGGCGGAGCTACCTACTTCCCAGCCAATCGGCTGAGAGGCACATGACTTACCCAGGCCAATGGGCAGCAAGTCCTTTGCACCAATAGCAGCTCACTTCCAGGTACCGTAACACCCCTAGTCATACGACCACATTCACCCCTTGTTGAAAAAGAACCGCGGGGGGGGGGGGGGTACGGGAAACGCAGACATGGGGGGGGGGTGTGTCCCGTGAGTACGTTTGAGACTGGTAGTATGACTAGAAATGTTTAGGTCATACCATTGCATTGATGGCTGCCCACTGACCCGCAATTATGTGCAAAATACAGCAACTATGTACAGTGTATAAAAATTGGGGGGGGGGAGAAAACAAAATGCAGAACAGACAAGGAAAACAAGAGTCCATCCGCAGGCAAGAGTCCACCAGTATGTCACATTGATTCAATCAGTCGATCGGGCCCCTTTGACCTGCGTAGCTGTGCTGGCAACGTTGGAGCGGTGGTCGTCCGTGAATCCGGGAGCGATGATCCTGTTCCTGTGTCCGTACCTCTGGTCGGAGCTAGCGGGGGCCAGGCCGGGGGAGGGGCGTCCTGTCCGCTGGGCCGTGGGGGTGTTGGTGGGGCTGGGGGGAGGCTTGCTGGGGGCAGTTGGGGTTGGGGGGGGTGCTGGCGCTGGGGGGTGTGGCCGAGATCCGGCGGGTGCCAGTTCCCGAAGGAAGACCGTGCCCTGTCGGCCGTCGGGATACTCCACATACGCGTATTGCGGGTTTGCGTGGAGTAGCTGGACTCTTTTGACCAACGGGTCTGACTTGTGCACCTGCTCGTGCTTCCGGAGCAGGATGGGCCCGGGGGTAGCCAGCCAGGCCGGGAGCGGGGTCCCTGCGGAAGACTTCCTGGGAAAAACAAGAAGGCGTTCGTGAGGCGTTTGGTTAGTGGATATACAGAGAAGTGACCGGATAGAATGGAGGGCGTCTGGGAGGACCTCTTGCCAGTGGGAGACTGGGAGATTTCTGAACCGTAGGGCCAGCAGGACGGTCTTCCAGACCATACCGTTCTCCCTCTCGACCTGTCCGTTACCTCGGGGGTTGTAACTGGTCGTCCTGCTGGAGGCGATGCCCCTGCTGAGTAGGAATTGACGCAGCTCGGCACAAATAAAGTAGGACACCCGATCGCTATGGATGTAAGTGGGGTAACCGAACAGGGAGAAGATGGTGTGTAGGGCTTTAATAATGGTGGACGTGGTCATGTCGGGGCAGGGGATGGCAAAGGGGAAGCGGGAGTACTCGTCAATCACGTTGAGGAAGTACGTGTTGCGGTTGTTGGAGGGGAGGGGACCTTTGAAGTCCATGCTGAGACGTTCAAAGGGGCGGAAGCCTTTATCAGATGTGCTTGTTCAGGGTGGTAGAAGTGCGGTTTGCATTCCGCGCAGATGTGGCATTCCCTGGTCACTTTCCTGACCTCCTCGATGGAGTAGGGCAGGTTGCAGGTCTTTATAAAATGGAAAAAACGGGTGACCCCCGGGAAGGTTCGGAGCAGTTCACTTGTGCGTTGGCACAGGTGCTGCGGGACAGGGCATCGGGAGGCTCGTTTAGCTTCCCAGGACGATACAAGATGTCGTAGTTGTAGGTGGACAACTCGATCCTCCACCGCAAGATCTTATCGTTCTTTATCATGCCCCTCTGTGCGTTATCGAACATGAAAGCCACTGACCGTTGGTCTGTGAGGAGGGTAAACCTCCAGCCGGCCAGATAGTGCCTCCAATGTCGCACAGCTTCGACTATGGCCTATGCTTCCTTCTCAACTGAGGAGTGGCGGATTTCGGAAGCGTGGAGGGTACGGGAGAAGAAGGCCACGGGTCGATTGAGGGTGGCCGCCAGAGCTACATCAGACGTGTCGCTCTCGACTTGGAAGGGGAGGGACTCATCGATAGCGCGCATCGAGGCCTTTGCAATGTCTGCTTTAATGCGGCTAAAGGCCTGGCGGGCCTCCATCGACAGGGGAAAAGTGGTGGACTGGATGAGTGGGCGGGCTTTGTCGGCGTAATTAGGGACCCACTGGGGGTAAAATGAAAAGAAGCCCAAACAGCACTTGAGGGCTTTGAGGGAGTGGGGGAGGGGAAGCTCCATCAGGGGGCCCATGCGTTCGGGGTCGGGGCCTATCACTCCATTACGCACTACGTAGCCAAGGATGGCTAGACGGTCGGTGCTAAACACGCATTTATCCTTGTTATAGGTCAGATTAAGGAGTTTTGCAGTACGGAGGAATTTTCGGAGGTTGGTGTCGTGGTCAGCTGGTCGTGGCCGCAGATGGTGACATTATCAAGATACGGGAAGGTTGCCCGTAAACCGTACTGGTCGACCATTCGGTCCATCTCCCTTTGGAAGACCGAGACCCCATTCGTGACACCGAAGGGAACCCTTAGAAAGTGGTAGAGTCGCCCATCCGCCTCGAACGCAGTGTACTTTCGGTCACTCGCGCGGATGGGGAGCTGATGGTAGGCGGACTTGAGGTCCACCGTGGAAAAGACCTTGTACTGCGCGATCCTGTTGACCAGGTCGGAGATACGTGGGAGAGGATACGCGTCCAGCTGCGTAAACCTGTTGATGGTCTGACTGTAGTCTATAACCATCCTATTTTTCTCCCCGGTCTTGACCACCAGCACTTGTGCTCGCCAGGGGCCGTTGCTAGCCTTGATAACCCCTTCCTTCAGAAGCCTTTGGACTTCGGACCTGATAAAGGTCCGGTCCTGGGCACTGTACCGTCTGCTCCTGGTGGCGACGGGTTTGCAATCCGGGGTGAGGTTTGCAAACAAGGATGGGAGATCGACCTTGAGGGACGCGAGGCTGCAGACAGTAAGGGGGGGCATAGGGCCGCCGAATTTGAACGTTAAGCTCTGGAGGTTGCACTGGAAATCTAACCCCAGGAGTGCTGCCGCGCAGAGGTGGGGAAGGACGAAGAGCTTGTAGTTTTTAAACTCCCTCCCCTGCACCGTGAGGTCCGCTATGCAGCATCCTGTGATCTGGACCGAGAGCAAACCGGAAGCCAGAGCGATTTTTTGTTTTACTGGTTAAACGGGAAGTGCGCAGCGTCTTACCGTGGCAGGGTGGACGAAACTCTCTGTGCTCCCGGAGTCCAGCAGGCAGCTTGTCTCGTGGCCGTTGAGGAGGATCTTCGTGGTTGCCGTGGACAGTGTGCGGGGCCGCGACTGGACCAATGTGACTGAGGCGAGTCGTGGCAGGAACTCCAAGTCGTCATCTGGGGTCCTCGGTGCCGATCCAAGATGGCGGCGCCCGTCGGCCGCATGTGGTGGGGGGTGAACAAAATGGCGGCGCCCGGGGATCACACGTTGAGTCGGGGGCCCAAAATGGCGGCGCCCGGGCATCCCTTATGGCGGTGGGGGGTGGGGGCAGCGAGGTCAGCAGGCCGCACGGGGCCCCTGAGGAGAGCGGGGGAGGGGACCCGCGGTCGCTGCTCGGAACCACAGCGACCGCTTTAGACTGACAGACGGCGCAAAGTGGCCCTTCTTGCTGCAGCCTTTACAGGTTGCGGTGCGGGCTGGGCAGCGCTGGCGGGGGTGCTTTGCCTGGCCACAAAAGTAACAGCGGGGCCCCGTGGGTTTATCGGGGTGCCCTGCGGCACAGGCCTGGGGGGGGTCCAAGTCTGCGGAGGTGAGGGGTGTCGCGTTCCATGCTGCCCAAGGGGCCGTCGCGTGGTCGGGAGCGTACACACGGGCGTTACGATTGGCAACGTTTAGAGAGGAGGCGAGGGCCCGTGCCTCGGTGAGGCTTAAAGTCTCTTTCTCTAAATGTCTTTGGCGGATCTGCGAAGATTGCATACCCGCAACGAAAGCGTCTCTGATTAAAAATTTGGTGTGCTCGGCCGCAGAAACTTGTGGGCAGCCGCAGTTCCTCCCCAGAAAAAGTACCAGTTCGGTGTGCTCGGCCGCCTGGGTCAGGTCTTCTGCACACTCCTTACGATGCTGGGCGAACTTTTCATCTTGATACTCGACCCATTGCTCCATCGTCCATTGAGATGGCGTGGACGAGCTTTGTCTCATTGCCATTGCACTCGATAACCTCTGAGCCTTGCTTTCACTCATCTTTTGGTTTGTTCTTTTTTGACTCTTTTTTGAACACGATTCCATAGGGTCACCTCCTTTTCCTCTCACTCTTACCAACTTATGTTGAGAAATTTCTAGAAAAATCCAGCTTAAAAGCCGTTAAAAGACCACTAAGGGCAAGAGCTGCTAAACGTGCAACCGTTCACTCCATGTCCGCCACCGGAAGTCCCTAATTTGTTATTTTACTATTGGGCTGCAAACATTGAGAAAGTACAGGGGCGGCTTAAGAATCCTGATCCCATGTGGGGGGGGGGGGGGGGGGGGGGGGGGGGGCGGGGGGGGATGGAAGCGAGTGCTTATAAGGGTACCAGTCTAAGGGTCTTAGTCACGGCTCCACTCCCTCACAAAATTCACGTCAAGCCTGGTGATGGTGGCCATTCTGAGGAAATGGAAACAGTTCAGGCAACATTTTGAGCTGGGTACCTTGTCAATGTTAACCCCAGTCTGCAGAAATCATTGCTTAGTTCTGACGGTTTTGGACTCATTGTACAGGTCATGGGGCAGGGAAGATTTGAAGCAGTTTGGAGACATGTTTATTAAGCGGAAGCTCACCGGCTTTGAGGATTGGTTGCGTAAATTCCAACTTCCGAAGACTAATCTATGTAGGTTTCTTTCAAGTGCGGGACTTTTTGTGCAAGGAGGTTTCTTCCTTCCCCATGGCACCCTCGCCTTTTCCACCACCCTATTAACCTGCCCTCTACCTTCAGAGATCTATTTACAAACACGCCACGGTCTCTTTGTTCCTCAGAACTTCCAGTGTGGTGCCAGTCATTGAATATTTCCTTGTCAAATTGCTCCTTCCAAAGTGTAACATCTCACTGGACTAGTAATCCAGAGACCCAGAGACATGCTCTGGGGATCCAGGTTCAAACCCGCATAACACAATGGGCTACAAAGCAAAGCCGAGTAGAATCCCCGGCAGCAGCGCACCCCTCCCCGATGAACCCAATGCAAACTATGCTTGTTTCGAGCAGGAAACCATCAAACCATTGTCAATGGCCCCAGCAGCCTCAAACACACCCATACCTACCATCACAGCTTCCAACGTCAGATCCGCCTTCTTGAAAGTGAACCCTCGGAAAGCAACGGGTCCTGATGGAGTCCCTGGTCATGCACTCAGATCCTGCATGGACCAATTGGCGGGTGTGTTCTTGGACATCTTCAACCTCTCCCTACGCCATTCTGAGGTGCCCACCTACTTCAAGAAGACCACCATCATACCGGAGCCAAAGAAGAGCCAAGCAACGTGCCTCAATGACTACTGTCCGGTGGCCTTGACATCTATTATTATGAAGTGCTTCGAGAGGTTGGTCATGAGATACATCAACTCTATACTCCCAGAATGCCTTGATCCAGTGCAATTTGCATACCACCACAATCAGTCCATAGCAGACGCCATCCCCCTGGCCTTACACTCATGCCTGGTGCATCTTGACAACAAGGACTCCACTTCAGACTCCTATTAATTGACTACAGCTCTGCCTTCAACGCCATAATCCCAGCCAAGTTCATATCAAAGCTCCAAAACCTAGGACTTGGCTCCTCCCTCTGTCATTGGATCCTCGACTTCCTGACCCATAGACCACAATCAGAAAGGATAAATAATAACACCTTCACGATAGTCTTCAATACCGGGACCCCACAGGGCTGAGTACTTACCCCCTACTACACTCCTGATAGGGGCTGGTTTAACTCACTCGGCTAAAATCGCTGGCTTTTAAAGCAGACCAAGCAGGTCAGCAGCACGGTTCGATTCCCGTACCAGCCTCCCCGGACAGGTGCCGGAATGTGGCGACTAGGGGCTTTTCACAGTAACTTCATTGAAGCCTACTCGTGACAATAAGCAATTTTCATTTCATTTTCATATACACAGACGACTGTGTAGCAAAATCTGGCTCCAACTCTATCCACAAGTTTGCTGATGACACAACCGTA
Organism: Scyliorhinus canicula; assembly: GCF_902713615.1. Taxonomy (NCBI): domain Eukaryota; kingdom Metazoa; phylum Chordata; class Chondrichthyes; order Carcharhiniformes; family Scyliorhinidae; genus Scyliorhinus; species Scyliorhinus canicula. The sequence goes on along the minus strand of NC_052147.1, from coordinate 43,444,968 downwards.
GTAGTTTGGGTCTCGAACAACAATGAGTCAGGGTACAGGAAGGAGATAGAGAACCTAGTGGTGTTGTGTAATGCCAATAATCTCTCCCTCAAAGTCAGCAAAACTAAGGAACTGGTCGTTGACTTCAGGAAGTGAAGTATCGTACACACCCCTTTTTGCATCAATGGGGCCGAGGTGGAGATGGTTGACAGCTTCAAATTCCTAGGTGTGCAAATCGCCAACAATCTGTCCTGGTCCACCCTCATCAACGCTATGACTAAGAAAGAACAACAGTGCCTATACTTCCTCAGGAAATTAAGGAAATTTGGCATGTCCACATTGACTCGTACCAATTCTTACAGATGCACTATAGAAAGGATTCTATCTGGCTGCATTGCAACCTGGTATGGCAACTGTTCAGCCCAAGACCATAAGAAACTACGGAGAGTCGTGAACACAGCCCAGTCCACCATGCAAAACCGCCTCCCATACATTGGCCCTGTCTACACCTCCCGCTGCCTTGGGAAAGTGGGCAGCATAGTCAATGGCCCCTCCTACTCAGGTATTCTCTCTTCCATCAGGCAGAAGTTAGAAAAGTCTGGGAACTCGCACTAACAGGTTCAGAAACAACTTCTTCCTCACTGTTATTAGACTCCTGAATGACCCTCTTATGGACTGAACGGATTTCTTCACACATCTTCTCTACTGATTTGCGGACATTTGCAAGATCCCACACAGGTCCCTGCTCGAGCCCTTGAATAAACCAGGGGCATAAAGGTTTAGGGCAATCGTCACCTTGATCTAATCCCATTTTGAAATCACACTACATTTTGGCCTCAATTACTTTCTGTGGTAGTGAATTCCACAGATTCACCACTCTCTGGGTGAAATAATTTCTCCTCTCCTCAGTCTTAAAAGGTTTCCCACTTATCCTCAAACTATGACCCTAGTTCTAACTTCCCCAACATCAGGAACATTCTTTCTGAATCAATTCTGTCTAATCCTGTTAGAATTTTATTAGTTTCTCACTCTTCTAAACTTCAATGAATATAATCCCAACTGACTTAGTCTCTCCTCATATGACAGTCCTGCCATCCCAGGAATCAGCCCTGTAAACCTTCACTGCACTTCCTCCATAGAAAGAACATCCTTCCTCAGATATGGATACCAAAACTGCACACAATGCTCCAGTTGTGGCCTCACCAATGCCCTATACAATTGCAATAAAACATCCCTATTCCTATATTCAAATCCTCTTGCTATGAAGGCCAATATACCATCAGGGGTGCGGTGGACATGCAGAGCTTGAAGACATCTCATGATTCTCAGTGTGGGCTACCTGATAGTGTCACTAGTAAGGATTTTACTCTGAGAGGGTCTGTGTGTCAGGAAGGTTTCCAGAGGTCATGGTGCATATATCCTTTGTTTGGGGTGAACTCTACTAATCCCTTGCTTCCTCACTCACTTGATGAAGGAACTGCGCTCCGAAAGCTAGTGATTCCAAACAAACCTATTAGACTTTAGCCTGGTGTTGTAAGACTTCTCCCACTGCTGTGGAGCAGCACTTCTAAGGAGTGCATTGAGGAATGTCAACACCTAGTGGATCAGTGATTGAGCATGGACATGCCCATTCCCTTGATTGTACTGCTGGGATATGAGGGGTTCCAGATTGGTGGGCTAAGCAGGTTGCCACATGACCAGAAGCTCTCAGAGCAATTGCAGGATACTTTCAGCAGTCAGCAATCTCAACAGCCAGGAGCCTGAAAGTTGCAGCTAGGGGTCAGTTGAAATTAATTTATGCAGCAATGCCCTTGGAAAGAGCACCCTATTTAAGCCCCACACCTCCACCCTATCCCCTTAACCCCGTGACCCAGTCTAACCATTTTGGACACTAAGGGCAATTTAGAATGGCTAATTCACCTAACCTGCACATCTTTGGACTGCGGGAAGAAACCCGAGCACACACGGGGAGAAAGTGCAGACTCCAAAGATGCAGTGACCCAAGCCGGAAATCGAACCTGGGGCCCTGGAGCTGTGAAGCAACTGTGCTAACCACTATGCTACCATGCTGCCAATTTCTTACTCACGGTTTCATGGCTCATCTATCTGATGCAAGTGAAGATTAATGATGCTATACCTGAACATGTGTGTGTGAAAGAAAATTTCTGCAGAAGACAGCTCAATGTATATTTAAATCTCAGCTCAATGAGAACATTTGAGAAAGGTAATGCACTTTGTTCCCATTTTCTAGGGCATAAACTAACATTGGCCAGAGTTTGATAGTCACTTGCCAGCGGATTTGCAGGTTGATGGGTGGACCGTTAAGTTCCTTGGGTAGGTTGCCCACCTTTGAAATGTTCTCATGGGTGGGTGATGCCTAGCCTGCTCACTCTTGCCCAAAGTCAGCACTTAACGGTATTCTCTGCCCAGCCACACATCTACGTCTGGCAGCAGGTGTTCAAAGAGGGGGCCGGGCCCGGGCAGAACAGGGAGCCCAGAAGCTCACCTTGCTTGGGCCTGGGCTCCCCTCTCACTTGTCCCGTTTGCACATTGAGCACCACCTTAAGTCCACTCAGGATTCAAACTTTGCTCTGTTGGAAACACTCATGGGTTTGGAGCAACAAAATGGTTAACAATGTTGCCGATTTGACCATTTTGTTTTAGTTTTTAGCTTCAAGAACTGATTACCAAGCTTTTTCCTTCGAATGATCAGCTATTCAGAAATGAAAAATAAACTACCAAAGAAGGTCATAAAATTTTCATCAGTTTTCATGCCGTATCGAGACGCATGTGTGATTCACGGCGATTCTCCGTGGACCGGAGAATCGCGGGAGCTGCATCGGACCAGATTTTGGGTTTAACGCCCATTCTCCGCCCCGCGTCGATCGCGATTTCGGCGCAGATGCTCGGAGAATTCCGACCCCTATCAACACAAATCACATACTGTATATCCTGTAATGAAGATTCACACTTTTTCAAAATGGCAAGAGATTTAGATTCATGTTTTAACTTAATTTTTATTTATTCACATTTTAAGATTAAGTCCTGTTCCTAGTTTACTCATAAGTTTTTACAGCTTGCAATTAGCCTTTAGAAGCCAAGTTGGAAAATATTGTGACAATACAAACTACGTCTAGTTATCAGAATCAGAATCTGAATATTCTGATTTGTTCAGTCCATTTTCAATTCATACAAGCAATGAAATATAATGATATAACAAAAACAGTACATGAGCACCCATTACCTAATTATCAAATCGCAATTCACGGGGTGAGGGTGAGGGGGAAATCATTTGCTTTTAAAGTTTTGAACATTGTGACCATTTCCATGTCTAGACCTCGCTTGGGTCTGCAGCATTCCAGCAGGGAACTCTTTTAGGGATGGCCAATTAGCAAGCCACATCTGCATTCACAATCCAATTAGGAACGACAGGTGGAACAAAGAGGCATAATGGCCTATAGGGAAGTCCAGCCAGCTCCCTTACCAGGAGAGCTGAGCTTTGCTGGTGAAGAGGAAGATCTAGGGGGTGTCTCAAATTGGAAATGCTCAGAAAAGACTCCAAACTCAGTTTATAAAAACAAGGGCCAGGAGCATGAGGGGCTTCAGGGTGGAGGGGGAACCCTCCACTCCCCCACAGGAATGCATGAAGCAGCGATTGAACCTTTATATGTCACACTTGCCTGCCATGCTTAAATATCGCTGTTATATCGATATATTTTTCGTAAAGTGTTCAGGACTAACCATTATGTGAATATATCTTGGGGTTCCATATTCACATTCGCACTAGACTTAGTGCCAAGTAATAGTGAACGCAAATTACCGGGCATGTTGCGCTTGAGCGAGAGCGCGACGTGGCTGTTAAATTGCTGGAGAGGCCAAAATTGGGAAACACGCTGGGCACAGATTAGTTTGCTATCTAACCGGCCCATCCCTATTGGCGAGAATCAAATCCTGCCGTGACGTGGTAAGAAATCAATAATCACCAATTAAAGCCAATCTCCATCCCATTAATAGGAAAGACCTCCGTAGGAGGCTACTGACGGCCTCCGGTGATCTAACCGCCTCCCCGGTAAGCGGTCATGCGGGCACCCATTAGTAGGTGGCGGAATGGCTGCTGTGAGGATCCAAGGTGAGTAGCCAATGAGCAATGAACCCGGGGACATTGGCTGCCCAGTGCTCAGGGCGTGGGTGCCACCGTGGGGGAGGGGCAAAAGGGCCGACCGTGGGCTGGGGGGGATGGTGCTTTAGGCAACTCCAGCTCCTGCTTCTCTATTCCACCAACCACCCATAGACCCCACTGACCGTGCAGCCTCTGGCCGTGCAGCAGAAGGCAACTGATAATAGGGAATTGGAAATCGGGACCACTTCGTAGCTTGCAAGTGGATTCCCGTGGGTAGGTTTGCCATGTCGCATGTGGGACTTATTGCCTAACATCCCAATCAGACCGTGAAGCCTGGACACTGTGCCTGAACACTGCAGGAATCAACACCATGGATGCAGCAGCCAACATCCGATCACCCAGAGGCTGGGCCTCAGCACCTGGGTAATTTCCACGACCAGAGGGTGGGTGTATGCACCAGGACGAGGGTCAGCGCTTGGTCCAGGTAAAGTCATGAGCAGGTTCCTGGGGTCCAGTGACTAGGGGCCAGGGGTGTGTGGGCTGGACATGTTGGATGGCATCCAGAGGGATGGCAGGGGATGTGAGGGGGGGTGGTGAGCCAAGGGTGACTGGAGGGTCCCGAGATGGAAGACACCATTGGCTGTCTCTCATGCTCTCCAGTTGCTTACAGATATTACACGAGATAGATGATATCTTGGATCTCGTGGAAGTTGCCCTTGCGGTGCTGATGGCATGCCAGGTGGCTAGACCAGGAGGGGCTGGAGGACAAGTCCTGGGAGAATCCGCAGGACCAGACGAAGGACATGTGGTAGTGGTACCTAGAGGGTCAGGGAGGACCTCATCCTCGCCGCTTCTCACAGGACATGGCTTCATCTGTCGTCTTAGCCCCACCCCCCCAACCACCCTGTTTTACACACCCACAGTGTGTGTTACATCACTCCAGAGTGCAGGACTGTGTCGGCAATGTCAGCGTGTCACTGTCGAAGGCACGGGGTGATGATGACCTGCTGTGAGTTGAGCATTGGTGCTATGCCTGCAAGGGGCAGGGTGGAATATAAGATCACCATGCCTGGGGGACTGGGGCAGGAGTCAGACATGCTTCCGAGGCCCTAAGCCATAGCTGTCACTGACAAAGCCACGCCTTGGACACCTCAAGCTTACGACGTCATGTACCAGGCTCTCCACTGTGGTCAGCACCCTAGCACTGTTGGCGTTGGGGCCACGCATTGCCGAAGCCATCTCCTGCTTGTGCAGCCTCTGGTACTCCTCCAATCAGCTATGGACCTGCTGTAGTGTCGCTGACGACCCCCTCTGATTATCACGGACGCACCCTATCGATTGGAACAGCTCTGGTAAACGTCTGACTGCTGTCTTGCATGGGCATTTGTGCCTCTGCTTGATGTGCATCAGCAACTGTGTGGTGCTCACTAGAATGTGCCCCGGAAGCCTGTCCACTACTGTCACCCACTGAGGTGTGTGCCTTTGTGCTGGTGGACGGTGGGGATGACAGCTATGCCGTGAAGATGATGGTCTCCTGTAAGCTTCCCTCCGAGGTGTTCTTTTGTGAGGTGGGGGGGGGGGGGGGGAAAACATCCCGTATGCGCCGGCACCGTTGGATATAGATCCTGCGGTAGAATAGACATGTAGCCAGTGCGAAGGTAATTCTGTCTGGACTTATCAACTCACGTGTGACAGGTCATCTGGATGAGGGCAGGTGGATCCTGATCTCTGCGCGTATGCCAATCTCTATGTCAGTGATAAATCTGCCCTAGGCCACCCCTGTGACATCCAGGGTCTGTTTCTCGTAGGGGGTGAGGTCTCTGCTGTCCAGCACTTGTCTCAGCCCTGTCCTGTCTGTTGTCGGCGAACCTATCCTGCAAGAACACAGGGAGGGCATCATAAGCTGCACGTTTATCTCAGAGGGAGGGGATGGTGGTCAGGTGTGGACAGCACTGCTGAACATGGGTGGGCTAGGGCATGGTGTGGTGCTATGTAGGGCCGGTGCCAGGCACATGGTCTTCGGGCAGAGGGAGTGGTGGGCAGGGCTGGTGGAGGTCATTGATCTTCTTACATTCTTACAACACTGGGTGCTGGTCCTCCTGGTGACATTCCACGAGTTGACGGCCGCTGTCACTTCCTCCCAGGTGACACTGGCTGGCCTGTGTCTGACTCTCGGGGGAACAAGTCATCCCGCCTGTTTTCAAATTGTTTTTGACCCGAATCATGGGGCTGGTGATGTACCATCAATTGAACGCAAGACGAGTTGCTGAACAAAAGTATGGCTTTAATCTACTAGATGTTAGCCCTGCGGTCGATTACAGTAGAAGGACAACCGCCGGGGGTACTGGGTATTTATACCCCACCCTGGAGGCGGGGTTAATTCAGCCTCTCGACCAATCGGGGAGCCGTCACATGACTGGTCTCAACCAACCGGTCGAGAGGCACATGACCGACCAGGGCCAATGGTAAGCCGGTGTTCTGCACCAATGGCAGGCAGCTATGCTAATCATACCACCACATTCACCCCTTGCGGAGAAAGAAACCGGGGGGGGGGGGGTGTCAATGAGAGCTGGGGGGGGGGAACTGGTGGTATGAGTAGTAAGGAGAGAAGGAAAAATAAATGTATCCTTGGCTTCCCACTGGCCCAGACATTTAGCAACAGTACATAGTGTCCATACAAGGTCCATGGTGGTGTTGAAGTTAAATGGACTCGATCAGCCTTTTCGTTGCCCGTGACGTCCTGGCAGACCGCCGCAGTGGAGTTGGTGACGTTGGTTCAGCCGATGGTGGTGGCTCAGCTGATGTCCTGGACTCCGGGAACGATGGTCCTTGAACTGTCTCCATAACCCGGGCTGGTGGGGAGACGCCATGGATGGGGGAGGGGTGGCCTGGGTGGGGCGCTGGGGTAAAAAGGACAGGGGGGGGGTCTGTGGTGAAGGGGGGGAGGGCCGCACGCCGGCGGGTGCCAGGTCCCGGAGGGAGACCATGTCCTGCCGACCGTCGGGGTACTCCACGTATGCATACTGCGGGTTAGCCTGCAGGACGAACAAGATATCACCAGGACGATACAAGATATCGTAGTTGTACGTGGACAACTCGATCCACCACCGTAAGATCTTGTCGTTCTTAATCTTGCCCCTCTGTGCATTATCGAACATGAAGGCTACTGACCGTTGGTCTGTGAGGAGGGTAAACTTCCTGCCGGCCAAATAGTGCCTCCAATGTCGCACAGCTTCGACTATGGCCTGGGCTTCCTTTTCCACTGACGCGTGGCGGAGTTCGGAAGCCTGGAGGGTTCTGCAGTAGAAGGCCATGGGTCTGCCCGCTTGGTTCAGGGTGGCCGCCAGATCTACTTCTGATGCATCGCTCTCGACCTGGAAGGGGAGGGACTCGTCAATGGCGCGCATCGTGGCCTTTGCGATGTCCGCTTTGATGCGGCTAAAGGCCTGGCAGGCCTCTAACGACGGCGGGAAGGTCGTGGACTGAATGAGGGGACGGGCCTTGTCGGCGTAATTGGGAACCCATTGGGCGTAGTAAGCGAAGAAACCCAGGCAGCGTTTAAGGGATTTGAGGGTATTGGGGAGAGGGAGTTCCATCAGGGGGCGCATGCGTTCGGGGTCGGGGCCTATCACTCCGTTATGCACTACGTAGCCGAGGATGGCTAGACGGTCGGTGCTAAACATGCACTTATCCTTATTGTAAGTTAGGTTAAGGAGTTTTGCGGTTTGGAGGAATTTTCGGAGGTTGGTGTCATGGTCCTGCTGGTCGTGGCCGCAGATGGTGACATTATCAAGATACGGGAAGGTAGCCCGTAATCCGTATTTGTCGACCATTCGGTCCATCTCCCGTTGGAAGACCGAGACCCCATTTGTGACACCGAATGGAACCCTGAGGAAGTGGTAGAGGCGCCCATCTGCCTCGAACGCGGTGTACTTGTGGTCACTCGCGCGGATGGGAAGCTGGTGATAAGCGGACTTGAGGTCCACCGTGGAGAAGACTTTGTATTTCGCAATTTCTTTTACCATGGCGGAAATACGGGGGAGAGGATACACGTCCAGTTGTGTAAACCGGTTGATGGTCTGGCTGTAGTCGATGACCATCCGGTTTTTCTCCCCAGTCCGGACCACCAGCACTTGGGCTCGCCAGGGACTGTTGCTGGCCTCGATGACCCCTTCCTTCAGCAACCTATGGACCTCGAACCTGATGAAGGTCTGGTCCTGGGCGCTGTACCGTCTGCTCCGGGTCGCGACGGGTTTGCAATCGGGGGTGAGATTAGCAAACAAGGAGGGGGGGGTCCACTTTGAGGGACGCGAGGCTGCAGACAGTGAGGGTGGGGGGTATAGGGCCGCCGAATTGGAAGGTCAAGCTCTGCAGGTTGCATTGGAAGTCCAGTCCTAGGAGTGCCGGTGCGCAAAGGTCGGGGAGGATAAGGAGTTTATAATTTTTAAAAACCTTTTCCTGGACCGTGAGGTCCGCGATGCAGCACCCGGTGATGCGGACGGAGTGCGAACCTGAGGCTAACCCGAATTTCTGTTTTACAGGGCGGACAGGGAGCGCGCAGCGTCTTACCTTGTCAGGGTGTACGAAGCTTTCCGTGCTCCCGGAGTCCAGCAGGCAGCCCGTCTCGTGCCCGTTGAGGTGGATTTGTATCGTCGTCTTGACGAGCGTGCGTGGACGTGACTGGTCGAGCTAAATGGCCGCGAGCCGTGGAGAAGATCCATAGTCATCGTCGTCGTCCGCGTGGGCGCTGGCAGGACCTTGTGTGCCAGTCCAGCATGGCGGCGCCCAGGATCCGCACGTGGAGTCGGGGCCCCAAGATGGCGGCGCCCAGGACCCGCATGTGGGGTCGGGGCCCCAAGATGGCGGCGACCAGGACCCGCACGTGTTGTCGGGGCCCCAAGATTGCGGCGCCCAGGACCCGCACGTGGAGTCCGGGGTCCAAGATGGTGGCGCCCGCAGGGCCCTCGTGGTTGCTGGGGGCGGGGTTAGCGGTGCCGGCGGGCCGATCGGAGCGGCTCAGAGCGGGGGCAGAGAGGCGCGCAGGCCAGGTGCAGGGGCCCGGGGGCGGGGGGGGGGGGGGGAGATTGGTGTGGTGCGCTGGAAGGGCCCGGAAGGGCCCGGAGGAGGAGATCCCCGGTCGCTGCGCGGCACAGCAGCGACCGATTTGGCCTGGCAGACCGACGGAAAATGGCTCTTCTTCCCGCAGCTCTTACAAAGCGCGGAACGGGCCGGGCAGCAAGGGCAAGGATGTTTGGCAAACCCACAGAAATAGCAGCGGGGCCCCGCGGACTTGTCGGGGCGTCCCGTGGCGCAGGCCTGAGGGGGGTCGGGAGCGGCGGATGGCGGTGGGGAAGCGTGCCAAGAGGCCCAGGGCGCTGCAGCGCGGCTGGGGACATAGGCGCGGGCGTTTAAGTCGGCGACCTCCAGGGAGGTGGAGAGAGTCCGTGCCTCAGTTAGGATGAGGTCGTCTTTTTCCAGCATCCGCTGGCGGATAGCGGCAGACTGCATCCCAGCCACGTAAGCATCTCTGATCAAAAGTTCCATGTGCTCAGTGGCTGAAACTTGGGGGCAGGCGCAATTCCTCCCCAGGACAGCGAGGGCCCGGTAAAAATCGTCTAAGGACTCACCGGGGAACTGTTGTCTGGTAGCCAGCAGATGTCGAGCGAACACTCGGTTTACCGGCTTAAGAAATTGTCCTTTTAGCTTGTCCATGACCACGTCATATTCCTTTTCTTCCCCTATCATCGCGTAGGCCGCCATGCCCACGCTGGAATGGAGAATATGAAGCTTCTGTGCCATGGTGGGGGGGCTGCTTGCGGTCGCCAGATAGCTATCGAAACACACCAGCCAATGCTTGAAGATTTCCGATGCGTTCGGAGTTTGCGGGCTGATGCGGAGGCATTCGGGCGATTTCGTAATCGGCGATCAGGCGGAGGATTCTTTTTATGACAAAATAGGGGGCGGCGCCTGTTTGGCACATATTGCACATGCTCCGCCCCCTCCAAAACGGCATCATCGTGATGGGTGCGCACGCCGTTGGGACGACCTCAGTGCATCACCTGAAGGCCCTTCCCCGATGCTACGCCCCCGATGGGCCGAGTTCAAGACGTGCGAGCGATGTGTGGTCCCAGCCATGCGGAAACCTGGCGTGGCGGCTTCAGACTGTGTCCACGCCGCGATAGTGGGGCGGGAGATGTGCTGCTGGCCAGGGGGGCTTCTGCGAGGGCTGGTGGCCTGGTGGGGGGGGGGGGGGGGGGGGGTGTCCAGAGGGTGACAAGGGGGTGTCCAGGGGGCCACTATCTGGCAGACTGGGTCCAACACAGCCGGCGCCATGTTTTATGGGGCAACCGCTGCAGGTCACGCCATGCGCGGCCAAGGACCCAACCATTCTCCGGCCGTTTATTTAGTGGAAGCTGGGAGTTTTACATGGCGCGGCTGCTAGCCCCGTATCATTGAGGGGGTGTCGCAAATTTTTCCCCGTTAGACACCATGGATTTGCCGCACTCCGCCTCAGAATTGGAGAATCTGGCCCATAGTCTCCCAAAGGAGAATCCAGCCTGATGTTTCTACTTTCATGTGAGACCAAAAACAAAGAGCATACATATAAGGTAATGACTAATAATTCCAATTGCAAATTCAGGAGAATGCCCTTTACTCAGTGCGTGACAGAATGTGTAATATGCTACTTGTGGTGAATCACAATCTAGTAATTCACACTGTGTTATATTGTATGTGTTGTGTTCTTGTAAACTCGGTATACGAGCAGTTGCGTGGCTCTGCCCATAGGGGGAGATGAGGAGTTTGTACTGGGCTCCACCCTTGGCTCCACCCATGGTTCCGCCCATGGCTCCTCCCACTAACCGGAAGTATAATGCTTTGCAGTCGTGAGCCTCCCTGCCAGTTCATCTCGTCGCAGGCAGGCTCTGTTTTTTTTTATAAATGTTTTTATTCAGTTTTCGTATTTTATATTGAACAAATTACAAATTGTTAGGAGAGAGAAACAAAAAAAAAAACAAACAAAAACAAACACGCAAAAATTAACATACATATTTACAGGTAAGCATCTTCGTAGTAGTAACTGCGCCCCCCCCCCCCCCCCCAACATGTTTATTTAGCTTGGTTTTGGGCCTTAGCTAGCCATCGAACCCCCGTAACGAACCTGTAGCCCCCCCCCCCTCCCGCTACCTTCCCCCGACTATTCTTCCTCTTGTACATTGGCCACAAATAGGTCCCGGAACAGTTGCATGAATGGCTCCCACGTTCTGTGGAAGCCGTCGTCCGACCCTCGGATGGCAAATTTGATTTTCTCCATTTGGAGAGATTCCGAGAGGTCGGACAGCCAGTCCGCAGCTCTGGGCGGTGCTGCTGACCGCCAGCCAAACAGGATTCTACGGCGGGCGATCAGGGAGGCAAAGGCAAGGGCATCCGCCCTCCTCCCCAGGAATAGATCTGGCTGTTCTGAAACCCCGAAGACCGCCACTATCGGGCATGGCTCCACCCTCACTCCCACCACTTTGGACATTACCTCGAAGAAGGCTGTCCAGTACTCCACGAGTCTGGGGCAAGACCAGAACATGTGGGCGTGGTTGGCCGGGCCTCTTTGGCACCGTTCACATCTGTCTTCCACCTCCGGGAAGAACCTACTCATACGGGTTCTTGTTAAGTGGGCTCTATGTACCACTTTTAGTTGCGTCAGGCTGAGCCTTGCGCACGTGGAGGTGGAGTTGACCCTATGCAGTGCTTCGCTCCAGAGTCCCCACCCGATCTCCATCCCCAGGTCGTCCTCCCATTTCCTCCTTGTTGCGTCCAGTACGGTGTCGTCCCTATCTACCAGTCGGTCATACATGTCACTACAGTTCCCTTTCTCTAGGATACTTGCGTCCAGTAGGTCTTCCAGTAGTGTCTGTCGTGGCGGTTGTGGGTACGTCCTTGTCTCCTTTCGTAGGAAGTTTTTGAGCTGCAGGTACCGTAGCTCGTTCCCCCCAGCTAGCTGAAATTTCTCTGTCAGTTCGTCCAGTGTTGCGATCCTGTCGTCCGTGTATAGGTCCCTGACTGTCAGTGTCCCCCCGTCCTGCCTCCACCTTTTGAAGGTGGCGTCGGTCAGTGCTGGTTTGAACCTATGGTTGTTGCAGATGGGAGCCCTGTTCGACATTTTGGTCAGGCCAAGTTGCTGCCGCAGTTGGTTCCAGGATTGGAGGGTGGCTGTCACCACTGGGCTGCTGGAGTGTTTTTTGGGTGGGGATGGGAGTGCTGCCGTGGCGAGGGCCCGGAGGGAGGTTCCCATGCAAGAGGCCTCCTCCGCACGCACCCACTCAGCTTCTGGCTCCTGGATCCATCCCCTTACTCGCTCGGCTGTTGCTGCCCAGTGGTAGAATTGTAGATTCGGGAGGGCTAACCCTCCCCTGGTTTTTGTTTTTTGTAAGACCTTCTTTGGGATCCTAGCATTTTTACCCCCCCATACGAACGCCATGATGAGTTTGTCCAGCGCTTTGAAAAAGGCCTTGGGGATGTAGATCGGAATGGATCTAAACAGGAAGAGGAACCTGGGCAGTACGTTCATTTTGATCATCTGAACTCTCCCCGCGAGGGAGAGCGGGAGTGTGTTCCATCTTTGCAGGTCCTTTTTAACTTCCTCCGTCAGGCTGGTGAGGTTCCATTTGTGGATCCCTTTCCAGTCATGGGCTATTTGGATCCCCAGGTAGCGGAATTTATGTCGGGCTTGTTTGAACGGCAGCCCCTTTAGTGCTGCCCCCCCCCCCCCCCCCCCTTGCGGGTGTAATGGGAAGATCTCACTTTTGCTCATGTTGAGTTTGTAGCCCGAGAAGGCTCCAAACTCTTTCAGGAGCGCGATGATTCCGTCCATGCTGCTTTGTGGGTCCGAGATATAGAGGAGCAGATCATCCGCATAGAGTGAGACTCTGTGCTCTCTACCTCCCCTTCGGATCCCCCTCCAATTTTTTGCTGCCCTGAGCGCGATTGCTAGCGGTTCAATTGCTAGTGCGAACAGCAGCGGGGACAGTGGGCATCCTTGTCTGGTGCCCCTGTGCAGCTGGAAGTATTGGGAGTTGGTATTGTTGGTCTGTACACTCGCCATGGGAGCGTTGTACAGGAGCTTTACCCAAGCGGTGAACCCTGTTCCAAGCCCGAACCGCTCCAGTACCTCTATGAGGTATTTCCACTCGACTCTGTCGAAGGCCTTTTCTGCGTCCAGGGAGACGATCACCTCTTGTGTTCTCTCCCCGGAGGGGGTCATTATCACGTTCAGCAGGCGCCTGATGTTCGCGGTCAGCTGTCTACCTTTGACAAAGCCCGTCTGGTCCTCTGTGACCACCTCAGGTACACAGTCTTCTAGCCTTTTGGCTAGGATTTTGGCCAGTATTTTGGCGTCTGCATTCAGCAGAGATATGGGTCTGTATGACCCACATTCCGTTGGGTCTTTGTCTTTCTTAGGTATCAGCGAGATTGAGGCCTGTGCTAACGTGGGTGGCAACGTGCCCCTAGCTAGCGAGTCTGTGAACATCTCCCGCAGGTGCGGGGCCAGCGCTGTCGCAAATTTTTTGTAGAAGTCCGCCGGGAATCCGTCCGGTCCCGGCGCCTTCCCCGCCTGCATGGAGCTAATGCTCTCCATGATCTCTCCCAGTGCTAGTGGTGCTTCCAGATCCCGTTTTCTGCCCTCTCCCACAACTGGTATGTTCAGTCCGTCAAGAAACCGGTTCATCCCAGCCTTCCCCGTTGGGGGCTCTGAGGTGTACAGCTCTTGGTAGAAGGCCTTGAAGGTTTTGTTAATCCTCTCTGGTTCTGTTTCCAACGTGCCTCTGGTATCTCTGATTTGCGCAATTTCTCTGCTGGCTGCCTGCTTTCTCAGCTGGTGGGCCAACAGGCGGCTGGCTTTGTCTCCGTGTTCGTATAGGGCCCCGCGTGCCTGGCGGAGTTGGTGTACTGCTTTCCTGGTGGAGAGCAGGTCAAAGTTCCTTTGTAATTCTTTTCTCTCCGCCAGGAGTTCTACGGTCGGGGCCTCGGAGTATTTATGGTCTACCTCCAGTATGGAGTCGACCAGCTTCTGCCTAGCCACCCTTTCCTCCCTATCTCTTTGCGCTTTGTAGGCTATGATTTCCCCTCTTAGTACGGCCTTAAGCGCTTCCCAGAACGTGGAGGGTGAGACCTCCCCATTTTGGTTGATCTCAGTGTACTCCGCTATGGCCTGCGCTATCCTTTCGCTGAAGGCCTTGTCAGCTAGTAAGGCACCGTCCAACCTCCATTTGGGGCGCTGGGCCCTTCCCGTCTCTAGCCGCACATCCATGTAGTGTGGAGCGTGGTCTGATATCACAATTGCGGAGTATTCCACCTTGTCTATCTCTGGAAGCACCGTTTTCCCCACCACAAAGAAGTCAATTCTGGTGTACACGTTGTGTACTGGGGAGAAGAAAGAGAATTCTTTCTCCCCCGGGTGGGCGAATCTCCAGGGGTCTACTGCTCCCATCTGCTCCATATAGTGGCTGAGTTCCCTTGCCATGTTTGAGGTTTTCCCCGTTCTGGGGTTTGATCTGTCCGTCGTTGGGTCCTGTACACAGTTGAAGTCCCCCCCCATGATAAGTCGGTGCGTCGCTATGTCCGGGATTTCTGCCATGGTCTTTTGGATGAAGCTCGTGTCGTCCCAGTTGGGCGCGTACACGTTAACTAGAACTACCGGCGCCCCATCCAGGGCCCCGCTGACCATGACATACCGTCCCCCTGGGTCCGTAACCGTCTTTGTCGCCCTAAACATTGTCCTCTTGCCAATCAGGATCGCCACCCCCCTGGCCCTTGCCCCATAACAGGAATGATAGGTTTGTCCCACCCAGCCCTTTCTTACCCGCAGTTGGTCCTGCTCCCTCAAGTGCGTCTCTTGGAGGAAGACTATGTCGGCCCTCATGTTTCTAAGGTGGGTGAGGACTCTAGATCTCTTCACTGGGCCGTTAAGTCCCCTTACGTTCCAGGTGACTATTCTGGTGGGGGGCTTCTGCCCCCTTGCTCCTGTGGGGTTAACCATATTTGTCCGGTGGACGCGCCCCTGCCCTCTGGGGTTTCCCTTTGTTAGGGGGCCATCCAGGATGTCCACTATCACTGCTCTCCCCATGCGGTCGGGTCCCTGCGCTCCGGGGTTCCCCCTTGTCCCGGGGACACCCGCCGTGGCCGTCCACTTTGTGTCCGCCACGCGGGTAGTCCCCTGCACTCCGGGGGGCCCCTTCACCCACAGACCGTACTGGGTGGGTGCTTGCAGCAGTTCCCTGTTTCGAGCCCTTGTCTGTGGCACTTTGTGGCCCTATTCCCTTACTGGCCTCTTTTGTCCCTTCGTCCCTGCGTTTCCCCTCCCTGGTCTCTCGCCCCCCGAGTGCCCCCCCCCCCCCCGCTCTATCCCTTTCGGGGATACCCCTGTGTACCCCTCCATTGCCCCTCTCTCCCCCATTCCTGTCCCCATTTGCTCTCCCACCTTTGATGGGTGATCCCCCCCCTCCCCTGCCTGGCGCCTTCCCCCCTGTTGGGGGTGCGCTGCGGCCCTGCTCTGTTGCGCGCCCCCTTCGCTAGCTTTCCTGCTAGCACGGTGGCTCCCCTCTCGGAGGTTGCTGTCCCGCTTCCCCTCTCCCCTCTCCAGTACTCCCGTTCCCTCGTGCCGGGGCCTGGCCTCCCACCTGGAGCGGGCCCTAGGGCATTGGGTTGTTTTCCGTTCTGGGTGTTCCTGCCAGGGGGGAGGGGGCTGGCTTTGCCTCGCCCCTCCCCACCCCCCCGTCGGCATGACGTGTCTCCTTGCCATGGGCCCCTCGTCCCTACTTCCCATGGCGTTTTTCCAGCCCGTGCTCCTCGACGAATCTATTCGCCTCGGCAGGGGCTGTAAAGAAATATTCCTTGTGTTGGTATGTGACCCAGAGTTTTGCTGGGTACAGCATACCAAAACGTACTTTGTTCTTATAGAGAGCTGCTTTCGCTCTGTTGAACTCCGCCCGTCTCTTAGCTATGTCCGCTCCAAAATCCTCGTAGATTCGGATGGCGTGCCCGTCCCAATTGCAGGCTCTATTCTCCTTGGCCCAGCGCAGGATTGTCTCCCTATCCCGGTACCGGTGCAGTCTGGCTATAACTGCTCTCGGTTTTTCCCCTTCCTTGGGCTTCGGGCGCAGTGACCGATGAGCTCTGTCCATTTCCGGTGGGGTGGGAAAAGTTTCCCGCCCCACTAAGGAGCCCAGGATCGCAGCCACGAATGTTGTGGGATTTCTACCCTCTATCCCCTCTGGCAGGCCCACTATCTTAATATTTTGCCTTCTCGAGCTGATCTCCTGGTCGTCTACCCTGCCCTTCAGGCTCCCCTGTGTTGCACTCAGTTTCACCATTCCCCTCTCCAGGGATATGACCCGGTCGCTCGCGTCAGTCGCTGCCTTCTCCAGCTCTTTAATGGTTGCCCCCTGGGCTTCCAGTATCTTCCCCTGGGCTTCCAGTATCTTCCCTTGGGCATCCACTTTCTTCTCCAATCTGGTCAGAACCTGCTGCACCCCTGACATGGCCCTGGTCACTGCTGCCTGTGCTGCGGCCTCTGCGTCTGCTTTTAATTCTGCCTTGATTGCCTGCAGCTGCTCCCTCACCACCTCGGCAAGGGCTTCCTTCCAATTCACGCCCCCCTCTAACCCCAGGGGAGAGGTTGCCCGCCCGTCCAGCTCTTCTGGATGCAGCGAAGCATCCTTCCCGCCGCTTCGCGTGTTGACTCGTTCGCCCGAGCTGGCTTTCCCTTTGCCCAGTCTACTTCCGGTGCCCCCTTTCTCTTGGCTCCCTTCTGGCACTTTTTTCTCCCCCTTCCCCTTCATCTTTTCTTCTCTCCTTGTTCTTCTTTTTCCCCCTTTTCCGCACCCTATTTTTATTTTATTTATTATTATATATCTATATATGTATATATATATATATATATTTTTTTTTTTTTAAAAATTTATTTCCCCTACCCCTTTTCTCTTTACCAGTTTTCTTTTGGGAAGAACAGAAATAAAAGTCTCTTTTTTCTTTTGTCTTCTTTCCCCACTCGACCAGGAGAGAGAGTCCCTTTGTCTTTGCCACGTGGTGGTCACAGCAGTTGGGGGGGGGGGGGGGGGGGGGCGAGTGGGCCGGTGGTCCTGCCGGTTGGGGGGGGGGGTGTCCCCGCTGCTGGCTGGGGGGGGGGGGGGTGTCCCCGCTGCTGGCTGGGGGGGGGGGGTGTCCCCGCTGCTGGCTGGGGGGGGGGGGGGTCCCCGCTGCTGGCTGGGGGGGGGGGGGG
This sequence comes from Scyliorhinus canicula, assembly GCF_902713615.1. Lineage (NCBI taxonomy): Eukaryota > Metazoa > Chordata > Chondrichthyes > Carcharhiniformes > Scyliorhinidae > Scyliorhinus > Scyliorhinus canicula. The sequence continues at coordinate 43,427,599 of NC_052147.1, read as the reverse complement.
TCCCCGCTGCTGGCTGGGGGGGGGGGGGGGGTGTCCCCGCTGCTGGCTGGGGGGGGGGGGGGGGAAGAGAAGAGGGGCCGCCGCCGCCGCACCGCTCCTGGCCCGCGTTGGGGGGGGGGGGGGGAGAGAAGAGGGGCCGCCGCCGCCGCACCGCTCCTGGCCCGCGTGGGGGGGGGGGAGAGAAGAGGGGCCGCCGCCGCCGCCGCACCGCTCCTGGCCCGCGTGGGGGGGGGAGGGAGAGGGGATGGACCTGCTGCTGTTGGGCCCCCCTGTCGCCGCTCCGCTGCCGCTCCGGCTCCTCCGCTCCGGCTCCTCCGCTCCCGCTCCGGCTCCTCGGCTCCTCCGCTCCGGCTCCTCCGCTCCGGCTCCGGCTCCTCCGCTCCGGCTCCTCGGCTCCTCCGCTCCGGCTCCTCGGCTCCTCGGCTCCTCCGCTCCGGCTCCTCGGCTCCTCGGCTCCTCGGCTCCCCCGCTCCGGCTCCTCCGCTCCGGCTCCTCCGCTCCGGCTCCTCCGCTCCCGCTCCGGCTCCTCTGCCGGCGCTCCTCCTCCGCCGTCCGGCCTGTCGGGGGGGGGGGGGGGTTGTTCTTCTTGTCTACCGCTTGCGGGAGCCCCTCTCCCTGCGACCTCCTCGCTCGCCGCCCGGAAGTCGAGTCCGCAGGCAGGCTCTGTTGTAAGACTATTAAAACCACTGTTCACTTCCAATCACGTGTCTTGTGAATTGATGGTCACATCACTACTCCAAGGAGTAGTTGAGGTAATATGAATCCTTGCTTTGGTTACCAACCAGTTAAACCGGTGAACTACTGATCCCCACAAACCTGAAAGATCCCAGGTTCAATACGTAAGCCAAGGTCAATTAGTTGATGTAGCAACAGAGGTTCTACATTTTTGGTAAGGTAGGGAAATATCAGCATTTTAACTGAAGTGATCAAAGAGCACAGTGGGACAGTGGTTAACACTGCTGTCTCAGCTCCAGGGACCCGGGTTCAATTCCAATTTTGGGTGACTGGAGTTTGCACATTCTCCCCATGTCTGCGTGGGTTTCCTCCGTGTGCTCCGGATTTCTCCCACAGTCCAAAGATGTGTCAGTAGGTGGATTGGCCGTGCTAAATTACCCCTAGGTTAGGTGGGGTTATGGGGATAGGGTGGGGGAGTGGACCTAGGTAGGGTGCCCTTTCAGAGGGCTGATGTCGACTTGATGGGCCAAATGGCCTCCTTCTGCACTGTAGGGGTTCTATGAGTAACATAGATGCAAAAATGCAGAAGCTTGATGAGCATACAAGAGCGAAAGGAATAAAAAGATGAATAAAGATAGCAGGAGACTGATTTGGAGCATGAACATTGGCATGGACCCATGATGGGCTAATTGGCCCATTTCAATGTTATAAATACTTTGTGCTGCTTTGAAATGTGAAACTAACTATTCACATTTCAAATCCCCCAAAGCCTTTAAATTCCAGGAACACATCCAGTGTTGCTAGGGTACCTGTAATGGAAAGTATGCCAGAAGATGTTTCCCGTACTTATTTCCTGCTATTTGTGTCTTCGTTGGGTGGAAAAAGGAACTTGATGGAATGAAGGACCACATCGATTTTTGCAAACCTGTAGAAAATACAGGGTCGAAAAATGTTATTTCTGGCCATTACAACATTATGATCTGGTTTCAAAAATCTAGCAAAAAATGCTCCATGTCTCCTCTCACTAAGTGAAAACACAAATCCACTTTGAAAATTTCTTCCGGGGTTATGTTACTGTTTTGGACGCAATCAGAAAATTGTACTCGTTAGGATACAGTTCAATTTTTCAATTAAAAACATATTTGCACAGGAATTCCGGGGCGGCCATGGTGTGAGTGATCGCACATTTGGCAGCTCACACTTGTGGCTGTATTTTTGGGTCTTTTCCCCGGTTAACGGCCGGATGTTTTGATGGAAAAAGGTGCAGGCGGGGTGGAGGAAGAGTATATTCCACCGGTAGATGGATTTGTGGCCCAGAGGTGGGAGGTGAACCTGGAGGTGGATCGGGCGCTGATGAGGAAGCCGCAGGTCAATGAGCCGCTGAGGGCGATGGTGGTGCGGTTGCACCACTTCTTTGATAGAGAACGGACAGTTCTGAGGTGGGCCAGGCAGAAGAGGTGATGTGCCTGGGGGGGGGGGGTAATGAACATCAGGGACCTGGGTGCAGAGCTGGCCAAGAGCAGAGTGAGTTTTAATCGAGTGAAGGTTGCCCTCTTTAAGAAGGGTGTGAAGTTTGGGATGCTGTATCCAGCCCAGGTACAGCACAAAAAAAATATTTTAAAAAAGAAAATGGATTTAATCAGGTGGAATGGCCACGCTAAATGACTCCTTAGTGTCCAAAGGTTAGGTGGGGTTACGGAGTTAGAGCAGAGGAGTGGGCCTCAGTAGGATGACATTTCAGACGTTGGTGTAGACTCAATGGGCCGAATTGTCTCCTTTTGCACCGTAATGATTCTATAAAAATGAGCGTTTTTAATAAGAATGTCTAGCCCTTCACCTTTGAGCAACCTGAATCACTGCAAATAACTTTAAAATCTATATTAAAACATAACAGTATCTGAATTCAGTGACAAGATTGTAGAAAATGCAACCAATTTGGTTGTGGAAGCAATTCACTTAAGTTTAAAATTCCCCAATCTTTTCCACAATTCCACTTGGATTATGTGTAACCATCTGGGATGGCCACTTCCAGAATACAAAATGGATGATCGCAATGACTGTAGGGAAATATGGACAATGTTAGGAAAGCAAGCAGGCACAGAGCCTGTATGCGTGTTGAGAAGGCAACTCCCAGACGAGACTGAAACTGTAGGTCAATTAACATATTGATGGCCCATCTCCGGGAACAAAGGAATGACACTCAAGTAACCGATAGTATTGCAGACATCTCGGCGCCAGAAAGACACAACCAAAGCAAGGCCAACGGCCACCAAAGAAACGCCCAGCCATCAGGGCACCCACCCCTTTATTGGTCAAGATCAATATGAGTGATCAAGATACGGCTCAATTAATTGGGGCCAAGTTCAAGGCCCACCCAAAAGCGTGCAAAGCCCCTTCAGGTATAAGAAGCCCCCGAGAGAGAATCGCTCTCTTGGACTCGGCTCTCAAAGCGGAGATACTCGTCCACCAGCTGCACCAGAAGCAAGTAAGTCCAAGGTCAACGCTCGCCATCAGACGGACGAACTTAGCTGTTCTCCTGTCACCTCTTCGAAGCCAACAACCTCAAATCCGAACAACGGCCATTGCTCCTCTGATTGAGTGGGCACCCGAAGTTAAGTATAGGCATTAGCGTTAGAGATATTTTGTGCATGAGTAGATATTACTGTGTGTGTAAATAAATAGTATTGACTTTGAATTAACTAACTGGTGCATTGGTTCTTTGATCAGTATTCGGGTTTGAACCTTGTGGCGGTATCGAAAGATACCTGGCGACTCTAGAGTAAACATAATTAGGATCAAGGAAGGCGACCACATTGACTGCTGTATTTAGAACCAGATAAACAGAGCAACATATGCATCAATTGCTAATATAGACAAACATAAACTGTACACCTTTGGATAGTATGGCAGAAATTAATTGCTGCTGTGACTATAGGTGGAATCTTTTTTGTATTAAACCTGATCTACATAGTTTATGAACATCCAAGTTCCAAACAATTAAAGCAATAATATTTAGTTAACCACTTACATTTTCATGCCATTCCTCAAGGGGAAAGAGTTGACAGTGAGCAGAAAGTTGATGAGTTTGGGAGGAAACTGAAAGCTTTTATGAACCTTTTGAAGGCTAACAAAGAGGCATGAAGGAAAAGTGGTTTTCGAAGAAAATGTCAGTATGCGTGGCACAGAGAGCTGACGGAGATGCAGGAAATAGGCTGCAACCCCGAATCAAAGTAAAAGAGGGTATGAGGCAGAAAATATAATTAGAGAAGATTTCTCAGACAGTGGAGAAACTTGAAAATTAAGATGAAGATCATGAAATTGATGTGTTAACTCACAAGGAACCAGTGGAACTCGATAAGGACTGGACCTCAAGAGGTATGAAAACATAAGTGCAGGATTGGGTTTGAAGTGCAGATTTCAGGGTTTGCTGAGATCCACTAGTTGAGCACAGGTCTTCCTGTGCTACCATTCTGTAGGGCTTAGTGAGAACACAGTCATTTACTCACTGAGCCATAAATGTCTAAGTCAAACACAAATTGGTCCACACAACCATAAAGGAAAGCATGCATTATTCTTCTAATCTCATTTTACTACCCTTTCCTTATACATACATTTAACTTCAAATACTTGCACAACTATTTTTTCTGCCTCAAAATCCATCTGTGGCAAAGAATTCTTTTAATTTCACACATAATGATAATCTCCGTCTTTACCCCATTGTTCATGCTAACTAGTGAATTATAAACCAACTTCATATCATTTTGATCAATGCAGTTTACATTTAATACAGTTCTTGCCTTCATGGACATTAAGTGTTTAAGACTCGCAGTAATGGCTCTTTGCAACCATAAAGTGGCTTTTCTAAAATGCACAAAGTGGGTGGTAAAATTACCAACAAACTCAAAATTCTGCCCACAATTTATTTTTTTCTAAATGTCATATATCAGAACACAACAGGCACCACTTATCCTTGAAATGCATAATGCTCTTATTCAAGGTTGTGAGCCATTAGAGTTAAATTACATTATTCATTTTTGAGGGATTTTTTACTTAACCAGTCGAAGTTGACATCCTCTATGAGAATGTCAATCAGGCATAATAACGCCAAATTATGCTTATATAATTTGTTTGGGGCTTATAACTTATTCTGTAGACATATATATGTAGAAAGACATGTTTCATGTGTACTTCCTGACCTACAACCACAGAGAGAGAGAGAAGTTTCATGTCACACTCATTTTCCCATTTGCAAATACCATGCAACTGATTGGTCCAAATATCATACCGATAAACCAGCATCAGAATCATAGGACATAGGGGCTGGTTTAGCATAGTGGGCTAAACAGCTGGCTTGTAATGCAGAACAATGCCATCAGCGTGGGTTCAATTCCCATACTGGCGTCCCCGAACAGGCGCCGGAATGTGGTGACTAGGGGCTTTTCACAGTAACTTAATTGAAGCCTACTTGTGACAATAAGCGATTTTCATTTTCTATGATCAGAAAGAAAAGTCTATCCATAAAAAAGCATAAACTAAACTGATGGACATCAATTCAGTCGAGACGCTGAGTAGTGGTGAACCGATGCTTTAATAGACTACAAGTGTGCCAACCTGTAGCTCCTCCCGCACTGCAAGACTTCCCCAGATCGACGGGCTTTATACCTCCTCAGAGGGGCGAAGCCACAGGCGGAGCCAACAGCAGCACCAATAACAACATTCCAACAGTACAACAGCAATGACCAATAACAGAACAGCAATAACAGTGAGTATATACAACAGTGGAGATAATGATAGTAATAGAACAGTAGAACAATAGTGAACATATATACAACAGCCTTACGTAGCCATACGTGGCACACCACATTCACCCCCTTTAAGAAAAAAGTCCGGTGGGGGTGAAGCGGATTCACAAGTTCAGTCACACAAGAGGATGAATTGTTCGCTGCGAACGCCTCAGCACCGGCTGCGGCGTGGACACTGGCGTCGAGACCTTCGGCTCCGAGAGCACATCATCCGCATAACAGGGTCCTGTATAGGGTGACGATGCAGAGGCAGAGCAAAAGGACCCTGTGGGAGATGTTGGTGAAGGTGTGGGTGGGGAGGTGAGTGAGAGATGGCTGGGAGGGTCGCGGTGATAATGGGCGTGGGCGTGCCCGCGGGAGCCAGGTCCCGGAGGGTGATTGTGTCCTGTCGTCCATCGCGGTGTGCCACATACGCGGACTGAGGGTTCGTGTGGAGAAGCTGAACCCGCTCGTCCAGGGGATCGGCCTCATGGCTCCTTGCGTGTTTCCGTAGGAGAACTGGCCCAGGTTTCGTTAACCAGGCCGGGAGCGAGACCCCGGAGATCGACGTCCTGGGAAAGACAAATAGACGGCTGTGAGGGCTCTCGTTTGTGGCAGTACACAGAAGCGACCGGATGGAGTGGAGCGCGTCAGGGAGGACCTCCTGCCAGCGGGAGACTGGGAGACTTCTAGACCGTACGGCCAGAAGGACGGCCTTCCAGACCGTAGCATTCTCCCTCTCCATCTGCCCTTTCCCCCAGGGGTTGTAGCTGGTAGACCTGCTCGAGGCGATGCCCTTACTGAGCAGGTACTGACACAGATCATCACTCATAAAAGAGGAGCCCCGATCCCTATGTACATAAGCGGGGAAACCAAACAGGGAGAAAAGGCTGCGCAGGGCCTTGATGACAGTGGCAGAGGACATATCTGGACAGGGATTGCAAACGGGAAGTGGGAGTACTCATCAACAACGTTGAGAAAGTACACATTACGGTCAGTGGAAGGAAGTGGCCCTTTGAAGTCCATGCTGAGGCGTTCAAAAGGCGGGAGGCCTTCACCAGGTGAGCCTTGTCCGTCCGATAGAAGTGCAGCTTGCACTCTGCACAGATTTTGCAATCCCTGGTCACAGCCCTGACATCCTCAGTGGAGTAGGGCAGGTTGCAGGCCTTGACGAAGTGAAGAAGCCGGGTGGCCCCCGGGTGACAGAGGTCGTTGTGGATGGCCCGTAACCAGTCTGTTTGCGTGCTGGCGCATATACCGTGGGACAGAGCATCTGGGGTCTCATTGAGCTTCCCAGGGCGATACCAGATGTCGTAGTTATAGGTGGAGAGCTCGATTCTCCACCGCAAAATCTTGTCATTCTTAATCTTGGCCCGCTGTGTGTTATTAAACATGAAGGCAACTGTCCGTTGGTCTGTGAGGAGAGTGAATCTCCTGCCGGCAAGGTAATCCCTCCAGTGTCGCACAGCTTCCATAATGGCTTGTGCCTCCTTCTTCGCGACGGAGGAATGTTGAATCTCGGAGGCATGGAGGGTACGGGAAAAAAAGGCGACAGGCCTTCCTGCCTGGTTGAGGGTAGCGGCCAGGGCAAAGTCAGACACATCGCTCTCCACCTGGAACGGAAGGGATTCATCCACAGCATGCATCGTGGCCTTGGCAATGTCGGCTCTGATGTGGTTGAAAGCCAAGCGGGCCTCAGCCATCAGGGGAAAAATGGTGGACTTAATGAGTGGGCAGGCCTTGCTTGTGTAGTTGGGGACCCACTGGGCATAATACGAGAAAAACCCCAGGCATCGTTTCAGGGCCTTGGGGCAGTGGGGAAGGGGGAGCTGTAGAAGGGGGCGCATGCGGTCGGGGTCGGGCCCCAGGACACCGTTTTCCACGACATAGCTGAGGATGGCTAGCCGGATTGTGCGGAAAACGCATTTCTCCTTATTGTAGGTTAAATTAAGGAGTCGGGCGGTGCGGAGGAATTTGTCTAGGTTCGCATCATAGTCCTGCAGGTCATGGCCACAGATGGTGACTGTATCCAAGTACGGGAACATGGCCCGCAGCCCGTACTGGTCCACCATTCGGTCCATTGTTCGTTGGAAGACCGAAACCCCATTGGTGACGCCAAAGGGGACCCGGAGGAAATGGAAGAGGCGGCCATCTGCCTCCAAGGCAGTGTACTGGCGGTCTTCCAGCCGGATAGGGAGCTGATGGTACGCGGACTACAAGTCTACCGTAGAGAAGACTCAATACTGCGCAATCTGATTGACCATGTCAGATATGTGCGAGAGGGACTTCCGGTTGCGGCTATGACCAGCTAAGTCGCACGTTTGGCTGCTCCTGCGAAGAAGGTGTTTTCGGGCCGATTGGAGGGCCCCTAACGGCGCTGGAACGACGATTCCCGGTGGGGGAAGGTTCCCAGAGGAGAACCCTGCAAAACTTATGGTCGTCACCCGAAGTGGGGTAGAAAAAAAAGCGGCAGCAGCTCCCCGAAAAAAGCGGGGGAAGAAACCCAAAATGGCGGCCGGCGGCGCACCCGAGGACTGGAGGAAATGGGCGGAGGAGCAGCAGGCCGTTCTCCTGCGCTTCTTCACGGAACTGAAAGTGGAGCTGCTGGAGTCGATGAACGCGACGACCACCAGGCTGATGGGAGCCCAGGCGACCCAAGAGGCGTCAATTCGGGAGCTGCAGCAGGAGATGGCTGTGAGGGAGGAGGAGGCCACGGTCCTCGTGGGAAAGGTGGAGGTGCACGAGGCACTCCACCTGAAATGGCAAAACCGACTGGAGGAGATGGATACCCGCATGAGGCGGAAAAACCTGAGGATCCTGGGCCTGGCAGAAGGGCTGGAGGGGTCGGACCTCCCGAGGTATGTGGCAGAAATGCTGGGCTCACTGATGGGGGCAGGGGCCGTCCCTTCGCCCCTGGAACTGGAGGAGGCCTACAGAGTAATGGCCAGGAAGCCAAGAGCAAACGAACCCCCGAGGGCGGTGCTGGTTCGGTTCCAGCGACTCAGTGACCGGGAGAGGGTGCTGAGGTGGGCCATGAGAGAGAGGAGCAGCAAATGGGAGAACTCGACGGTGAGGATCTACCAGGACTGGAGTGCGGAGGTGGCAAAGCGGCGGGCCCGGTTCAACCGGACGAAGGCGGTGCTGCATGCCAAGAGAATCAGATTCGGGATGCTGCAGCCAGCGCGCTTGTGGGTGACCTATAAGGACCAGCACCACTATTTCGAGTCCCCGGAGGAGGCGTGGGCCTTTGTCCAGGAAGAAAAGCTGGACTCGAACTAGAACCAGGGGATACTTGGCGGTCGTTGCCGCTCTGGTACTTTAAGCTGGACACGTGGCTTTCTTTTGGTTGGATTTTCACTTGGCTGTATTTTTGGACCCTTTTTTTCTCTCTACCAGTTTTTTTCTTTTTTCTGTTATTTATAATGTTATGTTGGGGGGGCGGGGTGGGGGGGGAGTGCCGGGGGTATGTGTTTCTTGTGGGGTTTTTTTTATCGGTGTGGGATCGGGGACGGGGGTGGAACTGAAGATGGAGGGGTGGGGAGTGGCAGGGCGAAAGCGCGGGCTTTCCTCTGGTTTCCCGCGCGCGGGGCAGAGGAGGGAGGAGGGTGGGAGGAAGGGGCGTGGTCAGCAATGGCTCCCTTTCCCGCGCTGGAGCGGGGTCAAGGAGGGGTGGTAAGGGGGGGGATGTCCCCCATGCCGGGAGGAGTCGGATTGTGGCAGGGGCAGCCGGGTCAGCGTAAACCAGCTGACTTACGGAAGTACTATGGAGGGTGCATCGCGGCTAGGAAGGGTCCTAGCCTGGGGGGGGAGGGGGGTGGGGGGGGGGGGGGGGGGGGAGGGGGGAAGGGGGGGGCTACCGGGTTGCTGCTGAAAAGGCCAGGGAGGAGAAGTTGAGGACCGGAGGGGTGGGGGGAGGGCGCCATCGCCATGGGGAGCGGGTCAGAAGGGGAGGGCTGACTCGGGGCGAGCAGGTGACAGGATATGGCTAGTCGGCAGGGGAGAGGGGCGGGCTGCCCTTCGACCCGGCTGATCACTTGGAATGTGAGGGGGCTGAATGGGCCGGTCAAGAGAACGAGAGTAATCTCGCATTTGAAGGGACTGAAGGCGGATGTAGCAATGCTACAAGAGACCCATTTGAAGGTGGCGGACCAGGTCCGCCTGAGAAGGGGGTGGGTGGGACAGGTGTTCCACTCAGGACTGGACGCAAAGAACCGGGGGGTGGCGATCCTGGTAGGGAAGAGGGTGTCGTTCGTGGCGGCGGAGGTGGTGGCGGATAAAGAGGGTAGATATGTCATGGTGAAGGGTAGGCTACAGGGGGAGAAAGTGGTGATGGTTAATGTGTATGCCCCGAATTGGGACGACGCTGGCTTCATGAGGCGCCTACTGGGCCTCATTCCGGACCTGGAGGCAGGGGGCCTGATCATGGGGGGGACTTCAACACAGTGCTGGACCCCGTGCTGGACAGATCGAGTTCAAGGACGAGTAGGAGGCCGGCAGCGGCAGAAGTGTTAAAGGGGTTTATGGAGCAGATGGGAGGGGTAGATCCCTGGAGGTTTGGGAGGCCGAGGGCGAGGGAGTATTCCTTTTTCTCCCATGTCCACAGAGTCTATTCTAGAATTGACTTTTTTGTATTGAGCAGGGGACTGATCCCGAAAGTACGGGAAGTGGAGTACTCGGCCATAGCGGTCTCAGACCATGCGCCACACTGGGTAGATTTGGAAATGGGGGAGGCGCGAGACCAGCGTCCGCTGTGGCGCCTGGATGTGGGGTTGCTGGCGGATGAGGAGGTGTGTAAGAGGGTCCGGAAAAGCATTGAAAGATATCTGGACACTAATGACACGGGGGAGGTGCAGGTGGGGATGGTCTGGGAGGCCCTGAAGGCGGTGATCCGGGGGGAGCTGATCTCCATACGGGCACATAGGGAAAGGAGGGAGAGACAGGAGAGGGAGAGGCTGGTGGAGCAGCTTTTGGACGTGGATAGGAGATATGCGGAGGCACCAGAGGAGGGGCTGTTGGGGGAACGGCGCAGTTTGCAGGCTAAGTTCGACCTGTTGACCACCAGAAAGGCAGAGACACAGTGGAGAAGGGCGCAGGGCGCGATTTATGAATATGGGGAGAAGGCGAGTAGGATGTTGGCGCATCAGCTCCGCAAGCGGGATGCGGCTAGAGAAATTGGGGGAGTGAGGGAGAGGGGTGGGAACGTAGTGCAGAAGGGGCCAGAAGTAAATGGGGTCTTCAGAGACTTCTATAAGGAGCTGTATCGGTCAGAGCCGCCGACGAGGGGAGGGGGGATGGAGGGCTTCTTGAACAAATTGAGGTTCCCCAAGGTCCAAGAGGAGCTGGTAGAGGGGCTGGGGGCGCCGATAGGGTTAGAGGAGCTAGTCAAGGGGATTGGGCATATGCAGACGGGGAAGGCGCCGGGGCCAGACGGGTTCCCGGTGGAATTTTACAAAAAATATGCGGATTTGGTGGGCCCTGTGCTGGTACGAGCCTTCAACGAGGCATGGGAGGGGGGGGCTCTGCCCCCGACAATGTCGCAGGCACTGATCTCTCTGATCTTGAAGCGGGACAAGGACCCCGTGCAGTGTGGGTCATATAGGCCTATCTCGCTCCTGAATGTGGACGCCAAGTTGCTGGCAAAGATCCTGGCTACCAGGATAGAGGATTGTGTGCCGGGGTGATACACGAGGACCAGACGGGTTTTGTGAAAGGGCGGCAGCTTAATACGAACGTGCGGAGACTGCTAAACGTCATCATGATGCCGGCAGTGGAGGGTGAGGCGGAGATAGTGGTGGCATTGGACGCGGAGAAAGCATTTGATAGGGTGGAGTGGAAGTACCTGTGGGAGACGCTGGAACGGTTTGGATTTGGGGAGGGATTTATTAAATGGGTGAAGCTGCTCTATTCGGCCCCGACGGCAAGTGTAGTGACGAATGGTAGGAGATCGGAGTATTTTGGGCTCCACCGGGGGACCAGACAGGGGTGCCCCTTGTCCCCCCTGCTCTTCGCACTGGCAATTGAACCGTTGGCGATGGCACTGAGGGGCTCAGGGGGGTGGAGAGGGCTGACAAGGGGCGGGGAGGAGCACCGGGTATCGCTATACGCGGAGGACCTGCTGCTATACGTGGCAGACCCAGAAGGGGAAATGCCGGAGGTGATGGAACTGCTAGCAGAATTTGGGGACTTTTCGGGGTACAAGCTAAACTTGGGCAAGAGTGAGGTATTTGTGATACACCCAGGGGACCAGGAAGAGGGAATCGGGAGACTCCCGTTTAAGAGAGCAGGAAAGAGTTTTAAATATTTAGGGGTGCAGGTGGCAAGGAACTGGGGGACTCTCCACAAGCTGAACTTCTCCAGGCTGGTGGAACAGATGGAGGAGGAATTTAAAAGGTGGGACATGGTGCCGCTGTCGCTGGCGGGCAGAGTGCAGTCCGTTAAAATGACGGTCCTCCCGAGGTTTTTGTTTTTATTTCAGTGCTTGCCCATCTTCCTCCCTAGGGCCTTCTTCAAAAAGGTGACGAGTAGCATCATGAGCTACGTGTGGACGCACGGCACCCCAAGGGTGAGGAGGGTCTTCTTGGAGCGGAGTAGGGATAGTGGAGGGCTGGCATTACCCAATCTTTTGGGGTATTACTGGGCGGCAAATGTATCGATGGTGCGCAAGTGGATGATGGAAGGGGAGGGGGCAGCTTGGAAACGAATGGAGAGGGCGTCCTGTGGCAACATAAGCCTGGGGGCCCTAGTAACGGCGCCATGGCCGCTCCCTCCCACGAGGTACACCACGAGCCCGGTGGTGGCGGCCACCCTCAAGATCTGGGGGCAGTGGAGGCGACACAGGGGGGAAGTGGGAGGTCTGATGGAGGCACCGTTAAGAGGGAACCATAGATTCATCCCGGGGAACATGGACGGGGGATTTCAGAGCTGGCACAGGGTGGGCATCAGGCAGCTGAAGGATCTGTTTGTAGATGGGAGGTTTGCGAGCCTGAGAGAGCTGGAGGAGAAATTCGGGCTCCCCCCGGGAAACATGTTTAGACATTTGCAGGTGAAGACATTTGCTAGACGCCAGGTGGAAGGGTTTCCCTTGCTCCCCAGTAGGGGGGCGAGTGATAGGGTGCTCTCGGGGGTCTGGGTCGGAGGGGGGAGGATATCGGACATCTACAAAGTAATGCAGGAGGCGGAGGAGGCATCAGTAGAAGAGCTGAAAGCCAAGTGGGAGGGGGAGCTGGGAGAACAGATAGAGGATGGGACATGGGCTGATGCCCTGGAGAGGGTTAATTCTTCCTCCTCGTGTGCGAGGCTTAGCCTCATTCAATTTAAGGTGCTACATAGAGCCCATATGACGGGGACAAGGATGAGTCGGTTCTTTGGGGGTGAGGACAGATGTGTCAGGTGTTCGGGAAGTCCAGCAAACCATGTCCATATGTTTTGGGCATGTCCGGCACTGGAGGAGTTCTGGAAGGGGGTGGCAAGGACGGTGTCGAGGGTGGTGGGATCCAGGGTCAAACCAGGATGGGGACTTGCGATCTTTGGGGTTGGGGTGGAGCCGGGGGTACAGGAGGCGAGAGAGGCCGGAGTACTGGCCTTTGCGTCCCTAGTTGCTCGAAGAAGGATACTAATACAGTGGAAGGACGCAAGGCCTCCAAGCGTGGAAACTTGGATTAATGACATGGCAAGCTTTATTCAGTTGGAAAGGGTCAAATTCGCCCTGAGAGGGTCGGTACAAGGGTTCTTCAGGCGGTGGCAGCCTTTCCTCGACTTTTTGGCTCAGAGATAGGGTACAGAGGTCGCAGCAGCAGCAACCCGGGGGGGAGGGGGGGGGGGGGGGGGAGGGGGGGGGTGGCAACAACGGTTGTGGTGGGTTATTTACGGTTGAAATGCGGGCAAATTTGCTCGCAGTTCATGTTTGATGTTGATTGTTGCTTTGTTTGTTTTTGGGGGAGGGGGGAGGGACAACGCGCGCGCAAGTTCGGGCGGGGGGGGATATTTGTTAAGAGGGAATATTTTGTAATATTTTATAATTAGTTGGGGTAAATATCTTCATGTAAAAAATTTGTTCAATAAAAATTATTTTTAAAAAAAGATATGTGCGAGAGGGGGTACGCATCGAGCTGCGTGTACCGGTTGATCGTCTGATTGTAGTCGATTACCATCCGGTTCTTCGCCCCGGTCCTGACGACCACCACTTGCACTCTCCAGGGGCTGTTACTAGCCTCGATGATCCCTTCCTCCAGGAGCCACTGAACCTCTGACCTGATGAAGGCCCTGTCCTGAGCACTGTACCGTCTGCTCCGGGTGGCGACGGGCTTATAGTCTGGGGTGAGGTTCGCGAAGAATGAGGGAGGGGGACCTTCAGGGTCGTGAGACTGCAGAGCGTGAGAGGGGCAGGTGTTCCCCGAATTTTAGAGTTAGGCTTCTGAGGTTGCACTGGAAATCTAAACCGAGTAGGAGGGGAGCGCAGAGATGAGGAAGGACGTAGAGCTAAAAGTTAGTGTACTCTACACCTTGTATTGACAGGTTTGCGATGCAATACCCCTGGATCTGCACGGAGTGCGAACCGGAGGCGAGGGATATAGTCTGCGAGATGGGGAGGGCCCGGAGGGAGCAGCGCCTTACCATATCTGGGTGGACAAAACTATCTGTGCTCCCAGAGTCGAAGAGACAGAACGTCTCCTGCCCATTGAGTTTGACGGCCATCATAGAATTTTGCAGATGGTAAGGCCGGGACTGGTCGAGCTGGACCGAGCTGAGGTAATACGGAGGACTATCTGTGGCAGCAGCGTGATCACAACATAGCGGGGTCGACAACGGCGGCCAAGATGGCGGCCCCAACAGGTTGCACGCGGCAGATGGCGCGTCAGAATGACGCGGTCCCGGCAGGCACGATGCCACGTTGCGAGGTCTGTGAGCCTCAGGCCGGCCCTGGCAGGCTTTTGATTTTGGAGCTTTAGAGCGGCTCAGACATACCTTCGCAAAATGACCTTTCTTGCCGCACTTCATTACACGCAGCGCTGCGTGGTAGGCATCGCTGCCGGGGATGCTGGCCCTGCCCGCAGAAATAACAGCAACGTCCTCCAGAGCTTGCCGGCAGCCGTGCAGCGTAGGAGTGAGGTACGCCTGGGTCGGGTGATGGCTTCACCTCTGACGTCCCTGAGGATGCTGCGTGATCGGACGGGAAGGCCTCGAGACTCTAGAAAGCGACTTCTAATGAGGTATCCAGCCAAGCTTCACTGTCGCCTCGAGGTCGAGAGCCACATTTGCGAGGAGGCGTTGTCGGGTATAGCTGAACCGGACTCCAGCCACATAAGTGTCCCGAATCATTAGCTCCGAATGCTCCGATGCAGAGACCGCCCGGCAGTTACAACTGCGGGCGAGTACCCTCAATTCACAAAGATATTCTGCAAGCGACTCACCCTGGCGCTGACGCCGCGTGGTCAGGAGGTGTCGAGCGAGGACCTCGTTGACCAGCCTCACAAACTGTCCCTTGAGTACGTCTACAGCCTCCGTATACGAGGCCGCGTCCCTGATTAAAAGGAAGATCCTGTGGCTCACCCGGACGTTGAAGAGACGCTATTTGAGTGCCGGGGAAACCACAGCAGTCGATGAGTCGAGGGAAGCCACGAAGCAACTGAGCCAATGCTCAAAGATAGCCAGCGCTTCAGCGGCCTGCGGGTCCAGTTCGAGTCATTCAGGTTTGAGGGCAGCATCCATTATCAAAACAATTTTAGTCTATTAAATTGATGGACATCAATTCAGTCGAGACACTGAGTAGTAGTGAACCGATGCTTTAATAGACTATAAGGGTGCCAACCTGTAGCTCCTCCCGCACTGCAAGACTGCCCCAGATCGACGGGCTTTATACCTCCTCAGAGGGGCGGAGCCAACAGCAGCACCAATAACAACATTCCAACAGTACAACAGCAACGACCAATAACAGAACAGCAATAACAGTGAGTATATACAACAGTGGAGATAATGATAGTAATAGAACAGTGGAACAATAGTGAACATATAAACAACAGCATTACGTAGCCATACGTGGCTCACCACATAAACATTTTTTAAATATTTTACGAACATTTCATCTATCATCTTTCTTTCCCTCAAACTCAAAATATCAAGTGTGTAAGTTGAGGCAGAATTGAAAAGAGAAAGAGAAGTTAAGATGTGAAAAGGTTCAGTGCGGCATCTCGTCCAAGGCTGCCACTCACTATGGCTATGATTCCCAGCACATTACCTGGGTACAGGGTGTGCATGTGGCCTCCAGATTATCAAGTCACCATCTGCCCAATATTAAAGTTAAATACTAAATGCAAACTTGACTAGATTTTAGAAAGAAATCAGTCCTTAAAATTCTCTCTCTCACCAAATTCCATGAGTTAAGCAAGTAATCTAGAAGTATTCCATCAAGCTGAATCTTGATGGTGGCATAGTAGTGTCATAATATCCACTCATGTATATCATGAGATGCAGACAGGCAGTGATTGACACACAGGATAACCAATGAACACACACAACACGGAACAACCAATCACCAGACAGGACACCACCACTATAAAGCCCACAGCGCATTAAGGCTCTCCCTCTCTCACAGGACACGGCCAGGGAGATAGTCGCAGTGCACAGGCCACTGAACATCATCACCATGTGATAGCGAGCGAGTCTGGTCAAGCTAGTAGGAGGTTATCAGTTAGGTTAATAGATTGTCAACCCACAGCAGATTATGTACAGCAATCAACAGGTTCAATAAAACAGTGTTGGACCATCTCCTGTGTCGGAAGCCTGTTTCTCGTTTTACTGCATCCAGTTGCAGTCGATGTTAGACCAACACAGATAACACATCAGGTAGCACAGTGGTTAGCACTGTTGCTTCACAAAGCCAGGGTCCCAGGTTTGATTGCCGGCTTGGGTCACTGTGTGTGCGGGGTCTGTACCTCCTCCCCATGTCTGCAAGGGTTTCCTCTGGGTGCTCCGGTTTCCTCCCACAAGTCCCAAAAGACGTGCTGTTAGGTTATTTGGACATTCTGAATTCTCCCTCAGTGTACCTGAACAGGCATCGGAGTGTGGCGATTAGGGGGATTTTGACAGTAACCTCATTGCAGTTTTAAAGTAAGCCTACTTTTTCAATAATAAAGATTATATTATGCTACTTATTTGTGTGTTAGCATAATCTCCTGGGCTGCATGTAGCACAGTGGTTAGCACTGTTGCTTCACATCGCCAGGGACCCGGGTTCAGTTCCTGGTTTGAGTCACTGTCTATGTGGAATCTACACGTTCTCCCTGTGTCTGTGTGGGTTTCCTCTGGGTGCTTGTTAGGTGAATTGGACATTCTGAATTCTGCCTCAGTGTACACAAGCAGGCGCCGGTGTGTTGCGACTAGAGGATTTTCGCAGTAACTTCATTGCAGTGAGCCTCCTTGTGACAAGAATAAAGATCTTTTTGTAGTTGTTCAACAGGCACATCTGGCCCTTGCAACCATGTGAGCAGGTAATTGCAGGAAAATAGCCCAGGAGCAGAATGGAGCCTAGGGAACTAGCACACAGGCCAATGGCGTATATTCTGCAGCCACCAACCCACAATCACAGCCCGAGCTGGGACAAAAAATCTACCCCTAATCTCTTGTACTGTCAACTGTATTCCTCATGGGAGAGAGGGGATGAAAACTAAAACCTTTTGCAAAAATACTTCTGTTATATTTATAATTATTTTTTATTATGTGTCAAAGTCAGAATAAAGTAGACAAGTTAATATAGTAAATTTGAACCTAATTTTCATAAATCAAAGTGCTTTTGTCACTTTTGATACCGACAAATGATACATTTTAAGGTATTTGTCCAAGGGCTGTTAATGCAGGTGCAGCTCCTGTTCGTCTGCCACTGGGACACAGGATGAAAAGGGTATTAATGGAAAATCGGAGACTTCCGGTGGCTGTGATGGAGTAGGAAGCCACACATTTGGGAGCTCCCGTTTTAAAGAGACTTTTCGGCTCTTTTGAGAGCCCAAAACGGAAATTTTTCGACGGTGGGGGAAGGTGTGCTGAACTACTTTCCCCGCAGTCCATGCCTCGAACTCGGAGTGGAAAGGGGGAAAAAACAGCAGCAGCTCCTCAGAAAAAACGGGGGAAGGGGTCCAAGATGGCCACCGACAGAGCTCCAGAGGAATGGAGGCTCTGGGCCCAGGAGCAACAAACTGACCTCCTGCGCTGCTTTAAAGAATTCAAGGATGAGGTACTGAGCTCTCTGCAGGAAACGAACAGAAGGCTGTCAGAGATTCAGTCCACCCAGGGTGCTGCCATCAAGGAGTTGCAGACGCAGGCCACTGAACGAGAGGAGGAGGCCGTGGTCCTCGTGAGTAAGGTGGAGGGGCACGAGGCACTCCACAAGAAGTGGCAGGAATGCTTCGAGGAGCTTGATCACCGCATGAGGCGGAAAAACCTGCGGATCTTGGGCCTTGCGGAGGGGCTGGAGGGATCGGACCTGACAGCCTACGTGGCTGTAATGCTGAATTCGCTAATGGGGGCCGGGTCTTTCCATCTGCCCTTGGAGCTGGAGGGAACGCACAGGGTGCTGGCCAGGAGGCCCAAGGAAGATGAACCCCCGCGTGCGGTGCTGGTGAGGTTCCACCGGTTCAGTGATCGGGAGTGCGTGCTGCGCTGGGCCAAGAAGGTGAAGAGCAGCAATTGGGAGAATGGGGTAGTACGGATCTACCAGGACTGGAATGCGGAGGTGGCTAAGCGGTGGTCCGGATTTAATCGGACGAAAGAGGTGCTTTATAGAAAAAATATAAAGTTCGGAATGTTGCAGCCCGCGCGCCTGTGGGTAACTTATTTGGACCGGCACCATTATTTAGATTCCCCGGAGGAGGCGTGGGCCTTCGTGCGGATGGAGAAACTGGACTTGAACTAGGGGTTGGGGGTTGCGAGGTCGGCTGTAAGATATTAGTGCTGGATTCTGCTGTTGCTGTGTTCTCTTTTTCTTCTGTTTTTTTTCTTCTTGTTTTAGTACTTTTGCAATTTTGATATGGTTATTTATGGAGGGGTTGTTCTGCTATGTTCTTGTTCTTGTGTTGTGGGGCATTGTTTGGGCTGTGTATCTTGAGGGGAGGGTCGGGGGGGTCTGTTGTATTCTATGTCGGAGTGGGGGTATGGAGTGGGGCTGATATTTGGGAGCTGCGTCAGAAAGGTGTGGTGGGGCAGGGCGAAAGCGCGGGCTTTCCTCTGGTTTCCCGCGCTGCGGGGCTGCGGGGTGGAGACGGTGACGGGGGAGGCGGGGCCTTAACTGGTTCTTCCCCGCGCTGGAGCGGTGCCTGGAGGAGGGATAGATTGGGGGATGATCCCACTTCGGGAGGGGTCGGGTTATTGGCGGGAGTTTCCGGGGTCAGCAGAAGTTAGCTGACCCACGGAAGTACAATGGAGGACGGTTCGCGGCTGGGAGGGTTCCTAGCCTGGGGGGGAAGGGAGGGGGGAAAGGGGAATACCGGGTTGCTGCTGGTAGGGTCAAGAAGGAGCTGGTGGGGGCTGGGGGGACAGAGGTGAGGGGTTGTCGCTATGGGGACGGGGTCGGGCAGGGGGTGCTGGCCTGGGGAGGGCAGTCGACGGGCTATGGCTAGCCGACGGGGGAGGGGGCGGGACGCCCTCTGATCCGGTTGGTCACCTGGAATGTGAGAGGGCTGAATGGGCCGGTGAAGCGGTCGAGGGTACTGGCTCACCTGAAGGGGCTAAAGGCAGATGTGGCAATGATTCAGGAGACCTGAGGGTGGCGGACCAGGTCCGCCTGAGGAAGGGATGGGTGGGGCAGGTTTTCCACTCTGGGTTGGATGTGAAGAACCGGGGAGTGGCGATTCTGGGGGGGGAAAATGTGTTGTTTGAGGCATCGGAGGTGGTGGCGGATAAGGGGGGTAGGTATGTCATGGTTAGGGGCAGACTACAAGGAGAGAAGGTGGTACTAGCTAGTGTGTATGCCCCAAATTGGGACGATGCGGGCTTTATGAGGCGTATGTTGGGACGGATCCCGGATCTGGAGGTGGGAGGTCTGATCATAGGGGGGGACTTT